>NC_083341.1:131181879-131882240 GCF_019175385.1 Lycium barbarum
CAGTATAAATAATATATTGAGTATGTAAGACATGAATAACAACATAATCATGACATAATGAAACATGAGATCAAGAGATAACCTGTATATCTGACTGCCTCTTAAGGCGGATACCATGCATGCTAACTTTTACTTTTAAAACAACATTAGAAATATATAAAAGTAAACTGCCCGACCGTATAGGTATGGTATTATCACCATTAGCCCGCGTTCGGGCCTCCTGCGTCCTAGGTAATCATCTCACGCCGTCCACTAGTGGTGCTGCCCGGTTATATAGGCACGGTAATATCATACATCATCATCCATAAGCCGCCCACCGTAGTAGTGCTGCCCGGCCATATCGGCACGGTAATATCGTACATATATATAAAGCATGCATGAGAGCCCAATTAAAAGCTACAACTCTATCGGAGTGACATAAGATCGGTAACCTCCAATGTGTCCTTATGGAATCATCACCATCGCTATATCTCACCTTGAATGAACAACTATCATAAGGTGAGATCAACAATAAAGTAATCATGTGATAAGATCAATAGTATCATGAGAACATTAAGAACGTTAAACTTTGGCCTTTCTAGAATTGACATCATCATCATCATCATCATCATTCTATCTCACTTTAAAGAAACAATAGCACAAAATGAGGCCAATTGTAATGAATGAAGTCAAGAATCATATGGTAGGCTCAATCATATTATGAGAACATCTAGAACTTTAAGCTTTGGTACCACTAAACATGGAGTCATCATAAGAGCCTTGAGAATTAAAGACCTCTAGCATTTCTAGGAGTAAGGGTAACATGGATAGCATATATGGGATCATAACATAGAAATCATGCTTTTTGAAAGAAAGGGTTGGCCTTACATACCTTCACGTCTTCTTAACTACTAACGTTTTTCTCCAAAACCCGCAAAATCTACATTCAAGAGAATTCATAACAAGGTTAAGTCTTGAAAACATGCTTAAGTTTAAACTAGAGCAACTAAAAGGCTAACGAAATTTGGGCAGCGCTTCTCCTATTTTATCGACTTCCACCATATTGCAAAACAGCTCCCAAACAACAATAACAACATCCATAATATCATAATCAAGAAGTTACATTCAAATTAGTCTCAAGTTTAACCAAAATCCCCTTTTCGAGTTCACCTCATAGTCCTATTCTTCATTACAACACTTATAGCTTCTCCACTTTAATTCTTTTCCTTTCTAAGGGGTATTAAACCTTTACATCAACTCAACCATACAAATAGGGTGAAAAACATATCTTGTATTTGAAGAACTTCAACTCACACAACTTGTTTCAAGGGCAAGTTCACCACAACTCTATGTAGAAACAACAGCAAGCACCTTTCTATAAACTAGTTGAGGATTTAGGAGTTTGATCCTTTCTTGATTTGATTTGGGTTGGTTATGGATGTTAGAGGGAGCTTAGAAAGGCATTAGGGATTTAATTAGGGTGAAAAAATGAAGCCTAGGTCGTGGAAATGGCTATTTATAGTCTTAGAAAAAAAAAATCCACCGACTTCAAATTCTGGGAAATTTCGGGCAAAGTACGGGTACTGTTCATCTCGTACTTCAAAGTACGTGCTACTATTCATCCTGTACTTTGGGGTTAAAAATTTCAACTTTCTGAAAATTTTGGCAAAATACGCCCAAAATGTATGGGACGTACATTTTTGTACAGGTCGTACTATCCTCCGTACTTCACAGAAATACGATCTGTCAGTTGTATTGGAAAGAAGATTCGCTGAACATCAATTTACATAGGTTATGGGTTCCGTAACTCCTCATATTCTAGGAGATATGCCTCTTTGAAGTTGGGCCAAAAATCATGTCCAAAATTCTTCCAAGTTTTTCCAAATTCTCAACGAACCTAATTTTTTCGATTCACTTGATCCCAAAACCTTTAAATACTTGTCTAACACTTAGTAAAAGTCTTCATTAACCTTATAGAGGTATCATAGCCTCTCTGAACTCACGTTAGCTTGCTTACGACGACGTGAAATTTCACGAGGTGTAACACCTACGATTTTTTTTTTTGTTATGAGGCGCAAAAATTAAAACCAGCACAAAATAAGGACAAAATGCAAAATGATCCAAGAAATTGCACGTTTTCCCTTCAAATGTGATGTTTCTTTAACTTTTGTCCTTTAAATGGGCTGTTTCTTTAACTTTTTGTCCATTACGAAACCGAACTTGCGCCTAGCGGAGCATACGTTTTTTAAGAGCAACAATCGGGCATACTTTGTGAGATATTATAATGCGGAAATATAAACTTATCTCACAAAATATTTTATTTATTATGAGGAAAGAAGTTAAAGACCAACACATAATAGGGACAGAAGTGTCAATGACCCTTTTGGGTTTAGGCCTATTGTATTGAGCTTGATATGGGCTTGGATTGAGCCTACCCATATTTTAACCTAACGTGCAAATGCACTTTCAATTCAGAATTTAAGGGATCAAGTGCAGAGATAGCCGATTTTGGCACCTCAATTTAAATTATAACCATAGTGTTTTGAATTATAAGTGTAGCCGTTTAGAATTTCTGTTATATGCGACTAAAATTGAAAGAATCTGTGTCCGTAGTTATAAAATTTGCGACTTGCAAAATGATAGTTTAGGGAGTTTTTATGTATTAACTCTAAGTTTAAATGACACATGTTATGCCACTTGGAACATTTTAAAGTATTTTAGGAGGGTGTAATATGCGCTCCAACAAATATTGAGTTGGGAGAGGGGGGTTAACCTTTGAAAATTATAATTCAGGGGGTTAATAGATGCAATTGTGGTCTTCATCTGTGCTTCCAAGAGTCTACTTTCAATGGCTATCCTCAAGTCTCTCCCGATGCATCACCTACGGTAGTAAGAAACTATCGCTAAGCATAAAGCTTAGTGGCACATAAACTTAGCTAACATTTTATATTAAAAAAAAGTAAGTTATGTAAGGAGTACAAGTAAGTTATGTAAGGAGTACAAGAAATACGTTTTAGAAATGAGCTTATGAAAATCACCATCAAGTGTTTAATTGATACGAGAATCAATTATCAAACCATAAAGTAGTTCAAGATACCAATATTGAAATCGCGAGTGTCAAGGACCTTTCGAAAACTAATCCAAGAAAGTCCACAAATAGTTAATTTAATAGTAAACTATGTAAAAAAATAAGTACAAGAAGTAAATTCATGAAATAAACATGTCAAAGTAAACTATGTACAATGTTTCAAGAGAATCTAATATCAAACTAAGAAGTAGTTCCAACTAACAATATTCATATTTCAAGAAACCTTCCAAAGCTAATGCAAGAAAGCCATTCAATTTGTTAATTTAAAAGTAAGCTATGTAGCAAAAACTAGATGATGAAAGCGCGTGATAGTGCGGGCCCAACACAAAAAATAGTACCACACTTTCTTTTTAGTCTGTCTAAAAAAGAATGATATATTTTTATGTTTAGAAATTATTTAACTTGAAACTTCCTCTTTTACTAGGGGTGTTCAAATGAGACCGAAAACCCGATCTGAACAGGTAAACCGAGTCAAACCGACTTAATAAACCGAAAATCGGCTTGGTTTGACTTGATTTTACATGTCATCTGAATTACTACTAATAAACTATCATTTTATCCGTAACAAATTAAAGGGAAGAAAATGACAATTGGAATTTAAAAAGATTTGGTAGATGACTTTATCTTTCTGTTTATCATTTTCCGTTTTAATTTCTGTGCTTTCTTTTCGATGCTTCATAAACACGATGAGTCTAGAAAATAAAAATTCCGGAGGGTTGCGTAATATCAAAAGGCTATATGTGGGGAGATAGCTAGAATCATGAAAAGTAGATGTTATGTTTCTGTAATTCCTATACCCATAGCCATAGGCCTATATCTAAATAAATTTAATGAATTAATTAAGAAGATTCTTAGATTTGAATGGATCACGTCAAAGTCATATTTAGTTACCATTTAATTCAAAAGTTCTTTGTATTAATACAATCTTAAAATCCGCAAAAACCGAACCAAACCGATAAAACCGACAAAATCGAAAAAACCGAAACTGATAGAATTTATGCTATAATGGTTTGGTTTGGTTTTGTTTGATTATTAAAAAAAACTGACTTAATTGGTTTGGTTTTAACCAAAACCGAGTCAAACCGGACCGTAAACACCCCTACATTTTACCTTTATTGAAATGATTTAAATCCACATAAATATCTATGACTTGTTTTAGACAACAAGTTTCAAAGATCTTTCCTTCCTTTTTTAAACTTCGTGCCTATTCAAACTATGTCACATAAATTAGGACTGAAAGAGTACCTTTTAGTAATATAATTATGGAACTTTTATTATAGAAAGTATTATAATTCAATTAATTGAAAATATCAATAAATTATTTTGCTTAGTCCGCTTCTCCCATATATGACTTTCCTGGTTTGGTTCTCCAATTGAAAGATTTGAAATGCACCTTCTCCTACCGAGTTTAATGCCATCATCTCTTTCTACTCAACAACACTGAAAAGCGCTTTCATGTGTTAGCATCTGTTGTAGTCCTAATTTTTAAGTATAGACCAACTTCATCATTTTAAGAAAACAAATTCTATAATCTACTGATACAATAAATTACCACTAATGTATCGCCGTTCATAAGGTTTGAGCATATTTGTTGCATATGTGAAGCTATAAAGAGTGAGACTGTTATGGGGACTATCCCCACCTTGAACTTGTACCTCATACACCCAACAAGAACTAAAATAAGTAGTTGTAAACACTACCGATACTAGAATAAACGGTTAAATTTATAAAAATAAAAAACTTATGGTAAAACTTAAAAAAGGAAAAACAAAAGCAAGGGTAAAAAAAAAATAGTGAAAACAAGTTTTCATGAAAGGTGAAAAATTCCTCATGGCCAAACGACCAGGAGAAATTTTTACCTTTTCCAAAAATTTTGTTCACTTTATTTGGAATCAGTGAAAAATATTTGGTTTTCATGGCCCAACGCTTACGAAGGTAGAGTTGGAAAACAAGTTTGGAGCACTTTTCCAAATTTAAAATCCAACTCCAAGTTAGATTTGAAAATTTTATAACCAAACGCCGATTTGAAATAAAGTAAAAAAATTATTCCGAAAAAAGTGAATATGGCCAAACGAGAAATTTTTCACTTTATTTGAAAATAAGTGTCTGACCATGAAAATTTCAAATGCAACTTGAAGGGTTATTTGAAATTTGGAAAACACCTCAAACCTTATTTTTTAGTTTTTTCACTTTCACTCCATTCAAAAACCAAATATTTTTTCCGAAATCTATAACTAAACAAATCCATCTTCAAAATTTCGAAATAAATATTTGATTTCTAAGGTCAAACGCCTCTTAGAAGAACTTGATAAATCCTGAAAGATACACTTACACAGAGTGAAGATATCCTTAAGGATAATCTCTCTGACAAGCCTCAAATTACGAAAAATTTCATGTACTTTCGTAATTGTTCCAACAAATTTAACCGTTGAAAATTATAGTTTAGAGATAATAAAATACTCAGATAATTTAACAGAAAACTCATGAAAACATAATATTTTAGGAAAGGTTCTTAACCGTTAACGGTATTGTTATAAAGAAGAGAAAAGATATCATTGCCCTCCCCCCCCCCTCCCCCGCCAAACTTGGCACGAAAACTCACTTTAACAACTAAAGTTAAGTTGTATTTATATACCCCCTTAACAACTTACGTCTCAATTATTTTCCACCCTGAAAAAATAATACCACTCTCACAATGTGTGGTGTATTACACTCGCGCCATGTCATTGCCACATCGTTACCACGTCAAAAATTATCAACCCTTCATTTTTTTTTTATTATTTTTTCTCTTTCTTCTTCTTTCCCCCTTTTCTTTTTCTTCTTCTTTCTCCTCATCCTCACCACACTTTTAGCAACCACCACCATCACCGCCGCAACCACCACGACCTCCACCACCACCTTCTTAAATCAACCCAACTGAAAAATCCCATCTTTATCAAAGATTTTCTTTTATTAAAATTCCTAAATCACATTTTTTCCAACATTAACTCCCACCCACTTGCCCCCACCCACCAACCTTTCGTCTTCTTCAACCCCCACCCCCGGGGCCACACACCAGTCCATTTGAATTCAATTTGAAGGGCAGTTTGTGCAATGTCTTCAGGCAATTCGTACAATTTCTTCATTGTTTTTAAACAATGAAGAAAAGTACACAACTGGGCTCCATTTGAAGGGTAGTTCGTGCAATTTCTTCATTGTTTAAAAACAATGAAGAAAATTACCCAACTGGGATCCATTTGAAGGGCAGTTCGTGCAATCTCTTCATTGTTTAAAAACAATGAAGATTTTTTTTTTAAACCCAACTGGACAATTCGTGCAATTTCGTGCAACTTCATTGCTTCAGTGGTGGGGAAGGTTGGCGGCAACGGTGGTGGTGGTGGTTATGGAGGTGGGTGGAGGTGGCAAGAGGGGGGGGGGGGTATGGATTCAGTTGGGCAAGATTTAAGTGGGGTGGGGGATGAGGAGCGGGAGGTGGTGGTTACAGTGGTGGTGGTGGAGGTGGAGGTGGCAGTCGTGGGGGCGTGGGGGGGGGATTCAGTTGGGCTGATTTCAGTGGGGTGAGGGAAGAGGAGCGGGTGGGGGTGGAGGTGCATTTTTATTTTATTTTTTTAATTATATATTATTATTTTTAATTATATATATATATATATATATATATATATATATCAGCGGGTTCATCTTTTTGTGTTCTTGACTCTCTAATTTTTTTTTGTCATATCAGCATTTGAGGTTGTATTTAATTAAGATGAAAGTTGTTAAGAGGGTATATAAATACAACTTAAGTTTAGTTGCTAAAGTAAATTTTCGTGTCAAGTTTAGAAGTGAAATGATGTCTTTTCTTTATAAATAACTACATATAATATACCCATATCATATGCTGGTCATTTCGCATAGAGAAATCAATCTGACTTCGTTCTCTCGTCTAAAGTTAGGTAGAGAGAGAAAAGAGCGGGCAAATCCAATAGAAAACCCTTATCAGTTAAAGGTGAGAATGGACATATACTTTATGTATAAATAAATACATTTATAATGCTCCAAAAAGAGAACCTATACTGCATCCTTTCAAGCGAATCCTATTTCTTTTCCGTTTCAAACAAGAGAAAATACATAAGAACCCTCCGAATAAGTGGCGGACTCAGAATTCGGCTGCTCACCTTAAAATCAACAAAAATATATTTCTTTAAGTAGGATTCGAACTCGCTCCTCCATGACATAGCCTAAAGCCTACCACCTTTTAATCGAAGCACCAAGATCTTTTATTGCTTTTCGGTACTATTTATTATTTTATAGCAAAAGATCAATGTTTTCTGTATGTCTACATAAAGTATCCATCACGGTTAATGAATGCTCGAGCACCAAATATTACTACATGGGTCCGCTCCTGCTCCGAACCATAATTTTTTTTCCAAAAAGATACTTGAACTTTATGGGAGTTCTAGTAGAAAAATTATTAAATTTTTACTTTTTCTTTTAATAAATACATTTTCTTATTTTTTTTCTTCTTATTTTGTTCTCTTTCTCCTTTTTTTGCCTTCTTCGTCAAGAAGTTCTCTATTGTTGTTCGGAGCTTTAAAGCTACAAATTAGAGGTTCCACTTTTAATTTTATAAACATATTGTATCTTGCCTATTATTTTACCAAAAATGGCACGTTTTGCCAAAAAAGGTTTCTATCATTCTCTCTGCTATTCCTCATTGGCAACGGCAAAAAAGAGTTCGTCCAGATTCAATTTTCGGAAAAGTAGGATGTTTTAAGTCTATTCGATTAAATATTAGGTTTGAGTTTACAAAAGGAAGACATGAAAAGGTGGTTACATTACTGTTTTTAAGAAAATAACATATCCACTTTATCGGAAAAAATGGATGACGCCAGAGAATAAACTTTCTGGCAAATACAAATTTCCCCCAACTCCTAACTTATTCAATTGCCCTTTTTTTCACCTTCATTTGTCAAATCCAGTAATTAATTTGTATATAAAAGAAAAAAAAGTTGGGCAGGTCAAATGGGCTTGAGTCATTTTTGCCACTCCTAAATTAATACTTTAACTCATTTTCGGAGAATACTATACCAAGGAAAAAAAAAAAGCAGGGGAATGTCTTGTTCGATACTCAGCATCTTATAAAATAATAGTTTCTTAGTCTTTTTCTCAGTCCACATGGCAATTTATGATTGCCAAACTTCGTGAACTTCATTTACTTACTGTCGTAAAAAAAAAAAAATCTTATGGAATTTGCCTGAGAGAAGGAAAAAGAAGATGACACGATTTTAATAAAATGATGAGCCAATTTTTTTTTCCAGAGAGAGTGAAACTTTGTTTTAATAAAGAGAGAATAGGGTTAATAAGAATTTGGGTTATGGATTTGAGTTCGGGTCGGGTCTTATTGCCATGTGGATTGAGAAAAATAAAGTCCACGTGGACTAAATTAAATGTCATGTCATATTTTATTGATCAAATATTTAGTAGGCGACTTTTGATGTGATATAGAGAAAGTTGGCGGACCTTGTCGTTACCAAAAAAAAAAAAGGACTTTGATTGATCATTACCCATAGTTGGATGACCTTCTGTGTTACTATCTCTTTTTTGGTGTGTGTCTCATCCTGTATCCAGTATCTATTTGAAGCTGGATTAATTTGAATTGGCGCCAGAAAATTCTATTTTCGAAATTACAATGCACAAGGAGAATACAAATATTAAAAATTAAGTCGTCTAACATTATATATGTAATATTTGATTTAAAGGGTGTTCAATAGGTCATCTTTCGTCGACTGTAGTTCCACCTGCTCATAGATAAGTCGGGTTACGAGGCTGCATGCTTGTTATTCCTTTTCCGTCCCCTAATAAAAACTCAACTAGTATTCTCAAAAGTGACCATCTAAATAAGTAATACTCTTATTTTGGACCTTCCCCCCTTTTTTTGTCATTTGATTTCGATACATTTTAAAGCTCGATTAATTTAAATTCGCACCCAGCCGTCTATTCGGAGAACTAAAGTATTTCTTACCAAATCCAATTCAAACTTTCTAATAAAAACAAAACAAAAAAAAATTATCATCCTCATCATAATTGTTGCTAGTAATTGTTCTTTACTCTTTTGATCAGGTATAGGGATTTTTGGTTCAAAATCATGTTATCTTGTTATTATAACCAAAATTATAATCATGAAATTATAACCAAGATCAAAATTTTGAGATTATAACCACACTTATAATCAGAATTATCTGTCTCACCCTTTATAGATAATCTCATGATAATTCTATTATAAATTTATCCTAATTTTAATACTTAATCTTAAGTTTCATATATCCAAATAATTCACTTAATCCCCTCAACCAAACGGTCACATACATATTGCTTCCTATTCCGACAAACAAAATTATGTCATGCGTCAAAAAATGGACGGTGGAAGTGCCACACATAGTACAGTCCTTCATGTGAAGTTTGGGGCTTAGAATAAAAAGAATTCTCCCTTATCCATCAACCGTCCCTTTTAGAAAAGAGACAATTCTCTAAAATTATTATTGAAAAGAACAAAAATTAATTAATTTAGAATGGACTACTCTTTTTTTTTCTTTCAATAATAAATGCTGGCTGCAAGTCTCTAATTGTTTTCTTCCCCCTTTATTGATTGTTGCCAAAAGGATAATGTCCCATGTTATGACAAAATGAAGGTTCTTGAAATAGCAACATGATACACGCTGACGCTGGTATAAGTTTTTTGTTTAAAAAGGTTGTTTGATTTTTTTGTTCTTTTCCTCGTTTCAAGTCCAAATATAACTACTGATTTTTCTGTTGTTTACATCATTCGTTTGCAAATTATGGCACTATAAATGCAGCTCCCGTCGTCACAGAAAATGAATATTAGGTTTAACATAAAATGAGTTTATTACTAAAACTTGTCTAAAACTACTCTCTCCGGTTCAAAAAGAGTGTATGTGTCCACTAACCAAATTAAAACAGAATTAATCTTATTTTTTCAAATTTGCTTCTAAGTGACCAAATCCTAATACCTATTTAATTAGGGGTAGTTTAGTCAAAAAAAAAAATTCCCCTAGGAGTTAGTATTTTCTTAAGGGGTGTGCAAATGACTAAGTGGACGCTCTTTCTGAATCAGAAGGAGTATATAAGAAGCCTAATATGTATAATCTCGTAATTGATGTGGAAAAATTCAACACCTCTCGATATGTCCAAGACTGGATATCTAGATGGATAATTCAATGTCGGATAAACTAAAGATTGGGCAAAACTGTTTCAGATACCACCCTAAGAAATGGATATTGAGTCTAACTCAACATTGAGTTCTTAAAGTGAGGATTGCTCAAAATTATATAAGAAGCCTAATACTTAATCTCACAACCGATATAGGAAAGTCATGACCAAGAAATTGAGGGACAGAAATATATTCGTTCACTAGTAGGAGAATCAAATTAAGTAAGCTCTTGGCAACTGGTTCATCCGTTAAATTTGATCATAAACCAAAACAACAAGGAGAGAAGACTTTAAAGGTCAAATAATTTGATTTTTGAGACTATTTCTGATAAAAATCACACCTTCTGTTGTTTTTTCCAAAGAGATAGAGAGTAGTAAAGCTCATGATGGTGTTTCTTAACTATATTAGGAGCAGGTGCGGTAAAACTAGCTCATAAAAATAAGATTTTCTTCAAGTTTGGAAATTAAATCAACTTATTTTGATCTGTTAAATCAGCTTATCCAAACGTTGAACTGATATGTAGCTAAGCTAATCCATCAAAACCTTATCAAATATTTTTAATTTTTTTGACATGTTATATAGAACGATGATATAGAAGAAATGTTATTACGTAATTAAAATAATTATTGGAATGGACAAACTAATTAAAATTTGGTAAGGTTAGATAGGTTGAGCTTGATGGCATACAAGCATAAACAGCGGAAGCAAATAGCTGAGATCGAACTTGCATGTAATATAGATAACATATAATCAAGTTCTTAATCAAATATAAAATTAATACTTATCTCTTGAAGCGTGATCGCGATCGAAAATCGAACCTTCAAGTGGGAGCAAATATCATCCACGCGATTGTCCTCCAGCACCGTCTTCTACTGTGTAGCCTGAATAATAGCAGAATCTGTGAAATTCGTGTGGGTGAATTTCTATGAAAAAAGTGTAGAAACTTATATTAACCTTCGCCTCCTTATGGAATAAGACTCTTTATATAACTACAGGTTTTATGGTTTAAACCCTTTCTTTTCCACCAAGAAATCGGATTCCATTTAATTCTTTATTATTGGGCCACAACAGGGATCACAGAATTTAATTAGCAAGGCTTCGTATTATGGAATTAATTCAAAATACCTAAATTAATCCCACCATAATAAATTATGAATTATTCAACTAAAAAACCGTAACTGCACTCCTCAGTTGAATTTCAAAATCTTTCATTAAATCTTATTTAACATCCCATGTTAATATTACAAATACCAATCAATTAAATTAAATTAAATTAAATTAAATTACTGAACATTTAGTTCATTGACTAATTAAACACTTTATATTTCCGCTTAACTTATATCACGTGACGGATACAAAATCTACCTGCAGGGTTTCCACATGAGACTTATACGCATCCATAAAGGGGTATCATCAATCTCAAAGTCGAGACATGGATTCTATCAACTAATTATTATTTCACAAATGTATTTTGCCATTATCCAATTTACCAGGAATACATAGACCCGCAATTGAGTCGTACCTTTTAATAAATTAAAATAATCAACAAATCACATTGATCGTAATAATTATATCAAGATTAAGAGTATAAGTACATTTAATGAACTAGAGAAATTCTTTTATATATTCAGTACAAAAAAACTCTTATCTCTACTTGGTCCGTTCAATATACAAAATGTACTAGCACAAGAAGTCGGAACTATACCGTTCCCATAATGAAAATACATTATATTTAATCTTGTGTTACAATCATACAGATGGCTTTGCCCAATTTTCATCTTAGATTGTGAACATAAACTTTATACTTATATGAACTGATGTTTTAGTCTTCCGTGTATAAACTAAACTCTATACACTAAATCATCTACTACTATATAATTAAATGACACACATGCAAGTACATGCTCTATTTAGCTCTTTATTACAAATTAAATAAATAATTGTTCTATAATAAATACTATATCCAAACACATGGTTAATAGTATGTATCCCAACAATCTCCTACTTAGACTTTTAACCATGACAATTGTTAGAATATAACATATCTATACGCATGATTAATGGTATATACCCAACAGAGCTATGACCCATTGTTTGGTCAATATTGATATGGTCAATTTTAACCAAAGTAATGTTGGGTAGCTTGTTAATTCGCCCATTTATTAATTCAACACATTTGACCCGTCCATTTCCATTCAAGAAACCTTAGATGGATTAATGATTCATTTTTATTAACTCACTCATTTTGACATCCAATAGGAGCAAAACAAATTTAAACAATGAATCTCTGTTCCAAATAAATGATGCCATTAAGTCGAGGTATACCGTTTGTTGCAAAGGTAGTACATCGTATTTGTCAAAATTTGTTACAAATGAGATAATATGTGACGGAAACATACTCATTCATGAAATGAAAAACTCAGCTTATGATTTTGTCCATATAGAACAGTCAAATTTCAAGTACATATTTTTGATTCTACAGCGGTAATGAATTGTTGGAATGATGTGTGCCGGCTTAATTTCTTGATGCCAAATTAGTCAATATATAGCACTTGTTGGCTTGTGATCATGAGTCATGACTGATCCCAAAATACAAGGTCAATTCAATTTAATTCCGATGATTAAGGAGCTAAAAACATAGGGAGTTTGAAATCTAGAATATTGAAGCCTTGAATTGTTTTTCAATATTGACAGTGTGCCACCACCCTTTTGTATTCTTCCTGATTTAGTTGGACATAATCACAACTAGGAATGATACTGTCGATCTAAGACATATTATTAACTATTAGTACTCAAAATTTCATTAAAACACCATTAAATTGCAAATATCACTCCATCACTAATTTTAATAGACATTCTTTTTTAAAATATTTTTTGATTATGAACCAAACATCAGAAAAGATTTTCCACAAAGAAAAATTCAATGATAAAACATTTTTCAGGAAAAAATTATAAAAAGTAGCTTCCGTCGTATCAAACACACTCACTACTATTTTGAAAGGTAATTCCCATTGTTAAAGTATTTCAAGTTATAGAGAACTCTGCTCAAGAAAAGTAATAGTATTAGGTGATTGGATTAAATGCCTAACATCATCTATACATTAAAGGGACATAGATCATGGCTACACAAATAATAATTCTACCAAAATACATTCTGATAAAGCTCAAAATTATGGCAGAATAAGTTGTTATTCATTGTTCCTCTTTATAAATCTATTCAAAAGCTGTGACAAAACATTGATCTTTTAGGCTAAAGTTTCTCCTCCTCTAGGTACTTTTTTCAAGGGGAAGCAAAGGGCATAAGGTTTTTTTCTGGGTACTAACATAACCTAGAACTATAGACCTAGAAGACTTTCATTTACAAATAAAAACTAAACATACGGTCATAGTCCTTAACATGGGAAAAGTGAAAAAGATTGCTCCATGCTAACTTTCCTGCCTGCAACATTGATATTGCTTATTTTCTTCTGGCACCAGAGTAAATAATCCCTCCTTAATCTTGGTAAACTTAGTACTCTTGAGACCAATTGTAGTTCCACAAGTGACGCGAAAGTTGAATGACTCAATCGACCTTGTTGCTGTTTTTGGAACTTTTTCACTATGCAGTTGCCACTTCTTTGTATATCTTTCAGCTTCCTCTCCTTCTGCATAGAGAATCACATGATTCACACAGTTTAAAAACTAAAACACTAGGAAAGAACTGGAATTAATTAGTTACGAATTTCGTCACTGATCTGTCGTAATAGGATGCGACAGATTTTGTTGATTAGCTACAAAATTTGTATATCGCTAATTTCTGTTTTATTTAGTAGTGAAAGGCATATTCTATGAATAAAGATGACAAACCTTTTGAAAGTCTAATTTGACATTCATAAAAAGCTCGATTTCTGCTGTGTCCAATTGAGTTCCCTGGACACCCTTTAAGGCCAAATTAGCTTCACGTTTATCAGCACGAAGGAACTCCCAGAAAACCTGCATTGTCTCCTTTATAATTTCCGCCAACTTCAGGATGGAGATGATATCTTTTTCCCCTTCACGTCCGCCTTGCTTTTCCTTGGAACGATCATCTGCTAGACGGTCAAAGTACACCTCGTTACTCATGAATCGAGCTATTTTAATACGAGAAATGAAAAAAAGTGTACCTCTAATGCTCGGGACTTGAAGAAAACTACGGAGAATGCACCTCTTCCTGACATAATTTTGGACTCGCGGTCCTTGAAACGGCTCATCCTCCAAAAATCTTTGCAAAAGTACTTGAAATTGTTGGTATTCTCCAGCTACTTGGTTATATGTGTGATACTCATGAGGATCATGTTCTAGCAATTCCTTTGCTTTACCATATTTCCAACAGAGAATTTCCCATGAAAGACAAATTTGCCCAACATATACTATTTCCAAGTCTCTATTCATTTCACTAATGGATTTATTAAGTGCAGGATCAGCAAAGATCTTCCTTTGTTTGTTTGCCAAGAAGCTTGGCAAAGCAAAGGCTTTGGTTATTGATATTGATGACTTTTTGCTTGACATAAACACTTCTGAATCCTTAAGCTGAAGGAAACCTATATTAAAGAGTAAAACATCAGAATCACCAGTTTAAGGCTCAAAAAGAACATTTCAAGTAAGCTAATTCCAGGTCAAATGAATTCCTTTTAGGGTAAGGGTAAAAAATGGATCAATTTCGCCCTCCGTTACAAAGTGTCTTGTTCCTACACTGTTGCCAAAGGGGCTCGATTTTGCAATAAGGGCTTATGGGCAAATTTAGACCATTCACAAAGTTCAAGGGCAAATTCGACCTTTTCTAATAGAGAAAAAAAACGTTCCTTTTAGCATAGTCTAGGGGTACTTTTTACCATTTACTTTTCTTTTTATTGTTTCATCTGTTAATTCAGCTAGTGTTTGAGAATTTTTATTTTGTCTAACTTTTCCTTCCATACAAGTCCAAGGTGTAGGTTGATTGTGGGGTTGTGCTATTCTCCCTCAAATAGAAATTTGATTAGAACAAATTGGAACTAAGTGGAAGGACCAAAAAAAAGTCGGTTGAATATCATTAAAGGCCATTGATTATAACTTCAAAATTATTAATTGCATGACATACTTGGAAAAGGGACAGCAAAAGCACCCCTTTAGGCACTGATGATGGATACTTTAAGAAGTGGACATTATGTCACACTGGTCTTTTCAAAGGATTTAATGGTCAAAAATCTTTAAAATTATCAGGCAGGACAATAAGCATGTGAAACAAGTTCAATCTTGAAAACATAAATTTTGTGGTTCAGGATACTCATTGCTGAAATTTATTTCTATAGCATTGCTGAAAATGACATTACTAATGGGACTTTAACATCCAAACAGGTGCTGACCCACCAAATATTAATACTGAAATGGACAGAAAACAAATACTCCATCTGTCCCCTTTCAATAGTTGATTTAGCTCTTTTCATGCCCCCTAAGAAAAATCATAAATACATTATAATTTATTCAATTATTCCTATTTATTAGATTTTTTTTTTTTAGAATTGAGTAATATTAAACACAACTACTTCTTCAATGTCGAGGATACATAGAGTTGAAAATAATTGTCAGCTTTTTAGTCTTGAATTCCTAAAGCGAAAATTATTTTAAAATAATTTTTTGAGCTAAAGCGACAATTAAAATGGGACGAATAGAGTACATACTAATTGTTACACACCAAACAAAAAAGTAACAATTAAAGATGGAAGTAAATAAATTTTTACCAAACAACTAAAAGAGGGGTAGTAATAGTTTGATACTTACTGATAGCATTCAATGTCTGGTAATTCAAGATGTCCAATTTTCTCATTTTTTCAGCATAGCTCTTGTAAAACATCTGAATTTCTTCCATACAATCTTTATACCCAATCTTTTCATCAATTTTCAGTGGCTTCAAATCCTCTACTACCTTAGGAGATTCACAATCTTCTGATATAGTAGGCAACCCTGCAATTCTTGAATTTTTCATTTGCTTGACTAAATTCTGATGTTCTAATAAGATATCACATTCATCTTCATCATCATCTGAATCTATATCCCATGATTCTCGACTCGAATTATGATCTGAAAATTCTTGCAAATCATCCATTAACTTCATTTCCTCACAATTCAGATCTGTTTCTCCAACACTGTCAACATTTTTAGAAGCAAAATTATCTGTATCCCATGATGGAGATTCTTGAAAATCATCCATTAACTTCATTTCCTCACAGTTCACATTTGTTTCTTCAACAGTGTCAACATTTTTAGAAGCAAATTCATCTGTTGCAATAGAAGATCTTGAACCATGCAAAGAGGTTTCCAATTCTATAAACCCCATGCCATCATTTTCTTCTTTGTCAGTTTCCATCAACTGATCAATATTCAAGAATCCATTAAGACGTCCATCAGAACATGATTCATGACTTGTAATGAAAGCCTCATCTCCAATCGAAATTCGACTTAAAGATTGATTTTTTGGAAACAATTGAATTTCATAACACATATCTTCAGAATTCTGTGATTCCTCATCACTAAAAACTTCATCATTTTGCTTCAAAATCTCTTCTTCACAACAAATATTTTCAACATGGTCCACTGTTTTTTCTTGATCCTTAGGTTCTTTTCCATCAAATACCTCTATTTTTTCTTGATCATGTATATATTCTTGATGACCACTATTTCCATCATTGAAAAAAGAGAAATAAAACAATTTTTCATCAGAATTTTTTGAATGATCATCAAAACTCTTATCAATCTCCTTTTTTTCTTCTTTTTCAGACATTATAACTCCTTCATTAAAATTCACAAACATTTCTTGAACTGAAAAACTTGTAGCTTCTGGCTTCTCCATAAATCCAAAAGAATCTTGCCTAGATATATATTCATACTTACTCTGCACAAAAACAGAACTCTCTGTTCCATCAAATTCTAATTTTTTGTCATTTTTGCAGTCCAATTGCTCATCTTTTTGGGAATTAATGGCACTAAAATCTGAATCATTCCTCTTAAAATCATCACCATCCACAATCCTGCTACAAAAAAATTAAAAAAAAATTAAGCAAATGAAAATCCCATTTTTTTTTTTAAAAAAAAGAACTAATAATCTGATGAAACAAAACAGAAGATTTATGTTCATACCTGTCTATGTATTTCTCCAAGAAAAAGAAAATCTTGAACATAAACCAATACAAGAAACCCCATAGAAAACAGACAAACCAAGTCAATGTTCTATACATAAATTGACTCAAAAACATTTTATTAAAGTGGGGTTTGGTCATAAAGATTTTCTTGACACTCATGACTTTTCCATGTACAAGTAAAGAAAAAGGGACATAATTAGCTTAGTAGAGTATTGTAATCTAAGATTCATTGGAGAAAGTGGAGAGACCACTAAAGTAGAACGAAATTTTAGGAGGAAAAAAAAATCCTAAGCATCTGCTAAATCAAGAATGTTTTTTTTTTTTTGAAGGCCTAACATGTTGGCGAAGATTGAGGAAATGAGAGATTTTGTTTAGAGAAGAAATGAGAGTTAAAGATACACGAATGATCAAAGTGTGTAAAAATGAAAGAGAAGTGAAATAAATTTATATGCTGAGGTTGCCAAAACAGGACAAAGATATTTCTGTGGAGGTCATTTGCACTTTTATCCTATTTTGTGCTGGTCTTTAATTATGCCCCTCAAAGCAAATATTATGTTTTGCTGTACACAAGTTTATATTTTCGCGTCATGATATCTTATAAGTTATGTCTCGCATTCTTAAAAAACTTATGACTCGCTAAATATAAATTCTATTTTGAAGAGAAACGAACGACCAACCCCCTTTGAAGGGAAAATCGTGCAATTAAATATTTCTGTGGAGGTTAAATTATATAGACTTTCTGACCGTTTGAAGTTGCTTCTTTTTCAAATCAAGGGTCTGTGGGAAACAACCTCTCTACCTTTCAAGGTAGAGGTAAGATCTACATATACTCTATCCTCGTCACACTCTACTTGTAGGACTATGTTTGATATGTTATTGTTGTTATTGTTGTTGTTCTTGAACTTAAATTATATAAACTGCCTGTATAAATTATCAATATTTTTTGATAATGTAAAAAAATTCTTTATACTGATTATAAGAATCTGATTTTTAGATTCTGTTTGAGAAGTTTTGTCGGTATAGATTTCGGATGGTTTTGGTGGGTCTTCCTTTTTTTTTTTTTTTCTTTTTTTTTCTGTTTGTCTTCACTTAACATTTGACACGTTTCTTAAGTGGAGTAGTACGGGTCAAATTTCGTTAACAATGAAGAAAGTCGTGGACTTTTTTTTTTAATTTTGTTTAATAAATAATCTTAGGTGTTCAGTATTTAAAATTATTGACTCGATTAATTCAGAACACATTGAATGGACTTACTACGAGAATAACTCAATTCAAATCGCCTTAAATGGGCCTACTAAGAAAGTAAAATGCTTTTTGCTAATAGGTTCTCCAATTAAAAAAGGAAAAACTACACAAAATACTTCTAAAATATAAAATATTTATCCGCCTCATGCCCCATCCAAAGTAATTTCGCTTTATCCTAGCGGCCGGAAATATTTACCTGACATACCCCTTCGCCCAAACTCCTTTCTCTGGGATACCATCACAGTATATTTATATCATGATGGTATCATGGAGGGATTAAGAGAAGGACTAAAACAGTTCTCTATGATACCATCTTAGTATATTTATATACCACGATGGTCCCATGGTACTGAGGTGTCTCATTGAAGGACCATCACATTATATGTGTATAAGATGATGGTATCATAGAGGTTTTTTTCGAGAAAAGTGTATCTTTTTTAATAAATGAATATGATAATCTATAATACCATCTCAGTATATTTATATACTATGATGGTATCATGGAGGATTAAGAGAAGGACTGAAGCAGTCTTGCATGATATCATCTTAACATATTTATATACTATGTTGGTATCATAATTTTGGGGGCATCTCGGGTAAATAGTTTCAATTTTTTTGGGGATACCAAAGTAATGGGGGTATGGACGGGTAATTATTATGGTTTGAGAGCGCACGCGCGTTCTTTTCCCATTAAAATATTCGAACTTAAGATTTTTTTAATTAAAAATAGAGAATCTCAACCAAGGATAGATCCAACCTAAGGGTGTCGGGTTCATCTGAACCTAACATGATCGGCGCAAAGCATAAATTTATGTATAGAAATTATAATAAATAATAGTATAACCTCATAATTTTAAAAAGATTACTTTCGTTTATGCTCCTTCAACCAAACTTAATTACCGACTGTAGCTCAAATATACAAAATCTATACATTGATAAGTATATTATATGTAGAATATAAGTATATTATATGTATAGTAAGTGTATATTTATATTTTAAATATACAAAACTTTTATTGAGCCGAGGGTCTTTCGGAAACAGCCGTCCTACCTTGGTAGGAGTAAGGTCTGCGTACACTCTACCCTCCCCAGACCCCACGTTGTGGGATTTCACTGGGTTGTTGTAAATATACAAAACTTATACATTCGCTGCCTATTTTGTAAACTAGATAACCCAGAGATATTGGGTTGTAATTTTCCCAAAATATAATGTGCGCATTGCTAAAAATCTTAAAGACTGAACCTATAAAACTTAAATCTTAAATCCGCCTCAGATTCTCAGATCTCAACTATTCTGCAACGTCTCATATGGTCATAAAGTCATGTTTGGATGTTTGCTTTTTGGAACGTTGCTTTACTCTTCTTTTGGGTGGCAAGTCTTTTGCCTTTGTACTTTGGCCTAGTCAAAGACGTGAAGACTAGTTCTTAGCACTAAAAAGGAACAGCAAGGACTAGGTACAATATGTAATATCGTTTGCATTAATTTTCTACTAGTCTAGTAACAAAATTCTCGTGAATGATAGTTATTGAATATGTACATAAGAGGCTGAAATTGCAAGAATCCAAAAGTTTCTTCTCTTTATTATTATATCTCTCTCTTTCTTTCTTTTTTTGTTTCTTTTTCTAATAGTGGTTAAGGTTATATGTATGATGTAAAAAAAAAAAAAAAAAATATAAAATAAAAAAATATAAATGATGTAATCTAACTAAATTACACTAAGACCCAATAAGGATAAGTCATTTATGTTGAGATTGGGGGGCCTACAAAAAGAAAAATTGTGGGGTAACTTAAAGAATTAAATCTTGGACATAAATTATGAGCGGTAAGCGGTCATTTTTTTTTTTACCTATATGGAATAAATTCACTGCTTTGTTCTCTCGAGCAGAGAGTCTACCGGAAACAGCCTTCCGATCCCATAAAGATAGTAGTAAGGTCTGCGTACATCCTACCCTCCCCAGGCTGCACTTGTGGGAATACACAGGATATGTTGTTGTAGTAGTATATGGACTAAATTCCTTTCATATCTAAATTATATGCATAGTAAGCAACAAATGTAATAATTTGAAATATGTTCCTAAACAATTAAAATTGTTTAAATACACCTTAAAAAATTAAAAAGTGCAAGTATACCCCAACACGACTTTCGCCTTAGGGTGGTGATTTGGACCTGTTTAAGTGACATTATTACATTTGACATAGATTATAACGGTGAAGACTTTTACGAGCTTATAAGTTAAATGAGGAATATATATAACTCAAATTAATAGGTTGTCAATTGACATTTTTTTTCCCGTTTTGACACGCTAGTTACAACTTTTGGCTATGGAATTGGCAAAAAGGCAATCAGATTTGGTATAAATGGCATTCATAAAATCAGTGGATTGAATTTCTCCACAGAAGGTAGAATTAGATTCCATTTCCACAAAATTCAAATAATGACATCCACTTAATAACCAATATGAGATTTGGTGCAACTGAACCAATTTGTTTGGCTATTCGCATGACTTTGGGTCGTCAGTGTTTACTGTTTACTAGAGGAAGAATAATAAATTTCTTTTGCATTGGAATGACTCTTTTTTTTTTTTTTTGGCCTTTTATTGATAATAAAAAATTCTCAACATGAATAAGTATAAGTAATGGAGGCTAGGTCTTACCTTACCAATCCTAGTGAGGTAATGAAACATTAACTCTTTGATATATTTCTTTATTGAAAATAGTCCTAATCCATTGATAATAAGTGGAGACAAAAGTATTTATTGAAACATACCGTACAGTTTCAACAAAAACAAAAGATATTCTTTATATAATTGGTTTGTTTTGGTCCTAAATTATATGAAGTTGGAAGATATAAACTCTTGATTTAGAAGAGCACTTGTATTTTTAATTCTATTTTATGTTCCTCATTCCATAAGGGGGAATAAAATAACATAAATAAAATTACATTTCTGAATGTGAGTTTTCGCTAATTGTTTTGATATATAATTTTTATCAATTTTAAGAATTTGTTAAATATTTGTAAGAGATCAAAAGTGCTCATTTTGACAAACTTAAAGGATCAAAATAACTCAGAAGTATATTTAAGGACTATTTTGAACCGACCCTAACCTAAGGGATCATTTTTCTTATTTTGTCAAACCCTTATCCTACCAACTGAAAGTAAAAGTGCTAAGTACGAAAGTAAATCTAACTCGTATTAATTTTAGATGAATACTTATTTTTTAAGCTTCTTTTATTTCCTTAGACTCCGTATCAATATGAAGAACGTTGTAACAAAAAAACATATTTCGCAAGACGAAATAGCAATCAATTAAGATAAATGGGGAAAAAATCCATTTGACTCATGCATTAATTGTCTAGTGAAAAAGGTAAAATTCAATAGGAATACATTATTTTTCCATCCAAATTTCCATCTTTTGCTGAACTTAATGTGGAAAAAGATGGTGGAAAAAAAAAAGTGGAAAAAGATGGTGGAAAAAAAATGTGGAAAAAATGGTGAACTATCTTACGAATTTTCCCAAAACTTTCTTGCTGTGAGACACACAAAAAGATAATTTTCTTTTACCGATTTTAGACACTTTCCTTTCAACAAAACAGTACCTTACTGAGATATCAATTCTTTTTTCCTTTAATATGTCTGCTATTTATAACATGATAGTAAATGCATGTGCTAAGGAAAAATTACCGAATAAATTCCTTACAAGTTAACATGTGAGAAGGAAACCTCAATTGAACCATAGCGATTAAGAAATATATATTAATCACTATATTTGAACTCATAACAGATTGAATTTTGTGACCTTTAAACCATTAGATTATCCCTCATACTTTTCGTATAAAAGTTAAATAACACAATTTATCGTCACATCAAATGTTCGTAAGGTAGGCTTGTCAAACAATTAACAAAGATTTTCGGTGGGGGATCGGATGCCTAATGTTTAACTTCATTTAATAATATATGCATTCATGTCATTGAAGAACCACCAAAAGTTGTGAAGAAAGGGTAACTACTCTGTAAAAATAATTAGAGATTTTGAATTTGAGTCTGAGAATGGAATTACCTTTGGTAGGGAACTCCCGGGTGGAATTTCCCGGTGCGAATTCAAATTAATCGTCTATCCTATAGGTGGGGCTTTCCTATGCTGATCCTAAATTAGTCGTTTACTCTTGAAGTGAAATTTTTCAGTGAGAATCTAAATTAATTCTACCTTAAAATGAATACCGGATATTAGATGAGAAACCAAAATATATTCCTGCCATTGAGGTGTTGCAAAATGTACACGAAAGATGATGCATTCAAAAACCGCCCCCGTGACCCATCTATGTCACAAATAAACAGCGGCCGTTAGCATGTTTGTGAATTAATGATATCAGATATGCATGACTTATAACAGAAAATGGCATGAATAGAAACAAGAAGTACGTCGATATGCTCATACTCATTTTTTTTTAAGCTTCATATTTTCACTAGAAAACAAATCGGTACCACTTAATGCTTCATGCTATAACTTCAAATTCTGTTCAATTAAGCACCATAATTGAATATTGGCCCAGTTTTCATGGTAGATTTTATATTTTACAATTAAATTAGAAAGGCTACAATACAAAAGCCATATTTAGGAGTATCAAATGGGTGGTTGGATTGAATTTGAATGTGTTAGAATAAGGAGCCGTTTGGACATGGTTTGAAATCATGGTTTCAAATCATGTTTTGAAATCATGTTTGGACACGTAATTTGAATATCTTAAGTTGTATTTTCTCTTATAGACAAATAAACCCCACAAGTTGTGAGAACTATCAAAACATTTTAATTCTTATACAAGCTTACCAAATGAGCAATTCATAGTTCATAACAAAATTAATACGCTAATAAAAGACCTTAAAAAATACAACATCAATTGATCAAACTTTAGTTCAATAAAAATGAAAATTTAACATAAATAGTAATGTAACTGCTCTTTAATATAAGATAATATAATCCTCCTGCGTGGTAGACATAAATAAAGGTTGGTAGAAGTTAATGAGTTTGGTAAATGGTTGATGGGAGTAATTGTTAAAAATATTTACCAACTTATGGGTCTTTTTTTATAAAATATAAACTTATGGGTCAAGTTTTATATTTAAATTTTTTGAAACCCCAAATCATGTTTTTTTGGATGATTTGGGGTTTGAAACCATGAGATGAAATGCATGTCCAAACGCTGGTTTCATCTCATGGTTTCAAACCGCATGTCCAAACGCCTACTAAGTTGAGTTAATAAATGGACGGGTCATTACACTACAAAAAATCTCTATTTTCTCACTAATTTTCCACTGAAAAATGTTCAGTGGCTATCTCCCACTAAATATTGGTGGGAAAAACCTAAATAGTAGCGTTTTCACAAAAAAAATAGAAAGTTTCCCATCGTTTCAATAGGAACTTGTTTCCCACCATGCGTTTTCCTAGTGAGCTGGTTCGGTGGGAATGAGATGGGAAAATCATGTTTTTTATAAAATAAATTTTCCACCGAATGTCAATGGAAAAATGTTTCTAGTATTGTTGACCCCGCTAACCCTTTTCAAGCTCATGTCACGTCGAGGTGCTGCAAATAAAAGAACAACAAACTCCAATCAAATTTATCATAATCGATTAGTTAACATGTTGTTTGACCGTGTTATAAAACACGGAAAAAGTAGCCTTATAAAATTATCTATCGAGCCGTGAAAAAAATTGAACAAAAGACAAAACATGTCAACCAAATCATGGAGTAACTCCTGATGTAACATTAAGGCAAAACGTTAATTGGGTCAGACGGACTAGGTCAAGATGGACTAAATAATGAACTATAGCCCAACCCATCCAACTCTTTTCAAATTATAGATATATTTTTTATTTAATTACTAAACAATGAACCATAGCGCAACCCATCTAACTTTTACCAAATATCAAGTTTTGTTTGTTTTTTATAATTTAATTAATATCAAACAAAACTAACAAAAAATCTTCATTACGGCTATATATAATATATCAAACAAAAAAAAATTCAAAATTTCTCATGTGTCAATTAGGACTACGTATTTAGCCCAAATCAACACAAATTTTTAGATGAATTGAAATGACACAATCATTGACCCGCCAAAGTTAATATTTCCAGCTTTCCACCACTAGTCATAGGGGTGCCACCATAACGACCCCCTTCCCCTCGCCCCCCGGTCTCCCCAAAACATTTTTTTTCTTTCTGTTTTACTGGAGAAAAAACAAATCAATATTTCAGTAATGAGCTACTCCATCATCTCTCCTATCCAGAGTACTGTCAAAACAGTTCTAGATGAAGTTCAGGCTATACAATAGGCAGGTGAAGATGAAGTTCCTTAACTTAAACTATTAATGTCGTGGTGAGGAAGCTTACTAGTATGCAACTATGCATGCATCGAATTGACACCTGTAGTAAAAAAACCAAATTGCACAAACTTCCATTGAACTATTCAATATATTACCGTTATTGATGAGAGAAGCACCTCTCATCCCAAATTAGTTTGGGAAAAGTCATAGTATAGCAATATGAAATTGTGACCCCGTAAGGGTAGTAAATTTCATAAATGGTCACAACCACGTAACTATGATTTTTTCTCACTAAAGTTACATAACTCTCAAGGTAGGTTAAGGTCTACGTACACTCTACCCTCTCAGCTTATTTTGTGAGATTTTATTGGATTTGTCGTTGTTGTTGTAAAGTCACATAACTATGTTTTCTAACAGAAAAATCACAAAAAAATCAATAAATGTAGGTATTCATCAAATAATCGACCCCAACTTGTTTGGGACTAAAGCACAGTAATTGTTATTTATTCTTCTTAAAGGTTTTTACTCCACATAGTTGACATCCTGCCAATAGTTATTAGCACTGGTGTATATATCTCAATATCCTAAAAAAAAGGAGAAGGATATGTTGTAAAATCACTTTGAACCCCCAAATTTGATTTGAATGGCCTCTTTTGAGTTTCGACTTTTGACTTCATTTGGTTCTGTTAGAGAGTAATGGGCCTTATTCGTGAAGAGTTTTTGCACGGATTGTCTTTCAAAGGTGCTGGTCTTAATTTAGTCATGCTTTATAAGGCAAAAGTTTGTCTTGCGAAATTTTGCGAGACAAAATATATTTTTTTTTTTAACTCTATTGAAATTCTACAAAAGTTAAGGTCTAACTTTAGCTACGAAACTCTGTCTTGCGATTTTTTTTTAACTGAGCCCGGTTCGAACCCAGAACCTCGAGATATTTTAGGCGAAGAAAAAAAATTAAAAAGACTAGCAATTTGAGGGCAAAAATTAAAGGTCACTTCCAAATAAGAAGGGAAAATGACCTAATAATACTACTTAAGACCCTATATTACAAAAAAATAAGGATACTTTTCTTTATTTACAAAACATACCAACAAAATTACAAAACATAACGGATTTGAATCTTCAACATACCCGCGATTTTGGGCTAAATTTAAGGAAGAGAAAAAATTGATTTATGAGCCCCATGATTTTTAGAACCTGATTTCAGTTTCCTTCTTCATCAAAGTTCATTTTTAATTCAGAAGTTTCTATCTCTTCACCACTGTTTCATGGTGCCATTTTCATTAAAGTTTTCATCCTTCACTCAACTTCATCCATGAATTCATCTTCATTAGCCCACAAATTTTCTGTTGCTACGGGTACCTCCCGTTTTTATTTTTGTAACGGTCCACTTCCAATAGTGATCTAGTTTATTTGTGTTTTGGGTTCCATTTGTTGTGCAAAAAAAATGACCGAAAAAACTATATCTCAACTTCACCCCTGATTTTATTCAGTTCTCATTTTAAGTTTTCCCAAGAAGTTGAAATAAGAAGAACCAGGTTTTAAAAAAAAAAATCACTTTTAGCCATTGAAAGAGATTGAAGCTAGAGTTCGAAAAATCGATTTGCCGCAAATGAACTTCGTTATGAGTGGGTGATATCTCAAAGAACTTGAATGTCGAGGGGAGTTCGAATCTAAAATTTGGAGCTATTTGGTTAAGTTTTGAACTAGTTTTGACTAATTTTAATTCCTAGTTCTTGCGTAGTAAATTGTGTAGTTAATTTTAAATGTATATGAAATATGTATGGATATTGTATATATCATGTATCAAGTTATCTGAAATCTTTATTAAGAAATCGTGCCTTGTTTTTAAAGTTTTAACCTGAATGTATAATATTTGTATAACATGTGTATGCGAACATGTAGTAGTATACTTCTTCCCCATTTTCTTTCATATATATGTAAATTATATGAGTGTAAGATTGTTTGTCTATACACTTATGTCCCCTTTCTATAAAATGTGTATAAACTGTATGCTATATGTCTACATATTGTATGTTTTGTGTATAATTTATGAATTACTCATCCAAACATATTATTTTGTGTATAATATTGTTGATTCTAGGTATTTTAGAGAGATAATGATATCAATAGACCAAAATTTGATATTTGATTGTTGGTCATGACAATACTAGGATTAAGGTTGGAGATTTACCAATGAGAAATCGTATAGTATAATGGGATAAGGGTCAAATATACCCCTCTACTTTAGTTTATTGGCTAACTTTGTCCTCCGTTAGCCAAAGTAGTCAAATATACCCCGCCCGTTACAAGTTGGGGCCAAATATACCCCTATCGTTAGAAACGTTTCAAAAATATCCCTCATTTCTAATACATTCCCACATAAACAAGTCTAGTCGTTGGAATTGGGTGACATGGATGACACATGACATTTAACTTATTTTATGTGGTGCCTATGTGACATTGTTTTAAAAAGCAATCTAGAAAATTAATTTTTTTAAAACAAATCTGAAAAAAAATGCCTTTTATGAAAAATCTGAAACTTTTTTGTTTTAATAAAACCCCTTTTTAAAAAAAAATATTCTCGAAAATTGGATATTTTAGTTAAAAAGTTTAGAAAATGTTTTTTTTTTAAATCTAGAAAACTGTAAAGTATTTTTTTTTTAAATGTGTCCAATTTTTTTTTTTTTAAATCTGGGTTAATTTTAAAAAATCTGTAAAACTAATTTTAAAAAAAAATCATTTTCCAGATTTTTTAATTAAAAAAATCCAATTTTTCAGATTTTTTTTTTAAGAACCGGGTTTATAAAATCAAAAGAATTCAGATTTTTTAATAAAAGTCATTTTTAACAAATTTGTTTTTAGAAAAATTAATTTTCCAAATTGTTTTCAAAAAATTGCCACGTAGGCACCACATAGAATAAGTTAAATGTCATGTGGCATCCATGTCACCCAATTCCAATGATTAGACTTGTTTATGTGGAAATATGTTAGAAATGAAGGGTATTTTTGAAACTTTGCTAACCATAGGGTTATATTTGGCCCCAACTTGTAACGGGAGGGGTATATTTGACTACTTTGGCTAACGGAGGGCAAAGTTAGCCAATAAACTAAAGTAAAAGGGTATATTTGACCCTTTTCCCTAGTATAATCAACAAGATAATGGAGAAAAAGAGATTGCCAAGCTCACTCGAAAAGCTACTAAAGAAGATGGGAATATTCAATATCATATGTTCAACAATAGCAAAATACTACTTTCATTCATTTTTCATACAACTATATTATAAGTGTATTACTTATGAATTCAAATCAGATATTTACTGCGTAACAACAGTGGTAAAAAAATCTTACCACACGTATTATAGTTGTATGTAATATGTATATAATATGTATAATATAGAGGTGGATCGAGGTAAATAATTGTTACGACCCAATCGGAGGGCCATGACGGGCACCCGGAGCTAACCTATCGAGTATCTCAAAACGTACATCTCACAGTCATATCTGAGTGGCTGTTATATATATATATATATCATCGTCAACTGTGCCCATATATAAGTCGATAAGGCTATCAAAAGATATAACAAAATATAGACCGAAGAGGTCATAAGACATCTAACTGTACACATCTATCTATGGGCCTCTACATAAAGTACATAACATAAATAGGACGAGATAGGACCCCGTTATGCCTATATATATACACAAAAGGATTATACCACTCTGATCTGCATCTCTGAAACAAGTGAAGTGCTGCTGTACAGTGACTGAGAAGGCAACCTACGGGTCTAATTCGTCTCTCTGTCTACGTGCGGCCATGGTAGGCTTGGTGTTATCCGTACCCAACTGCAGTGGTGTGCACAATAGGTGCCGTACCCAGTCGACTATAGCACGGCTCAGTGTGAGAGAATATATATATAAAGCATGCATGAGCGCCCAAATAAAAGATATAAATCTATCGGAGTGGCGTAAGGTCGGTAAACCTCCGATTATCATTATGGAACTATCATCATCATCATCATCATGTCTCACCTTGAAGGAAAAATAACCATAAGATGAGATCAACATCAATGAATAAAATCAATAATCATATGATAAAGAACAATAATCATGAGACAAATGTCAACAATATCATAAGAACATCAAGAACCGTGAGCTTTTTTAGTATTTCTAGGAATAAGGACATTATAGATAGCACTTGTGTTGATTTGAATCAATAAGATCATGCCATAAGAAATAAAGGGACAACCTTAACATACCTTGTCGTCTCCTTAACTACTTAGCGCCTATTCTCCCGAGCTCGCAAATCTACATTCAAAATGATTCATGCTAAGATTAAGTCGTTAAAAGGCCTATAAGATCGAACTAAACTATTAGGTAAGCTAATGAAATTTGGGCAGCATTTCTCCTATATCACTTACTTCCATCAAATTCCATTATAGCTCCCAAACTTCATTAACAACATCAACAATACCATAGTCAAGAGATTATATTCAAATTAAGCTCAAATCCATCCAAAACTTCTTTACAAATTCAATCTATAGCCATAATTTCAAGATAACATCTTATAACCTTTCTATCATGATTCTTTTCATCTTTAAGGCTTTCTAAACCCTCAAATAAACTCAGCATAAGAAAAAAGATGAAGAACATACCTTATATTTGGAGAACTTCAACTTACACAAATTGTTTCAAGACCAAACTCTCCACAACTCCAACTAGAGCCAAGAACAATCACTTTCTAGGAATTAGTTAAGGATTTTATGGCTTGATCTCTTCTTGATTTGATTTAGGATGTTTATGGATATTTGAGAGAGATTAGATGGTCACTACGGTTTTGTTTTGATGAATAAAAATGACCCCAAGTCGTGGGAAAAATCATTTTATAGGCCAAAACAAAAATGTCCACCGACTTAAGTTTCTGGAATTTTTGGGCGAAGTAAGGGCAATAAGTGTGGGCCGTACTTTCAGCCTGTACTTGGAAAGTCAAAATCCAACTTTCTGGAAAATTTGGGTGAAGTACAACAAAAAAGTACGGGACGCACTTCAAAGAACAGGCCATAGTTCTATTCTGTACTTCTCAGAATCGAGATCTGTCAGTTGCATTGAAAATAATACTCGTTGAACTTGAATTTACATAGGTTATTCATTCCATAACTCCTCATATTCTAGGAGATATGCCTCTTTTAAGTTGGACCAAAAATTTCTATCCAAAATTCTGCCAAGTTTTCTCAAATTTTCGAACGAGTTAATTTTCTTCGATTCACTTGATCCCGAAACCTTTAGACACTTGTTTAGCACTTGTTAGAATCTTCCTTAACCTTATCAGGGTTCCATGACCTCCTCGGGCTTATGTTAGTTTATTTACCATGCAACAACGCAATGTTTTTTGAGGTGTAACATCAATCTATCAAAGTTGTATTATAATTATATGCTGAGTTATATGAAAATTGTATTTTAAGTTTGTATGTTGTTGTATATGTATTAAATTTGTTTGAATAATATATGAAAGCTGTATACACTGTTGTTATAGTTGTATTAAATTTCCAGAAACCAACATGATCATTATACGAAATTTGTATAGTTATAAACATATTTCATACAAAATTTATACAAATGTTATACATGAAATTGTAAGCGAGATTCGAAGCCCTAGACGAGATCAAAGTGTGGTTTTTTCAGAAACCTAACATGAACTTTATACAAAAAATTTATGCAATCATATACATATTTCATACCGCTGTTATGCACAAAATTTGGTTTGTTTTAGAAAATCTAACATGAAATTTATACAACATTTATACAGTTGTATACATATTTCATAGTGTTTTTGTACAGTTTTTATACACAAAATTTATTTATTCCATAAACTTAATGTTACACCTTGGAAATTTCGTGTTATTCGTGTTATGAATAGACTAATGTAAGTATAGGGTGTACATGAAGTCCCTATAAGTTTAAGGAAGATATTTGATGATTTTAAGAGTATACCTTAAGATTCCAAAGGCATTTGAGGCAAAGGAAGCAAGTTCGTCGGAGAAAGTTAAGGTTGAGCCATGTTTTGGGAAATTTCGTATCATTTGAGCTATGAATTGCTTAGCATCACTTTTAGGATGAGATATGTATCCCCTTGGATGGTTAATGAAGTTTTATACAAGTGACAAGAAGACTCCATAAGTATTGGAGGTCAAACGAATCAAAGAGAGCACGATTACGCGAAATCGGGAAGAATGGGGCAGTGTGCGCTCGCACACTGAGTGTGCTGAGCTGCACACTATGAGCCAACTCCCTATTTTGGGAGTGCTTACAGCCCAGCACCACCCATAAGTAGAGGGGAGAGTATGCGGCCGCACACTTAGTGTGCAAGGTCGCATACTCTCCGCCAACTTGGTCAGGGTGCGAAAATGCTACCTTTTTAAGTCCCAAACGACCCAAACCTCATTTCCAACTTTCAAAACTTATTTCCTCACTTCTCTAGAGTCTTCCAAAGGGTTCTTGAAGATTCTAAATCTCTCCACACCCTTCTACACCATCTAAAGAGAGAATCAACATCAAATCTCAAGGTAAATCCATGGAAGGTGATGATTCTTGTTTCCTTTTGAAGTTGTGGCGAAGTTGGCCTTGAAGAAAGAGTTGAGTGAAGTGAATTTTTTATATTGTAAGGTATGTTCTTCATCCTATTCATAGTTTTAAGTGATATAAAGGTTTAGTAACTCTTATTGAAGAGGAAATCTAAAATAGAGAAGCCATAGATGTTGAGGTGAAGAAGATGACTATAGGTGAATTTGAAAAGAGGATTTTGGATGAATTTGAGATGGAATTGAATATAACTCCTTGATTATGATATTATGGATGTTATTATTGTTGTTTGGGAGCTGTTTTGTGATGGTGGAAGTTGATGAAATAGGGAAAATGTTGCCCAAATTTTGTTAGCCTTTTGTTGCTTTAGTTTGAACTTAAGCATGTTCCAATGACTTAACCTTAGTATGAATTATCTTGAATGTAGAGTTGCGAGCTTTGGAGGAAAATGTGTAGTCGATAAGAAGACGAGAAGGTATGTAAGGCTAATCCTTTCTTTCAAAAGGTATGATTCCTATGTTATGTTCCCATACATGCTATCGATATCACCCTTACTCCTAAAATGCTAGAAATCCATCATTCTCAAGATACTTATGATGATTCCATGTTTAGAAATACCAAAGCCAAAAGTCTAGATGTTCTCATGATATGATTGAGCTTATTCTATGATCCTCGATTACATTTATTATAATTGGACTCATTTTATGTTATTGTTCCTCAAAGTGAGACATGATAGCGATGATGATTATGAAGATGATTCCAATTCTAAACATGCCAAGCCTTGAAGTTCTTAATGTTTCCATGACGTTATTGAGTTTATCACATGATTATTGATTTTATTCATTGTTGTTGATCTCGCCTTATATTACTTTTTCCTTCGAGGTGAGATATAGCGATGATTATTATTCCATAATGTAAATCGGAGGTTACCGACCTTATGTCACTCCATAGAGTCATAGCTTTTAATTGTGCTCTCATGCATGCTATATATATGTATGATTACATTGTGCCTTTATGGCCGGGCAACACCACTACGGTGGGCTGCTTATGGATGATGATAACACCGCACTTATATGGACGGGCAGCACCACTACGGTGGGCAGCTATGGATAATGATAATAACACCGCGCCTATATGGCTGGGCAGCACCACTAGTGGGTGGCGTGCGATGGTTATCCCGAAAGCGGGCTAACGATGATATTATGTTTGATATGCATGAAAAGTGTTTTCTTTAAAAATCTAAGCATGCATGATATCCGCCTTACGAGGCAATCAGATGTACATGTTATCTCTTTATTTCATGCTATGTTCCATATCCCTTGTTATGTTGTTATTATGCCTTACATACTCAGTAGATTGTTCGTACTGAAGTCCTTTTATTTTGTGGACGCTGCGTTCATGCCCGCAGGTAGGCAGAGAGACGGTTCTGATCCCTAGGAGATTTGTCAACGGAGATTCAGGGGCGCTCCATTACTTCGGAGTCATAGTTTATTGGTATACTTCTTTTGTGTATATATTTGGGCATGGCGGAGTCCTGTCCCGTCACTATGATTTCTAGTACTCCAGATAGAGGCTCGTAGACATATGTGGATAGTTAGAAGTTTCATGGTCTCACTAGTGTATATTTTGTATATCTTTTGCACCGTTGTGGGCTTGTACGTATTTATGTGCGTGAGGTGAAGTTAATGATTATCGCGGGGCGCTCCATTACTTCGGAGTCATAGTTTATTGGTATACTTCTTTTGTGTATATATTTGGGCATGGCGGAGTCCTGTCCCGTCACTATGATTTCTAGTACTCCAGATAGAGGCTCGTAGACATATGTGGATAGTTAGAAGTTTCATGGTCTCACTAGTGTATATTTTGTATATCTTTTGCACCGTTGTGGGCTTGTACGTATTTATGTGCGTGAGGTGAAGTTAATGATTATCGCGTAATGAGTTTCATTTAAGAATTTACATTCATTCATGTGGTGGTAGTTGAGATTTATATATGTGGTCCATCGAGATAGATAGGAAGAAGTATGATAGGTGGTGCTCGGTAGGCTAGCTCCGGGTACTTGTCAAGACCCTCTCTGGCTGGGTCGTGACACTTAACATGAGAGTTTATGCAAAATTTATACAGTTATATTACACATTTTATATCAATTTTATACAATTTTCATATCGATATAATATGTCAATTTTTCATATCGATATAGTATGTCGAGTTAAATATTATATCAAAACTGTATTCAAACTCTATTTTGCATATTCAAAGTTAGATAATTCTCGGATTTTAGGCTTTCTAGTTTACAAACAGCTCCAAGTTTGATTATGTGGCATGATATTGTATTGTTACGCAACCTCAAAAGTAGGGGGGAGTTTTGAGTGCTGCATCCGAACATAACACCATAGCTGGGTTCATTAACGGATTATAAATCAAAAGAACTATATAAAAGTTGAGAAATATGAATACTTCTCAAGAAAAAAGAAAAAAAAACTCCCACGTCCTAAAAATAAGCATTCATAAATCCAGACCATGAAAAAAAAAACATTCAAACTGACATAGATTTACATTTCAACAATGAATTTACATCATGAAGTTCACAACTACGACAACATACAATTAAAATAGAATTTTCATACAACTTTCATACAACAATAATACAGTTTCTAAAATACAATCATCTAATATAAAAATTCAGCCAAAATTAACTCCAATTTTCACCAAACACCTTCAAATTTGAGATATAAGCTTATAAAGATATTTTCAATCGTTTGCAACAATATCCAATCCAAAAAATAATAGTTTTAGAAAAACCCTAATTCCAAAATAAAGCTTCGTGAAATTCATTGTTTAATTTCCTGAAGAAGAAAAGAGAAGAGATGAGTGTCATGACCCAAACTAGTTAAGTCGCGTGGGTACTTACCTTTCCCACCTCGGTAGGCTAATTTTTATCCCAACAATCTCAAAATACATGAATTAATAAATAAACAAGCGGAAGAGATAGAAACACGTAAGTCTGACATAATAATGATAGAATACGCGGAATACATCAAACCACCCCAGGTATCTGTCTAATCATACAAGAGCAACAAACTAGATACTACAAGTCTGAAAATAACAAAATACATCAAATGACTGCATATGTATCAGAATGTAAATAAGACATAGAATAAGGAAGAATCTCCAAGACGGCGGACGCCCCCATGCTCACCCTGTAAGACTTTGAGCATCAAATCTCTCACAAAGATCAGCCACAAGAAATGGAGGTCGATCCTACCTGGAACTCTAAATTCACAAAAGAATGCAGAAAGTGCAGGTCAGTACAAACAACAAGTACTGGTAGGCATCATACGCCGACTAAGTTTAGCTAGCACATATCAAGTTAATAAAGTAAGATAAGTAGGTAATCAATCAATGTATAAGTCAAACACAAGCCAAAAATCAAGTACACGTCATCACCTAGGTCATAGCATCTAAACCCAATTGTGTTAAGTCTCAAATACTCAGTCTGAATCTGTATATCATAAGTACATCACAAGAATATCACAACAGAAGCCAAGTGCAATGCAATGCAATAATGTATGAATTGTATATGTAATGCAATGTTGTGTACACATGTACTCCGGACGGAAATATCAACGTCTCGGTAGCACAACCCGTGGGGGACCCGCGAAGTCCATGTACCTCACGGCTCTAGCATAAAACTCGGCAACCACTACCTCACGATTTCGAAAAAAACCTCGGCAATCGCTATGCACAACCTCGATTCCGGGACAACCATCGCGGTCCTCATGTCACTCTTATCCAACTGAGTCCAGCTCATCACAGTGTTTCCTCAAGTATCATCAGTGTGTCAATAATATATCATGAAGGATGAGAATGTGTGTAATGTATGAGTTCAATGTCGATCAGATCAATATCACAAGTACCAAACATGGGTATTCCAACAATATCATGAAAAGGCTACACAAGCCATATAGTACGTTATCCTCATATCAAACGTCAACAAGTAAGATACTACAATATCAGGATCAAGAGATATCAATAGTCTCCAGTATCTACTATCATCGTGTGGCATCAAGCCAACAATAATAGAACAAGTCAAATCACAACACAATGGGGTGGCTAGCCCCAATCACACAACATGGCCCAACCTAAGACAATATCCAACTCAACTTCACACCTGAAGGTTTACATGTTTTCTCCGATAATATCGTCTAAATATATGCTTCACTAAATGAAGTCTAACCATAGGATAAACTGTAACCTACCTGGAAGGCCAAACAATAATATCACCACAAATACACTTTAGCCTTTCCTTTGAGCCTCGATATCAAGAAAATCTAAGTATATTCAAATCATGTATTAGAATCAAGGAGAATCATTAAACAAACCTACTTCTATTCAAGACCCAAATCTCCAACCTATGGAATAGGGTTTATGAACTAGAATGATGAAATTAGGAATCTAAAAGTCCCAACAAGAAATTAAACATCTAGGTGATCAATTCTCATCAATAGCAAGCTAAAATAATCAACAATTCACTCAATTTCATATTCTAGGCAAAACCCCCAAATTTGGGTATAAATCCTAACTTCCAATTCCACAAATTAGCCTCTAATTAGGAAGAAGTTATGAAATAAAGGATTCTAATCATCAATTAAATGCTTAAAGAAGCTAACCCAATCAACAAATCATGGTTTAAAAGCCTAGAAGGAATATTCATTAAACCCACTTTTAATCTTCAATCACTTAGTGAACTAACAAGATAAAGGATTCTAAGATGATTAGGGATAATGGAATAGCAAATGGATTAGAAGGACTTACCACCAAGAATCTTCTCCAAGAATACCCTAGATTTGCTCCCAATAGTTCAGATTTCGGAATAGTAATAAATGAGAGACTAAGGGGCTTTTAATACACAATTAATGAAATAACATGCCCGATACTGTTATGGCCGCAGTGGGACCATGGTCCGGCCCTGGTGGCCTCTCAGATGACCGTGATGGTATTCCCACAAATGCTCTAGGCCGTTATGGTGGTCCACCCAACCGCTACAGCGGTACCGCTGGGGCGATAAGGGTGCCGCCATGGTCGACACCAGCACCAGAAATTCCCAAAATAAACATCTGAAATCCCGACTAATACCTAAGGCTATTTGCTCACAAACCACATACACAGACATATATAAAAACATGCTACGAACGCATTCGTAGCCTCGGAATTCCCAACGAAGTTCTCGTTGACCGAGTTAACTCCCAATACTTCAATTTCAACTTCCCAACCCAAGTCTCAAAATGCACACGAGTGCATTGGGAACCGAACCAAAGATGACACAAGTTCTAAATGACTATTAGGACCTCTCAGAATCGACGGATTTTCGAAAAAAATGTCTGTTTATCCAAAAGTCAATTTTGAGTCAACTCTTTTTTGCTAGAAGCCAATTTTTCCCAAAAAGCCCCGAACACCTCAGGAAGTGAGTCAACAGTCCTCTCGGGCCAAAAGTGAGCTAACCAAGCCAGTCGTTACAATGAGAAAAGAGAAAAGTCTCTGTTGCAAGATCTCGACTTTTTTTTCTTACGAATCTCAGCCATATTATTCTCTCTTCTCCGGCGAAAACAACAACGATGAGACGCATCTTTGATGAGTTTGGATTAGTGAAATAGTAATGAAGGAAAACAGGGAAGGAAAATCTGATTCTTTTTTTAATGGGGATAGAGAAAAACAAGGATGAATTGGCACTGATGTTGGATTCATGAACAGAACATGGAAAAGATAAGGAAAGAAAATTGTATACTTTATGGAGGGGGAGAGAATTGGGACAAATATCACGCTGATTGCGTGATTTGCGCAACTTTATTAGGGCTAAAAATATGCCTTTTAAATTTTCTTTGCCTTTGTATATGTTTCGTAAGATTTCTATTTATGTTTTGAAACTGAAAACTCTCGTTATGTTTTGTAATATTTGGTGCTTATTATGTATATGTAAGTTGTTTTCCCTAAGAGCAATCGTGCAAATTACCGCTATCATTATGTAGCTCATTATCAAAAAATGAACAATTTTTTTGTGCGGATTGCCCTTCAAAGGCATATCTCCTCAAATTGGTGGTCTTTAATACTTGTCCTTCACCTAATACCCGAGGTTTTGGGTTCAAATCCCAACTCAGTAAAAAAAAGAAAAAAAAGAATTTCACAAGGCAGATGTTTGGATATGCAAAACTTTACCTCAGGCAGATTTTTGAATGCAAAACTCCACGAGTTTTAAAACTCCACGAGTTTTGAAACTCTGCCTGAGGACTAACTTTGCTCCGAAACTCTGTCTTGTGATTTTTGTTTTTCTTTTTGACTGAGCCGAGGTTTGAACCCCAAACCTTACCGAATTAGACGAAGGGAAAAAAATTAAAAACCACCAATTGAGGGACAAAAATTGAAGACCAATGCCTTTGAAGGATAATCGTGCAAATGACCCAAAAATGAAAAGATAAGGAATTAGCCCATTTAGAATTGTGGAGGCCTTCTGAATTATTTTGATATAACGATTGAGAAATACCTGTAAGGTTGGCCCTTCAAATGGGCTGGTTTTTAGTTTTGATCCTTCAAAATTGAACTTATATCTAGCGGGGCGTAATTTTTCTTTAAGGCTTCGGGGCATAAGTTGTGAAATATTATGATGCGAAAATATAAATTTATGCCACGCGAAAAAACTATTTATCTTGAGGGACAAAAAATTAAAATCCTGCGCAAAATACGAACAAAAGTCCAAATGACCCTGCGATTGATGAACAACTCATACGACTGTGGTCCAAAAGATTTGCAATCTTCACATTGATTTACTTTCTTTCATTTTTTTCTGTTGTGGTCCATTCATTTTTTCTTCTGTAAAACGAACTTCTTTAATTCTGTTTCCTTTGAATTATCCTTTACCATTCGAGGCTTCGAGATATGGTACGGGAATGTTCCCTTTTTAGGCTATAATTTTAATTTTTTCTTATTTTCAAAAGTTGTGCAAATATAAAATTTAGAACTGATAAGCACTAGATTATTGTCTAACGTCTACAAAATATTAGACTGTAGTATAGCATTTCTCATAAAAAATTATGTTTGTTCAGAAGAAATCTTTATACCGTGATCTAAGAGGAGCATAAGTTGCAAGAGCAACAAAAAAGGGTCATTTACTTAACAGTTATAAAAAAAGAACAACCTGCAAATATTATTATTTTATCCTCGCTTTCGAAGGTTATTGGCTCAAAAGGTGGACTAGATGAGTATTTCGGTTCATACAATAAATCCACAGTTTTAGTGATACCTAATATTTTTTTGCGCGGATTGCCCTTCTTTCTTTTGGGGGTGGTCTTTAGATTTTGCCCCTCATATTTGTGGTCTGTAAGTTTTGCTCTTCGCTTGAACAGGTGGGCGAATACCCGAGGTTCTGGGTTCGAACCCCCGCTCGGGCATAAAATAAAAAAATAATTTCGCAAGGCAGGACTTGGGGGGGGGGGGGGGGTGTATGCTGGATCCCGCATACAATCTTTAAGGAAAAATTAAAGTTATACCGGAGGAAAAATTAAAGTTATACCGAAGGAAAAATTAAAGTTATGCTGGATCCGGCATAACTAAAAGTCTACCCCATAAGACAAAACTTTTCCTTAAGGCATAGTTTAGTTGTGTCTTATGGGGCAGACTTTTAGTTAAGGCATAACCAAAAGTATGCCCCATAAGACAGAACTTTTTCTTAAGGCATAGACATTACCTTATAAGGCAAACTTTTAGTTGTGACTTAAAGAAAAAGTTCCGCCTTATGGGACATACTTTTAGTTATGTCTTATGGGGCATATTTTTACTTAAGGCATAACTAAAAGTATGCCTCATAAGGCGGAACTTTTCCTTAATACATAACTAAAATTTTGCCTTGAAAAGTAAATATATATATATATATATATATATATATGCCTCGAGACAAAATCTGCCGGAGGGGGCAGAGGGAAATTCAAATTCTGCCTTACAAAGTTGTTTTAAATTTTTGACTGAGCGGAGGTTCGAACCCGAAACCCATGAGTTTTAGGCGAAGGGCAAAAATTAAAGACAACCCATTTGAGGGGCAAAAGTTAAAGACCACCCCAAAAGAAGACCTAATGGATAATTTTTTTTAGTATGAATACAACATTTGATTGATAAGAGTTAAATTTGACGATTGTAAGTTCTATTCAATTATGGACATAATGTGAAGCATGTTGAAGAGATCAACCTTAGTCGTTGATATGGAATTTAGTTTAATTTTATTCTTATGTAGTCATCATTTACTCGTAAAAGAAATCAACAAGTCATTGTTCATTTAGCATAAAAGAAGAAAAGAGAGACATTGACTCATGCTTCGTTAGTAAAACAAATCCTTGACCATACGTGATAAGATATTATTCTGAAAAAGAAGCCACGAATCTTTTTATGAAAATGTGACCGTCCATTTCCTTTATCAAAACCTCAATTATATGTGCACCTAATATCTAAAATAAAAAGTAATTCTAATCCTGATCAACATTATGTTTTCAGATTTTCATGTGGGATCGATGTGATGTCACGACATTAATTGGGAACAGTCTGTTGAAGAATTCGGCAAACGTTAACAAAAGTTATCCGATAATTATTTGAATTCGTGGATATTTCCCCCCTCCAGTTTAGTCTATTTTAAAATAATAAAATCTCGAAACGTAGCTTCTTTTTAATAAAGTTTAGCTAAAAGAAAGATTTCAAATAAGAAAGAGAAAGGAAAAGAAAAAGTGTATTAACCGTAGGAATCGTTTGGTAAAATGTATTAGAGAAATAATATATTATGTGTTAGTTTTGGTATTACTAATCCTATGTATAGCCAATACATAAGATTAGTTATACACTATATTTAGCGTTATCCTATGTATAATTAATATACTTAGCAAAATGTGGTATTAGCAATACCAAGATTATTAACACATGAATAAACATGGTTAAAAATAAAATTGCCCTTGAAGTCTATCCAAGCTAAAGGTTGTAGATGTATTCTTTTAAATAAGGCTTAATGCATATGTAGCCCCTTAAACTTGTCCCTTTTTTCCATTTTGTCACCTTAACTAAGTGTTGTTCCTATTGAATCATTGAACTCGTCTTCAAGTGTGTCTATCAAATCCTCTAAATTTGATTTTTATTAGAAGCAAAAAATAAATTGTGGTAATGAAGGTAAAGTAATATTTTAGACGTGTGGTAAGTTGTTCTTTAGGTCATGGATGTATCGGTTTCTGCTGGTTCTGCTCTTTCACTGCTAGCTTAATTAAGAGCTTATTCTTTTTTTCCCTCTCAATTGCTGCTAATCTTAGCTAAAAAAAAATGACATAATTAAATTATAATATATATTTTGTTTAAAAAAAATTATAATATATATATATATATATATTAGCATATTGCTACATTGAAGATAGAATACTATATAAGTCAAATTGTGTTTGATAGACACACTTGAGGACGAGTTCAGGAGTTCAATAGGAACAACACTTAGTTGAGGTGTCAAAATAAAAAAAAATAAAAAATAAAAAGATAAGTTCAGGGAGCTACATATGCATTAAGCTATATTATATTTGATACACCACATTAAATATTCAACAAAAAGTAATCTCATTATAACTAATCCTGACATTTCTAATATTATTATTACAGACCCTAGAAACGACCTCTTAGTGTTGTTTCTAAAATCCTATAGTACAACTACCAAAAACCGATTTTTAATGCTTCAGATTTTATTTTATTTTTTTGATTGGGTAAAAAGGTTTTCACGGTCACAGTCAAATGGAGCCTTTTTATTTTTATTTTTTTTAACAGTCAAATGGAACGATCATTGAGCCTTTTGTATAAAACGAACACTTGTATCGTTTCTTTCATTCATACTTTATTGATTGTATATTAAATATTAAATTAGGTGATTAAAGTACATATCGTGATTCTAAATCTACGATTAAGTTAGAATAAACAAAGCTTGCCGCCCTAATCTTCCAACCAAAAAAGGAAAGGTGTCAAGCTACAACTTCCAAACCTTTTGTTTTAACAGCCAACAAACCTTGCCTTAAAAGGTCAGATTACAAGATAATATATTTTATAATTTAGCTGCTCCGTCTGAATCTATTGTTTTTATAATTAGACAATGCACCACTCTCCACGGTACTAGTTAAACTTAGTGAAATAGCCCCTTATCAATTGACCCAAAGCAAAAGAAAAAGGGGGAAATCACGCATGCTTCTTGAATCAAAATAATTACTCACCCATACCCTCATCACTTTTGTATCCCCAAAAAAAAGTTAAACGTATTTACTAGAGATGTTACTCATTATGATACCAATATAGTATATAAATATACTGAGATGGTATCATAAAAGATGCTTCAGATCTTCTGTTAGTCCTTCATGATACCATTATGGTATATAAATATACTAAGATGGTATCATAAAAGATGTTTCAGTCTTTCTCTTAGTCCTCCATAATATCATCATAATATATAAATTTATTGAGATGGTATTATGAATGATCATGTTTATTTATTAAAAATGACACACTTTTCTCAAAAAATACTTCTATGATACCATCGTCTTATATACATATACTGTGATGGTATCATGGGGGACTGCTTCAGTCCTTCAATTAAACATTCCTCAGGACCATGGTACCATCGTGATATATAAATATACTGAAAGAATATCATGGAGGACTGCTTTAGTCCTTCTCTTAGTCCTCCATGACACCATCACGATATATAAATATACTGCGATGATATCATGGAAAAAGGGATTTGGGTGAGGGGGATACGTCGGGTAATTAATTTGGACTGAACCCGACAAAAGCGAAAATAATTTAGAAAGAGACATGAACGGATAATTACTTTGGGTTGGCCATGGCGGGCAATTAGTGATGTTTTCCCAAAGAAAAACTGCTCCTAAGATGCTAAAGGGGCCCCAAATCTGTCGGCAGATTAAAGTTATTCAGACAATGATTAGGGAAAAAGGGTGATACTATGATAAAGTTTTTATTCATACTCGAAGTTAAAGTAACTTATTATAGTTAAGTAATGTAATATATATATTAAATATATATATGCATTATTAAAAATAATTAAGTGATAGGATTTTGTTGTTAGACACATATTATGCTTAGATTAATTCAATGTAAACACTAAATTAGAGTCTGAGTTAGGCTTTACGTACTTTACTCAAACATATGACTTAATAATCAGTGAAGTAGTTTTTAAAAATTATAAGGTCTCAATTCATATCTTAACGGAACTACTACAATAGATGATTTTTTTTTCCATTTATCTAAATTTTGATAGATATAATTATTAGATATATTAATGGGAGATAACAAACGCCCCATGAAAATAAAGTGGTTAAAAATTATGAGATTTCAATTTTAAGTTTTTCACAGAAATAAAAATGCTAGATAATTTCTTCCGTTTATGGTAGTTAAAACTATTCAATACCTATATTGATAGGCGATAATAAATGCTTTATGAAATTAACTGAGATGTAGACAAGCTAATTGGATACAAAGGCTTGTAAAAAATATAGTATTAGGGTTTGAGACCTTTAGGCTATGAGAAAAGCTGCTATGATTGAAATTCCTGCTATCCAACAACCAGCCCATTTTATTTTGCCGTTAGCACTCACTAGGACAAGTGTACATAACCTCTTCAAAGCAGATGTTAATTAATGGCTATAAATACAAATAAAATAAGACAAATTTGCAGACAACATTTGCTTCTAACAATTTGTTATCAAAACGATTACTACTTCTCCTACCGAAAAAGATCCATTTTCAGACCACAAATTATGGGCTATATGAAACAAATCTAAAGTCATCACATGTGTCACTATCCAAAGTTTCTAAAGGTATCCTCATAATTTCAAGAATCATATTCTCCATTACTTTTATTTAAATTTAACAACAAAATAGCAAATAAAATTACCTAATAAAGCAAAACAGCAAAAAAAAAAAGTGGAGAAAATTACGATTTTAGTACCTTAAATAATATATTTAAAGTTAAATTTTATATTAAAAGCGGTACTTTTATCAGTCTTCTTATGAATTTAACAAATTTACTGAACTACTAACTCATTAAATTTCTGAGTTTTTTATATTAAATTTGTACTGCTATTCCATCTTAGGAAAGTACATTCCTAAAATAAACTAAATGTTACAAATATTACAACTCTATATAAGCGGCAGTCAAAAGATTTTGTCATCCTCACATCAAATTTGATCCAATGGAGCTCTTACACGTGGTTGTTGCCCTCATTTATTTTGTGAAGACATTTTCTACTTCGTCCTTTTGGGCTTTTGTCATTAGTGTATTGTTGACACTGTAGTAATTTCATTGTGGATTTCTTCTTATCCCTAATAGATTACTCTTTCGTTTCTTTTTAATTATTTTTTATTATTAATTTTTTTCCACTTGTTTATTCTAACAAATCAAGGTAAATTTAATTATTTTTCGATCTTACTCTTATCATTAAGTAAAAAGTATAAAATATTCGTAGTAAAACTTAAGTTTTCAAAGCATAATTAATAAGAGTGATTTAGTAAGACGAACCCCGAATAAATATTTTTTAAGGAAAGTGTCAAGTCAACAAAAGACAATAAAAAGAACGGAGAGAATTTATTTTTACATTATTTGTCATTATATATTTTAGTAAAAATTTTGCAACTGTAGAGCTACAGTTTCGTTACCTATCGGAGCATTAATTAGGTCTTACGAATAGTACTCCATATTTATTTTCTCTATTTTAAACATCCAAAATTTTACTTCTTTAGTGAGCTCATATGCGCTTATACTGATTTGCCCTAGAACTATTTGCAGATACAGTATTAATTTTTTTTTACTTTATTAATGTACTTGAAAGATTAATTTGTGTAAAGGCTCTAAAATTATTTATAAATATTATAGTATAAACTTGAAATCATTGAAAATTTTGCTCCGTTGGATGAGTTTAGAAGATGAAAATACAATTAAAAATAAAATATATTATTAAAATTCTAAATAATTCAAGATAGACATAAAATGAGTTTGAAGTAAATAATTCCAGCACAATAAAAGTTGAAATGCTAAAGGAATAAATTGAAGTTTTGCCTTTTTATATTGAAAATGCACTTATTTGAAAATTTGATTATCATGCGAGATTTTTAGTTTAGGTGTTTTTAAAGCATTTATCTTAAATACAACTAATTTTAGCTATGAATGAGTATAATCGAATTGAATATAGTGAATTGAATAAAGTCGAATTAAAAACAACCTATTTTCGCTCACTATATATTTGGATACAACCGAGTTACGTATTTGAATACAACGGATAACATATTATAGCTGATAATTAGGAGCTACGAAATGTAAATACCTAAGCTACATCTACATGATGTTAGGTGCCTGCAAACAATAGCTTTTTATGTAAGTTACTCTTCTTTTATATCATGAGTTGAGCCCGGGCTTACCACGGGCCTCGTACAACAAATATTTCATGTATAAAAGGACAAAGAGAAATACATTAAATTAAATGAAAGTTAATTATACTTTATCATATCCAGTATTTTCAGAAGCGTTTTCGGGGGGAGTCCAAGAGCGAGCTCGAGGGCTGGGCGTATCAAAAAAGCTCCGAGAAAAATGAAAAGTGTAGATCCATAGAGCGTACGCCTTAGAATTTGGGGCGTAAGTCCCGAGAAGCGTAAGCCCCAGACGTAAAGGTGTACGTCTCGGGCGTCAAATTTGATTTTTATTGTTTTAAAAGTATTTTTCTATAAATTATGATTTTTATTATTGGTATGATGATATTTATATTTTATGTTATCATGTTTTCATTTTGTAGTAATTTTTCCTAAATTATATAAACAAATAAAATAGAAAATAACACTGCCATAAATAATTGTATTAGATGATTATGCCTGGAATTGATATAATAGATTTACACCACTATTTTCCGCAAGCAACTTTATCCATTTTTTTCATTGCTCTTACACTTTTGCCCTTCTCCTTATTTGAATATATAAAAAAAAATCAGTGATAATATTAATTGAAAGTGGGAAGGACTAAAAGATCTAGAGAATCATGATAAAATGAAGTTTCATTTTAATAATTCTTTTTAAGTTATTGATGATTTATTTAAATTTATTTACAGAATTTTCATGAAAACTTTTTTTTTTTTTAGTAATACAATTATAAAATTAAAGATACATGAGACATATGTCTCATAGATCCATGAGACTTACGCTTCGCCCTTTATTACTTAAAGCGTCTCGTCTTGCGCCTCCCGCATCAAGTTGACCGCCCCCTACGTAGTGATTCTATCAATCATGCCTCTTAAAACACTGATCATATCTTACTAGGACTAACATAAGAAATTATCAATAATTGAGGATTCAAAAGTGCTATCATCCCAAAAACATAATTGAATCATCCAGGAACAAAATAGTAACTTTCCAATGGAAAAAGGCAGCCCAATTTAATCAAAGGATGAAAAAAAATTTAGAACAGATAGACATAAAACATCTTAATATATCATTATTATTCCCTGTTCTTGGTCTCATTTCCATGAACATGTTACAGCTGCTAGTGATTTAAAAAAAAAAAAAAAAAAAAAAAAAAAAAAAAAAAAAAAAAACATAGTTGTCTATTACAAAAGCACTAAATTAGGATGAAGAAGAAGACCCATTAGTGGAAATATGAAGATGAAGTCCACAATTACTAGTACTATTATCATTGTTGTTTTGATGACTATCCTCATTGCTGCTTGTCCTATTGATATTGAACCCATTATTATTCTCCAAACTATCATTTTTGCTGTCATTGGAAACTTGTAAATCTTTTTTCCCAAAAGTGTTCTTATTATTGTGCATCCAAACTCTAAGAACACCTTTACCAACTCCAATTTCATTACAAAACTCATCCACTGCAGCTTCATCACACTTCTGCAGTTTCCACCCTAATTTCTCTGAAAACAAATGCATCTTCTCTTTCTGTTCTGTAGTAAATTTAGTCCTAAATCTCTTTCTCCCACTTAGATTCTCTCCTTTTACACCTCTACTAGGTGTAACAGGTTGTTGTTGCAACGTGTCAAATGTCCCACATGGACCATTCAAGAAATGAATAGTCTCTTTAATATCACCTTTTGACCTAATTTTCGCAATTGAGTTAGGTTCAATATCCATTTCATCAGATGGTGACGAAGATGGCGAAAACCGCCTAATTGGGGCCAAAATATGGTGGCGGAAATCAAGAAAATGTGAATTATTATCGAACGGTTCGCGGCGGTGGAAATTGCGGTGGCAGCCACAAGCAGCACATTTAAGTGAAATGGGATCTGATGGTGTGGAATCAGGTGAAGCCATAAATTCACCACAACCATCAACAGCATGTCCACCTATACTTGCTGCATGGTTTTTCAAACATTCTTTGTATATTACCTGTTGGTTGTGATGGTGGAGGTTGTTGAATGTTATGTTGCTGAATGATAAAGGCTTAATTAAAGGTGGGGTATCAATTTCTGAATCTGGGGTTTTTGTGGGGGTAGAGGTGGGGTTGCTGCTACAGGTTAAGTCCATAGCACGAACAGGTTTTGGATCTTAACTATAATATAATCAAGATACAATTCCAACGTGAGACAAGAATGAACAGAGTCAATGGATGAAAATATTTTAACTCTTAAGGTTTAAAGATGTTTTTTTTTTTCTCAATAAGTTGATGATTTCTTGTAACCAAATGACTATAGATATAAAGAAGAGGAAAAAGAAAATATATAATGGTCACTGCACAATTAATGGCTATGTTGTGAATAAAAATGGGAAATCATGAAGGTTTTTGCAAATGGGTTTTGCTTGGTTGAGTTTCTCTTCTAGTGGGGGTTGTGTTGATGGTGATTGAAGAATAGATAGAAAGTATTAAGACAAAATGAGCAAGTACCATAATGTTATTGGAGATGAAGGGTAGTATAAATACTGAGGGTAAGGCGTTTAAAAATTAATGAAAACTTAAAAAGGTGGGAAGATAAGAATGTGATGATTACATGCAGACACCAAAGGTGCTGTGGGGAAAAATTACTACCGGGGGGGGGGTGGGGTGCGGCGTGGGTGGGTGATCAGTAGTTGATTTTTTCAGAAGTGCTAATTAATCCAAAGATTGGACATGGTCAAAATTCAAGCTTATCAAGCTTTGATGATCAACATGTGAATCTCTGTCATGGTTTTACACGTGTCCTTTATACAACGAAATTAGATTAGTTGACCACCACCAATGGTTGGAGGTATAATAGAATTATAGTACTTTTTAATACTTTTTTTTTTAATATTATACATAAGGTACTGCACAAGGTTAGAGGAAAATGGAAGATGGGGAGGGAACCCAATAGTTTTTCATTCAGAGAATTGAGTGGTAGTTGGCACTGTGACATCTTCACAAATTTTGTTGAAAAATGACTTTATATGGTAGTACTTGTGTTAAAAACAAATTAATGTTATATGCTGAATTTTGTTTGGCTTCTTCACATATTACTTTTTTACTAGCCATATATGTCCGTGCGATGCACGAGCCGAACATATTTATTCATTTTAATTAGCCGGTCTTTAAGATTTATATTTTGTAAATAACTTTTAAAAATTTGTCATAGTCATGACAATGAAAGTTATTCATCAATGTAAAAAAGAAAATTAGTAAGAAAGTGAGGGAAAATTAATATTTTGATTCTAGACTTTTTCTTTTAAATTGTTTAATATCTTATATGTATACCGACAAGTTGATATTCATCTTAATCAATTAACTGTTCAGATCCAAACATAAGAACCATTGTTGTATATATTGAATTTTTTAAAAGCAAAAATCATAAAATATTTTTATTAAATTAATTAAAAAAATATGTTAATAAGGGGTAAATTAGTTATATTATAATTTTTTATATTAACAATTATAGATAAAAAGAACTGTTACAAAGAAATCAAAATTAGAAAAATATATGTTATGTCATAAATCATCAAATTTTAATTCCGAAATGAAAATATAAAGTAATACATTTTATAAATGTAAAGGAACAATAATCAGAGAATGCAAAGGAGAGTAAGATAAATAAAGTATTGACAAGGAAGGAAAACGGGAATAAAAGTAATTGTCTAAGTTAACCTATCAAGAGAAAGGAATTTTTGTCTTATTTTATCTTTATATTAATTACTTATGTTCAAATCATTTTCTAAGGCTATTGAGACTATACACCAATAAATATGGATATTATGATAAAATATATACTTCATTTATTAATTCTTAAAGAACGTGATAAAAGGGAGTGACTTTTATCCCTGTTTTCCTTCTTTCTCAATACTTTAAACGTGAAAAGAGAACGAACAATAGCAATGCAAATTTGTACCAAAAGTTATGGATATATGTATGAGAAGAGAATAAATATTCAGCAAAAACGTGAAAAGTCAAAAGTGAACAAGTAAAAGTGCACAGAGGAAATAAATATGTGTCGGAGAATTAAAATTGAAGTGCATACGTGTATACATGAGAAGAGAATAAATATTCAGAATTATCAAAGATGAACAAATTAAAGTGCACGGAGCAAATAAATTTGTGTAGGAGAATTAAAATTGAACTGCATATGTCTATACATGAGAAGAGAATAAATATTCAGCAAGAACACGAAAAGTCAAAAGTGAACAAGTAAAAGTGCACGGAGGAAATAAGTATGTCGGAGAATTAAAATTGAAGTGCATGCGTTTATACGTGAAAAGAGAATAAATATTAAGTAATATGACATGTGTCTATTTGGCATATAAAAATAATTGGATAAAATGTACAAGTTATATAGCTTATGGTACAAGCGTTCATTGCGTGTACAATTTGTGAAGCTCATGGCACAAGCCGGAGGAGCGGTGTTCGTCAATAGAAAAGAGAATAAATATTCAGTACTATGGCATATATCCACGTGGAATTTATTAATTCTTAAAGAATGTGAAAAGTCAAAAGTGAACAAATTAAAGTGCACAGAGGAAATAAATTTGTGTAGGAGAATTAAAATTGAACTGCATATGTCTATACATAAAAAGAGAATAAATATTCAGCTAGAACACGAAAAGTCAAAAGTGAACAATTAAAAGTGCACGGAGGAAATAAATGTGTCGGATTATTAAATTTGAAGTGCATACGTCTATACATGGGAAGGGAATAAATATTAAGTACTATGACATATGTCTACGTGGGATATAAAAATAGTTGGATAAAGTGTACAAGTTATATAACTTATGGTACAAGCATTCATTGCGTGTACAATTTGTGAAGCTCATGGTACAAGATGGAGGAGCGGTGTTCGTCCCTCCTACGCGCTTATATATAATAGAAATATATATATTTTTAATAATGTGGCCAAGTAATATGGAATAAAGGGGGTACTTCATTTATTAATTATTAAAGAACGTGAAAAGTCAAGTAATGTGGCCAACTAATATGGGATGGAAGGAGTACTTCATTTATTAATTCTTAAATAATATGAAAAGTCAAAAGTGCACGAGTAAAAGTACACGGGCGAAATAAACATGTGTCGGAAAATTAAAATTGGAGTGCATATATATACATAAGAAGAGAATAAATATTCAGCAAGAACGTGAAAAGTCAAAAGTAAACAAATAAAAGTGCACAGAGAAAATAAATTTGTGTAGAAGAATTAAAATTAAACTGCATATGTCTAAGTAAAAGTGCACAAAGAAAATAAATGTGTCGGATAATTAAAAAATAGTGCATACGTCTATACATGAGAAGAGAATAAATATTAAGTACTATGACATATGTCTACGCGGGACATAAAAATAATTGGATAAAGTGTACAAGTTATATAGCTTAGGTTACAAACATTCATTGCGTGTACAAATTATGAAGCTCATGGTACAGCTATTGGAAGCTGTGTGCGTACCCCCCATGGTACTCTCTCATTTATTAATTCTTAAATAACATGAAAAGTCAAAAGTGCACAAGTAAAAGTACACGGGGGGAAATAAATATGTGTCGGAAAAATAAAATTGGAGTGCCTACATGCATACATGAAAAGAGAATAAATATTCAGCAAAAACATGAAAAGTCAAAAGTAAACAAGTAAAAGTGCACGGAGAAAATAAATTTGTGTACGAGAATTTAAATTGAACTGCATACGTCTAAGTAAAAGTGCACGAAGAAAATAAATGTGTTGGAGAATTAAAATTTAAGTGCGCGTGATTAATGCGCCTTAAACCTCTCTCTTGAAAAAAAGCATTTTTTAGTGGAGCCTTAGCATGTGAACCCATAGGAACAGGGCCCTTCTTCTTTGCAAAAAAGCTTCGGAATTCTCATCACATCAGTAGGCGCAGAAAGCAAATCGTTTATACATGAGAAGAGAATAAATATTAAGTACTATGACATATGTATACGCGGGATATAAAAATAGTTGAATAAAGTGTACAAGTTATATACCTTAGGATACAAGCCTTCATTGTGTGTACAAATTGTGAAGCTCATGGTACAGCTATTGAAAGCTGTGTTCGTATCCCCATGGCACTTATATATATTGTAAATATTTTAATTTCCTTCATAAAAGCCGTAGCTCTAATATTGCTATGTTCAAAATCTAATATGTATATATATCATATGGTATATATAATCTTTTGCTGAACTTTGTTCAACTGACTACCTTTGCAGGTTGTAGCTCGCCACAGGTGTCTGGAGTACGTTGGTCAAATTACATTGATGTTTTAATTAAGTTCTAACCTGATAAGTGCTCTTAAATTGTGTGTTTACATCAAAGCAGTTTAATTTATTATGATTAGATGATATAACAAAGTGAATATATGACTTAATCAATCATGATTAACTGCAAAAAATCTAGATACAAATATATTTATATATTATTAGTTTGATGTAACATTCGATACGAATAAGTTTCAAGTTTCTACCACCCGTATGATGCATTAGAAATTTGTTGCTCCTTCCGTTCCAAGTAAGTGTCGCTTTGCATAAACAAACAAAAAAAAGTTGTCCCAAAATAACAATCGCTTTAGAAATTCAAGACAAAAGCTAGTAATTTCCGACTATACTTTTATTATAGAACTACTTCTTCTTAATAGTGCTTAATTCTCAAGAAACATCTATTAAATAAGGATAATTTAGCAAGGATAATTTAGTATATGATTCATTGTATTTATTTTTCAATGGACGTGAAATGAGCTAAAACGACACCATTTTGAAACGCAAAGAGTAATTAAATGTGCCGTTAAATGTGAGGGAAGATACTTTTTTTTTTTTTTTTTTAAAACCTTTATTCTTGAATTGCGTCTTTAAGGCATAATCTAGAATTTGGAAGCGAGTCTGATTCTCCGTCAAAAGGGTTGAAACGTGAATTTTCAGCCATCAAGTTGTTCTTTAAGAAGGGCTTAATTAAGACCCTAATGTGAGCTGTAACCTGTAAGTAGGTGGTTTCTTTTATTGCATGTACAATTAGACATTAATATTACAGTCAAACCTCTCTATAACAATATGTTGAGTTCGAAAATTTTCAACTATTATAGAGAATGACTATTATACACCTATGATAGCATTGACATTTAACTAATATTTCGCTATTATAGGCAAAAAAGATGCATAAAAATTAATTTTCATTTTTAATTGTCAAATTCTAAGATTAATCACACTTGGTATAACGAACGAAAATCGTTTAATGATGAAAATATATATATTCATATGATATTATTTTTGTTATAAATAGTGTATTAAATGATCAAATATTTGGTCAAATTCTCTATACTTATTATTGATAATCATAAATATTCTATTTTTATAAAGATGGTTAATTATTATATTACCAAAAAAAGAAAATAGCTGTTATATGAGGGTAATTTTGCAAAGAGCTTACTATTATAAAGTTGACTGTTACTGTTATAGATGAAATGCTATTAAAGAGAAGTAAAATATAACATAAAAAATGAGTTCTGGAAAAACTTAATTGTTATAAAGAGATGTTATTAGATGCGGGTGCCGTTATAGAGAAGTCTGATTATAATTCTATTTTGGATTGTTTTTTTGGAATTGTACATCTTTTGACGATTTCCCCTCAAATTTTGGAGCAACGATCATGCACATTTAAAGCTAGGACTAACTAACTAATTAATTAATTAGATCATTTGCTTGACCAGCAAAATTATAGCGCTTGGACTAATTAATACTCCCTATATCCCATATTAGTTGTCAAGATTACTAAAAATACATATTCCAAAATACTTGTCATTTCACAAAGTAAGATAAAATTAATTATTTTTATCTCATTTTATCATCGATATTAATTGTTCTGAGAAATAATCAATACTCCATTCGGTTCATTTTACTTGTTATGTTATTATTATATGCGAAAAAATTACTTAACTAAAAGTATTATTTGACTAAATTATCATTATGTATTTTTTTTAATCTCAATTTAATACTGCTCTCTCTTTTTTACCATAATTAATCTCTCTCCACATTTATTGAGTAAGGGTAAAGGTGGAAACTAATAATTAGTCATATTTTAATTATCTAAAATGGCAGTTATTTTGGACCATCTATTTTTAGCAAAGACGACAAGTAAAATAGACCGAAGGAAGTATAAATTAGAGTGCAATTTATTGCAAAGGTATATGTGTAAAACAGTAAATATGCACTTTTTATTAATGATTTCTCGAACGCCGTGCAAAAGAAAAATATGACAACTAATATGAGACGAAGAGAGCGGAAAGATAGATTTGCTTGACCAACACCAAGTCCAACCAAGATTTGAGTATCATAATTATGGTGGTCTAATGTCTATAATTAAGATGATGATGGGTATTAATGAGGCCAAAGATACTTAGCTGGATATTGAAGATATATGGCAACTATCAAATGGAATCCAAATTTGTCAACTATTATTAAATTAAAGTTGCAGACTTATTAATCAAAAAAAGATCAAAGACGTTCACAAATTCTGTGCCACGATTTGTATGTATTTTTTTTTTCTTCTCTCTTTTCTGTTATTCCAAATTGATATATTTGGTATACTTGGTTTTTTTAGGTTCTCCAATAAGTGTCTCTCTAAGATAAGATACACAAAATAACAAAATACAAAGACTATATTTTCAGAATGAAGAATCACATTTCTTAGAAGTGGACAAACGTAATATGAAAGGAACACAAAGTGGAAATTCAAAGTACGACTTAAATGATGAGAATATGTTCTGTTGAGATTAAAAATGAAAACAAGAACACATATTAGGTGCAAATATAGTTGCAATTAACATCAAATCTTTTACTATTACAGTAATTAGGATGCTACCGTTGAATTGGATAAGGAAGAATATCTCTTTTCCTAAATCCATAATAAAGTTTAATTCGGCAGGAGAAATTCTTATACCTAACACTGCGGCTGTGTGCACGTATCAATTAACAGGGTAAAACATGTATGAGCTTTTCAGAAAGGGTAAAATATACATTTCAATATTAGGTGGAGCACAGTCATAAGTTAACGGCATGCAAATACCAATATTCATTCGGTTACAAAATTTATGTGAGCATTTTTCTTTTTAATTTATCTAAAAAAGAATAATAGTTACCTAGAAATTATTAAACCCTAAACTCTACTATTGTGTACTCAATGAGATAATTTATAGTCATGCAAGTATCTATTGTTGTTTTAGATCACATGTTGTAATTTTTTTTTTCTAATGTTGTTTTAGATCACAGGTTGTAATTTTTTTAAAAAGAAATTAAAACTTTGATGCCTAAGCAAACAACTTAAAAATGTACGGACTAGCCATATTTCCGACCAAATTTTTGATAAATAATCATGTATGAAAATTCGTTGAAAAATAATCACTTTTAATGCGGAAAAATCATTACAGCGTTATTGATTTCGAATTTTCGAAAAAGTGGAAAGTCAGGAATCTGAATCCGATGTCATAGTTTTACCTTGTCTTTTTAAGTAGAAACCGATGAAAGTGTCATTAATTCCAAAGTGGAGCTATTTTTAATGAATTTTGAATATGTGGATATTTTTTAATTACATATCCAAAAGTGACTATTTTTAAATTTTACTTGTCAAACAATACCTCATATTGAGACTATCCAATGTTCATTAGACACTAAGGTAGCTATAAAAACACGGCTTGTTAATTAACTTAATTACGTAAAGCAAAAAGTACTATACTTTGTTGGTATCCATCTTTTCTTTGGGGTTCCTTTCTGTTCCAAAGCATCATAAAATAATAAGCTTTAAAATAAAGCGCATTAATGCGGCGACACGGTTGTTATAATAACTTTCCTTCTTTTAATTGTCTTTAATCATATGCTCCTTTGACTGCCACGTAGTGCATTTCATAGCCATAACACTAGTTCTGCCTTTTTAAACCTATTCAAAATCCTATTTTGTGTACTTTGTGCTATGATTTCAGGGTGTTACGACTTAATTACAAACCACTACAAAAGCATATTAAAATATGGTTATTAATCCTACAGCACATAGGCTTAAATGGGATTTGCTACCTCCAACAAATATATTTTTAAAACCGGTTTTGTTGTTGCCATAGTTATGTATTCCCTTAAATAGAAAGATTGGTTAACAAGTAAGGTCAATATCTTATGAATTTTTTCTATAAATGTCAATTAATGTTGGTGGTGATTAATAAATAATACGTGCAGCTAACCTTCCTATTTATAAGATTGTATGACGTGTTCTGTACATGATCACCTTTTTTGAATAATTAACTTATCACGTTAGTTATTCTATTTAGTTGCGCCTTTTATTTTATGGTGGTTAAGGTTGTTTTAACAAGACTTGAAGTAAAAGAATTTTAGTCAATCAACTCCAATTTTTTTCAAAATGTTTATCTTATTAACTAAGTTTGCGTTTCCCAACAATAAATATGCTTATTTTGAAGAGCTTAACAATTGGATGATTGTTACATATCGTTTCATACTATATCGTATTGTATTATTTTCCGTCATTTCAGTCGGGACTTGAAAATAACTTACAATTTTACAAAAAATAAAAATAAAAATGGAAATACGAGATAGAGTTAAAACCAAAGAGAAAAGTAAAGGATGAATACTAAAAATAAGTAAGGGCCACATGAAAGAAAAGGTAAAAGGTGATCAGACCAAATCAATCGTTACGTAAAATGACACTTTCCATCACATAACAATGGGATTGGAAATACAATATGATTAAAATTTAAATAAAAATCAAATTGGATATTGATAAGTTGCACAACCTAATATTTATCCTAAGCGATACCCTATTTTTGCCTGTAGTATAGAACACGTTACTCGACCTGTTTTAAGTTAGTGTTATGCGGAATAGTAACGAACGGAAAAGTAAAAGACACAATAATTTTACGTGGAAACTACCCAGCTCACAAGGGTGAAAAATCATGACCTACACCTCTGTAGGATTTTTCCTAAACTTCACTACAACTGTGAGACTGTGCAAATTCAAGTTATAAACTTTGTAACCTAGGAACTAAACTCTAATTCCTATCTCACTAATCTCCCTAGACTAGTAAGCCACTTCAAGTTATCCAACTTGAAGTTGAATTTGACTAACTGTTTTTATCTACAGTTTATGCTTTTAAGAAAGCGGATAGAGATACAACTCGATAAACAACCTAATACACAAATCTAGACTCAAGAACTGTAAAACATAAACTCTATTAAACATATTCTTCAATATTCTTCGTAGTATCAGGGTCACACTTATGTAATCAGAACTCTCTAAATTTCTGCTTTGACAGGGTTTGCTCAATTTATGATTTTCTCTATTTGTAAGAGAGCAAACTTTCTTCATGGCATGACTTGAATATATATATTTTTAGGTTTGCAACAAGTCGGCAGAACTCAATCCCTACGTGGTAAGTCCCACTATGAGAGTAAGGGTTTGAGTTGATTTGGGATTCTTGCTTTCAATGCGGCTTCAGTGTCCTCGCAATAGTCTGAAGTATCTTGATAATTATAAGGAGATCCTTCAAACGTGTTCGCCAAGTTTTTACCATAAAACACAAATCCTACTCGGTGTAGGATTCTAAGTTAGAACATGTTCTTGGACCTGGTTCAATTAAGCAACTGCTTCTTTCGCCTCTGAATCTTCTCATTATCTGAGATGGAACATGTCTGCATACCTGGTTCACTTGCCTCGTTTGTTTACTTTGTCAATCATCAAAATTTACATACTTTATGCCAACATATATTATTTATAAAGCATGTAAATTTTGATGATTGACAAAGTAACTAATATATGTCTATCATCAAAATTTACATACTGTATTATAGCGTATATTTTGGTCCTTAACGGTTCGAAATTCGGTTTAACTAATAAGAAAATGCTCTGCTAATTTTTTTTTTTTGCTTTCTCTTATTTTCATATGTTCATATATACACTATCTTCATGCATAACTATACAAATTACAAGATAAAAACTATAAAATGCATTATAGCAATCTTTCAAAAACAAAACAAAGCCAATTCACAGTTCATAAACAAGGTCAATCCCATTTGTTCATTTTGAGAAGTGAGAGAGATAGAGGCAGAGACATAGAGGCATCGCAAGCCTTAGTTTCGTATGAGAGACTTTAATTAGAGAGAATAAGCGTGCCTCGGTAAGCCCTAGTTTTAGAGATAAGTTTGTATTTAAAAATTAAAATTTAAAATTTAAAGCCACTAATATATAATTAGGGATAAAAAGGTAATTTTAATATAAGCTTATTGGGTTATCGGTTTAACCGTTACCTAAATCCTTAAAACCGGCAACCGAACCTACCCAATAAAAAAATTACAAAACTGTTAACCCGGCCAATAACCCGATATCGATAAACCAATAGCGCTTTTGTTAATTTGGTTTATCGTTTAAACCCATTTTTGCACATCCCTAATTGACGCTGTAAGTATATTAATTGGAACCTAATAAAAGTAATAAATAATATAATATTACATATTAAGTTGCATCAATAGTGTAAAAAGATCTCCACCATCATATATTGTAAAAGGAAGAAAAAGATTGTTTTTTATTTCCTGAAATCTATATTCTAGTTTCCGTCTTTTCATTTTAAAACCAATCTCCACAACAAAATACACATTGTTCTACAAGAAAGATTTTGAACCTGTTTGTTGGTTTTGTACTATTTTCAAGAGTCAGTTTAATAGCAAATAAAAATATTTATTATCTATTACAACTTTTTACCAAATATAAAAGCTGCCAAAAATGTTTCAAGACTAGTATGATATTTTTCAAATACAAGTTTACAGTTACTTTTAATGTAATAATTCCTTCCAAAACCAATTCCAAATACATACATTATACTCAAAACCAATTCTCCTCAACCAAACGCAAAACATAACTATTCTCAATCCACGGCTACAATATGTTGTGTTATTTAGGAATAATCCAAAAAGAAATATAGAGAAACAAAGAAAGAAAAAGAAAAAAAGAGATTTTTTTTAGCCTTTTGTACAGCTCAATCAGATCTATGTTATTCAGGTCTCTAGCAAATCCATGAAATGACTAAAATAAAGGCAGGGATAGCAATAATAAAAGCCATGAATTGTGCTGCAAGAGGGTGAAAAAGTTTTGTCAGAACTTATTGATCACACACGATGTTACATCAAACTCACACTTGTGATTCAAAAAAAAATTATGTGGCTGTAAATCATTCATACAGTGAATTTGTTTTCAAATTAGAAAAAAAGTCATTTATTTTAACACGGATTAAAAAAAAAATAGATTCAAATAAATTGAAACAGAGGGAGTATTAAGTGATTATAATTAAGACGAGAATGTACATTAATTACTAACTATTCAATAGTAATATATAAAAACACATGTCATGAATTTCTTAAATTTGATGCTAACATCAGCGTGAGCAAGTAGTACTCCCTCCGTCTCAATTTAAGTGACTTACTTTTTGTTTTTTAATTTGTCCCAAAAAGAGTGTATTTTTTTATATTTAGTAAGTTGATAATTCAAAGAAATTAAAATCTCCGTAAATTATCTATTTTTTTATAGTGCATCTTACATGATGAGTTTATAACCATAAGATTTAAAAAATATTTTATCACAATATATACATTTTTAATTTAGAATCATGAGCTTCAAAAGTTTATCTTTATTACTTATATTTCATGCTTAATCATACAGAGACTTAAAATATAACGGAGGGAGTACTATTTTTTTCCAAAAAAATTGGGCAACTTGCAAGGAGAAAAATGAAACAAAGTCACGCTATGCCTACTACCTATGATAAGAAACGATCCTATACTATGCTTGTAGAGTATCATAGATTAGCAAAGCCCTGACAATTTGTAGTCACCATCAAAGAAGCACGCGCATGTGTTTAAAGAGAGCAAGAGTATCACAAGACGATCAAAATTTTTGGATTTAAATTGAATTAACCTTTAGGTTTAGGTCCATCTCATTTCATAATAATGATAATACTATGGACCTGTTTGTACATAATTTGAAATCATGAGATGAAATTATTAGATAAAATCATATTTGAACATGTAATTAAAATTTTTGAAGTTATATTTTTTTTATAGATATAAAAACCTTACAAATTGTGAAAATCATCAAAACCTTTTTAATTCTTATATAATCTGACCAAATGAGCAAGTCATTGTTCATAAAAATTAATGCGTTACTAGAAGCCCTTTCTAAAAAATACAATATCAATTAATCAATTTTAGTTCAATAAAATTAAAAATTGAACATGAGTGTAATGTAATTACTCTTTAATATAATCCTCCAACATGGTTGGTAAGAGTAACTTTGTTATAAATACTACCAACTTGTAGATCTTTTAATTTTTTATATATATAGCTGGTAAACATAATTGGTAAATATATCTACCAACTTATGAATCTTTTTTTACAAAATATAAACGTATAGGTTAACTTTTAGATTTAGAAAATTTGAAATCATGATTTGAAATTTCAAATCATGCTTTTTTTGGATGATTTGAGATTTCATGAGATGAAATCGCATGTCCAAACGCCTACCATGTTTATGAGTTGGGTTGTGTTCACCCTTCTTGAGCCTTTCCTATAATTGAGTTAATGGAAAAAAGTTTGGCACTAATTAAGGATGTGTTTGGTAGTAATTTTTTCATGTTTGACTCAAAAAACAAATAATCTAGAAAATAAGTTATTTAAATATTCATATATGCGTTGATTATATCCACGAGAAGGGAAGCGTTAACGTAACAAGTAAAATTATTATTGTCCGGCTCTTTTCATGTATAGTAAAAACTTAGTGCATCCGGCTATACTTTTTTTTAAAAAGGAAGGGAACCTTGGCATATTGATTATATCAACTCCAAATCTTTTACTACTAGTAAATCAAAATTTCGGATCAGGTGTGTAGATAAATTAAGACAAAGAACAAATCGCACACCGGCCAAGCTGCTATATTCATGACAAAGCTGCATTTGGTCTGTAAGGTTACCCCACAAAATCTAAAGCTTAATCTTAAGAATCTTTTTTAGTCCTAGACCCTATTTTAGACCTATCAATAAGAAGCTGAAAAAAAAAAGGATCAAATTATTGCGCAGGAAATGCAATAGTGATGGGTTGCATCCACGCGTTGTACTGAAATACTAATTTCGTGTTGAAATAATGAATGAAATAATATAGGAAGAGCTTAACTTAAAACTATACTAAGGTCGCTTGATTTGCAATAAGCAAATAAGTAATATCGCAATTATAATATTGTAATTATAATATAAAAATTAAATAATATTGAAATTATATGTTCTTAGTATATATTTTGTTTATTGGATTAATATAGAGTTATACAAGGTATAACATAAGGTATGTATTTGGTTGAAGCTAGATAAACTATTTATATTCGGTTTTATCCTTGGCTTAAGGAATATTGGAAAGAAGCTTTGACATCGAAGGGGCATCTTTATCATTGTTTTTCTATTCCGGAGTTAGTAATTTTGAGGTTGTTATTCCATATTGTGTATGACATAAAACACAATATCATAATTCTAATATAACTATTCGAGGAATAAAAAACTCACCAAAAAAGGAGAAATTATATAGGCACATATTTTATCCAACAATTATTATTCATTATCCCTTCAATCAAACGATCCCTAAGAATAATATTTTTACATTATCGTATCATTCAAAAAATATTTATAGATATCCTTCTAAAAAAAAAAGTTTGTAAATGTGAAAGTAAGACAAATTACATGATATAACAAGCAAATGACATAATGTAAGTTTTCAAACCTGATAGTTAAACTCATATAAGAAAGTGAAACTGTTAATAATCATTTTAGCAACTTCATGCAAGTTTGCAATTATTGAGGTTCCTCTCTAGCAAGATAATATGAAACCCTGTGGTGTAGTGTAGTGACGGAGCCGGGATTCAAATTAAGGGGTGTTAAAAAATATGGATATGTTACAAACTAGGTTCAAACACAGGACCTTAAGTTATATTTGCTACCCCTTAACCATTGAGCTAGATCTTTAGCTCGAAACAAGGGTGTCAACACTAGTATATATACCTATTAAACCAAAATTTCACCTATTTATATAATGTAATTTTCCGGTGAAGGGGTGTCGCTTGACACTCCTCGGACGTGGGTAGCTCCGCCCCTGGTATCAGGTTCGAGCGTCGGATATGAAAAAATCCTTGCTAAGGAGAGCTTTCCCCAGAAATGGGCTCTATCCAACGCGAATTCAGATATAGCGGGATTTCAATGCGAATACTGGACACCGAGTGAAAAAATAAAAAATAAAAGATGAGATGAAACCCCACGCAGTCTATACCCATGTCTCAAAAAAGTCCCTTACGTTGGGGATAAGTTTAAATTGATCTCTTAAATGTATTTATGTACGGTGTCGATGATTTTTTTTTTTTTAAAGTAAGTATTTTTCGTTTTCATCAAATATTTAACGAATTATCTTTAAATTTTGATGGAAACTGTGAATAAAAAAGATTTCATTATAAAGATCAGTAAACTCAAGTCAAATCTCATATACGGCAACACCAAAAATTATACCAGATACTAGAAATAGATCAAAGTAGCAGAAAGCGCACCTTAAAATCTCGCACTCTACACCATAAAAAAGTAGCAAAATTGCAAAAAATTGTACCTCTGAATGTGAGTTCTAGTCATTTTTTTTCTTTTTATAGTTCCCGTTAACTCTAACAATCAGGGTTTGTTAAATATTTGACGGAGATCAAAAGTGCTACAACAACAACAACCCAGTGAAATCCCACATCGTGGGGTCTGGGGAGGGTAGAGTGTACGCAGACCTTACTCCTACCAAGATAGGACGGCTGTTTCCGAAAGACCCTCGGCTCAAGAAAAGCATAAAAGCATAAAAAAAGTCAGATAAGGCTAAGAAATTCAAAGCGACATGGAAAAGCAATAATATAAAATAAAATAATGCAGTCGACACAGATACCACAGGATAATCAAAGCACACGAAATAACAGATAATAGCATAAATCAGAGCACAAGAAATTATATTGCGATACTGCGACTACTAGTAAGAACAGATAACGAGACTATCTACTAGCCTTCTACCCTAATTTGGGTCCTCCAAACCCTCCTATCTAAGGTCATGTCCTCGGTAAGCTGTAATTGCGCCATGTCGCGTCTAATTACCTCTCCCCAATACTTCTTCACGAGATCAAAAGTGCTAAAGGTTTGAAAAATTTAAAGAATCAAAACTGCTCAATGATATATTCAACGGACTAATTTAGACTTACTTCAAAATATAAGGGACCATTTTTCTCATTTTCTCGTCCCCCTTTGCTACCCAATATTTTTGATGAGCTATAGTAAATTTATTGCCAACTTTTAATAAACGGTAAATGCTTTTTGCGTATGCTTTGGAGGTTCGTGTTTAATGTGCTCAATTTAATTGATTGATCTACAGTATGATTAGACATGACTTAAATGGAGTAATTTGTTGAAGAAAAAATGAAAAGCTTTAAAGTAAAGCCTAAACAACCATAGGTAGTTTACTTTGAAAAACAAGGACGCAAAACTAAAAATGAGCTGGTTACAAACTTACAATACAGGCCAATTTCATACAATTACAATTAAATATTCATGCATATTTAATAGATTTTGTAATATCAATACTGATTTTACGCAAAAGTTGTTGGGTTAATTGAAACCCGTATTAAATACTATAGCCCCGACCTTTATTTTGAAGGAAGAGTTCAAGAATCTTATCACGCTGAACAACAATATCACAATATGTACGGGATATTATAAGGGCCCAATATTCCAACAGCACTTTTATCTAAAGCTTTGAAGGAAACTTCATATCCAAAACACCAAGTTGAGATTATTGAAAAAATCACTGTTAATTCCTTAAAAAGGTGGGAATGAGAGAGATTTTTTGTTTTTGGAAGAACAAATTATTGAGTAGGAAATATCATGGTCCATGGGGATAGGATGCATCAACTGTGTTGCAATAATTGAGATTTTCTGAGAGTAATACATTACTACGGCCTAATATTCTTAAGTGGCCCTAAGCGTGTGGGGGCTAATAACCTTATAGTCGTCCCATTTTAATCTTGGATCACTTAGACCATGGCAATGGCAAACTTTGAATCTTTGATGTGCTTTATTGGTATCGGTCCACTATTCCCCTTCCCTTCATTTGGCCCATTTGTTACCTCTAATTAGAACTGGGCATAAATATCGAAATTAAAAAATTGGAGTGAAGCGAATTAATTCGATTTTCGGTTTTTTGGTTCGGTTTGGGTTTACGTTTTCAGAAACTTCGGTGTTCGATTTTTATTGTTCGGTTCTTCGGTGTTTCGGTTTAAATCGAAATTTAATACATTACAAAAAAAAAAAAAAATTGTCCAGACCCTTAAGTTTAAGTAAAAAAAAACTCAATTGTAACAAGCCAAAAAAACAAAAACCCAATTGTAATATCCTTAACAAAGGAATGTGGCTAGGATGTGTCTTTATGATTGATGTATGTCCTTTATGTGTTTCCTTAATTATTCTTACTGTATGTATATAACACCTAGTAATCCTATATCATGATTATAGTTTTATGTTCTTGTGTATCATGTTTATTTAATTTTGATTTCAATTTATCAGTTTTATGTTTTATTGCTTTTGAAAATATGAATTAGTGTAAATGAAATCGCTTCTAATATCATATAAAAAAAATTGAATTGAAAAAATCGAAATCGAACCGAACTGAATTAATTGGGTTTGGTGTCCATCTTCAAAAAATTGAAACCGAAATAGCCGAACTAAAGTTTAAAAAAATCAAACCGAAGAACCGAGCGCCCACTACCTACTTGTAACGTGCTATATACATTGGTTGGGTAGAAAAATAACAGAGAATTTTCACCAAGTGTCCTCTTTAGGGATCAGTGTCATAATTTATGGCCAAATCTTGATGGTTCGTCAGAATCTCATCAGGATTTATGACAAGTAAGTTTTACTCCATCAATTTGAATTCTGTCAGGATCTATACACATCAGAATTTGGCCACAAGAAATTTCGTCAAAAATTCACTACTCCTCTAATTAATGTTGAACACGAATTTGTTTTCGCAGACTTTTTAAAATGGGATCAAATGGTGGGCACTGAAAGATCTTATATACATTGATACTAATAAAAAATAAAATAAAATAAAATATAATTTGTCCAAGTATAATAGGTTATTTATAGAATATATCTTTAGGTTACCAAATCAAATTTATTATAAGCAATCGTACTTGTTATCATATGTATCAGTTTTTTTCGTATAAAAAGATTATACAAATTAGTACATAGAACTTAATCTTTATATCAGTGTATGATTGTAGTGTGAACGAGTGAGTGAGTTTTATGACTCGACAAATGTATATTCTTTCAACATTTTTCTGATGAAAATATAAATAATTTCAATTTCGAAGTTTTGTTGGCAATTTGACATAATGATTATCTCGTATTATGCGTGTAGCTATGATTAATCACTCTAATCAGGATCCACCATAGTGTTTTATGTCCACGTTTCTTTATTTTAATCAATAATTTTTTTCTTCTGAGTAAAGTAGATAAGGTCAGGAGTAAAGACGGAAATATCTAGCATAATGGATAAGAATGGTTAGTGACTGTTTATATGAATAGTTATATTTGATAATTGATGATGCCTAAAGCATGATTAATTCATTTTAATCAGGTCTTGAATTAGGTAAATGTCTGAAATACAGTGATATTCGAAGAATTATTTCGTATAACTAGAAAGGGACAAAAACATATTATCAATGACTTACATGATAATTTTGTCCTCGTCACTATCAACATTTGTGAATATAATTTCCTTTTCGTCGTGTTATGGTTAGTTGTAAATTGTAATTATCTCATAAGGATTGGTATTTGGTGGTAGATCGTTTTAACAGTGTAATCAGCTCACAAAAAGAAGGAAAAAAATAAAATAAAATTTAAGAGATAAGATTTGTTTGGATATATATCATAAAAGAGAACAAATTATACAACATTCGTTTTGTTCTCTTTCATCTTCTTCAAATTTTGCTTATGTAATGGGTCATTTAGTATTTGGAATTCTATGGCTCAAATAATTTTAGTTTCGAATATTTTTCATTTTCATAATTCGAAGACTAAATATTTGATCAAGAATGAAGGGATCTTATTCACCAATAACGACTCTTATGGTCCTTATACCATTCTTACGTAGGCAATAGCTATAAATACCTCACATTAGATTGCAAGATCGCGCCATCGCCAACACTTCTTTTCATCTAAAACAAAGCTGTTCGAGACCAAATGTGCCCACTTTAATTAAGGGAATTTTACCACAACTTATTTATACTAAAATAATAAGTTGAAGGAATTGTGACAAAAAGATGAAAATAACGGAGGTAAGGATAATATCATAAACCACATGAGAAGTTAGTTTTACGAAGTCAAACCTGAAGACTGAAGGGAGGTCTCTGAAATTGTCCTTCAACTATCGAAAATAGAGAACTTTTGCCTTCCGTTTTCTTTTGGCATCGAAAATATTCTTGCCATTTGAAGATTGGACCACTTATACCCTATTCGCTAACGGGTGAATCTTAAACCTATATTCCTTGTCTAATTAGATTAAATATCATAGTTTAATAGTAATTTTGGTCATTTTTCAGTGCACTACGCACCAGAAAAAGGGAAAGACAAAAAATTGATGATCAAAATGAAATACTATTTGAGTATTTGACAATACGGGAATTAGTGAGAGGCTGGCTGGATCCAAGGATTAGCCAATACGACTTTTCATTGATTGTTTTTTTTTTTTTTTTTTTTTTTTTCATTCCATTTCTTTTTCTCGAGAAATTTGGGTGAGATTCATTTAGGATATTTAAAGAAATTGGAATATCAATAGGTAACATTATGGAGAGAAACCAAAATGCAAAATGAAAATGGTTTACTAGAAAATAATTCTTCAGAAAATGTACCACTTAATTGTGAGGACTCAATTTTAAGCTCAAATCTATTCCTGGATGGATTTGAAGGAATGTGACAATGCAAAGCTTTTGAAGGAATTTGTGATTTGACGGTGTAAAACATGTTTGAATTTCTTTGAAGAATCATGTTAACGAATGAGTTCAGAGAAAATTTAACGAAATTTTTTTGGGGAATGGGAACTAAAGATTGTGGTTGAAGGAGTAAGTTTGTGAATTTTTCTCTTCAGGTGTTATTTTCGAGTTTATTGATGAAAAAGGTAGAACAACAACAAGAAGAAGAAGAACAAAAACATACTCAGTGAAATCCCATATGAGGAGGGTGAAGTGTATGCAGATTGTACTCCTATCTTGGAAAGGTAGAAAGACTGTTTCCGAAAGACTCTCGGCTCAAGAGAAAACATGATAAAAAAAGTCAGATACGGACAAACAATTCAAAGCAGTATGAAAATAAAAATAATGAAAGCGAAAAAGCTATGATAAAACAATCTGAAAAAAGGATTAGTAGCTACCACAAATTAATAAGATAATCGAAGTGCAAGAAATAACAGATAGTAGTAAAAATCAAAGGACAAGAAACTATAGAGCAAACTGCGGCTAATAGTACGAAAGGATAAGCGGGATTACCTACTAGCCTTCTACCCTAATCTGAGTCCCCAATAACCTCCTATCTAAGTTCATGTCCTCGGTAAGCTAGAACTGCGCCATGGTTTATCTAATCAACTCTCCCCAATACATCTTCGGTCTACCTCTACCTCTGTTGAAACAGTCCATAGCCAACCTCCTACACCTCTGCACTGGGACATCAGTGTCTCTTCTCTTCATATGCCCAAACCATCCCAGCCTCGCTTCCCGCATCTTGTCCTCCATCGAGGCCACTCCCACCTTGTCCCAGATATCTTCATTCCTAATCCTATCTCTCCTAGTGTGCCCACACATCCATCGCACCGTTCTCATTTTCACAACTTTCATCTTCACTTCCTTTCGAGAGGGATTCACTCAGAATTGTCTAACTGGGTTTATTGATACTTCACTGTCTTGCTCCTTTGTGTTATCATTAACACATTTTCCGGGATGAAATCGACGTGAAAGTTATTGACTGGTCAACACTCCGCCCCATACAACAAAGTCGTCTAACCGCCACTTTGTAAAACTTGCCTTTAAGTTTTGGCGGGAAGTAGTTACAAATTAAAGTGCTTGGTGAAGAATGTTATGCCAAGACAAGTCAGGCAATTAAAATTGATTTGGTCAGATTGGTTCAAAGAGAATTATGCAAAGAAGTAACTAAAGTTTACCCATTACATGAAGGGCTGCCTTGTTGATTTTGGAGAAGTTTACCAAATTGAAGCAGTAACACAAGTTGAAGAGATACAAAATTATGATTTCAAGGTCTTCAGAGAAGTAGAATAATATTAACCCAGAATTCAAATGCTATTTTGAATTTGGTTATCAGGTATCCTGTTTAGCAAGCACACGTTTAATTTCATTCAGAAAAACCATTTAATTTGTTGTCTATATACTTGCTTGTAAAGTAAAGTACATAAGACCAGTGTTTTAAAAGGCGGGGGCGTAAGGCGAGGCGTTTTATGTCTGCCTCAGCGAGGCGTAAGCCTCATGGGACTTTAATTTTTAGTATTTTATAAAATGATATAATTATAATAAATACTTTTAAATTGGTTAAATAACGTAAAATTTTGAAGAAAACAATAAATAAGTGATATATATATATATACACACACACATATACATACTCCACCCCCACAAAAAAACTAATTAGAACAATCTATTATACGTACTTATAAGTATAAGTGACTGCTCGTTACTTTTTTGAGATAGTAGAAGACAAGATAAATAATTGGAAAAGAACATATATTAGGCATTCTAGCAATAAAAAAAGGTCTTGACTTTTAAATTTAATGTTTCAGTTCCTTTTTAAAATATTTGAGTAATTACATGTTGACTTTTGAAAATTTGGGCATTATACTAAGGACTTATTTAACAAATTTCGTTTTAGTTTGAAAAAGTTTTCTGGATTTACGCCCCAACAAAAAAAAACTCGCCTCAAACGCCTAGGCTTACGCCCCAACAAAAAAAAACTCGCCCCAAACGCCTGGGCGTACGCCCCAAATTGCTGGGCGTACGCCTTTGGGGACTTGCGCCCCGACCCATCGCCCCGAGGCATTTTTGGTATGCCCCGCCCCGGGGCTCGCCCCGAGGCTCGCCTCAAAAACGCCTTTTAAAACACTGCATAAGACCTGATTTCCCTAACTATTATGTCCTATCAGGGCTGATAGAAATTTTGAAGGAAAACAATGATGCTAAGGAAGTGACTGATTAAGCCCTTGCTTTCTTTTCTGAGTTTAATCAAAGCTAGAAACCTGTTCTTTTGACCATGTTAAGAAGAGTCCGGAACAAAAATGAGTCAATAAAAAATCAAGTGAACCAAAATACCTCAATAAAAAAAGAAGTTACAAAACTACCTTTAGCGTAGTAAAATACTGCGCAAAAGCAGTTCACGGAGACGGAGCCGTTAACTGCTTTAGCGCATTATTTTACTGCGCTAAAGATTTGTTTTTTGTTGCATAGAGCAGTAAAATACTGCGCTATAGCGAGCACTAAAAAAAAAATAATTTGGTAAACTTTTTTTTTTTTGTAACACTCAGTGTGTTTTTTCATACTTTGACCAACGATTAGTCGTGTGTCAAGACTCCAAAACGTCAATATTTTATATAGAACCTGATATTTTTTTCTGCGTACAATAATGTAGGCTCAGTACATCAAGGTAAGGTAGATGTTTGAATCGTCCATTTAGGGGTTGAAACGGTGCCCGAAGTAAGTTTTGTTTGAAAAAATTTAGTGTTTGACAGTAAGGTTATTTTAGTCAACTTTACATGTCGAGAAAATTAGTCAGCTTTATTTTCAAAAAATTGAAACCACAGAAGTGAAATTGACATTCACAGCTACATTACTCCGGGATTTTTACGTTGAAATCTATTGCGTATCATCATATTATAAGAAAATAAAACTGAAAATTTCACGCCAATTTGGGGAAAAATTGAAATTGAATAGGATAAAAGGTGTTTTTTTAAAAATCGGCTCGGCCAAATAGCCTTAAGGCGGTTTGTCCGCATAGATCTTGAAAAAATACGCAAGTTAAAAAAAAAGCGTAAATCGGACGTCCGAGCGCAAAGTTATGACCATCTAATGTTTGATCACTTTACAACTAGATTTTCTTCCTATATTTTTTAAATACTTTTTTATCAAATTGAATTAGATTTATATTCAAAATAAAGTTATGTCTTGATTAAAAAATAACACGCTTAAATCAAAATCTTAAAAAAAAAACACCCTAAAGTTTCCAAACAAAACTTACTTCGGGTACCTTTTCAACCCCTAAAATGATTATCCGAACGTCTACGTATCCTTGATGTATTGGGCCTACATTATTGTACGCAGAAAAAAATATCAGGTTCTATATAAAATATTGATGTTTTGGAGTCTTGACACACGACTAATCGTTGGTCAAAGTATGAAAAATACTTTAGCGCAGTAAAATACTGCTCTAAAGCAGTTAACGACTCCGTCTTCGTGAACTGCTTTAGCGCAGTATTTTACTGCGCTAAAGGTATTTTGGTTCAAAATGATTTTTTTGGGGGCATTTTGGTTCCGGACTCATGTTAAGAAAGTCTTAGAAACAGTAGACAACTATCTATATATAATCCAAGCAAAGTTGGGTTTTGGTGTTTTTGATACTTCATTCATTTGGGGTTGGATTTTGGATTATACCGACTTGTTTTTTTAAATAACAGATAAATCTTGATGGTCTTGAGCCGGTGCACGGTTTGAAACTCAATGAAAAATGCCCGTCCCTCTACCATTCTTCAGTTAAATACCAAGTTTTTGTGTGGAGCAGGCTCTAACTCTTGATAATGCCTAACTCACACCACTACTAAAAAACTGTCAAAAATCGACGGCCTGCGTCGGTTTTTTCATTGAAACCGATGGGAAAGTGACCCAACACGGTCCGTCGGTTTTCATAGTGTCTCTTTCTGGAAACCGACGAACTGCGTCGATTTTTTGCAACGGACTGCGTCGCTTACGTGGTCCGTCGATTTTTATCCTATAATAAAAAAATTTAAAAAATTGATGGACTGCGTCAGTTTTTTTATTTAAAAAGAAATAATATAAATTTTATAAAAAACCGACGGACTGCGTCAATTTTTTATTTAATTTATATATTTTTTTTAAATAAAAAAACCGACGTAATCCGTCGGTTTTCTGAAAATTATACAGAATTAATTTCCAGAACACCGACGGACTGCATTGGTTTTTCCGTCAGTTTTCTGGAAAAATACCTGCATGTAATTGCTGCATTTTATGCAGCCACATATACACAAAATCAGCACAAAAACCTGCTAAAAACCAGCACTAAAATGCTCCAAATCAATTCTAAAAAAGCTACAACACATAAAATCATCCTAAGTAACAATCAAAAACATCAAATATTATCTAAACACTTCAAATACGATCTAAATAGACCTTCAAAGTTCAAAATATTCAAATGTCTAACCAAAAGTACCATTAACTAGTTCTACATAGTTTTAACATAAGTCCATTATGAAATCCAAACTACTACAACTCTCCATCCGGTGTCCGGGCTACGAAATCACCATCATCCTCATCTTCATCATCATCTACTGGGTCGAGGAGAGGGGGGGGGGGGGGGGGGGGGCACACCAAATGGTCCACATGCAATGTGGCTTTTAACTTGTTCCTTGAGCGATTCAAGGTTCGCTTTCATCAATTTACTTTCCTCCACTCTTTGTGCCTCTGTCTCTCCTCTAATTTCCTATTAAATTCTTCGATTTTCTACGCCATAGCTGTGACCTGAACACCATCATCTCCTTCAGCTAGTCAAGAAAACCCTTCACCTCGCAATCTTGACCGAACGCGACTTAAGTTTTTCCTTGGGCCTAGACCGTAAGCTCAATGTTTTTGTACTCCCCCAACTGCTCTACAACAAAATTCTACTTCTAATTCTAATGGAGGATGACTCGGGTGGTCAGGCTGAGTTTGGCTGTACTAGTCCACATCTTGCATAAATTGCGTCTGTGTATTTAAAAATGAAACTTAGTATATAATGAATATATCATAATTAGACTTATATATAATTACTTAAATAATAAAATTATCACTTACATAAGATTCACGAGCCCTGTTCTCAATCCATTCGATCGAATCCGACTCCTGCTTCTTCTTTTTTTGTGTGGGTTTTTAGGAATAGCTGATCGTGAGTCGGCATCTGTTCCGACACCTTTTTCTGCAAAAAAAAAAAGAGTTAAAAATAGAATTAATAACTCAATAATGACATATTGATCGTAGGTAACTTTAAAAGTATAAAACTACTTACCATTGTCCTAGCCATGTGCCCCTGACTTCTTGCACCCGTAGTGTGCAAAGAGCCACCTTTCTAGGACGCACGGGCAACCTTTGCTTGCTCAGACTTGGCGATAAACTCAGGAGTTCGCCAATATGCCTTAAGTTTCTTCCACTGTCCATCGGTTAGCCATTAGGATTCCTCATATACTTTTTAGCCCTCGAAAACCAATTAGACAACCTTGCAATCTCCTTCTTCTCAAAGTTCGTAGCAACCCTATCATTGTGCATTGGATCCAATGTACAAAACCTCTGCAAATCAAATTGCTAATGTTAGATGATATATATAAAAGTAAATTCAAGTTATGAAATGTATTAAAAGATGCATATGTTAAACTCTCTAAACATAGCCTGTCAAGTATCATATGGAATTTCATCCCCTGTAGTATAAGATTAAGATGAAAAAAACTTTAGGAAAACGTAATACAAGACAATCTTACCCAATTCTCTCAAGCACGATGAAAACCCGACCCATCGAATTTGTATCCCCCGACTGTACAAGTGTAGGAGGATGGGTCTGAGCCTGGCTCAGAGCTGGTGTAGATGGATGTGACTCAGGCTTAGAGCTGCTATCTCTAAGGAGCAAATTAGATACACCGGGAGGTGTACCACGTGGAGAAGGGGAAAGAGACAAAGTGGCCGATGTGCTAGGAGATCTGCCTCGTGGTGGGCAGTACATAGGTGTAGCTATAAAAGTAGGATGGGTAAATTAGGGCGGCTGAGGTGGTGCCGCCTGGAAGACCCACTGACCAGACTAAGGCTGTATGGTAGAACCAGACATAAAAAAGGAGGCGGAGTAGACTGCATATGTGGAGCAGAGGGAATGAACTGGCTACTAGTAGCTGTAGGATCTATAGGTCTCTTATCGTTTTTCTTACTAGTACCTCGACCTCTATGGGCTCTACCTCTACCTTGATCACTATCACCTGATGACATCTGCATACAAATGAACTAATATAATTACCAAGTACAGAAAGTTAATTACGTTAGAATAAAAATTTAACAAGTATAGAATTGTTTCATTACCAAGTATAGTGTAAACTAACATGCAACTAGTCATCCTCCCACTCATCCTCGCTTGTTTGATTTTCATCAGATGATTCTTCCCCATCGCTTGTTTCAGGTCCATTGGTCGATTATTCCTCAACATTTTCTATGATAGTCACATCATCTTCATCAACTTCTTCTAATATGTGTTGAGGATGTTCCAGACTATTTTCTAACTTTGTGTCCACCGTTTGATGAACAATTGGTACATCATTTTGATATGCCACATCTAATGTATTATCGAACTCAATCCTCCCCACAGGCTTAGTCTTTATAACCACCCACCAATCAACCTTATCCCCACGCAAAGGATATGGAGCATAATACACTTGCTTAGTATTTTGTGCATAATACATAGCGATTGTATTGTCTTGTGTGTTTGACTTCAATTACGTTATGATGACGATTCACCCTTGTACGTCTTTGACTTGGATCAAATTGCTTGCACCGAAATAATGTTATCTTCTTCTTAGGGTAACCTGGCTACTTAAGTTGTATGATCTCATGCAGCACACCGTAATAATCAACAGTTACACCGCTACCATCAGCAGCGCCTTTAATGCACGCTCCACTATTATTCGTCTTCTTATATTGAGAAACTTCTTCGGTTTGAAACTTGTAACCATTCACTATGTACTTTTTCATTGTCTTAAATTCACTGCCTGGTCCGAGAGCTATATCTTTCACAAATTGGGTATGTTCTCCTATATGATAAACCAATATAATAAGGAGGAAAATTAAAAATCTATAACTTATATATAGCCTACATTTAATTGAAATTATGCAATGAACTTCCACACTTACAAAATCGTATAGCCAATGGGAAAAATTCGAATATATGGCTTCATCGCCCTCAAGTTCTATGAAGTAACTGTTCGACATATGCAAGATTTTCATTAGTTTCACGCTTATTAGTTGCCCATGTAATTCAGTAACATAATTCGACACTCACTGAATATATACTTGAATTTCAGGGCAATTGAGCAAAATATGTGTCATAGCTGATTGCCTCTCCATACCACTCATGGTTCATTTTAGAGGCTTTTTAGATCCTTGTCCTGGTTGATTAAGTATGGACATTAGTGGGTAGTTAGGATCAATCCCACCCTCATCATTACGGTTGGGCCTATTTCTCATACCGGACACTTGCTTTCCGAAATAATATGAACAGAAATGCGCTGTTTCCTTTGCAAGATACGCCTCACAAATAGATCCTTCTATCTTAGATCTCTGCTTAGCCAATTTTTTGCATTTTCCAATGATCCTACACATGTTTAATATCATGTTATACAATAATTAGTTAAAAAAATACATTAAAGAAAGAGGTAGTAAGTTTGAGTTCCTTACCTCTCGAAAGGATACATCCACCTAGTTTGAAATGGGAAGATGTTCCATCACATCAAAAAACCCACATGAAAAGATCTTCTCAAGCTTAGTTTTAGTGACTGGCATATTCTGTTCCATTCTTTGAAGATTTTCTACCGTCAAAGTGTTCAAACATAAATCCTTGAAAAACAAATTGAACTTTGTGATTGGTCTCCATATTCTTTCCAGTAGGCAGCTAAATGCAATAGGAATCAAAGTTTCCATGAAAACATGGAAATCATGACTTTTCATTCCAATCAATTTTCCTTCATTCATATCAGCACGCTTGTCAAAATTGGACGCATACCCCTCTGGCATCGGCAAATTCTTAACCCACTGACAAATCTCTCGTTTTTCCTCCAAAGTGAATGAAAAACTAGCCTTGGGCTTGAACACTTTATTATTTTCTAATTCTTGCAAGTTCAATTCAGGGCGCCTACAATATTCCTTTAAGTCCAATCTAGCTTTTGGGCTATCTTTTGTTTTGCCTTTAACATCCATAACAGTGTTGAACAAATTATCAAAGTAATTTTTTTCAATATGCATCACATCAAGATTATGTCGTAGAAGATTATCCTTCCAATACGGTAACTCCCAGAATATGCTCTGCTTAGTCCAATTATGTTCAACACAATAACTATGTAGTCTATAAGGGGCAACTTTTGTGACCTTAGGCAAGTGACAAACCCTCCCCCAAATTTCCTCTCCTGACAATGCTTGAGGTGGCGGATCATTTTCAGTTTTATTCTTTCTAAATGCTTGTTTCATTTTCCTGAATTCGTGATCCATAGGCAAAAACTGACGATGACAATCAAACCATGAATTTTTGTGGCCATGTTTTAATGTGAATGCTTTACTATTTTCCATGCAATGAGGACAAGCTAGCTTTCCAGCAGTCATCCAACCGGACAACATCCCGTACTTAGAAGAATCGTTAATAGTCCACATCAAAGAAGCACGCATATTAAAATTGCTCTTAGTTGATACATCATATGTCACTACACCTTCACACCACAATTGTTTTAACTCATCAATCAAAGGTTGTAGATAGACATCAATCAAAATTTTTGGATTACAGGGACCAGGGATAACACAATTTAGGAATATGTAGGGACTTGTCATACACATCTCAGGTGGTAGATTATATGGAGTAAGAAATACCGGACAACAAGAATAGGGTGTAGCCAAAACAGAGTATGGTGTGAAACCATCCGCACACAAACCCAAACGAATGTTTCTTGGTTCACTAGCAAAATCGGGGTAAGTTCTATCAAAATGCTTCCACGCTTCTCAATCAGATGGATGACACATAACACCAGGTGTCTTTCTATTTTCACTGTGCCATCTCATGTGAGGAGCATAACTCGGCGATGCAAACAACCTCTTTAACTTAGGTATAATAGGTAATAATGCATCGCCTTAATTGGAACCATCTTCTTACTAGGTGTCCGCCTATAACGCGCATGTCCATATAATTTACATTCATTTAAATCGGCATCTTGCTTATAGAACAACATACAACCCTTTGGACAACAATGAATTCAATCATACGACAATCCTAATTTGGAAACCAATCTCTTTGTTTGATAGTAACTCTTAGGTATATCGAATTCCGGACTAACTAGTTCCACCACAAGCTTAATGATCGAGTCTATAGCAGCTTCAACAACAATCCAATCTGATTTGATATTAATCATTCTAACTGTAACAGACAACTTAAAATGCTGACTCCCTACCCAAAGTGGACGACTAGCCTCTTCTAATTCTTGATAGAAGCGCATTGCTTCCTCATTAGGAAGTTGCTCAAAATTTTGCTCAGGTTCAAACCCAGACTGTACGCTAAAAGCATCATTAACCATATCATTAACTTTATCATATTGGACATGACTATATTCCTGCGACCTACTACTTTCACCAACAACCATATTATAAAATATACCATTGATCCCATCAGTCTCTCCATAATCAGTCCAAACGTAATATTTCTCCTTAAACCCACGACCATATAAATGAACCCTATCCGCTTCTGGTTTCAATTAAATACTTCTTACACTTGCAACGAGAACAAGGACACTAATTACCCCTTCACTTTGAAAAGGGTGAAGTGACATTGCATGTGTGATAAACCCGTTAACACCTTCAACAAATTCGTCATGTACACCCACACGATCACTATTATTCATATTGTACATCCACATACGATCCATCTACAAAAATATGCCCACATATTATTGAGGTTATAGAAATATATTATAACTTAAGAATTCTAACTTAAAATATAACTTAACAAAGCACAATCCCAACCAATTCTAACTTTGAATTCTCAATAACAATTTTAACTTTAATAACTTATGGATTCTAACTTTAATATAACTTTGAAAAGCGCAATCCCAACCAATTCTAACTTTGAATTCTTAATAACAATTCTAATTTTAATAACTTATGGATTCTAACTTTAATTTTAAAAATTGAAAAGTAAATCTAGTCAAATAAAGTCTACATTTTAGTCTTGAGGTTATATAAATATTATAACTTAACAATTCTAACTTTGAAAAGCACAATCTGAAACAATTTTGCACATCATGCGTTGTGTTCTCACGTCCTAGGACACACTGCGTGGTTTTACATTTATTGTATGTTTTGGTGGAAAAATCAGATCTTTGCAGTTGGTTTTTTTTGTGAAGAAGAAAATGGCATTGGGGAAAAGACTCTGCAGTCAGAATTCATTTGCCACTAGTGTGATATGCCTCAAGATATCCTGGTCAGAATTAGACTTAATTAGATCTGACTATTTACTGTGCTTAAGCTCATTGATAGCTACCACTATACAAGCCATGATGATGGCAGTGTTAACTAGTGTGCAATTTTCCATATTGTTTTCTTTACATTTGTTTTTCTGGGAGGTTTTTGGTTGTGAAGTTTCGAGTGGATTGCATTATTGAAAATGATTGTGTGTGGAGTCTATCATTATGATCGGAAGAGGTGTTTTATGTGTCAAGGGTAATTACATGCCGCTTAGACAGGTTATACCCTAGCTAAATAGATCCCACCTTAAGTTGTCTTAGTCAAAATCAATGTGGATGGAGCAGCAGTCAGTAAAGGAGCTGCTAGGATTGCTAGTTCTCATTTGAGATCATGAACAATTTTCTTTCACTAGTATGTTGAAATGGTTGAAACTTGGGAAGCTACCAAAGGATTTATTATATGATGAATTTCAACTTAAAAAACATGATCAAATAGGAAGATTCCTGAATCACCCTTACTTTAATTAGAGTATTTGAGACTTTGGAGGACAAATTGAACATTTGAACAAAGGTTGCTGAGCTAATAATTACAACAGTTTCTGGAGAAAAGTTTTCTTATTAGAATAGTCTGAGACTTTACTTGTCTCATTCTCCGTACTGTAAGCATGCTTTGGCGAAGTTAAACTTTTCTGCTTCGATCAAGTCAATAGATTTATCAACTGCTGTCTCTATAGAAAATATATAATCCAACTTGTTTTTATTTTTTGTGTGTTATATGGGTTATGACCTGTTTGACTCTCGCCTATGGTAAGCTATAAACAAGTTTGAGTGCGTATTTCCTTTTAGATCAGATTATTTCATTATAATCTTAATGAAATAAAGATGAGAGGAGAGCTTGTTGAGGTTATTCTGTTTGAAATTACTTTTCTTGGTTATGTCGATATTCAATGTAACTTAATTTTCTTATATTGAGCACTTAAATACCATTTCCACTATCTCTTTCGGCTTGTGAGCATGTATCATTCTATGATTTTTTTCTGCATCTTGATCTTTCAAGAGTTAGTTCAGACTAAATAATTGAAAAAGGCTAAATCTTACTCTTTCAAGATTGAATATTTAGGAAGAAAACATGATGAGTCTAGGCGAACTACATTTTTGGATTTCTCCCCCATAGGATGAGCCTACAGTTATTTAGAAAAAAAAATAGCCCTCTTTAGCACATCTTATCATAATTTTTCTGCTATCCTTTGAATATCTTTTTTCTTACTTCTATCCTTTAAACATCATCTGTTGGAAATAACTGCAGTTTTCCTTCATTTTTTGCGTCCTACCACCTATATGCATTGGTTCTGGTATTTGCCAAACTTTCGTGGAGAAGTGTGCATAGTTGTCAACTAAACGCGGGGAATGTAGGGAATTTTGTGAAGAGAAAATGAATTATGGGAGTGTGTAACTTGAACTATCGATGGGTCTGCGTAGAGATATATGCCTGCCACATGGGAATTCACAACCAGATGTGTGTATATGTCCAAGTATGTAACTTGAACTATTGTCGAGCATAAACTCATTTTGGTCGTTTCAAATGAGGTTTGATATATCCTGTGCTAAGGGGAAGTAGTTTTATGCTATATTGCTCGGACTCTTCAAAACTGTTGCCACACCCGTGTCAGATCCTTCAAAAATGCGCTACTTTTGGAGGATCCGGCACGCATCCGTTAAAATTTTTGAAGAATCCGAGCCACATTGCATTTACGGACTATCCTTGAGGTTACACTTATTCAAGGCGTTTCAATTATGATTTCTTAGAGTCTGTGATAATGTAAAGTAGTGTTATGGCCTAGTCCTTATCCTAAATGGGTTGATCATAAAGCTCAGTAGGTTAACAATTTTCTTTTCTTACTTTGGGTTTCCTTCAATGATCAACAATGTTTATTTAAGTTTAAGAATAAGAGGACCACAAACTGGGTTAGTGGCTGAATAAGGATCTTCAAATAATAAATTTCACCTGGTGGACTAACATGGATCTAAAGCTTAGTTTATAGCTATTACAGTAAGTATAAAATGTGGCTTTAGAATTTGACCTTTAATTACTGCAATTTTAAATTGCATTCCTTCCAATTTGTTGGTTCTCTCGAACACATTTTTTTTTCTGTCTTTCTTAACTCTCACATCTATCCACCCAAAACATCCAAATAAAACTATGGCTAGATAATCTGCCTTTAGTATGGACTTCTCTTCTCATTTAGCAAACACTTTTCCATCTGTCAGTAGAAATGGTATCCAACACTTAAAACTTATTCTTGTGTAATTATTCAGATCTCTAATGATTTGTCTATTGTTTTGTTTAGAAATATTATTTATGTGATATGACAATGTATTTGGACTTTTTTTTCTCATCTAATAAACACTTTGCCATATGTCAACTTGATGGTTGATATAGAATGTACGGAAGAGGGCCAAAACTACCCTAGAAACTATCCGAAATAGACCACATATACCCTCCGTTTGTTTTTGGTATCAAAAGAGCCCTCGCAGTCACTCCAAGGGACCACAAATACCCCTCTCGTTAACGGATTACCATGAATGCTGACTGGGCAGTCCGACGTGGAAAAATGTTGACATGGCTGTCCACCTAGGAAGTCCATGTGGCTAAAACTCCCCTCCCCTTTAAATCAATGCTTTCTTCTCCAATTGTAGACTTCCCTTGGTATCCTGTATGCATCTCTGCATCAAATCTCAAAAGATTGACAGTAGCCAGCTTTAAGCTGGGCCATGAGCACTATTCAAACATGGGTAAGCTTCAGAACTTTTAGGGTACTACAACTGCTAGCCATCGAATTTGACTATAAAAAATGGGAAGTGAGCAATAACGAATTCCCTCAACTTAAAGTCTTGAAATTAATATTTTGTCGTGCTCTTGTAAGGCCAAAAATCGCGCCAAAGTTCTGGACAAAAACACCCTTCGCGGCATCATTACGGACCGTAACATAGGTTACGGTCCGTCCTTTGTCAGCTTGATATTAGGTCAACCGTTACGGCTTCTTTCGACGGACCATAACACAGGTTACGGTCCGTATCTTCCAGCGGATCATGGCTTCAGTCTTCAGTGGCTAATGCGTTACGCCATAACGTTACGCCCCGTAACCTGCGTTACGGACTGTCCTTCTGGGCGTAACATGTGACAATACTTAGGCTTCTTACTGGAAATTCCCTTCAGATTGCGGTACATGTTACGGCCCGTAACATGAGTTACGGCCCGTCCATTTGAGCAGCACGTATCTGGATCTTTCTTTCAGGTTACGGATCACGTTACGGTCCGTAACTAGAGTTACGGACCGTCCTTTTGCTCCAAGTTGTCCGTTTTTCAGCAATTCTCATCATTTTCATTCCTTAGTCAACCAACCCTAAAAAACATCAAAATAACATAAGAAACGATGTAAAAACACTTAAAAACAAGCAACACTTTTAGTGAAAAGACATAAAATGTGCCGAAATTCACGGCACATCACTACCCAAGACGTGCCCGGCATCCGATGTCATGAACAACATCGGAAGAACCTTATAGACCAATAACCGTCAAGTCCATTTTTAATAATCTTTCATTAATAGTTTAAGAGATGTTATAAATAACTAATTAAAGATCATGGTTATAATTTATGAAATAAAAATTAGCGGAAGTCTTATTCAACATCTAACTTAAAAGGTGGCAACATGCCTCCATAAAACATAAGAGACATCTAAGACGCTATCCATAAGTTTATAATTATATATGGAGCTTCTAAGAAAATAAATTAACTCAGAACACAGCCTGAAATTGCTAAGAAGTAATAATTGATTCAATGAAACCCACGAACAAAGGTGTGGGCTCACCAACAATCTGGAAAGCAGCAAGTACTCCTAATCTGCGAGATCTGTCTGTACATGCTTTTCCTCGTTAGCTAACATACCGTAAAAAACAACAATGGTATGCCTGAGTACTGGGTACTCAATGAGTGTCTGGGGGAAAATAAGTAATATAACAAAATAATACAATAATGATAAGTGAAAACAGTTCCAATAGAATAATTTGAAACCAAAGACAAGATCAATCGTACAACTCAAAATCATCAATAGAAAACCATAAAGACAAGTATATATCTTTTCCGATTCAGTATACCGTTTATTATCATTTGAGTCTTTCCATTCGAGACCAATATCATCAACAAGCCACTCATAGGCGAACAAGTTCATTTTCATCAATAAGCCACTCATAGACAACCAAGATACCAAACAAGCCACTCACAAGAAGATCAAACAATCGATACTCCGGGCTAGGAAATCACGGAGGCTAATCGTCCTCTGGACTAGCATAGCAACAGATGCACCGGGCTATACGACTCGGAGTTCAATCATCCTCTGGACTGACACAACAATAGATGCACCGGGCTATATGCCTCGGAGGTCAATCGTCCTCTGGACTGACACAGCAATACTCGTATCGATACGTTAGGATCCATAGCGGCAAATCGTCTTTTGGACTAGCACAGCTTGCCATACAGGCCGAAACACAAACAAGATACAAATCATAGCATATTAGCAGAATCATCAATCATGGCATAGAAGCCGAATCCCAAGTCATATCATGATAGCCAAATTATTCCCCGTGGATTAAGTTCATCTTCCCATTATAGGGATACATCAATTCATTTCCGTTTTAGAAAATAGACTCACTTCTTTAAACAAGTTTCACATTCAACACAATCCATTTATAGAGCATTCATTTAAGATAATCAAGCTTTGCAAATATCAAGTTTAAACATCCCTTAAGGGTTATTCGAGTTCAAATACCAAAGATTTATGTCTCAATCTTTAATCATCCCTTAAGGGAAAAAATCATGAATACGTATATATAATATATTACAAACAAGGCTTAATGTGGGCTTGTCCCTCATGCACACAAAGCACAACTAAAGTCACACAAATCGTTTCAAAAGAGTATGTTCAAAAAGAGACATACCTTGATTCCCGCTATATCACTACCAAACGATTTTTTTGAGGTTGAACGGTGACGCTACAATTGATTTAGATGAGAAAGATTAGAGCTTTACACTTTTCTCTTGAATTCCTTCCTTTTTTGAAAACTAGGGTTTTTAATTCGATTTCGTGTTCTTGCTATCATGAAGTTCACCCATGGATTCTAATGATATATAAACAATTTATAAGCCCCAAACAATCCCCATAACTATACTTGAATTTCAGGAACTTACCTCACGTTGAATTTCCAACAATTCTCCTGTTCAACTGTTCTTGAATCAAATTCTCAGAATCTATGGAATAGGTGAGGTTTCTTGTGTTAATATTAGTTAATAATCATAGGGTTGGAGTAAGAACTTACCTTAGAGGTTTGGGGAGGCCTTAGGGTTGTTTTCTCTCCAAAATACGGTTTAAAACATAGTTTGGAATGTCAAAAATGACATAAAATTGTCCGAGAGTCGTATTTATAGGTCTGGACATTTTGAACCTCACATATCGCTGAGAGAGGCCTAAGGAGAGCTCCTACCTTGCTTTAATTGGCGCTCGGCAATCTCCCTTGTCCATTTCACACTGAACCAAAATTTTTGATTTTCCACTGTGTCGACAACGTTCAGAAAAACGGGCATAACTCCTAGCACCGAGATCCGTTTGAGCTCCATAATATATATTTGTTAAGGTATTTTAAAGGGCTACAACTCTTATGTTTTGAGTTTTCTCAGATTCTTAACGAAAGTACCTGAAAACTAGTCACAAGTACAGACTGTCTCAGACTTGGACTAATTTAGAAGGCCTTAAGAACTTCACTTTTTGGTTTGACTTCAAAACAACTATTTATCACCCGAATTCATCCCGAATGGATTCATATGGCGAAAATATCAACTTAATATTAGTTTTCATACATTCACACCCGACTCGAATTTACGGGATGTTACATTTTGTACACTCCGGAGATGGTGCGTGATATGAGGGCCAGAGTTAGGCGATTTGTGTCGGGCCTTATACCCGACCTGCATGGTGATGCTAATATATATGCTTAGAACAATGACATAACCATTACTAAGATGGTTGCCTTCATTCAAGGGAACAAAAATTAGCTGAAAGAAGAAGAGCGGCTACAGAAAGAGAAGGATAGGGAATTCAGCAAGAGTTAAGTCTGCAGGAAATTTCAGCCATGGAGGATTTCAAGAAGGTGGAAATCGCCAGTTTTTCAGGAAGATAAAACTAGGACCTGCTCCATCTTCAGCTAGTGCACCAGTACAGAGGTCTAAATTTAATAAGAATAACAGGAATTTCAGCGCAGCAGGTTCACAGACATAGGCCAGCTTAGGCAACAGAGGTTTTCAACACCCTACTTGCAATAAGTATGGAAAGATGCACTCAAGAGTGTGTCGTTCAGGCTAGGATGATTGCTATAGGTGTGGCCAACAAGGTCACTTCTTGAGGGATTGTCCCTCCGCAAGGTAGAATACTAGTGATAATGTGGCTCAATCTACCAACTCAGCAGTTTCCCGCAATTCTCAAGCCCAACAAGGGTGTAGTGCAGGAAAGTACAGTAATACGGGTGGTGGTCAGAATCGATTGTATACACTGACAGGCCGTTAGGATACAGAGGCTCATGGAGATGTTGTCACAGGTATGCTAATAGTTTTCACCTTTGATAGTTATGCTCTTATGGATCTAGGATCCACCCTCTCTTATGTAGCCCCATATATTGCTAAGAAATTTGGGTTAGAACCAGAAAAGTTGTGCGAACCCTTTGAAGTGTCCACTCCAGTTGGAGAATCAGTTATAACTAGACGTATATATAGGGGATGTCCAGTCAAAGTGTATCATCCCCTTACTGTAGCAGACTTAGTAGAATTGGAGATGGTAGACTTCGATGTAATCATGGGCATGGACTAGTTAGAGTCCTGTTATGCCACAGTGGGTTGTAGAACCTAAATAATAAGTTTCAAATTTCTCGGTGAACCAGTTTTAAAATGGAAGGGTGATGATGTAACACCTAGGGGTAGGTTTATTTCCTATCTAAAAGCTAGAAAGATGATCTCTAAAACACTACTTCGTTCCCTGCACCCTAAACACAAAAATTTACTCGAGAAAGGGAAGCTCTTAAGAACCCAACTTCTTGCAAGGCCCCTTCATCATTCAAAGGTAAGTTCTAATGATGATTATAAGTTAATTTCAATCCCCCAACACCTTATTAACATGGGTAAAACTTTCAGATCTATAGATAATCGATTGAGACTTCGTTTTGGATGAAAGAACCCTAGAATTCGAATTCAAGAGAATTGATCGTCAAAAAGGTAACACCTTCATCCTTTAATTGATTATAGTTTTTTATTGATGCCTCTAGACCATAGGTTCATGAGATATGAGTTGAGGGGTTTGATAGAAAAGCATGAACAGTTATAGGTTTGGGTTGTTGATTGTTAGTTATTGATTAAGGGTGATGTTTACCTTTTGGGTGACGAAGAATGATATTGATTATTGCAATATGAGATTGTAGAATCATTTAAGAGCAAGAGAATGGGTTAGAAACATCATTAATGAAGGTAGTGGAGCTTTATGCCCATCAAGTGTTTGATAAAATGCCTAGATGGTCAAAGCATGAGTATTATTGCTACCATTGAATCTGTTTGACTTGTATTATTATAGATTAAAGTGGAAAAGGTTGACGAACATTGTATCACGCTTAAAATCGGAATTAAGGTATGTGAGGCAAAGTCGGAATTAAGGTATGTGAGGCTAACTCTCTATGTTTGGGAATGTTGACAATTCTCCCAACGATACAGTTTATTGACTATTACGATTTGCCTCCGAGTTATAGTTATGCTTTAGTTTCCATGAGTAGTTGGAGAACCTCTATCCTCTAGTTTCATATTTTGTTCATGACTTTCATTCCGAACTTTGTGAACTCAAAACGTAATCTAAGTAGACTTGTGCTTGATACCTAAGAGTCTCAGTCTATAATACTCAGCATGTTTATAAATAAACAAAACATCAATAATCAGTTCATGAATACATGTCAGGGTGGATCATTGCCTAGTATGTCAGTGTTTTATCTTTCAGCATGATTCTCTTTTCTTTTATGTGTAAATTGTTTAATGTTGAACACCTGTGTTATTGGGCCTAAGGCCACAGTTATGTATACATATACTTGGGCCTGAGGCCACAGACTTGTGCACCTATATTGGGCCTGAGGCCACATATTTTGATCTCAGATAAACAGGAGGTTTCTCAATCAGAACAGAGAGTATTCATCTCCTTACTTCTTCGTTTAGTTCAGTTATCAATTACCAGTTCAGTTTCAGTTTCGGTATTGACAATTCTTTCTTTCTTTCAGTTGTTTTACATATCAGTGCAATTCAAATGTGCTGACGTCTCTTTTTGCCCAGGGTATGCATCTCACGATGCAGGTAACGATTTACAGTACGACACATGTTCTCGCTAAGATCTCCAGTATCAGTTGATTAGCGAGCCCCAGATCTTTCGAGGCCTTATCATTTATTACAGTCTTTACAGTATTTTCAGTTAGTGAGGTATGCCGGGGGCCTTGTCCCGGTGACAGTCAGTATTTCAGTACTCTTTAGAGGCTTCATAGACTATAGTTGTAGTCAGTCAGATGTTTAGCAGTCTTATTCAGTATTTCTACATTTATGATATTTCAGTCAGCCTTTTAGTAGATCAGCATGTGTTAGAGTTATTTCCGCATTCTGTATGTTTTGATATCACATGTTGATTCAGCCAACCAGTTGGTTCGCTCGGTCATAAGAAGTCAGGCACCATGTGTCGTGTTATGCCCAGGCCATGGTTCGGGGCGTGACTTGATTCCAGGGCGCTCAATTTTTTTTTTTTTTGATAGAAAGGAGCAATTGGTTAAATTAATTCTGAAGAGAAAATACGTTGGAGGAAAAATAGCAGACTTAGCCGCCATTCATTTCAACTGCTGCAAAAATGTACTCCCTCCGTTTCAATTTATATGAACCCATTTGACTGGGCACGACATTTAAGAGAGGGAAGACTTTTGAAACTTGTGGTTCAAAATAAGCCTTGAAATTTGTGTGGTTGTAAATCATTCATAAAGTGAATTTGATTTCAAATTATGAAAGATGTCACTCATTTTGGCACGGACTAAAAAGGAAATAAGTTCAAACAAATTGGAACAGAGGGAGTATTTGTTAATGGCAAATGTATAATTTCCCGTAAATATTTAGCTTTACTAAGTGACTTAGCAGCAAATAGTTTATTGCCACTAAATAAATGCCCACTTAAAGCCTCTTTTGGTGTAGTGTGTAGAGAAATTTTTTCAGTTGGAGTAAAATAAGAAGGTAAGGGAATTACAACAGAAAATCAAAAGGATAGAGATACTCCCTCCGTCCCAATTTATTTGAAGGTTGGCTAGTTTGGGAGTCAAACATTTTTTTTTTTACTCAACTTTAAACATAGATTCTTCAAGTATTTTACAATAAAATTTACATACTTGAAAACTACATAAAAAGTACTATAAGTCTGCATAATTAATCAGACTATTCTAAAAGTGTAAAGACCCTAAGTCAAAAGTTAGATTACGAAAATACCCTTTAAAAGGTGATTGACCATTTTACCCCTTAGCCACTAAGTTATTTCCTTAAAATCATCTAAAAGTTTTGCTTTTGATTTAGTATTTGCGTTGGAATTAATGAATTTATTATTGTACAATGCACCTAAATCTGAACGTTTTCCTAGTAATGGCTTAATGCACGTTACTGAATTTGCTTAAGTAAAATAATTGTCAGAACTTGAGGAGTTCCGTTGAATTTATATTTCAAAACAGACCAAATTCATTCAAATGAATTTTGAGTGGTTGTTGTTAAAGACCATTAATGCATCCATATTGTCTTTTCTTCTTCTCTGAAACTGATAATGTTAATACTCCATCTTTCATGTTTCTTCACTTTTACCAAATGTTTAAATTCGAATGAGACGAGTCCCTAAGCCCCTTAGCCTACCCTAATGATCAGCGAGAAGTCCCGTTCATTTGCTTCTCTGTTTTTGATAGATTTCATAGTTGTTCTTTTTTCGGAAACAACCTCTCTATCTTTCGAGATGGGGCTAAGGTCTGCGTAGACTTTACCCTTTCCAGACCCATATTGTGAGATTTTACTGGGTATGTTGTTGTTGTTGTTCATAGTTGTTCTTTTCATCCTTCTTGATGCTGATCTTTTTGTCTTATTGGGTACTGCCGCTGCTTCACTGTCAGATTGGTTATTCCAAGAATCTTCTTCCATACTGTACCATCATAAGATTAATGTTGAGTGGCATGTTAGTCTTCTTGTAATTCTCGCTCAGCACATAGGCAGCTTCAGCAAAATGGTGGATATATATGTGCACCTACATTTACAAAAAGAAGAAAGACAAAGCAGATAAGTTTTATCCACCCATTCTCGACTCGAGGGGTGCAAATTAAAGATAATTTAGTTTAGAGTATACCTTTTCCCTTTGAATGCATTTCTAGAAAATTGATAGTTTAATGTTTTTTTAATAGTAATATCATAACATCTAAATGCTGCAGGTAAAGCAATGTAAAATACCACGTACTGTGCAAGCTACTATTAATATGGTATTGTCAATGCTCCAATAAGTGTATCTTTCTTCGTTATTGGTTTTATTAATTGTTAATCTGCCATATTGCAATTGGTTACAACAATAATTAGTTGTAACATCGTTGGACATTCGTTAGTCGCACAAGTGGTAAATGATGATGTACATCGTCGTATTTCACCAAATGTTACTGCTTCGCATTTTGGACCTTCTAATTATGCTTTGGTACTCCTATATTTATTATCAAAGTCAAAATCATTTAAACTATAACAATATGTAGGTGTTTTCTTTGGGACGCTCCATATTTTGGTTCGATTTTCTTTGTGGGAGGGGCTGGATTGAAATAATGATTTAACTCGTGCAAGGCATTAAGATAAACATATTGCAATAAATCTACAACAAAGTCGGTATGAAGGACTTTCGTAGGAAATTATTATTTTTATTTATTAAGCAAGGTATAATATCAACATTCATCATTTTTAGAAATATATACTTTTTTTCTTTAATTTATTTTTTATAACTCAAGCACATAATTACTTGTGTAATTTTTGTACCTATTGCTATGGGGTAGCGCGTGCCCAAAAACTAGTAATTCAAAATATATGAAAAGAGTTGAGAAAATCATAGTGAAAAAAGGGTTATTTGACTCCACAAACTGGTAAACGTTTATATAAATTGGGACGTAGTGAGTAGTAAAACAAAGAAGATGAGAGGATAACAGAGCCCACAACTGATCTAGTAGCTCAGTTGGTTGGCTACCAGAATTTTCACCTTATTGGTGAGGGTTCAAATCCCCACATTGTAATCCCCTCCCCTATTTCCCCTTCACTATTTCCCCTTCCCCAGTGTAATAAAAAAAACAATTTTTTTTTTTTAAAAAAAAAACAGTGCAACTGCTGTAGAAAATGTGAATTTAAAAGTTTATTGAATACTGTAGCCGAACTTGGCTGGTCATAGTTGAGTAACTAATATATTTGTGGAGTGATTATATGATAGCCGAATATAATCTGGGTAGTATAAATTAATATGACAGAGCTAATTACTGGGTCATAGTTGACTATAACTAAAATATTTGTGGAGTACCGACTTGGTAAGATGAACTCCTCTCTGAGAAATTTCTCATCCCTTTGCATTTCAAATTCACCACAATAGAGTTCTTGAGAAAAGAGAGAGATCAAGAGATAATGTCTTCTAACGATCAAGACCTATCTTCAAAAAATCGTGTTTTTGAACGTCTGCAACAACTTGACTAACAGAGTGCAGTGCAGTACAGTACTTAAATGCATGGAATATGAAGTCAATGCCTCCATCAAAAAATAAAAAAATGAATGCCTCCATCTTCCATTTCAACGTCTTCATTAAAGATTGGTCCGGTCTCATGGGCACTGTATGTTCTGATGCGGCAATGCCATGTTGAGATTGAGCATACACACTGTCAACTTCGGGTTGCCTTATAGTAAGATTGTGTACCACTTCGCTGTTCTGCCAGCCTCTGTATATGCACATCAGGCATTCTACCTGGACATGGATAGGTAGTCATGTATCAAAATTTCCATAAGTAGTTCGATCAACTAAAAAGATATATCAACTTCTACTTTTGAATCTTCAGATGAATGAACTAAAGACTGTCTAGTAACAGTGAATTTGTGAATCTTTTAACTCAGCACGATAACAGCAATAAGACGGGGCATTATACAGAAAATGCAAGGGAAATTGCTAAATTTAAGAATGGAAGGACTATAAAGCTTGGAAGCCTTCATTGTTTGCATAAACCAACCATGAAAAATCAACAATAGGTTAAGTAATGCTGGGCATGCCCTTTAACTTCTTCATTTACATTTTTTTTGTCCTTCAGCTGAGCAAAGGCTGCATCTAACAACATTTGGAAAGCAAAGATAATTTAGCGTTCAGGGTCCCTGCCTTTAGGACAAAACAACAGAAGGGAAAACAAGACCTTTCTCAAAGGTGCTTCGCTATGTATTTGCCATTGCACATTTCTAGCTGTTCCCTTCCCCCCAAACTCTAAACCCAACAACCAAAAATGTGCAATGACTAAGCACAATTAGCCCCTTAACTTTTTCCTTTGTATCTTTCTCCAACTTTTTCCATTGTATCTTTCTCCTTCAGCTAGGCAAGGACTTAGAACTTACAGCATTTGAAAACCAAAAGCAGAATTTAGTATTCAAAGCAACAGAAAGGAAATGACAAACAACCAAAGGTTGTGCGCTCCCCATGTGTTATGTCATTGCCCATTTCCAGCAAACCCCAACCCAGAGAAAAACAAAGTTGTTCCGCGCCACCCTCGGGTTTGAAATTACATGTCAGCATCGTTCTTTATGTGCCAAAAGAACCTAGCATTATTTCACAATCAACTCGCCCAGAAAAAAGATTTAAGCTAACACTCCTATTAATAATAAAAGATCAGAATTCAGAACTGAACAAAGCTCCTTATGTTTGATTTGGTCTTTTGTCCAACTTTGTTAAAGTTTCATTAAGTTTCACTCTTGTGGGAAGAGTTTGGTGTCACTCTTATGTTTGCATAGTTTGTTGTCCTTCCAGTAACATTTCTTCTAGTTTCTTACTGCTACTAGATACTCTTGGATTAGTCCATGTTGATACCCTTCGATGTGTCCATGTCTGCTTATGCAGATAAAAAGAAAAATGTTCGACCACATATTCGGCAGGTACTTGACGGAATTGTACCGGACAACAAAGCATAAATGTTTCATTGTTCCAGTACTTTATATATGATTATTTAAAGACCAGTTGTACTAACTAAAAGTAAAAGCAATCTAAAATCTAGCACAGATATCCTCTGCCGAATGGGAGAAGATAAGAATATCAATGAAAAGGAAAAGAAAACAGTTCACATCATTGAGAAAATTCCATTGACAGAATGAACAAAAGTGAAGGTATGTGCTCATTTTGTTTAAAGGGTCGAGTACCAAAAGGAAATAATCACAAGTTTCTGATACAAAAAATGCAATTATCAGGGAAGAGTTACACTCACTAGAACTATGTCCGTTTGGGAAACTTTTATGTCCTCCTTTGATAACACTTTTCAAGACAGTACATTTGACATCGTTTGTGATTGGATCAAACACCTAAACACGGAAAATTATATAGTAAGTTGCAAATGCTATTATATCAGTTACTGATACAGAAGGGAGATTCCAAGCAATGAATCAACATACCCCTTTTCCATCAGGGAAACACCGCCAAAGGAAGTCTAGACAGGGTCGACCAACAGCATCAATAATAACGGAGGTGATGAGTATAGAGTGCAGCAATCCTGAACAATGGCAGACGAATTAATCAATCTAATCAAGTTATATATACTCGCCAGGCAAAAGCTGATAGTCACATGGGACAAAGAATACCTAATATAGCTTGATTCACATCGTAGACATCCCTTTTGATGAAGTAAACGACAAGTATGACCAGTAAATGTAAGATTATAGCAACAGTCTGATTACAAGGAAAGACCTATGGATTATAAAATGCCCATTGCAGAAGTACAAAAAACACACATACGACTACTATAAACACAAGTTGTCTTGAAGTTTGCACTTACCAGAACAGCCGAAAAGGGCATGGTATTGTCTTTCAAAGGGTATTTCAAATCTGTAATCATGTCAGATCCTCCAACAAAACGGTGAAACGGTTCTATCACATAAAAGAAGAAAAACTAGGTTAGATATTTAACATGATTGAGAGGCCTTGTCTATATGTTGACAAGTGCAGCAAGAACCACATATAACTGACCATAAATGAGCCTCGAAATCAACTAGAACAACCAAACGAGATAGATAATCGTTAAAATTTAGATTTCTTGGCCGACATATAGGCATTACGAAATCGAAAGAGCTAAGTCCCGAGACATTCAACAGAGACATGCATTGAAATTCAGGAGAGTTTTATAACCCTTCAACCATGAGTATATCCATATTGATAGACTTGTTCTCCTTTAGAAAGTTAGAAAACAGTGTAAATTATAAAACAAATTTACTAGACCGTGTAAAAAAATAGTTCTAGTATATGACTTACCATGAAGAAAAAGAGTATTATTCACCACTATATTGACTTCTCCACGTTGGCTCAACAATTCACGCAACACATGATCCGTGACAATGACGACATCACCATCAATCAACAAAAAGAAACTCTGCTGTACATGCAGATATCCATCAACAAAAAGAATACATATATATATATGTATTAGTAAGAATCAACAACAATACATATATTCAAATTTACATAATTAATATAATTTCACTTACAACATCCAGTTCACATGATGAAAACCGTTTTGCCATGGCACAACTTGTCGAAACACCCAGAAAATGAAACTAGAACCAAGAAAATGAAACTAGAACCAAGAAATGGAAACTAGAACCAAGAAAATGGAAAGAAAAGAGAAAATGAAGTTGAAACAGAGGATGAAAATGGAAAGAAAACGTAGAGGACGAACTGAACACTAGTAAAATCAAACTAACAAGAAATGAAGTTGAAAATAAACCCGAGAAAGAAAGTACTTAGAAAAAACTACTGGTAAGTAAACCACAAATTCAGAGAAAATAGAAAACAACGTACAAGATGAACACTATTAAAATCAAACTAACAACTACAAAAATTAGTATTCCATCAGCGGATCCATGTGGTAGCACTGGAATGTGCAGATAACCGAGCATCCTCATTAATCTATGCTTTTTGCGGTAATGCTTTCCTCTTGCCATTATTAACTTTTTTGTTGAAATGAAAAAAATGACACCCACGCTAGCTATTAGCAATGTATATAAGAGCTGGATTAGCTACATGAGCTCTCAGCTCATTTCATATCTCCATAGTATTAATTAAATAAAATAAAAGTGAAAAATAAGTCATACTTCCTCTATCTCAATTTAATTTTAAAATTCGGGCGTGAAAACTTTAATTTGTTAAAAGAAAATTTACATATTTACGTAAAATGTTCTATAAGCCACAATACTTGAAAATTCAAAATATTTAGAAGATATATGAAAAAAATACGGTCAAAGAAAGGCTTGTTTGAATCTCGAAATCCGAAAGGTGTCATATAAATTGGGACGGAGGGAGTATTAAATTTCATAAATAGCTACAGTTTAGAGCGTAATTATGAAACATAGTTACAGCTTGCGTATTCACGAAGCATAGCTGCAGTTGTATTAGGCAGAAGAGCTATATCAAGCAAGTATCAGCTTTATAAACCAAAGAGTTGTATCAGGGGGGCATCAACTCAGCTGTATCAGACAAGTTTTAGCTGTATTAGATTAAAATCGCGAGAAAGAGTTGTATCAGCGCTGGCTATGTTTCGTAATAAAGTAGCTACAATTCGAAACTTTTTGAAACTATAGCTACATTTCGTAAGTACAGTCTAAATGTTTGCCACGTGGCATAATGTCCAATTTATAATAATAAATCAATAATTATAGTATTAATATTAATAATAATAGAAGTTTGGTCGTTCTCATCCCAAAAAAGATTTACACATTCAAAAATTGGTTGAGAACAACATAAAAAAAATGTTACATAATCTGAATAAAACTACAATGAACATAAGAAAAAGTACTAATTAATTGACAAGAATTTAAATCAATAATTAAAACTTAGATTTGTAGATAATTGAACAGAATCTAAATTGAAAAAGAAATGACCATCTAACAATAAGAATTGATATCGTGAAGGAAGAGGGCAATAAGCTCAGACCACGTGAGTGGCTGAGCTGGAATAACTAATTTTTTATTGAAATAACTAACAGGAACAGATAAGACCAATGCATAACTAAAATTAACCATAATGGCACTGTAAAAACAATTGAATTGTTCTAAAATCATATAGTATATCGATAACATATTTTATCAGATAAATAAATATCAATACAAAAATATAATAGAAAAAAATTGAACGAGCACTTATAACCTCTCTAAAAGAAAACTCTAACATTGAAAAGCATATCAAACAATTGAGAACTCGTCATATATTATACTCCCTTCATCACAGTTTATATGACACTTTTGCTTTTCGAGAGTTAATTTAACTAATTTTTTACACTAAATTGGAATAGATTAACTTAATATTTTATAATTCAAAGTTAGATATTCAAAAGTTATACGGAAAGTACTATAAATTGCGAGTGTTCTCATGTCAATGTGATGAAAAAAAATACATTTTAAGTTTAAAGAATAGCTAGTTACTACTATTGTTGACTCTTTGAAAGTGGATCTTTGTAAAATATGTTTATCTGAAAGTTTATAATAACATGTAATCGCGAGCATTTATTTATAAATGGAATATAAATATATGTAATTTATTAATGTAGCGCCTAAGAATATTTTGATACCACGTTTGTGAACTATGATTTGCTCATTTGGTAAGATTGTATAAGAATTGAAAAAGTTTTGATAGTTTTCTCAAATTGTGGGATTTTCATGTTTACGAGAAAAAAAATACTAACTTAAGAAATCCAAATTGCATATCTAAACAAAATTTCAATTTCAAATCAACCTAATTTGAAATCATGTCCAAGCAGGTCCTTAAGATTAAAATTTATATATTTAAAAACTACATGAAAAGTACTATAAGTTGTAACTTCAGGGGGGTATCAGATGTATAAACCAAGAGTTGTATCAGGCAGGTATCAGCTCAGCTGTATTAGGCAGTTATCAGTTGTATCACCGCATACTGTATCAACTATATAGTTACGTTTCGTACGGTCTAAATGTCTGCCACGTCGCGTAATTTTTTCTATTTATAATAATAACATTAATAATAGTAGATGTTTGTTGGTTCCCATCCCAAAAAAATATTGGTAAAGAACAACATTAATAAAAATATATCAACTGTTGATGTTTATGCCAAATTCAAAACACATATATCTATCTTTGCATAAACTACTAGTATCAACTAATAATAGCTAACTAAGACGTATACTTGTAATTTATTACTACTACTTAACAGTTCATTTCATGGGTCATTATAAAACTAGTGTATTTGATCACGCTTCGCGCGGTATCTTAATAAATTTAAAAATGATCTTTTATAAATTACGTCAAGATAAATGAGATAATTTATTTTGCTTAGACCGAAACTTCTTGTCCTTATTAACAAATTATGTATTATAAGATGCAATGCTATTGAAAACGATCAAAAAGAAAGGCATACAGATAATTAATGATCTTTTTGGATTGGTTGTGCCAAGTCAAGAAGGAAAATACAACTTCATAAGCAAATCTCCTCGGTACTTAAACTTGATTCTTTAAAGTCGGGAACTCCATTCAATTAGCCAGATAAAATAGTTGAAAGCGGTAACCCTCCTATAATTCTGAAATCTAAGTAGTATTCTCTATAATTACACACAAACAAATGATGTTAAGCTTGGTATTGACTCTTAATTATATGTAATTAAAATTAGAACATTGGAGCACCTAAATGATTTTATGCTACCACACAGAATTCTATATGATACAATATATAGCTATTGTATAAAAATGACGTTTTTTTTAGTTGAACTTCTAGATTTGCGGAGATGAATAATGCATGGAACACATTTAAAAGATGAGGAAGTCGATCTACTTTCTTCATGTTTGTCAATTGCCATGTAGAATCCAGTTTCAAATATTTTGTAGTTGTTATTATGCAATTTTGTGTTCACCTCTTCTCATATGGAATTAAATATGAACGAATTGCAAGAAGACAAAGAGTTAGAAAACATGTAACGTTTAATTTATCTGTTTCACTTTGATTTTGAAAGTTATTGTGTGTAAACACCTTAAATAGGGAAAGAGGACCTTCTGATCATTCATTTTCCTAAACGTCTTTCTCATTTAACATTTTTTAAACATAGCGCAATTAATCATAATTAAGAGAGTTAAGAAGTGGCTTTTGAGTTATTTTAACATGGCACATATATGAACGGGGGGAAATAGAAAAATGCCAAAAAAATGAAGGAAAGAAAATTAATTGTTCTTGGCCAGAGAGGGGAAAAGATTTATTACCATAGCTATTTTTCGCAAATATTGAGAAAAGAAAGTTCATAAATCAGTAATACTCTAGCAATTTCTAAATAAACTAAAGAGTATTACAAAGAACACGAAGGAGAACAAAAATAGCAACATACCTTGTATCAAATGTCTTTTTCGATGAAGTAGCGGAGGCTTGGCGCAAGAGACAAACGTGATCATTTTTATTTTTTTTGTACAACACCTAAATTGAGAATTTTGAAGGTAAAAGTGTAAAATCTAAGAAAATGGAAAAATCAAAATCCTGATCAATAAATGGTGCCATATCATCTTCCCAAGAACATCAATTTTTTTTATAAAAATAATTAGGACATTCATGCCAATAATGATAAATAGAAAATATGGGGAAATATTTTTTAAAAAAAAAAAGAGAAAAAAATAATTGTGCTTTTTGGCAAAAGGAAAGAGTTTGCCTAGCTTTATAATATATATGGATATAGGTGGTAGTAGATTTTGCTAGAATTATTTAGCTTGCCAATCAAAATCATCCAAGCAACAAAGTCTATATATTTTAATTTTCATATATTAAGGTGTATAAATATAGACTAAACTAAAAGGTATGATGACCATTCTTAACAATTTTGTGTCACGAATAAACTGAAAAAGAAGATCAACAATAGAAGTTCTATAACATAATAATCTAAGGGTGAAAAAAAAAAACATTCTAAAAAAATATTCATATAATAAAAGTTCCAAGACACTCACTCACTTGCTAAAATAAATATTGTACCTGAGATGGGAACAATTCCTTCTGCGTCAACATTTTTTTCATTTTGTGCTTTTGATCTCCTCCTCAGTTATACAATTTTGTGCTTTTGATCTTCTCGTCCATTCGACAATACTCTCCATTTATTGGAATGAATACCATGTTGGTGTGATTTTAATTAGGTGTCATAACTTGTACATTAAATTGTGAATTATGAAATTAATTACTAATACTAATTAAAGGTAGAAGTTATGAAGATGAGGGGGTGTAAGTTATGTAGATGACTTTGTAAATTAAAATAGAATAATTTAAAATGATATAAAAAATAAAAAAAATGAGAAAAAAGATAAATAGAATCCTTGGTCATATAGAAGTGCTACATAGAATTGTTTATTCGTAGCTTTATATTATATATAGATGGGGATCGGAAACGTTTTCAAATTGACTGATATTCAACTAAGAAAGAGAAAGATCACATGCAAAGTGAGAATTAAAGCTAAAAGCGTGTGTATAGTGCGTAACAGTATAGTGTATACCCGCCATAACAGAAAAGGAACGAACTTGAGTCACAGCTCAAGTGCTGAAATTTCTGTGCTACCCTTCCTGGATGGCTTCCACGCGTCCCTCAAGGCTTAATTAATTAATTCACACAGGCCACGAATAATGTTAAAATCGAAGCCCATATTTCATGAATATAAATAAACATAAAACTCCAAATGTATCATTAAGCTCACGAATTTGAATGTTAAAAATAATAAGGCAAAAAAAAAAGCTAAAAATATTAAGAAACATGGACGTAGGTCCGGTCCGGTGATGTGATGCAACTAAAACTCAACAAGTGTATTTTTCAATTTCTATAATTTTTTGCCAATTAGTTGATTGGGGGAGGGGGGGGGGGGGGGGATGGGGCAGTGCAAAAAACCCAAAAAAAAAATTCATTCAAAACAAAATTAATTTTTTTTAGAGGGGGTTGGGGGTGGGGCAGGGTGAGTGGGGGTGGGGTGGTGCAAGAAATCAAAAAAAAAAATTCAAAACTTTTTTTTCAAAACAAAATTAATTTTTTTTGGGAGGGGGTTGAGGGTGGGGCAGGGGTGGGGGAAGGGGTGGGATGGGGTGGTGCAAAAAATCAAAAAAAATATTCAAAACTCTTTTTTCAAAACAAAATTAATTTTTTTTTTGCCAGTGGGTAGGGCGGGGGTGGGTGGGTGGGGTAGGCGTGGGGGTGGGGTGGGGGAAGGGTTGGGGTGGTGGGAGTGGTTGAGGGTGGGTTGGGTGGTTGGTGGAATGCACTTTTTTTTTTTTCTAAAAAAAAATTATTTTATTACATAGGGGTGGGGGAAGGGGTTACAATGTGGGGATTCAAACTCTCACTAATAAAGTGAAAGCTCAGGTAGCCAACCAACTAAGCTATTAGATTCCCATGTGAAATGCACTTATAGACTTGTTTTCCCTACTTTTATTAGGGAAGTTATTTTTTTCATTTTTGAGGAACTTGTTTTCCTAAAGAAAATGTTTTTCAAAATTTTTGGCCAAACGAACATGAAAAAATTGGAAAACATTTTCCGGAAAATATTTTCCTCCATACCGAACACAGAGACTTGATAGTCGATCAATCAAGAAGGCATTTATAATACCACCGGTAAATAATGTTATCAACCTAGAATATTTACTTTGGTAAGTGCAATAAGCTCTGTGTTGCTTAGTATTTCGTAGTTAGTTATATTAATCAAATAGTCAATACCCCTAAAAAATACTCCATGTTTTTAGGTGCAAAAAGAACTAAAATATTGTTATCCAGGGTCGTTTATTCTGATCTAGTAAACCAGGGAGAAAAAAAAAAGCTTTTTCCATCAACTTTTACATTACATGAACCATAGTGTCAGCCATGTTGCTCTACGGATGGTCATCCTACAAAAGAAGATGACCATAATTGCGTTTTGATAAAAGGAAGCTTTAAAGTACGCAAATACACGTTAAAGAAGATAAAAGAGGGAACCACATCCACATAAGCCTATTGTCTACTTACAAAACGTCACAACTCATCACTGAAATTTACATTCTACAGAAAGGTCGGGTAGAAACTAGGGGTGTACATGAACCGGATTAGTTCGGATTTTTTAAACACCAAACCAAATCAACTGCGTCGGGTTTTTAAATTTATACACCAAACCAAACCAATAAAATTCGGGTTTTTCAACCTTGGGTTTTCTCGGGTTTTTCGGATTTTTTTTCGGAATAGTCTTGATACAAAACATATAACTTTTACTTCAAATATTTCTTTAGTCCTAGTAAGGTACAACTATATAATTAAGGTGTTTCTTAAGAAAATAACACAAAATATGATAAGAGTGATGACATTGTATTAAAATATTTAACAAAAGCTAATAAAATCGGTTAAAATAAATATTGATAATTAACAAGCCATAAAGATAATGACCATAATCTAAAAATATTAAGTCATGCTAAAATAAGTACGACAAATAAATATTAATTACATGATAGAGAAAAAAAACTTAAGTTATGTATTTTTACTCTCTAAATCAATTATGCAAAACTAAAGAATAAATATCCAACATTATTGTCATTCCTAATGGTAAATTGAATTTCTTTTGTTAGCATTAGTATTGAGTTGGTTTTGGTTTGGACTTTATTTGAGTTACTAGAATCCATAGGATATAAAACTTATTGACGTTCAAAATTCTAAATTCAAACTTGAATAATATGATAATAGATAAAAAACTACAAAAAAATTTAAGAAATATTTATAAATTACATTACAAATAAATATTTTTATGTATAAAATATTTTAAAAATTGAATACATGTAATGTCGGTTCGGTTTGACTTTTTTTAGTTAAAACCAAACCAAACCAAACCAATTATGATCGATTTTTTTTTCAACACCAAACCAAGTCAAACCAAACCACTAGTCGTGTTTTTTTCTCGGTTTGACTCGGTTTATCGGTTTGGTGCGGTTTGTCGGTTTACTTTGTACACCTCTAGTAGAAACATTCAGCTAAAAGAAAATTGCAAAATAAGTTCCAAAGGTATCAGATAAAGATAAAGAGAACTAATCCAAATAGAACTGAATAAAATTGAGTTAATTAAAAATCTATTAATATGCATGAAGTCTCTTATATCATGTTTGTAGGGGCTAGGAGCACCTGTTGGTTTCGAGTATGCAATCATGCAGTATTTTTAGTCTTTTATAATGATACTGAGGAATAAAGATGTTCATTACAATATTAACTCACTTCATTAGGAATAAAGATGTTCATTACAAAGCAAGAAATTAAAGAAGTGAAGTAAAGGTTCAAGAAAGTGTTCAACCAAATCTTCAATCCCAAAGTGTGGTGAAGGAACCCTAGCCTCCAAAACTTGTGATTTCTACCAAAGATGTATTTCCAAGGGGTTTGGTTGAGTTTTATGTGGTTTGGGATAACAAAAACGTGAATTTTCAAAACTGCCTAGTTCTGCCCAAAAAGTGTTCTTTGCGTTTGTGGCTAGACCTTCACGTTCGCAAAGGTTACTTGACCAGTTGACCATCGTGAACACGGTCAACCTTCGTGTTCGCGAAGGGTATTTTTGGTAGAATTCCCTTTTCTTCGTTTTAGCTCCTTTTTTGCTCCTTTTCACTTGGTTTGATCTCAATTCTCTTCATGACTCAATGCACCTGAAATAATAGCAATACACACCAATAATAGCCTCATATTAGATTAAGAACACAAAAACCAAAGCCAAGAGACTAAAATAAGTGATAAAATCACCACTTATCATCCTTGCATAATCATCAGGTGCTTTAAGTGCTCTCTATGTTCACAAAAACGCCAAAGAATGACAATTTAAACATTCTAACTAGTCGCTGTATATCCTACAACATAGAAAGGAATTTGTTGTCGAAAGTAGTAATAACGGAAAGAGGAAAATCCCGATCTTCGAGCCAAGCACAGCAATCCACTGATGCATAAACTGAGTACTTCAAGACAGACTGAAACGAAAAAACAGCTCTCCCAAGGCAATACAAGCCAACAACATTAGGTAAGACAGGGACTGACTTATTCAACACTTTAAAGAAAATTAGAAAGAAATGGCCATCCAAAATAGATGAAACCATAACAAATTTTAAATAGTATCAGCAACAATTTTGACTATGATACAGTTATGGACTTGAATGAATGCAAGTTAGTTAATGATCACGGAAAGATGAACACAAGAATTTCTATCTTTGCGTAGAGTTATAGCTCATTGTTGTTTCAATCAAAGACTGAAATCACAGAAAAGGCTCACATTAAAGAATGAAGAATATAGTATATATATAACAAATTAATGTTCATTTTTAACAGTCAAAACAATTAAAAATGTAAAAAATTGGAGATGAAGGTATCCTGCAAGGTCGTAAAGCATGAGTCAAGTGGCAGCAATTAAACATGTCCGTTGATAGTCCCAGTCACTAACGAACAATTGTATAAGCAGTGACTAAGATAATAATTACAAATGTGATAGCTGATACTCTAAATCATCAATCAAGAGTGTAACAAAGGTTACTCTTTATATATCATTACTATCTTTTCGGATGAGGCAAATTAAGAAATATGGAAAAAAAAGAGCGATGATGAAAGCAAAGCATATTAAACAGAGTTATTATAAAGATGAAGAATACGAGTACGACAAACTACAACCAAAAAGGAAAATAGGATATGAAGCTTATAATACTAATATATAAGAGGTAATAAGTCATTATTCCACTACTAAACCGGTTAATTCAAGTTGAGGATTAATCACATCGGCATCCTTGGCAATGATTGTTTTTTTCTAACTTTCCTCTTTAAAACCGATTTCCTCTTCTGTGTACTTGGCATCATTTCGATGGGTCCGGAGCCAAAATGGCTTGTTTTTAGAGCTAATAGCCCAAAATAGGCTGCCTTATTTTTTTATACCACAATGGGTATTTCGTTGGATAACCAACGAAATATCCACAATTACCACTGTTCATGGCCGGAATATTTAGTTACATTTCGCTACACTTGTAGCGAAATGTAACAATTTTTTTTTTTTTTAGCATTTCGTTGTTATATCAACGAAATGGTATATATTTTTTTTATATGATTTTTTTTTTTATTTCATTCATAAAACGAAATTGGAATTTGTTTTTTTGCATTTCGTTAGTATATCAATGAAATAGTATTTTTTTCGTTTATTAAAAAACGAAATAAGATTTTTTTTTATTTCGTTCATCTAAAAACAAAATTGGAAAATATATATATATATATATATATATATATATATATATATATATATATTGTATTTCGTTGATATTCCAACGAAATAGGAAATTATCATTTTTTTTTTGCATTTCGTGTATTAAAAAACGAAATAGGATAAATTTTTTATTTTTATTTTTGTATTTCGTTTATATAAAAAAATAGGAAAATAATTTTATTTTCATTTCGTTTATATAAAAACGAAATAGGAATATATATATATATATATATATATATATATATATATATATATATATATATATATATATATATATGTTTTTTTATTTCATTCATATACCAATGAAATAGGATAAATATATATATTTTTTTGTATTTCATTTATATAAAAACGAAAGAGGAAAATAATTATTTTTTTTCGTTTATATACCAACAAAATATATATTTATATAAAAAAAAAATTGTATTTCATTTATATATAAATATATATATATATATTTCAATTTCTTTTTTATATGAACGAAATAAAAAAAATCACATTTCTTTTTTTAATAAACGAAATACAAAAAAAAAAAATTACTATTTCGTTGATATACCAACGAAATACAAAAAATAAATAAATTATTTTCCTATTTCGTTTTTATATAAATGAAATACAAAAAATATATATATATTTATCCTATTTCATTGGTATATGAATGAAATTAAAAATAAATATATATATATTTTTTAATAAACGAAAAAAAAACTAGTTGTAAAGTCAAGACATAACTTTATTTTGAATATAAATATAATTCTAAAAATATAGGGAGAAAAACTAGTTGTAAAGTCGTCACACTTTAGATGGTCATAACTTTGCGCTCGGACGTCCGCTTTACGCATTTTTTTTTTTGAACTTGTGTATTTTTTCAAGATCTATGCGGACAAATTGCCGCATGGCGGTTTGGCCGAGTCGGTTTTTAAAAAAATAGCTTTTATCTCATTCAATTTCAATTTTATTTGCTTATGGCGGACAAACTGCCACATGGCGGTTTGGCGTGAAATTTTCAGTTTTATTTACTCATAAGATGATGATACGCAATAGATTTCAACGTAAAAATCTCGGGGTAATGTAGCTGTGAATGTCAATTTCACTTCTGCGGTTTCAATTTTTTAAAATAAAGCTGACTAATTTTCTCGACATATAAAGTTGACTAAAATAACTTTACAGTCAAAACTAAGTTTTTTCAAACAAAACTTACTTTGGGCACCTTTTCAACACCTAAAATGACGATCCGAACGTCTACGTATCCTTGATGTATTGGGCTTACATTATTGTACACAAAAAAAAAATATCAGGTTCTATATAAAATATTGACGTTTCGGAGTCTTGACACACGACTAATGATTGGTCAAAGTATGAAAAAAAACACTAAGTGTTACAAAAAATAAAGTTGGCCAATTTTTTTTTTTTGGTACTGTTTTACTGCGTATAGAAAAAAAATATATATATTTTCCAATTTCGTTTTGATATGAACGAAATAAAAAAAAAATCACATTTCGTTTTCTAATAAACGAAATACCAAAAAAAAAAAACTATTTCGTTGATATACCAACGAAATGCAAAAAAAAAAATGTAACTAAATATTCCGGCCATGAACAGTGGTAATTGTGGTATTTCGTTGGTTATCCAACGAAATACCCATTGTGGTATAAAAAAAAAAGGCAGCCTATTTTGGGCTATTAGCTCCAAAAATAAGCCATTTTGACTCCGGATTCTCATTTCGATACTTCATGCCAATTTCCCAAAGTTGGATCTGAAGAAATATGAAGTGTACGTGGGCCAAATAGAACTCTCTGTTCTTGATTATTGAAGATACAAATATGGGGTGTATTTATACACCACGTAACAGAAAAGCAATAGATCCTACATAGCAACATTTAGCTTGTAGTATTCCTAACTATTTACAATCTCAAATATATACCTACAGATATGTTTCTAGTTACAGTAGGTGTCTAGGACTTTAATTTAACATCACATTTGAATTCTTCTCGTGGCACACACACAGCTGCTAAGGCAGATACTCTATCAGGATCTATTCAAAGACGGAATAATTATCCCTTGAATCTCCATATTTTTCAAGCAAAAAAGACATCAAAGTTAGGTTGAATTTCTTATCGGCATATGAATTTTCATGGTTTAGGGACACATCATTGAGCGCTTGAGCATGCAATGAAAATCCAAAGACCTTTATATGCTCATTAGTAATAATAGAAGTTAATAACTATATATCAAGATTTTGAAACTTTGCCTATAAAAAGGCTGGAAAAAAAATTTAAATCTGTAAAAGACTGAAAGCATGCCTCCAAAGATTGAAACTTTTCCCCTTACTGTCATTTGCATCAAATTCTTCGGTAAAAGGAAAGAATCAGTGAGTGGACGAACACATAAAATTATTAAGAAAGTAAAAACAGGTATAACTAACTACCTTTTCCAATACTCCATGAGAATATATTCTGAAATTAATATAGTAAGCTTATTCCATTGCTTCACAATATTAAAACATGCTCAAGTCCTTGAAGCTCTATATATAGTGCGTAAGAACAAAGTTATGAATCTAAGAAGGCATAGAGATTACTGTACCCCCGTTATTTTTAATAGAGAATATTATGAGAAGTCATAGGGAATATTGTATATCAATTACTCATTTTTAATAGAAAATATTAGAAACTGAAAAGGTTGAGCAGAGTAATTGGAGAAACTTAGTTACAGGCAATAATTAGCATGCGAAAATGGGAGTAATAACTACTAGAAGAGTGGGGGAAAATAAGTACTCTCTCCGGCCAGTTTTACTTGACTATATAATAAGAATAGTTGTCCATTTTTACTTGTCCGGTTTGAAAAATCAAGAGATAATTTACAACTTCATACCTATTTTACCCTTATTATTAATTACTAGTATTGGGACATGTGTGTTGAACGTGTATCCCATGATATTCAATATAAACGATCATTAGTCGAATATGTATATGGCGAGTTACATAAATTTGAATGAAAAGTAGAAGCTCAAACTGATAAATGGTGAGCCTATTAGATGTCTATTTGCTTTCCGAAGTAAAAACATACTGCAATTTACTTTAAAATGAATGTGAAAGAATATCCTTCATTTTCAGGTTCATGAAAATTGAATTTTGGGAGAAATAGTTTTACTTAATGCTAGTACTTTTTCCTACTTTGATTATCGTTACAGTTTGTAATTGTACCATAAAATTGTGCTGCAAAGATAGTTTCTGGATTATTTTTTTTGGCAGGTACAAAATTAATTTTACATTTCCTCCAAAAAGAGTTTTTTTTTCTTCTGATTGTTCCTTGACATAATTATCATATTATGTGTCATAGCTAAAACACTACACCAAAAGAGGCTTTTAGTGGCAATAAATTTTCCTTTTAGCGGAAATATTTATTGCCACATAAATATTTACCGGCAATTGATTAATTGGATCCAAGATCGCTAAAGCCTTTAGTGACATTTATGTCGAGTGCTGGTAAAAACCCATATTATTGCTACTAAAAATAATTATTACTAGCGACATTTTAATAGCGGCAATTACTAATACCAATAAAGCTAAAAATGTGATATCAAATATATTTTGCGGTTTTTATTATTGCCGACAAAAATGCAATAATTGCCAGTAAAAGATACTTGTTTTAGTGGCAATTATTATAGCTGCTAAAACTAACCATACATTCACCGTAATCGACGCATTTAACTAATTACTTTTTTGTAGCATTAAAAATAAAAAAATCACAAGAAAAATTAACTCAGAGATAGTAATAGAAGATCAAAACAACGTCATTCACTTCAAACAAGAGCAATCAAGCTCAATACATCCACTTTCTTGTCTTCTAGAGGTAAGAAAAAGTATGAATTATCAAAATAATAAGTATGTGTTCAAGTTACCCCCAAAAAATAAGAATGCATTCAACAATAGAAAAACATGGAAATTGAGCCATTATTTCGTTTCCTAGAGAAACTATGGAAGCTTGGATCACGACCGTATGCAATATCTCGAGGATCTTTAGTAAAGCCAACTTTATTTGAAATCTGTCCAGAAATAAAGGAGAAAAATAATTCAGTTCGTGGGTCGGTTTTTGGTTAAAACCAAATTCAAACCAATTTAATCGGTTTTTTAATTAGTAAAACCAAACCAAACCAAATATAATACATATCCATCGGTTTGGTTGTCGTTGGTTTGGTTCGGTCTTTAAGAAGCCTAATGGTATTTCTCTCTTTCATTATTTTTCCTATAGCAAGGAAAGACTTTTCCACCCTCTTTTTTTAATCCGTTAATACCTTTCTATTATGGATCGGAAGCTATAATTCTCTTGAATTATGGAGAAAATGTCTTAACATATATAATTATTAATCAAGTGAATCTAGTTTATAAGAAATACAACTTCTTTTTAAGTAAATTTCATAGTTATTTCTTTGAATAAATGAGTTTGGATCATGGATTATTACTAACAAATGAGCTTAAGGTGTAAAGTTCATTAGCCTAAAAGAGATAAAAGAAATTTTGATGAAAGATAAACAATTTATAAAAGAGATAAAGAAAATTTTGATGAAAAATAAACAATTTATAAAACCAATATATTATATATATATAATTTTAAAAATTGTGTATATTATTTTATTGGTCTGGTTCGGTTTTTTCTTCAATTTGTTTCTAATAAAACCAAACCAAATCAAATATTGTCGGTTTTTTAAAATTTAAAAACAGACCAAATCTAAAGAACTATCGATTTATTTAATCGGTTTGGTTTAGTTTGTGGTTCGGATCGATTCTTAACCAAACCGTGAATACCCTACTTCAGTCAAAACACAAATTTAGTAAAGTAAATAGCATGAATGAAAAATAGCCAGCAATGCCTGCACCCACTTTAATATTTCCCAGAAAAGGAAAGAAAAAAAGTAAGACAGAGAAAGCAGCAAACAGAAAATTACTCTGAAAGCAACAGAGGGATCAAAACAAGTCTTTTAATTTCTATCCGGAAAAGTGGCAGTTACCAAAATGATGTTCAAAATCTCGCCATACTCAAACATCTGCTCAACTTTTTCAGCTTTATCTCTTTTTGATCTTCCTTCAAATTTCAAATTTCATTTACTGGTAGATGAAATATTTGATTTTTGTGTAATCCTAGTTGATTGTTTCAGTTGGACATACAAATAGGAAAGATGATATCGTGAAATTCACTAACCAAGATAAAATACAGAATCTAATAAAGTTTCTTCGGTTAAAAGAGCACTAGATTTGTCTGTTTTTAACTTTTCAAAGTAGATAACATATGCTCAACAACCAAATGCATAGGAATACTAATGAACAAGCAGCAACATATGGTTCCTTCCGAAATTAGATGGACTATTTGAACAGGAAGATGTTGGTTCACCATGAACTTTTTCCAAATTCCAATTCAAATGGTAGTCCGCAGTTTTAGAGGGTTGCCTACATCAACTACACCCAAATTCAAATATAGGCTACAGAAGAAGATTATGTAAAGGAGAATGTAATAAATTATATTGAAGGAGATAAATAAAATAAGAGAAGAAATGGTTTACCAAAGAAAGAACCAGGCAGGAGTATTTACCAAAGAAAAAATGGCTGATATGCTCTCAAGTATGGTAAAAGAGATCACCTTGCGAGAAGAAAGAACTTGATGTCACTAACGACTTGAGTAGTGCTTATATTGCTTGTTCATTGCCATTATTGGCATCAGGAACCTAGCAAAATCAACACATTAGATAAAAGAAAATTCCTTGTAAAGCTAACTTTTAAGAACAAAAGTTTAAAACTTTGAAATCGGATCACGTGTTTAGTAGTGCTTCCATTGTTTTGAGGCCCACATATTTCAGTAGGTGCATATTTTCACATGACTTGTCTCATCAATGATAATTCTGAAACTAGCATCTCTTGATTTTTTTTTTTTTTTCATCAAAGCCATTTCTTTATCCTGTTTTTTGATCAATTCCTTATATTTGTTCATCCTGTTTCATTTTCAACTCCTTTAACTCATTTATATCTTGTTTTAGCTTATGTCCAGCTACATTAGACAAACCATCAACAATATGTCGTAAGGAAGATTTACTACCCATAATAGAGAAGGTGTTGGACCAAGTCCTAAACCACGGATATAGCCACTTTTTTCATTTCCCAACACTTGAGAATACACATCTCTTTCCCAAGCAACACTGCCATGAGGTTGTTCATAATTTGTGCTGTGCTGCACGCCCTACGTTCTATCCTATTCAACACCAGTTTTTGGCCTAAGGGATAGAACATGTTACTCTACCTGTTTCAAGCTAGCACTTGCAGAATAGTAAAGAACAGTAAAGTGAGAGACACAACAATTTTACGTGGAAAGCACCCGGCTCACAAGGGTGAAAAACCACGACCTACACCTCTATAGGATTTTTTCCAAACTCCACTACAACTGTGAGCCTTTGCAAATTCAAGTTACAAACTCTATAACCTAGGAACTAACCTCTAATTCCTATCTCACTAATCTCCCTAGATAAGTACACAACCTTCAAGCTATCCCAACCTGAAGTTGAATTTGACTAACAATTTATACTTATAGTATTTGCTTCTATGAAAGAGGATAAGGTACAACTCGATAAACAACCTAATATACAAATCTAGACTCAAGAACTACAAAACCTAAACTCTATAAAAGAACTTCTTCAATCTTCTTCGTATTATCAAGTGACACTTCTAGAATCAGAATATTCAATATAACATTAACTGTTTTCTCTCAATATTCTGATTTCTCTCTTTGTGAATGTGCAATCCATCTTCTTGGTAAGACCCGAATATATATAGCACTGAGTGCACATCAAGTCGTCAAAAACCTAAACCCTTGGTGACTCGGCCCATTAGTTATAATATGGTTTGAGTTGACTTAGGATTCTTGCCTTTCCATGCGGCTTCATTATCCTTGTAAGAGTCTGAAGTATCTTGATAGTTATGGCAAGGAATTCTGCAAATCTTGATCGCCAAGTCTTTATCATAAAACACAAATCCTATTCCAAGTAGGACAGTGATCTGGAACATGTTATCTGAACCTGGTCCAAGCACTTGGTTCTTTCATCTGTGAATCTTCTATTTGTCTAAGATTGGACATGTATATACACTTGTTTCATTCCTCATTCATCTTTGTTTTGCCTTTGGCTTATCTTCTCCTAATTGTCACCTTTCTTCTGAGATAAAACTTATTCTCAGACTTGACTCAATTAACTCTGTTTTCATCAAGACCCTCTGAGTCACAACATCATTACTTCCCCATGTCTCTAACTCTGTCTGCATCTGGATCCTCTGCTCTCACACTTATTCCCCCTTACTATTGTAATCGCACACCTCTCTCTATTTGAATTCCGACGAACACTGCTCACTCATGATTTATTCTCCTTGCATCAGTAACTAGGATGGAACATGTTCAGACACTTGATCCACGTCATTCAGAGTCTGTGATGTAGACACTTGAAGAGAACATGTTCATTGATCTATTTCAGTGGTCCTGGTCGTCCTTGCTGTTTCAATCATTCTGTCTTCTATCTATTATGATATAGAACATGTTGAAGAAGCATACTGTCAGACCTGATTTATCAGCCTTATTTTGCTAATGTGTTAGAGATGGAACATGTTATTGGATCTGGTTCATTTGCTTGGTTCGTCGGCTTTGTGAATCATCAAAACATATACTACCAGTGCTAATGCCAACAAATTCTTCCTACAAACCCATGTGCTTTTAAGCCTCTGTGTAACCTGTTCCAAACACCTTGAAGCCACAAAAATACAGTACATTTTGATGAACTAGGTTAGTTGGGTTATAAACATTACACAATGACATCATTAAAAAGTTACTTCGGTCTGGTTTGATCAATTGAATTTTGCTAATATTTAACTCATGGCCACTAGGCTATCACATATACACATAATAACCGAATCAATTGCTCAAATTAAGACTATTAAACCATTCATGTCAGACCATTAAGGCATAGATTGAGGAAGAACAATTTCATTAACTTCATAAAGTACATTTCCATAACCTTGCGTACAAGAATGTAAAACAGACCATTGACACAGGATAATGAACTTAGACATCCTAAGGTAGTTAGTTTGAAGAAACTAGAGTGTGAGTCTGATCACTTTGCTGGGGACTTTCACCAAGGTGGCTTTTACATGATAGGACTAGTAGCTAGGGCATTGAATATAAGGAAAGTGCATATCTTCCTTGATTTTCTCCCAGGAATCACCAGCTTTATCAACCTTTTGCCCCTAGGTGGAACCACCATATTTTCTCACCTTCTTATCCTAAGAGGATCCACCAATCTACATTTGCATCAGATTGCTCACCCCAAGGGGATCCACCATCTTTTCCCACCAGTTTCTCGTATGAGGACCATGATCCTGAATGCTCTTCCTTCCCGGATAATGGAGGGTTCCCTTTTGTTTTATCCTTCCTTATTCAAGGGAAACACTGCTTACCAAGGAAACAAGTAAAAATCATCACCACAATGATCGAGAAATAATACGTAATAACAGAAAAGAAAAAAAATTAATTGTCACTCTGTATCGCTACTATAAAAAAATAAAAAAAAAGTAAGGAGATTGATTTTAGAGCTAATATAGGGAATTTACTATTTAGAGAGAAGATTATCCAAAAATAAAATACAAAGTTCAAAAGAAGAGAAAAATAAGTTGTTAGTAGGAACGAACGAGAAAAGAAAAGAGAGCAACCGTTTTTTCTGTTAAAAAAGGTACAAAAAAGAGGAAAAGAGCGACAGAAATGGAAGCCATTAAATGAATGAGTTAGTTTTTTTTTTTTTTTTTATATTGAAGTTTATTTGTACATTCCCCCATCTAGTTTTTAATATGTTAATTACTACTTAGTCTTTTATTTAAGTGTTTTTCTAATTAAAGTATGAAATATGTTAAATTGGAAAATGAAAGAAGGTTACTTTGTGAAGGGAAAATAACACTTTTGATCCTTGAGTTATTATTTTATTAGTGAAATTGTCCGCGCTTCGCACGGTGATAAGATATTCATTAATTTAGAAATAAATAAATTTTTAAATTTCATCTAGATAAAAGAGAAAGAGAAAAATATTATACGATTAAACGGGGAGATTCCATTTTGTTCTTTTTTTTTTGGTACAAAAATATTATACGATAATATTTTCCTGTCGCATAGTAGGTATGAATAAAATGCCTAATCAAACATTCCTGATTTCTTGTTTTTTTTTCTCTTCTGCTATAATATTACAGAAAACAATAATCTTTCACCTGTATAATTAGTATGGAGTAAATTATGTCTAGTTCAAAACTTCAAACTTATAATGTTATAGAATTTAATTAAATTTTAAGTAGTGACAGCTCCAATTCACCATCACATTTTTTATTTGCTCCGTCATAACAAAAAATACATTTAAGCGACAATAAGCATATGAGTACCTCACCGTATTTATTTTACGTTATTGCTATAGTCAAGAAAATTATATATAGGCAATAATGTTTGTTCTTTAACATAAAAAAATCTAAAAGGCCAGTAATGGTACCTTTTATAAAAAAACTGTACTATCATATACTATGCTCGCTAGTCTTGGCATGTGTATTAGTACGCCTCTAATCCTCGTGCACAGGGAAGAACTCTCTTGACGCGATAGATTTTGCCTTTGCCAAATTGCTGATGAAAGAAAAATTAGAATGCATAATATTCATCTATTATAAATACTCATTGCAATTAGACTAAATGACGCCAAATCAATATTTATACATCAGTCTAGCATGATACAACACAAAAATGTCGATAAAAAGATTCAAAAGAAAAGACTATAGCTTTTCAAACGACACCACATCAACGAAGAAGAGAAGGGATTGTATTTTTACTGTTATTACATACAAGAAATACCTCATAACAATGCTCGTAAAAGAAATAGCAGAAATATCACACTAATATAAGCTCAGATGTCTTGAGAAAACTATGGATGAAAAATCTGGAAGAGAGGCATAGCGACTTAATATAATACAATCCTGCAGAAAATGAAATATATCCTACTCATTAGTTCCTCATCAATGCCGTTTATTGCTTTTCCTAAAAATTCTCTTCTGCTAGAAAAGTTGCAAAGTTTGAAACTTTAGGCTGATTTCGCTTTCAGAATTTTCTATCTATTTCTAAAAGCTTGTGCCTTCCCTTTTACATCTTAATTTTAAGAATATTATGTTCATATTGACTCGGGTATTATAGAGGGCTATGGTCCATAGTCTATGGATGACGACCCAAAGCTCTTCTTTTTTCCGCCTGCAGCACCATGGATGAGTCCTTTTTTCCTCATAATTTTGATTTTTTGGGTAAAGGTCAAGTCCCTAGTTTGTTTTGCATTGGGATTCTACACCAGAATTATTACGTAGTATCTTTCAATCTTATAGAGTTAGATGAAATTTTAGAAATAAAGAAGCGTTCTCAGAGGTGAGATCGTGGTTGTAAACCCACTCGACGAATTGCTTTGGGGAAAGGACATAAATGGCCGGCCGGCCAAAAATTATCCCACCCGATGGCCACAATTCTTTTAATCCCAAATTATAACCACTAAATTAATTCCACTTTCTCTTCTTTTTCTGCCTTCTCCATTTTTCTTCTTCCTCTTCCACCTTATTCTCCATCTTCTCCTCCTCTTTCCTCTTCCACCTTTTTCTCCAATTTTATTTGTGAGTTGCAGGTTACGAAAATGATGTGTATCACGCGAGCTTGATTTTGTTTGTTGGATGGATATGTGGTGACAGTTAAAGGGGATTAGATTTGGAAATGGAGATTTCAAAGATTGGTGATTGCACTACAATTTGGATATTGTCTTGCTTCGACAAAAAGGGGGTTTTTGAATCTTGTCTCGCGCATCTTTTCTAGTGATTTCTTAGGTGGTATGGGTTACATCAGCTTTGCACTTAATTCTTCCCTTCTTTCTGTGCTTGCAGCAGCCATTGGGTCTTACATAGCCATGAATTATCCTTTTCATGGAGCGGCCTTGTTGTCCATTTGTGTTGAGGTTTCTTTAGTTCAGGCTTTAATGAGTACAAAAATTATCATTTGTCAACTTTAATAGTTTTTTTAAACTTGTGTTTGGTGTATGGAAATTGTATCATATGTGTATATAATATGTGTCCCTGTTATATATGTATAGAAACTGTATCATATGTGTATATAATATGTACCCCTTCTGTATATGTATATAAAATGAATCATACGTATATAAGCTGTATCATTCTTGTATAGAAAGTGTATATATAATTCCAACATGTGTATATAAACTGTATCAGTCTTGTATAGAAAGTGTAAAAAATGTATTATAGAAACCGTATTATTCTGGTATATAATATGTATCACTATTGTATATGTAAAAAAAAATATCATATCATTATTGCACAATATGCGTATAATAAAGGTATAATTAACGTATAGTAAAGGTATAGTTAATTCCAGCATATGTATATAAACTGTATCATTCTTGTATATAAAGTGTATATATTATTCCAATATATGTATATATGCTGTAGCAACCTGGGCTGTTGGGCCGGCCACTCTTGACATTATTTTGGGCTGACCGGTCATTTTTTGGCATTATTTTGAACCGACCGGGGTCCTGAGGGTATTAGGCCCAAACATTGGCCAATATGTCATTACTTTGGGTCATTGGGCACACAATGTTTGTTATGCTTCATGGCCCATCCGGACTGGATCCGGACCCAAAAGGGAGAATGAAAAAGATAAATATATGAATAATAATATGGGTCCATATTAGTTGTTGGGATATAAATAAGACAATAAAATAGGTACCCGACTACACACGTAAGGAAACAATTCCCTAAAAAATTATTGTACTTTCTCCCAAAATTTTCTCTTTGAATTTTAACAATCTCTTTTAATTTTAACAGTACACAATTTTCTTTTAATAATATATATTATAATATATCTTTAAGAAAAAAGTGGGCACCCCAAAAAAGTTGGGGCCAAGCCATTGCTTACCAGCTTTGATGTCCAGCCGGCCCTGAATAGAAGTCATCTCCATCTTCCATGACATTACTTCTTTTGTTGTATGAAAATGAAATGGCCAAACTCACCGATAGACATCTGTGGTCGTCTATCCTATATTTTACTTGAACATCTTAAGTAAACTTTATTTTATTTAGACACTTGAGGTAAGGTCCGACTGTATCATTCAGACACTTTTCGCTGACTTGGCAACTTACTTGATTTCCACAGCAAACTGGAAGAGCCCAAAAAACAGTTTTTTTTTTTTTTTTAAATTCTTTTTATTTCCTCCTCCTTCTTCTTCTTCTTTAGTTTTTTTTTTCTCTTTCTTCTCCATTTAACAAACCTTCCCCTATTGCTATCTTGTTCACTGAAAGAAAAAAAAAATCAAAACCGCCACCACCCTCTCTCTCCCTAAGCGTTTATAGGACAAGAAAGATGATTTTTCTTTGGATAAATCTATTTAATAAACAAAAGAAAAATAAAATTCTCAAAAGATTAATTTTTTTTTTTTGCCATTAATGGAGTCTTTAGCAAGCTTGAAGGTTTAAAATGGGTTAATTGATTTGATGAAAATTTTGAGAAATTAATGTTGAATTGTCTTTGGGTCTTCGTGGGGAATTTTTAGTTAAAGTTATAACAAATTTGGAGTTTCTCTTAAAAATTTGGATTAAAATCGTGATTGCAACAAGAACAACATGAAGATGGTGATGAACACCAAGAACAACTATTCATTTCAGAATTTTCAATGTGTCCTTTTTTTCTTTTTTTCTGATTAGCTGTAAATCAAGTTTCTTTTTCTTTTTGAGAGAATTACTTTTAATTTGTTATTAAATATTTCAAAATAGTTTTTTTAATTTAAAAAGACGCATGTCCTCATTTTATTCGTCATTTGTCGCGTCAACAGCGAGTGTATTGCACACACTTTGTAAATATGGCTGATTCAGTAAAAAATGTCTAAATGACATAGTCGGACTCTACCTCGGGTGTCTAAATGAAATAAGGTTTAGTTGAGATGTTCAAGTGAAAAAATCAGATGATCACAGGTGTATACCGATGAGTTTGGCCAGATAAAAAGTAGAAGGCAGGTTAGACCGCATACAATTTAGTCGGCATTCAAGTAGAATAACTTGACGAAGCGTAAACATTGATATTTGTGGTGATTTTTGGACTCGGCTCTGCAGAGAAAAACTGAAATATGTCTAATATTTGGCTAGTTTAGGCTGCACAATCAGCTTCCTAATTGGCTATAATATTTACTACATAACTAATTAACTATAGATAATGAATAGAGAAATTTGATTTCCATTCAAATAATGTATGTAGCAATATGTTTCCTTTACTATCTGAACTCGAAGAAAGTCATCTTGACTTGGACTCTATAATATATGAATTACTTTTACGTTTTTAGTTGTTTGAAACCCTAATTTTTTAACTGTGATATTCTTTTATATTTACTAAAATAGCCAATAAAATATGATAGTCAATCAATATTGTAGGGATATTTTTCTCGTCCAATATTGTTATTCATGCTTTTAATTCATACATAAATAATTGCTCTTGATAGCCAAAAAAAAAAAAAAAAAAAGAGAGAGAGAACCAGGATAGGGTTTTCAACTCGCAGAGCTTCCGTTTTTCACTGAAAACGCCTCTCTGTCTCCCAATCTCTCAATACGAATCAATGGCCCTTAGAAGCATATGGGAAGAAGACATCCTCATAGAAATCATGGGAATGATAGTGAAAAAAGTAATAAGCATTGGTGACTACATACGCATGAGTGCCGTTTGCAAGTCATGGAGATCAATGCTTGCTGATCATAAGCCATCTCATGATCTCGAAGCCCCTTGGATTTTGCAGCTCAAAGATTGTGCGTATAATGATCATACAGGATTCAACTTCTATAGCTTGCCGGATAGCCGTTTTTACTCTTTTAAACTGCCTAATCATATCTTGAATAAATACCCTAAAGTAGCTCACGGTGCTACATTCTGTTGTGCAACGGTTGGTTCTTGTTGCTGGACCTAGCCATAACCCTGACATGTTCCTTTTCGACCCTATTTCGAAAAGTGATGTCAAACTTCCACCGTTGACCACATTACCAGCCTCCCCATATTTTGAGCACCATAGTATCGCATTAATGGTCAATATGGTTCATGTATTTTCAACCTCGGATGATTCGACCAGAAATCTCATAGTCGTCGCCACTTTTATGGACGTGTCGAATGACATCTTGGCATTCTGCAATTGTGACATTGAAGTTACAGAAGAAGAGAGATCGTGGGAAATATTTGAGGTGGATAGAGCAATTAGCTGCTATGAAAGCTTGTTATTTCACAATGGTGTGTTATACACTCTTGTTTCATATGACGACCATGTTGTCTTCGACGACAAGCGAATTGGTGACGAGATCAATCATGTCATCGTTCTCAAGACTGGTTGTTGCGAGGTTAAGATGAAATTAATCAATATAGTAAAACACAACACCGCTCATCATATTCGTCCTTGTGATACTGAGCTTCATTATATTGCTCATTCTGGCCTAAAATATGTATATTTGGCTAAGTCAATCACGGGAGAGCTGCTTATCATTTGGAACAAGACGGATCCACTGTCTGAACAGGATGAACAAGGCGATGAACACGATGGCGAACATGACGAAGACGATGATGGTTATGATCTCGAAATCTATCATACTAGTAAATTAATGATCGAGCAATATGAAGGTTTCGACAAAACAGGTAAAGACTTTGAATCTATCACTAGTTTGGGCGATCAAACACTATTTGTGTCACCAAATAGCAATTCCTTCTCAATTCCTGCAAGAAGTGGCAATGGATACTCAGCAAATTGCATCTATTTTACTGTGGATGCGCTTGATGCTCTTTACAAGAAATCTCTAACCCTTTATCGCCAATCAGGTATTTACTGTATGCGAGAAGGAAGGATCAAACGACCTTTCCCTAATCCACCATTGTGGTTTCAACCACAACTTCGCAATTAAACTACCACTTTTTTCCTCTTGGTACAGTCATTCAATTCGTGATTGTGAAGTATTGACTCTATGTTATCTATGATTCAAGTTTTGGATGTTCTGATTATACATCATGAACTGTTAAGTTAGGTCCAAGTTAATACATATGTTATATAATGTGTTTTGATTTTCTCCGTCTGCTTTGTGGTCTTTCAAAACTTTGTAACCTAATTTGATGGCTGAAACTTACTTTGCCCTTACTTATATTGGTGTGTTTTTTTTTTTTCCCGATCTTTGCTGACTATACAAGTGTTTATAATCGACACTACTTGTCTACTTCTTACTCAATGAATATTAACGAAAAAGCAAGTGTGGTTAAGTTGTTTATAATCGATACTACTTCTTACTCAGTGAATATTCCAGTTTGATTTTGAGATGAGTACAAATTGATATTGAAAAGATTATCGATCTTGGCCAGGCGGCTAAATAATATAGGGGTCCAAACAAATGTATATGCATATCTCTTGGCCGTGAAGTGGTGTTTTCAAAACGGTTTGGGAAGATTATCCTAGAAACGGATTAAGGGCAAGTACTAAATAAAGTGAAAGAAAAACTAGGAACACACAATTTCACAAAACTCACCGTATCTGTTTAATTCACTAGTCATTAATGTAATAATATGCTTCAGTAACAATGATCTTCTGGTGGTATTTTTAGAGCGAAGAAATCGATTGTTATAGTCATCATAGATTAATTAGAGAGATGAGTGACAGATGAATGGGAAAATAAAATTTGGATCATTTCGCGAAACTCAAGGACAAATTAAATATGAATTATTTCTCATTGTCCAAAGGCAAAGTCGAGCCTTTTTGCCTTGTAAATTATTATTAAGCAACAACTTTTAGTTTGCATATAATTCATATATGACAATATCAATATTCATATCTTTTGATAATAAAGTTTAATAACTGAATTATCTACAAACAATATAGCATATCAAGAATAATGATATTACTTGTTAGATTCATTTCACAAATTGTGCACACAAGTTAACTGATTTTCGGAACTTTTTATTTTATTTTTATGCATCAAACGACTATCTAATAAAATCTCTTTTCTTTTAATGTAAAAGTTGTAATCTTTATTAACTTGAAAGTACTTTATATATACTTTTTAAAAAGTTCAGCGATATACAATGTCAATATAAAAAAATAAAATTACTCTATCATGTCATATTTACTCGTTGTAGTAGGTAAAATTTTCATTTTCAATATTTCAAAATTTAAGGAGGTCTACCTATAGATATTCTCTAAATGAACTGTAGTATAAAAAATTATATACTTTAATAACCTATAAAATTTAAACTCAAAAAAATATATATAATCTTATTGGTAAAAAATGAGGCCCTCAAAAATTAGGGGCCTAAAGCTTGTGCTTCATTGGCTTTACTCGAAAGTCGGCACTAGGTAGCACTTTGCAAATAAGTCATAGGAAAAACGAAGAAACACAAGGAAGCTTACGTTAAGAAAGCCCAACTAGGTTTATGCCAAAGAGGCACATTATTGCATGCATATACGTCATTATTTATAGGGAAAAGGACACGCTGTGGCCTTCAAGGAAAATATAAGCCAAATTTTAGCCCTAAGTTGTTAAAAGTACCCAAACTGGACACTAAGAGTAAACTAATCCCAAATCCTAGCCAGCGGATCTGATTTCCGCCTCTCCTTTCTCTTTGCAATGGCTTTGAACTGTGACTAGATCTGTTTGTGGGAGAAAGGGGAAGGAACTCCTCCGACGAAATCAGTCGCAGAAGAGAGCAAAAAGACGTCGCCGGCGACAAAAAGACGAAGAGAGCAAAGAAATCCGTCGAAATCTATTTCTTTCTCGCCGGAGCTCCGACTCCAGCCATCTTGTTTGCGGTGTTCTTTGTTGTTTCTCTTGTGCCTTGACTGCTGTGGACTGATTTTTTTATATGTTTTGAAGTATTGGTTGCCATTGGAATTGTCACACCCCTACGAGAGTATGACGGGTTCCGACCCGTAGGCCGGGAACCACCTGACTTATCTGTTATTTTGAACATTATAAACCGTACTCAAAGAAAACCTGCACGCAAAAAAGGCCCAACGTAGGAATATCCGATCATTCAGCACATATGTACATATGCGGACCGACAAGGTCGCTACAACATAACGTATATCATAAAGCCGACAAGGCTAACAATAAAGTATCAAGAGCTCAAATAAGGCCGACAAAGCCACCAATATATTATACCATAATATGAGCCGGTGGAGCTATAAAACATCTAACTGTACACACACGTCTACGAGCCTCTATATAGAATACAATGATTATAAGGACAATACCAAATAGACTGCAGCTCCGAAGTAAGTGGAGTGCTGTTCAGAATCAGCTGATAGAACACATACGGGTCTGATCCATCTCCCTGCCTACCTGCGGGCATGAGCGCAGCGTTCACAGGAAGGGACGTCAGTACGAATGATGTACTAAGTATGTAAGACATGAATAACAACATAATATAGATATGGAAGGTAACATGGAATGAGAGAGATAACATGTACATCTGGATGCCTCATAAGGCGATGTCATGCATGCTTAGCCTTTAAAAAAAACATTTCTATACATATACATAGTACCATGCCCGGACATTAAGGTTCAGTGTCATATATATAGTATCATACCCGACCATTAAGGCTCGGTGTTATCATTGTTAGCCCGCGTCCGGGGCAATATCATAACATGCCCACTGCAGTGGTGTGCACATCTACGTGTCATGCCCGACCTACTATAGCGCGGCGCGGTGTGAGAAAATACATACATATATATATAAAGCATGCATGAGAGCCCAATCAATAGCCACAACTACATCGGAGTGACGTAAGGTCGGTAGCCTCCGATTATATTATGGATCAATCGTCATCGTTTATCCCACCTTGAAGGAACAATTATTATAAGGTGAGATCAACAACAATGAATAAAATCGAGAAAATCATGAAATAAAATCAATAATCTCATAATAGCATTAAATCCATTAGCTTTGGAATTTCTAGAATTAAGATCATCATCATCATGTTCATCATAGAAAACATCTCATCTTAAGTATCATAAGAATTTTTTTAGGAATCATGAACTTCTAACTTTTGGAAATAAGAGAGTTATGAAAACATATATGGAATCATAAAATAGGAATCATGCCTTTTAAGCAAAATCATAAGATGAGATCAACATCAACAAACATAATCAAAATCCTGAAACCAGCTCAGTAATCTCATAATGACGTTAAAACCATAACTTTGGAATCTCCAGAAATTGGATCATCATAATCGTCATCATGGTCCTTATAGAAAACATTCGTCTTTAGCATCGTAAGGATTTTGAAAATCATGAACTACTAGTATTTTCGGAAATAAGGTATTATGGAAGTCGTGCATGCGTTCATAGGAAAAGAATCATGCCTTTAAAAGAAAGAAGAATAGCCTTAACATACCTTTTGGTCTCCTTAACTACTCAACGTTTATCCTTCCAAGCTCGTAAATCTACATTTAAACCATTCATATTATTGTTAGGCTCATTGTCACATGCTTATCTTAAGCTCTCAATTAAATTCATTTAAGATCTGCCGAAATTCGGGCAGCATCTCCCCTGTATCATCTACTTCCTCCAAATACCAAAACAATTCCCAAACAATACCAACAACATCAACAACAACATCCTCAATATTATACAAGATAAATATGTATATTTTCATCCAAAACTCTCTTCAAACCTCAATCCATAAGTCAACAACATCAACACAACAAACTATAACTTTTATTCTCGTAAGTATTCATAATTCATCGTTAATAAAGAGAGATTCAATGATTCATACCTTATATTCACTAAAGTAGCAAGATCTTCAATATTTACTTTGTTTCCAAGCCAACTCCAACACAAAATGAAATTATAATCGCGACTACACGTTGTCCGGACCTCGATTAATACTCCGTAACTTGAAATTTATTCAAAATCCTCACTTTTATGTGATGTATAAGCTCTCTTGTTTGCTGAATTTTTCTGGAATGTTTTAGAAGATTAAGGTGGAGAAAATGGGGCTTTTAACCCTTTTATAATGCCTAAGAGTCGGCAACACTGTAGCAGCACTGTTTCTGTTCGGTCAGCCTAACTTGTAACGTCCATAATTCTCTACTCCGACGTTGTATCGACGAGTGATTTGTTGTGTTAGAAACTAGACTCGACGAACTTCATTTTAGGATTTTGAAACGCCTTAAAACTCCCCATATACCTGGAGATATACCCCTCCAAAGTTGACCCAAAATTCTGTCCTTAATTCTGCCAACTTTTTCCAAATTTTCGTCAAACTTATTTTCTTCGATTTGCTTGATCCCGAAATCTTCCAAAACTCTCCATACATGATATTTATCACTAATCATGCTTGATAATGGTCATTTCCTTTGGTTCCAAGGTTGTCCTTCCCAGTTACGACTTACAAGATCATAATTCGTCCTTTACCCAAACAATATACTTAATAATGCTTTGTTCCTCACACTCCAAAGTTGTTTTACCTAGTCATAGCTCGACATACTTACATTCAAATTTAACCAGTGATTCTCCGAGGTACGAGGTGTAACACTGAAAGTGCGGGGTGTAACAGGAATCAAGAAATAATTGCAAAAACATGTATAATATGTGTATAAGAATCATATAATATGTGTAAAATTAGTAAGTATACGTTGATTATATATTTATTATAAACAAATTATACAACAATGATACATTTTCTATACATATACTTTAAGAATACATATTTTATACAACAATGATACAATTTCTACAATGATACATTTTCTGTACATATACAGTAAGAATACATATTCTATACAATAATGATACAGTTTCTATACATATGATACATATTCTATACAAAAATAATACACATTCTATCCGTATGATACATATTCTATAGAATAATGATACAATTTCCAAAACATATCAATATGTGTATAGAATATGTATATGTACAATATGTGTATAATAATGTATAATTGTTGTATAATTTGTGTATAATAAATGTGTAATTAACGTATAATCAATGTATAATGTATCCACACTAATGCTACATATATTATACAGTTGTTATACACTATTTATACACATGCAAGGATTATCGAAGAAAAATTAAAGATTGCCGGAAAAGTTTATTGATACAGTTTTGATTTTAAATTGTATCATTTATCCGACTAGATTTGTGCCAAACAACCATTGATCTGATGATTTCACGACGTTAACATGAACTCTAGCGAAAGCACATTCTCCGACGAAGCAGTAAAACCCAGGCGACACAGATCTGGCCGGAGGAGTTTGAAGATCCTGTCCTCCAACGATTAAATGCTTCATCGGCGAAGATTTTTTTGATCTTTTCAATGTCGGCAATGGTTTGTTCTAGGTTCCGTGGACTTGGCTACGTTAGCGAAAGCATTGGCAGAGCTTCCGGCGGCGGAAAATGGAATTAGTTTGAAAAGGCCAAAAATGTCTATTAAGTCTGTTGGGCCACCCGGTGTCAATGGTTTCACCCGGATGGCCAATTATGTCTTTATCCCTTGTTTGTATAGATACCAATGACAGTCCTTTTTTTTTCCCGTGTCAATTTAAAATATTACCATAACTAGGGGTGTACAAAGAAAACCGACAAACCGCACTAAACCGATAAACCGTGTTAAATCGAGAAAAAAATTTGACTAGTGGTTTGGTTTGACTTGATTTGGTTTTAAAAAAAATAACCTGATCATAATTGGTTTGATTTGGTTTTAGCTTAAAAATTTCAAACCGAACCAAACCAACCAGACATTACATATATTCAATTTTTAAAATATTTTATACATAAAAATATTTATTTATAATGGGTTTATAAATACTTTCTAAAGATAGTTTTTTTGTCTTTTATCATACTATTTCAAGCCTGGACTTAGATTAAATGCCAATAAGTTTTATATCGCATTGATATTAGTAACTCAAATAATGCCCAAACTAAAACCTACTCAACACTACTGCTAATAACGGAAATTCAATTCTAACACTAGGAATGACAATAATGTTGAAGATCTATTATTTAGTTTTGCATAATTTTACAGAGTGAAAATACATAACTTAATTTTATTTTTTTCTTTGTCATGTAATTAATACTTATTAACCGTACTTATTTTAGCAAGACTCAGTAATTTTAGATTATGAATATTTTCGTTATGGCTTATGGATTAGAAATATTTATTTTAACCTATTTTATATCTTTTTTGTTGTATATTTTAATATAATATCATCACTGATCTTACATTTTATGTTATTTTCTTTAGAAACACCTTAAAGATATAGTTGTATCTTACTAGGACCAAAAAAATATTTGAAGTAAAAGTTATGTGTTTTGTGAAGACTTTTCCGGAAAAAACCCCGAAAAAACCGAGGTTAAAAAACCCAAATTTTATTGGTTTGGTTTGGTATTTGAAAAATTCGAACCAACCTGGTCCATGTATACCCCTAACCATAACAATGGCAATTACCATATTTTTTAATAGAAAAATACCAATTATTAGCCCTAGGAAAGCACTTGATAATATTACTAGTAATAAGATTTACCTTATTTTAGACCAGGAAAACACCAATGGTAAAACAGTGTATAGGGAAACATTTGAAAATTTAGAAAGAGTTAACTACAACAAATTTAAAGATAGGAAAAGAAAAGGATTTTTTTTTTTTAGGCAAGCAAAAAAAAAAAAAAAAAAAAGGAGATTTTAAAATATGGGTTAAAATCATTTTCACCCCCAACTTTGCTTTAAAAATCAAACCCCCCCTCAACTTTGAACAATAGTCATTCTCCCCCCTTTATCCTATGCAATGTCTATTTCGTCCTTGTTATTTTTAGTCCTCCATTTATATAATACATTTTTATAAAATATGTAATATTTTTTTTTAACTTAGGTATTTATAAATTTATTTAAGTTCATTAACATATTAAGTGGAATAATACTTTTTTGAATTTGTCATGAAATCTAGTGCTATATTTCTTTTTATAATTGTTATCTCATTTTTTTTTTGTAACTAGAAATTTTATTACCAAAGAATAGTAGTAATATTTATAAATTATTTCTACATATGAATTAAATATATGTACGTACAAGCATGTCTAAGTATATGAAATTTAGCGTCTTTCTTATTCTCTAATGTCCATAAAAATAAACAGGTTTTGGTTGTAATTAATGGAATATTTCTTAAATTATAATTTAAAGTTCATTTAAAATATACATAAATAATTTTAAGAATTTGTCTTTATTTTTTTTTGTATTAATTGCGTTAAAATATATTTATAAAGCTATTATTACCTGTTATTTTCAGTTGTATAGATATTAGAGTTTTGATTGTTATTAATAAAATTTATTATTTTTATTTTGCTAATTTATTTCATTATAAAACATTATTAACTTGTATAATAAATTAATATTTCTCACTTTTTTTCATCCAAGAGATAATATTTATTTTTAATAGGAAATTTGTTACATAGATTAAAAAAATGAAGAATATCTTGATTTTAAAAAGTAACAAGAAGAAGAAAAAAGTTAAAGTAAGGATAAAATAGGAATTTAAAAAATTTAATTAGAATAACGGGAGAAGAATGACAATTGTTCAAAGTTGAAGGGGGAGTTTAATTTTTAAAGAAAAGTTGGGGGTGTAAATGATTTTCACCCTTTGAAATATTGTAAGGAACTAATAAACGAGATGGGATCCCCTCCGGTTAACTAATGGTCCAATAATGTTCAATAATACTCTAGATTGAAGCCACGTGTCCCATAAAATTTTAAAGGCCCAGATTACATTCCTTCTTTTCTACCCATACCTTCCTTTAACATCTCCCACCTTAAAAGAAAATACAGAGCCCACAACGTTGTATCCTGCTCTTGCATTCCTTAATCAGCGGCGAATCTAGGATTTTAAGAGCATGAATTCACTGTCAGTTACAAGGTTTTTGGACTTTCACCAAGGTGGCTTTTACATGATAGGACTAGTAGCTAGGGCATTGAATATAAGGAAAGTGCATTTTTCCCAGGAATCACAAGCTTTATCAACCTTTTGCCCCCAGGTGGAACCACCATATTTTCCCACCTTCTTATCCTAAGAGGATCCACCAATCTACATTTGCATCAGATTGCTCACCCCAAGGGGATCCACCATCTTTTTCCACCGGTTTCGCGTATGAGGACCAAGATCCTGAATGCTCTTCCTTCCCGGATAATGGAGGGTTCCCTTTTGTTTTATCCTTCCTTATTCAAGGGAAACACTCCCTGCCAAGGAAACAAGTAAAAATCAACACTACAATGATCGAAAAATAATACCCAATAACGAAAAAAAATATTTAATTATCACTCCGTATCACTACTATAAAAAAAAATGGGAGATTGATTTTAGAGCTAATATAGAGAATTTACTATTTAGAGAGAAGATTATCCAAAAATAAAATACAAAGTTCAAAAGAAGAGAAAAATAAGTTGTTAGTACGAACGTGAAATTTATTCGTAACTTGAAATTTATTCAAAATCCTCACTTTTATGTGATGTATAAGCTCTCTTGTTTGCTGAATTTTTCTGGAATGTTTTAGAAGATTAAGGTGGAGAAAATGGGGTTTTTAACCCTTTTATAATGCCTAAGAGTCGGCAACACTGTAGCACCACTGTTTCTGTTCGGTCAGCCTAACTTGTAACGTCCATAATTCTCTACTCCGACGTTGTATCGACGAGCGATTTGTTGTGTTAGAAACTAGACTCGACGAACTTCATTTTAGGATTTTGAAACGCCTTAAAACTCCCCATATACCTGGAGATATACCCCTCCAAAGTTGACCCAAAATTCTGTCCTTAATTCTGCCAACTTTTTCCAAATTTTCGTCAAACTTATTTTCTTCGATTTGCTTGATCCAGAAATCTTCCAAAACTCTCCATACATGATATTTATCACTAATCATGCTTGATAATGGTCATTTCCTTTGGTTCCAAGGTTGTCCTTCCCGGTTACGACTTATAAGATCATAATTCATCCTTTACCCAAACAATATACTTAATAATGCTTTGTTCCTCACACTCCAAAGTTGTTTTACCTAGTCATAGCTCGACATACTTACATTCAAATTTAACCAGTGATTCTCCGAGGTACGAGGTGTAACACTGAAAGTGCGGGGTGTAACAGGAATCAAGAAATAATTGCAAAAACATGTATAATATGTGTATAAGAATCATATAATATGTGTAAAATTAGTAAGTATACGTTGATTATATATTTATTATAAACAAATTATACAACAATGATACATTTTCTATACATATACTTTAAGAATACATATTTTATACAACAATGATACAATTTCTACAATGATACATTTTCTGTACATATACAGTAAGAATACATATTCTATACAATAATGATACAGTTTCTATACATATGATACATATTCTATACAAAAATAATACACATTCTATCCGTATGATACATATTCTATAGAATAATGATACAATTTCCAAAACATATCAATATGTGTATAGAATATGTATATGTACAATATGTGTATAATAATGTATAATTGTTGTATAATTTGTGTATAATAAATGTGTAATTAACGTATAATCAATGTATAATGTATCCACACTAATGCTACATATATTATACAGTTGTTATACACTATTTATATACATGCAAGGATTATCGATGAAAAATTAAAGATTGCCGGAAAAGTTTATTGATACAGTTTTGATTTTAAATTGTATCATTTATCCGACTAGATTTGTGCCAAACAACCATTGATCTGATGATTTCACGACGTTAACATGAACTCTAGCGAAAGTACATTCTCCGACGAAGCAGTAAAACCCAGGCGACACAGATCTGGCCGGAGGAGTTTGAAGATCCTGTCCTCCAGCGATTAAATGCTTCATCGGCGAAGATTTTTTTGAGCTTTTCAATGTCGGCAATGGTTTGTTCTAGGTTCCGTGGACTTGGCTATGTTAGCGAAAGCATTGGCAGAGCTTCCGGCGGCGGAAAATGGAATTAGTTTGAAAAGGCCAAAAATGTCTATTAAGTCTGTTGGGCCACCCGGTGTCAATGGTTTCACCCGGATGGCCAATTATGTCTTTATCCCTTGTTTGTATAGATACCAATGACAGTCCTTTTTTTTTCCCGTGTCAATTTAAAATATTACCATAACTAGGGGTGTACAAAGAAAACCGACAAACCGCACCAAACCGATAAACCGTGTTAAATCGAGAAAACAACCTGACTAGTGGTTTGGTTTGACTTGATTTGGTGTTGAAAAAAATAACCTGATCATAATTGGTTTGATTTGGTTTTAGCTTAAAAATTTCAAACCGAACCAAACCAACCAGACATTACATATATTCAATTTTTAAAATATTTTATACATAAAAATATTTATTTATAATGGGTTTATAAATACTTTCTAAAGATAGTTTTTTTGTCTTTTATCATACTATTTCAAGCTTGGACTTAGATTAAATGCCAATAAGTTTTATATCCCATTGATATTAGTAACTCAAATAATGCCCAAACTAAAACCTACTCAACACTACTGCTAATAACGGAAATTCAATTCTAACACTAGGAATGACAATAATGTTGAAGATCTATTATTTAGTTTTGCATAATTTTACAGAGTGAAAATACATAACTTAATTTTATTTTTTTCTTTGTCATGTAATTAATACTTATTAACCGTACTTATTTTAGCAAGACTCAGTAATTTTAGATTATGAATATTTTCGTTATGGCTTATGGATTAGAAATATTTATTTTAACCTATTTTATATCTTTTTTGTTGTATATTTTAATATAATATCATCACTGATCTTACATTTTATGTTATTTTCTTTAGAAACACCTTAAAGATATAGTTGTATCTTACTAGGACCAAAAAAATATTTGAAGTAAAAGTTATGTGTTTTGTGAAGACTTTTCCGGAAAAAACCCCGAAAAAACTGAGGTTAAAAAACCCAAATTTTATTGGTTTGGTTTGGTATTTGAAAAATTCGAACCAACCTGGTCCATGTATACCTCTAACCATAACAATGGCAATTACCATATTTTTTAATAGAAAAATACCAATTATTAGCCCTAGGTAAGCACTTGATAATATTACTAGTAATAAGATTTACCTTATTTTAGACCAGGAAAACACCAATGGTAAAACAGTGTATAGGGAAACATTTGAAAATTTAGAAAGAGTTAACTACAACAAATTTAAAGATAGGAAAAGAAAAAGATTTTTTTTTAGGCAAGCCAAAAAAAAAAAAAAAAGGAGATTTTGAAATATGGGTTAAAATCATTTTCACCCCCCAACTTTGCTTTAAAAATCAAATCCCCCCTCAACTTTGAACAATAGTCATTCTCCCCCCTTTATCCTATGCAATGTCTATTTCGTCCTTGTTATTTTTAGTCCTCCATTTATATAATACATTTTTATATAATATGTAATATTTTTTTTAACTTAGGTATTTATAAATTTATTTAAGTTCATTAACATATTAAGTGGAATAATACTTTTATGAATTTGTCATGAAATCTAGTGCTATTTGTTTTTTATAATTGTTATCTCATTTTTTTTTTGTAACTGGAAATTTTATTACCAAAGAATAGTAGTAATATTTATAAATTATTTCTACATATGCATTAAATATATGTACGTACAAGCATGTCTAAGTATATGAAATTTAACGTCTTTCTTATTCTCTAATGTCCATAAAAATAAACAGGTTTTGGTTGTAATTAATGGAATATTTCTTAAATTATAATTTAAAGTTCATTTAAAATATAAATAAATAATTTTTAAGAATTTGTCTTTATTTTTTTTTGTATTAATTGCGTTAAAATATATTTATAAAGCTATTATTACCTTTTATTTTCAGTTGTATAAATAGATATTAGAGTTTTGATTGTTATTAATAAAATTTATTATTTTTATTTTGCTAATTTATTTCATTATAAAACATTATTAACTTGTATAATAAATTAATATTTCTCACTTTTTTTCATCCAAGAGATAATATTTATTTTTTATAGGAAATTTGTTACATAGATTAAAAAAATGAAGAATATCTTGATTTTAAAAAGTAAAAAAAAAAAAGACAAAAGTTAAAGTAAGGATAAAATAGGAATTTAAAAAATTTAATTAGAATAACGGGAGAAGAATGACAATTGTTCAAAGTTGAAGGGGGAGTTTAATTTTTAAAGAAACGTTGAGGGTGTAAATGATTTTCACCCTTTGAAATATTGTAAGGAACTAATAAACGAGATGGGATCCCCTCCGGTTAACTAATGGTCCAATAATGTTCAATAGTACTCTAGATTGAAGCCACGTGTCCCATAAAATTTTAAAGGCCCAGATTACATTCCTTCTTTTCTACCCATACCTTCCTTTAACATCTCCCACCTTAAAAGAAAATACAGAGCCCACAACGTTGTATCCTGCTCTTGCATTCCTTAATCAACGGCGAATCTAGGATTTCAAGAGCATGAATTCACTGTCAGTTATAGGATTTTTGGATTTTTTTGCCTTTGATTCGTTGCAGCTTAGCGCCTATGGGGTTTTTTTTTTTTCTTTTGCCGTTTGGGACCTGTGTAATTAGAAATAAAGGGGGGGGGGGGGGGGGGGGGGGGGAATCATTAGATGTAACATAAAAAAAACACATTTTTCACTTTTGAGTAATTAGAATTATAGAAGAAAAAGGATTTAGAATAATATAAAGGAAAGTTAAAAGGTTGTTTTAGGGAAGAAAAAAACATAAAAAGTGCAGGAGCTAAGGTTCAATCTCGAGATCTTGAGGAAATAAACACATCTCCTAACTAGTGCTCCACTTAACCTGGTTTTACCATGTGTTCCTTCAGTTAATATTAGATATATTTTCAGAATTATACATATAATATATTGAGTTTAGTCCAGTGACCACGTGTTCACGTGACTCAAAATTTATACCTAAATTTGCCTCGGTCCTTAATCCAGCTTGCAATGTCAACTTGCCTTTTCTTTTGTTTTCGAGAGAGCAATTGAATTATGTACACTACACCAATGTGTTCTCCTCCTTGTATCTAATCTCACCATAGCACAGAGAGATAGCCAATGCATGAAGTAACCCATGTCAGTAGAACACAAGATCTGTTTCTATTACATTGCCATAATAAAAGAACGCTTTTCAACAGTGCTTTACATAAATCCGTGTTAATACATTTCGAAAACTGAGAGGTCACACACATGTAAATTAGAGAAAAAGATGTAGCTTGTGAATTGGTCATATTTAAGGTGAGAGAAAGGGAGTTATGGGTAGAAAAGAAGGGATGTAATCTGGGCCTTTAAAATTTTATGGGACACATGGCTTCAATCTAGAGTATTATTGAACATTACTGGACCATTAGTTACTGGAGGAGATCCCACCACCTAATAATATATGGGAAGAAAGAGAGAAGGGAAGTTTATGTACACTTTTCCTTTCGTTCATAATTTTTCTTTCTAGTTTTTTGCAGAAACTGAAAAACTTTCCTTTCTCAGTGTTTATTATTTGAAAAATAGTTTAAGGAAATAGAGAAAATAATGGGATGAATAATTTCTTGAATTTTTTTAAGCAACCGCCTAATAATCGACAAAATAAACCCATATAGTAATTAACTGACTAAATTAGCTTCCATGTATAAGAGTCTCTGCACGTCTAGTTATGTTATATACGTCTAGTTATGTCATACTTAGATAAAATTAAGTGACTTTTTTTTATACAAAAATAATTGGGAAAATGGCGCATAAATTATGACCAAATTTGCAATAACAAACTCATACTTTATGATGATCCTATTATTCCCATGGTTATTTTTTTAGTGCATTTCTTTGGCATTTATTGGGTGAGTAAAGTGACAAACCAAATAGTTTAATGTCATTTGCACACACGCGTAGAACAAAAGGCCAAAAGACACATGGGTCGATCATTTTCACTCCATTTCAGTTTGAACATAACCTAAAAAAAAAAAAAAAAAAAACCTCCTTCACACATTGATTTTTCCACAGAGAAATCAGTCGGTTCTCTTGAAATTTAACCTCCTCATTCATTATATATATCATTCCAATAATCGAGTCTTGACTTCTATCGCATTGAATTTTGGTTCCTTTTTTCATAGATTTGAAAAGTTTGTAGGTGTCACACAACTGAACAATCGAGTCTACATTTGCAGGTTAGGGAATGAGTCTATAATACACCCTAATGGCATCGCACCTCAAGCTTTCATCTTTGAATATTCATTGTCCATACGAAGCCAACTCAGCTCTCATCGTAGCTCTTGCATAACTAACCTAATTTTGTAAATAGAAATTTTGGAAATGAAATTACAAACCCTAACCTATTAAATATAAGATAGAAATGAAAAAAGAGAAAAAATTTACACAAATAGCAGTTTACCTCGTCAAGACAACTGCAAATATAGAGAAGAGGATCAATTTTTTGAGCTTCAATGGAGAAGAAAATGGGCCTACAAATGTGCAAGATGGTGATTTAAAAATGAAATAATTACTTGGTATAGCTACTTCTGAGAGGTAATAATTAATAATAACTATCTTTTAATTTATTTATATTTAGTAGCTACAGTGATTTTGTAAATTACCATTCGTAGCTATACCAAAATACCTCAAGCTTCTGTGGCTTTATTGGGTGTGGCTCTGCCCCTGCCCTCCCAGGTTCACCCAACCAACCAAATTACTTTTCTTACATATTTTTCCTAGCTTCTTCTCCTTGTATTTTAAGTGTATTTCGTCATATGTATTTGATTCATATTATATCTCATATGTATTTGGCATGAGTGTCTTGTATTTGAATGTCTATGAAGCCAAATACATTTAAATAGAAGACAAGACGCTCAAATACATATGAGACACAAGACATATGAGATACATTCAAATAAAGTTCAAATACATGTGACATCAGTTACAACTGAACATGTACACTCAAATACAACGAAAATGTACACTCAAATACAGTCAAATACAACGAAAACACTATCAAATACACGCGAATACACAAAAGGTAGCTACGAATGATAAGAAGGACAATACGGTAGTTATTTATGTAAGTTTACCAAAAAAAATTACCGTTACTTCTCTCCTATACACTACCTATACACAATATTTTTTTTTGTGTGCAGATTACCCTTCTTTTGGGGTGGTCTTTAATTTTTTCTCCTCAAATTAGTGGTCTTTAATATTTGCTCTTCGCTTAACACCCAGAGGTCCTGGGTTCGAACAGGCTCAGTTAAAAAAAAAAAAATCGCAAGGCATAAATTAGACCAACTTATGCCTTAAGGCAGAGGTTTGCAAAATTCCAGTGTATGTATATATATATATATATATATATATATATATATATAGAGAGAGAGAGAGAGAGAGAGAGAGAGAGAGTTAGACCCCAACTTATGCCCTGAGAATTCCAACTTATGCCTTGCGAATTTTTTTTTAATTTTTTATTGAGCGGGAGTTCGAACTTGGAACCAAGGGGCTTTTAGCGAAGGGCAAAAATTAAAGACCACCCCTAGCGAAGGGTAATCCTGCAAATTGCCCTACACAATATCTTGTACGTAAATTATATGTTGTATATTACCTAACATACTTGAATGGGATTTGGCTGTAATTTTCCCTTTTTTAATAGGGAAAATACATAACCCCCCCCCCCCCCACCCCACAACGTATACTCAGATTAATTATGACGTACTCAACTATTGCAGGCGACCTATTACCCCCTGGCCTTATTTTTTCTGCATTTTTGTACCATTGTTTTGGCTGACGTGACACCAAAATAAATTGATGCCCAGTTGCATAGTGGAGAGTGTTGCACACTCTCCGCCACATTGATTCCACGTCACTGCCACTTGTTAAAACTACTAATTGCAATTTATTTTTCTCTTTCTTCTTCTTTCTCCTCAACCACCCCACTGCCGCCGCCGCCACACCGCCGCCATGATTGAACATAGCCCAGTTCGTGAAATCATGGGCAGTTCGTGCAATTTCTACATTGTTGTTAAATTTCATTCCCCATGAAATTTAACAAATGGCAAAAGGAGCAGGTTGGACAATTTTCATGAAATTTAACAAACAACAATTTTCATTGTTGTTAAATTCCAGTCCATGATTGAACATAACCCAAAAAGGAAGAAATTGCACAGTTTGTCCTTCAAATGGCAATTTCTTCAAATGGGTGGGGCAAGAGGAGCGGGTTGGGGGGGGGGGGGGGCAGCAACAACAACAGAAAAATGAAGAAATTGTACAATCTCGAGTTTTGGGGGGGTGGGGGTGGTGGGGGGTGGGGGTTGAAATGAAGAAGAAAAAGGGGGGTTTATGATAAAATTAAATGTGTGTGTTAATGGAGGAAGAAAATGGGTTGAATGTTTCTTGAAAATAAGCTCTTTATGATTGATGATTAAATTGAATGTGTGTGTTAATGGAGGAAGAAAATGGGTTGCAGTGTGTGTGTGTGTGTGTTAATAAAGGAAGAAAATGGGTTGAATGTGTGTGTGTGTTAATGGAGGAAGAATATGGGTTGAATGTGTGTGTGTGTTAATGGAGGAAGAATATGGGTTGATGGATTTCTTGAAATGAAGAAGAAGAAGAAGAAGGATTTAGTGATGAAAAAGACAAAATTAATGGTTTAATGGTTAATTAGCGGTTAATTAGTGTAAATATAATTAATAAAAGAAAAATTAAATGAAAAAAAAAGGAAAAGTGACAGTGACGTGACACCAATGCGGCGGAGAGTGTGCAACACTCTTCACTATGCAACTGGGCATCAATTATTTTTTGTGCCACGTCAGCCAAAAAATGGTACAAAAATACAGGAAAAAAATAAGGCCAGGGGGGTAATAGGTCGCCCGCAAAGGTTGAGTGCGTCATAATTAATCTGAGTATGCGTTGGGGTTTTTTTTTTTTTTTTTTATGTATTTTCCCTTTTTAATATGTACCCACTTCAGGATCATCACTACCTGTTATTTTTATTATTTTATTTTTTGTCCCCTGTCAGTATAAATTTTTTATAAAATTAAGTAAACTATCTTTTTTTTAATCCAGAATTGCTAAATTCAGAAATTTTGAATTTTTCGTGGATGTTTTTACACACCATCAAGTAAGTTCACTTCTAATAATAGGCAATATAACAAATATAATATGATAACCTTGAAAAGTGACTTTTGTGATATGAACCTACACTTTGAGTGACATCTCACAAAACTAGACGGTATATGCCCGTGCGCACTTTAGATTATAGTGCATCTATGTGTATGTAGTTGTCTTTGAATATTGATTATATATATATATATTATGTTCAATTTCTTTTCACATTTATTAGAGTAAGAATAAAAATAAAAAAGTAATTAAATTATATCTTATTTTAAAATATAAATATGTTAAGTATATTTATTTTAGTAAACATAACAAATAAATGACATGGCGGAATAGCAAATACAATAGTTTAATATCTAGATTAGATCTGAGGATAATATAAAAAAAATTGTATGGTTTGACTACTTAACCTTTTGAAGAAAAGGATTTTCATTTGCTCCATTAATGGATTGATACGCACGTGGCAATGAATCCATCATTATTGACTTAATGAGATACTTTGGATATTACATGAATATTGTTTGATTTTTTAATATGGGGTGCACTTTTTTTTTTGGACATTATTAATTTGCACTATTTTTATGCATATATATATATATATATATACTATGTTCAAAACACGATTAATATAACATTGTAGTTTGTACTCCGTATCTAAAACTTTATTATATTAGTGTTTACTACGAATACAAAGTCTGCACTTTCTTTTTTGACATTATTTTTTTTAATATGGGGTTCACTTTATTTTTTTATTTTTTTTATATTGCTTGATTTTGTTAATATGGGATCCACTTTTTTTTACCGTGAGTTTGGAGATGGTGCGTTCCACTCCCTTTTTTTTTTTTTTTTTTTTTTTTATATATTGCTTGATGTTTTTTAGTATGGGGTGCACTTTTTTTTTTTGGACATTATTAGTTTGCACTATTTTTATGCATATAATATATATACATATACTATGTTCAAAACACGATTAATATAACATTGTAGTTTGTGCTCCGTATCTAAAACTTTATTATATTAGTGTTTGCTACGAATACAAAGTCTGCACTTTTTTTTAACATTATATATTTTTTTAATATGGGGTTCACTTTTTTTTTTGATATTTGATCTCCATTTAATAGTATTTTTTTCTTTTATGACATTAATATCTTTTCACATTTATTAGAGTAAGGAAAAAATGAAAAAGTAATTAAATTCTATCTTATTTTAATATATAAGTATTTTAAGTATGTTGTTATACAATAATTTCATTTGCTCCCACTAATGGGTTGATACGCATGTGACAATGAATCCATCATTATTGATTTAATTGTTTGATTTTCTAAACACTTTTTTTTAACACTGTTTGTTTTTTAATATGGGATTCACTTTTTTTTTTAATATTGCTTGATTTTGTTAATATGGGTTCCATTTTTTTTTCCCGTGAGTTTGGATGTAGTGGGTTCCACTTTTTTTTTTTTTTTTTTAATACTGGTTGGTGTTTAATATGGAGGCCAAATTGTTTTTTTTTTAATATTAGTTGTTGTTTATGGGGCCCATATTTTTTTTTTAACTTGGAAGACGACCAAAAAGGAGCCGGTTGGACGGCGAAAAAGGTTTTATGCATATATATATATATATATATATATATATATATATATATATATATACTATGTTCAAAACACGATTAATATAACATTGTAGTTTGTACTCCGTATCTAAAACTTTATTATATTAGTGTTTACTACGAATACAAAGTCTGCACTTTTTTTTTTTTTACATTTTTTTTAATATGAGATTCACTTTTTTTTTATATTGCTTGATTTTGTTAATATGAGATCCACTTTTTTTTACCGTGAGTTTGGAGATGGTGCGTTCCACTCCCTTTTTTTTTTTTTTTTTTTTTTTATATTGCTTGATGTTGTTTAGTATGGGGTGCACTTTTTTTTTTTTTTTTGGACATTATTAGTTTGCACTATTTTTATGCATATAATATATATATACATATACTATGTTCAAAACACGATTAATATAACATTGTAGTTTGTGCTCCGTATCTAAAACTTTATTATATTAGTGTTTGCTACGAATACAAAGTCTGCACTTTTTTTTTTTTAACATTATATATTTTTTTAATATGGGGTTCACTTTGTTTTTTTTTTTTTTGATATTTGATCTCCATTTAATAGTATTTTTTATTTTATGACATTAATCTCTTTTCACATTTATTAGAGTAAGGAAAAAATGAAAAAGTAATTAAATTCTATCTTATTTTAATATATAAGTATGTTGTTGTACAATAATTTCATTTGCTCCCACTAATGGGTTGATACGCATGTGACAATGAATCCATCATTATTGATTTAATTGTTTGATTTTCTAAGCACTTTTTTTTTAACATTGTTTGTTTTTTAATATGGGATTCATTTTTTTTTTTAATATTGCTTGATTTTGTTAATATGGGGTCCATTTTTTTTCCCGTGAGTTTGGATGTAGTGGGTTCCACTTTTTTTCTTCTCTCCTTTTTTTTTAATACTGGTTGGTATTTAATATAGAGGCCAATTTTTTTTTTAAATATTAGTTGTTGTTTATGGGGCCCATATATATTTTTTTTAAACTTGGAAGACAACCAAAAAGGAGCCGATTGGACGACGAAAAAGGTGGCCAACCTGCTCTTCTAAATAGTTAGAATATACTCGAGAGAGGTGAAGTTGTGTAAGTCTTGCAAATCTGTCTGCAGAATTTGGCATCCGGAGCAAGTTTTATTTTTTTCTTTTTTTCCTGAAATTGACAATTTCTTAGTATCTATCTTTCCTTTGTAAGAACAGATATCTCAATTGTGCTTCCTCACTACCAGTCTATCACTATAGAAATTGCTACTGCAAATGAACCTTAAAAGCATCTCAGGATTGTAACACTTCAAAACTTGGTTTAATCATCCGGTATTTGGAATTCGCTTGTCCAATTAATTAGGATTCACATTGTATAGGATTCATTAAAGGGTTTGTACATTCTCAGAGTTGAAACTCGAGAGCTTTTGTTAAGAGTGGATGGATCTCGTCCATCCACGACATCCCTTGATAGTGAAGGTCCATTGTTATTTGTTTCGCTGGCTAGCTATGTAAAAGTTTAGAATTAATATTCGATATTTCACCAAAATAGGAATGGTTTAGTACTTCAATTTGAAACTTAGCCTCCTTTTTTTCAATAGAAGTAAATAGGATCAATTTCGCTTGGGATGGGAATTCATTCTTTTACTTCGTCACATCATCATCATCATCCGTCTTGATTATTCATGTCTCTGTCCCACCCCCACCCCCACCCCTCCATTTTTCCCTGTCGTTTTTTTTCTTTCAATATGTATGACAATATTAGAGAAAAGTCACCAAAAGTTGTATAACAGTATAAACAATGACAACAATATTATTAGAGAAAACTCACCAAAAGTGAACTTCTTCATTTATTCATAAAATATGTAAAATACAGAAACAATTTATAAAAGACAGTATATAAAAGACAGAGGAAACATCGAAATTATACGAAATAACACGTATTAAAATTAGTGGTTGGTTCGTTCGTGCATTTGCAACAAATCCAACAATCAGTGCAGTCATTTACGGTTTCACAAACTTTTCCACAAGTGAAAATATCATTAAGTTGTGGGAGTAGCCTTCTCTTGAGTCCTGAAAGATCACGATCAACATCGAGTGTTGCAAATACTTCTGTCTTTGTATACCACGACATATTAACTGAAATATTTCACAATTATATTTAATTATCAAAATCAAATCTTGAAATGGTTTAACATGAAAACATGCATTCAAATGGCATTTATTGAAACATGATATAGACATATTTAGATACATATGAAATATGCAATTATTACTAAGTATAAACGATATAATGGATACTAACTTGTGGTTGACATGAGAAGAACAGAGAGAATTAGACCGAGCTTTAAAAACGTCATCACAGATAGTAGGTGATAATTTATGAAAGTCTTATTTTTGTGTGTGAATATCTCATTACTTCTTAAACTGCATAATTTATAGACCTTTCCGTATGTGCACGGGCACCTTAATTAGGTGGACTAGCCAATTTTAAATCCGTTATTTTTGGAAGGGACATGTGAAAGTTAGTTTAAGATTTATAATGACGACTTCGTATATAAGATTTAAATATGACTACGCACGTTCCAAATTACTAATTAGAGAAAGTTCACTTTCGAATTACTTAACGGAAATTGTATACATTCTCAAGGATATTTCGCTCAAATTGGTGTAGTTAGTGATTAGAAGAGAAGATAAGGTAAATTTAAGTTTAAATTAAATTAAAAGATGTTCGACTAGTATTAGAAATATCTGTTTTCTACCTCTAAACATAGAGAACAGATCAGACTTATCACAACGGCATATATAGTACACATATATCGTGAGGCAAACACAGTTGCACACAACCTAGCCAGCTATGGGAGTACTGGGGCTCACATGGAACACCTATTTTATTTTCGCAAAGACTACTTAGGGATCACTTACACGGTTGCTTGAGAATGAGACATCTGCGGGATTTTTATGGATTTTTGAGTCTTATATTGTTCGTGTTGTTCTGTTTGCTTCGGTTATTTTTTATCTTCTTGTTGTTCCTACTTCTTGTTGAGATTTGGTTTTTCACTTTTCCTTGAGCCGAGGGTCTTCAAAAATAGCATCCCTACCTCCACAGTAGGGGTAAGGTCTACGTACACACTAGCCCTCCTAAGAGCTCACTTGTGGGATTATACTGGAAATGTTGTTGTTGTTGTTGTTACTTTTCTCCAGCCAAAAAAAAAAAGGAATTAAACTTGCCTAATAATTCATTACGTTTAAATGTGCAAAGTGTAATGAGAAATAATACTGATTTAATCAATGAAGAATTTAAATAGTAAATTTTCTATCTAGCTAATTAGATTCCCAACATGAAAATGCATTAATAGGAACCAATTTGCGTTTAATCATTTTAGTGAAGTCAACTATTTATATGTGATGTTTAATAGAATTTTTTTGTTAGTCATATTTAATTTGCAAAAATATCGTGGAATGATATTATCACATGCATTAACCGAGAAAAGGGATCCAAATCATGCCAACTTATTATTTTTCAATGGTAAACACTTACCCACACTGAATGTTTACGTTATCTCAATAAAGTACATGATACGTTGTCTTCACAAACATGTTTATCACTACTGTAGTTAATTATAATTAGTATTCCCTCCATTCCAATTTATATGAAGGTTGACCGATTTGGGAAGTCAAACAACGTTTTCTTAGACGGCTCAATTTTAATCATAGATTCTTCGAGTATCTTATAATAAAATTTACATATTTGAAAACTATATAAAAAGTACTATGAGTATGCATAATTAATAATTCACAATATATGAAAATAGCTGGAGAAAATTGTAATCAAAGAAAGAGTCATTTGACTCTCCAAACTGGTCAACCTTCATATAACTTGAGACGGAGGGAGCATATATTTTCAACTTAATTTATTACTTAGCCATGATAATTAGTATATGGTCTGGCATACAAACCTATTTTTTGGTAAATTTTTAACATTTTTCAATTTGGGTCAATTTCGAAATGCAATATTATGTATATATTGCTTCTTGATCAAAGCATTATTAATTCCAACCATTTCAATACTATCTCATTTTCTTATTGGAGAGGAGAGAGAGAGAGAACAAACTATAGATTGCGTTATTCATAAAGGTAAGCCAGCTTAGGCGAGAGTTGACTTTAAAACAACTTGAGAAATAACAAAGTAATTAAACAAAAATTAAAGAAATGGAAGCTTCTAAATTATTCCCAATTTAGGAAGTCGATCAATTATGCTCTTTGAAAAGCAATAAATTGCTAACACAAAAAGTTTCATAAATTATTACGTACTATTCCTAACATGGGGCTGCATAAGTTTAGCTTAATTTGTTCTCTTTATTCTTCTCATGGCTTGCACAAGTTAGACTTAGTATTCTCAATCTTAATCTATAGAATGTAATACATTATTATGTTTAACTTGTCACTATGTTTGTATACGTATATACGTTATTGCATGAATAATCCAGATTTATTACTAATAGATATCTATGTATAATATGTCATTTATATATAGCTAAACTGATCAAGATTTTATTTTGATGCTTATCATGAGTTTTGAAACATATAAGTTAATGTGGCTGGTTCTCTAAGAATCAAGTGCTGGCAGAGCGGATTGTTAATCGTGACCTCTCAGAATTCAACAAAAGACTACTCCCACAACTTAATGATATTGTAACTTGTACGAAAGATTGTCAATCCGATAGTGATGTAGTGATTGTTGGATTTTGTTGTACATGCTTTTATTCACCAGGCGCCGATGGACACAGATGTCTCTAATGATCATTGCAGCATTCCTTCATCTAATTTTCTTATTAATTCCTTGTGTTTTTAATCATATGTACGAATAAGAAAGTTAATTTGATGTATTCAGGAAGAATAATGGATTCAACTACACTTATTGGCCATGCACTAGCTTCGCTTTTTGATACATTTGTGATGCAACATGCATTTACCAAAATTATATATGAATTTATCGCATATAATTGTCACTACTATAAACAGAGGTTTTCCTTACCAATATTTTGTGAGTAATTTGTGTTATAAAACATGATTCTCCCATCGAACCAGTTCACTAGAAAAACGCATGATGGGAAACAACTTCCCATTGAAACGCTAGGAAAAATCATAATTATTCCGCGTAAAAACACTACTATTTAGATTTTTCCCACCTACATTTAGTGAAAAATAGCTGTAGACATAAGAATTTTGTGGAATTAAAATTCATATTAAATTTAGATAAATTCCTAAGTACATGAAATATCAAGTCCAAATCAAGATCAAATTATTTAATCCAAGACGTGGATTTAAAGTAAAATCCAATTTTATTTGGGTTAGTACATTGAGTTGTCTTCACATGATGAGCCCACTCTATTAGCCCAAGGTCCATGCCGCGTATCAAATGACGTGGCACACCAAGTCAAGTCAAGTCAAGGACCAGTAAAATCGTGCCACGTGTATGAGTGACGCAGCATGCCAAGTCAGTAGAAGAACCAATCAAATATCGCCAAATGTTCAAATGCATACCTAGCTCTCCCCTACAACTATAAATAGGGGTCTTCATAAAGCCAAAAGGGACGAAGAAAAATACTTAGAGAAACTCATCCACAAGTCTTCCGCATAATAAGAAGTCTTCGCTCCAAGTATTGAGCCGCAAGTTTCCATATCTCTACGTTTGTGATTAAAGCTCGGCTCCGCATTCGTAGTGAAATCTGGACAACAAGTAATCCGTCCATTCAAGAACAAGCAAAGCCCTTGATTGACGGCCGTATCATGAGGAGAAGAATCAGAGGATTACATCTTTTTATTTAAAATTTCATAAAGATTGTAACCCCCGCACTAATTCTTGTAATCAAATATTATTCTTTGTCGCTATTTTTCTTGTCTTGATTATTATTTTCAGGAACGAAAGATTAGTCGTTACAATAGCCACTGAACATTTTTTAGTGGGAAATTCAGTGAGAAAATAGAGATTTTTTAATAGTGTACATATCCTTTTTTTTTTCTTTATATATAGTCCGATGTATTTCCCCCTTTCTTTTTCTTCCTGCTATATAAATAATATTTCCTTTCTAACTATTAATAATGTGGTTTTTTTTTTTTTTTTTGGTTGTGGTGATGACAGATCTCTCTAAAAGCAAATAACAAATTGACATGCAAAAGAGTTAAATTCAAGTGCCTATATATACGCCGAACTTTATTAAGCACCCTACTTAATATGCAAAATTCCTAAATTATCTGTTAATTGTCACTACCTAATTGGCTTGGGATTTGAATTACTAATAGTTATTCTTTAATACTCTGTCCTTAGAAATTGGGGGTAGATTAACGATCATGTCCATTATCATTATCTTGGTTATTCACATCTCTGTTTCTCCTTTTCTTTACCCCTATCGTATTTCTCTTTTTTTTCCCCCCTTCAATATGTATAACAATTGCAACAATATTAGAGAAAAGTCACCAAAAGTTCGATAACAATATAAACAATCACAACGATATTATTAGAGAAAATTCACCAAAAGTGAACTTTCTTTGTTACTCGTACAAAATATGTAAAATACAGAAACAATAAAAGACATAAAGGAAAACATCAAAATCATACGATATAACGCGTATTATAATTAGTGAGCAGGGGCGGATCTACTTGGGGGCCAGGGTGTTCACCCGAACATCCTCAACAAAAAATTACAGCGTATATATAGGGTAAATTTTCTGTGTTTGTGTGTATATATTAACTTTTGAACACCCTCGGCAAAACATTACAGTGTGTATTTAGCTTTTTTTTTTTTCCGAACACCCTGAATAAAAATCCTGCATCCGTCACTGTTAGTGAGTGGTTTGAATGTATGGGTGTCAAGTGGGCTGGGCCGGGGCGGGCCATTTTAACGTGGGCCACAAGGGGCCAGGTCGGGGCCGAGCTGTAAGTTAAGGGGTCGGGCCGGGGGCCGGGCTTGGAGAGGGAAAGGGTGTCCGGCCCAGCCCACCTCGGATAGGGGCTACACCTCGGGCTAACCGGGCCCGTTAGTGGGCCGGGCCGGGTTTTAGTTAGTGGACCGAGCGGAATTTTTTTTTTTTTTTTAAAAAACTAAAATTTATTAAGTTTGATACTTTAAAATCTAGCTGTTGTCAACTTTATTTTAACCATCAAGTTCCTTAAATTATACTTTGACCGTATTTTTAATCTATAAATACCATTCATTCTTCTCCATATTATCTCACAATTCCCTACTCTCTTTTTTCTCTAAATTTCCTACTCATCTAAATGGGAACTAAATGGGAACAATGCACATGAGTTTTGATACTAAACCAAAGTTCTTAATTTAATTATCTCATCTGATCCTAAGTCCTAATGTCATGTGCAGATTGTCACACCTCCATCATCGGCGGAGACATTTCAATACGCTAAAAACTATTTAATTATTATTATATATAAAATATTTGAAACTAAGAAGATTTTATTAATATATATATATATATATATATATATATATATATATATATATATATATATAACTATAACTAATAGTTTATATTATTATATATTGTATAACCTATTGAAATATTTTTGAACTTGTGTAAGCCAACAGCAAGATAGTAACTTAAAAGGGGTATTTGATTTATTTCACGCATCAGCAATTTCAGAGGCTTGTCATTTCACTGATTTTGTCAGCCTCTTATAATGTCTTGTTGCTTTTGGGCACTGATCAATGTTTGTCCCTCCTTGCAGAAATTTATCTTGGAGTTGCTGCTTGTGTAGGATTAGTTTTACATAATTACATTTATAGTTCTATTTTGACTGCGTACAGATTATTATTCTTGTAAATAAAATTATAAATAAAATTATAACACAAATTTGAAAAGAAATTCAAAGGCTCAGTGAGCCTTTAGTTTTATTAATCGATAATTGCAAAGTCGAATTTAAACTTTAAAGCTTACAAACTTACATTTACTTTTCTTTGATTTCGTAAACTTAAACTAGAAAAAGAAAATTCAATTTGACAACTCTTCAAATTTAAATTTACATATTTTCCACCATTTTATTCAATTCTTCCATATTAACATTAGGAGGAATTGGCTCAAAATTTTCATAATCGACATCTCCATACATTGGAGATGTTTGTACTTGAATAAGAGACACATTACATGAGTTAAAATTAATGGTTAAGTTTTAATTAACTAAAGTAAGATTCTAACTATGGTTTGAATAATTAAATATTTCATATATTTGCTTCCAAAATTTTAAGAATCCCACAATTATAGCTACAGCTATTTTATTGGGATACAATGCTTTTAAAATACTTATTATTAGTAATAAATGTAGTACTTATCTTTTTTTTTTATTTGAAGTGGGTCGGGCCGGGCCGTTGCCCCGGTGGGCCATCACCCGGGCTGCTGGTGAGCCGGGCTGGTGGGCTGTCCACCTTGTCCGGCCTAGCCCCCTAATAAAACCCACCTAGCCCTGCCCCTTACACCTCTTAGTGGGCTTGGGCCGGGTCCGGGCTGGCCCAGCCCACTTGACACCCTTATTTGAATGTGCATTTGCAACAAGTCCAACAATCAGTGCAGTCATTAATGGATTCACAAATTCTTCCACAAGTGAAAATATCATTAAGTTGTGGGAGTAGCCTTCTCTTGGGTCCTGAAATATCATGATCAACATTGAGTATGGCCAACGCTTCTGTCTTCGTATACCACGACATATTAACTGAAAATTTTCACAATTATGATTATCTAAATCATCTTGAAATTGTTTATCATAAAATACATGCATTCAAATGGCATTGATTGAAACATACATACATTTTAGATACATATGAAATATGCAATTATTAACTAAGGATAAAGATATAATAGATACTAACTCGTGTCTAACATGTGAAGAACATAGAGAATTAGACCAAGCTTTAACAGCGCCATCATAGATAGTTGGTGATGCTTTTTGAACGTTATTTTTGTGTGAATATCTCATTGCTTCTTAAATTGCAAAATTTATAGACCTCTCCTCATGTGAACTGACACCTTAGGTGGAGTAGGATTTTAAATCCGTTAGTTTGGGGAGGGAAATGTGAAATTTAATTTAATTTAGGATTTGGATATGACTAGTTACATATGAACTAAATTACTAAAGAAAGTGTACTTTCAAATTTCTTAAAGTAAATTGTACACATCCTTAACTATATTTCTCACAAATTGATGTAGTTCGTGATCAGAAGAGAAAATAAGGTAAATTTAAATAAAAGATGAATTTTAGAACACTTATTAGAAAATTTTGTGCATGTTTAGAGTATTATTATAAATATCATATTATTTTATCTCAAAACCTATACAATGAATCATACTTTGCCCAATAATTAATTTCTCTTTTTCTCAAAATATGCACACCGTGTTATTGGAGAATTCAACATCTTAAAGATGTCAGCCTAAATTGCTATAACTACATGGATCAGTAGATAGTTTGACTTTACCTTCATGCATATAGGATGAAACAAAGGACTAACTTGTAAATGATCGACTTGTAATCATGATTTCACAAAATTACTTGTAAACATGGTTTCATGAAATAACTTGTAAGCATGTTCTGAAGTGATATAACATAAGTATGGTTTTATATCAAATAGCTTGTAAAACATGGGTTTGAACAATATAGTTGCATAATATAATTGCATGAAAACGTGTAAAACATGTAGAGTGTTTTCTTGAGAATAACATAATGTTTTATAGCTTGCATGTAGGAACCCATGAGATGCAAAGTATGGGTTTCATGGATTACGGACAAATTCTCAAGAATCATAATGATGTATCAAGGACACAATGAAGAATTTATAACAATTTAATACATAATATAACATAGGGCATGGACCTAGTCCTAGGGTTATCATAAGCATGTTTAAAAACACTAGTTTTCGCAAAGATTCATACTTTTATGGAAGAAGAAACGTGAGGGAAGAACAATGACATTCCCACACGTAGATAGCAACCCTACATACCTGGTAATGCTCCAAACGTGTAATAACAATCTGATTTTGGAAGAATAATTCCAAGGCTTAAGTCTTGAGTCCTTTAAATGGGTTTTCTTGAAAATCCTATGTTAAGAACAATGATTTCATTGTTAGATTATGAGTTCACATGTTAGAATTGATTTGGAAGAGCTTGGATGACTGATGTTCCATGAAATTATGGGATATTCGATGCTAATTCCTTAATCTTTTATGACTCTTCAAGCACTTTTGGTGTTATTTTTCATGTATTTATGTCGTTTTGTAGGATAAGATGTCTGGAGAGCAAAATGGAGCAAAAATAGAACAAACAGCACATGTTAGCAGCACATGCGAGTAGCATGTTGTGCATGCGAACAACACTTGCTGCAGCATGTGCTGACAGAGATATGAGAAATTGAAGATAGTTGGTGTAGCACATGCGAGCACCACATGCGAGTAGCATGTTGTGCCATAGCTGCTTGCATATGCACAACATGCTAGAGTTTGGTGCAACATGCGGCCGGCATGTTGCACATGCGACACCAGATGCGATTAGCATGTATGACACACAAGGTATTTTTGTCCAGAAATTATTCCCATTTTGAGAGGTCTATAAATAGAATTCTAGGGTTTGTAAAACTCATCTTTGGCCATTCAACACAAGTTTTAGAGACTAGGGTTCCTATTCCACACTTTGGGGTTGAAGATTTGGTTAAGCACTTTCTTGAACCTTTACTTCATTTCTTTGATTCCCTGCTTTGTAATGAATATCAAAGTGTGTAGTAATTTACTTGGGGTAGAGAACATATAAGTGGTATTTACTTTTAGTAACTACACTTTACTTTAATTACATCTAGTAGCTAAATATTATATCTCAATTACACAAGTTAACTAATACAATAACTCCTCTCCCTTCTTCTCTCTTCACTGTTCTCTTCCCTCTTTTCTCTCCTTCTCTCTCGTCCATCTCTTTTCTCCCTCAACTTTCTCTCTTTTTTCCCCTCTTTTCCCTTCTTCGCCATTGGAGAAGGGCAGTTGAAGTAATTACTGTTCTTCCATGGACTCATATAACCCCCAACTGGTTGCTAAGTGATACAAATAAGGCAAGTAGAATGATGATGGACTTAGAAGGGATTCTAGGCTTTAATAAAACATGAAAAGCGGAGCAACCAAAACCCATTGATCACTAAGATTGCAACTTGGTAATGAATTCTTCGAGATATGTATTAACCAAAATGGATGTTGAAATTTAAATATGGTAGCCTTAAAGAGAGCCTCCAGATCTGGCCCCCGACCATCATTGTTGCTTCCACTGAATCCGGCTTCGTCCGCCAACCACGGCGGCACATAAGGGTTGTTGTTGTTGTTATGAAATTTTCGGCAGATCTGGTTGGAAATTGTCTCCAGATCTAGCCGGAACTAGTGATTGTATTCATGAATACTGCGATAGTATTCACATTTTTGAGTTTTTTGGTTAAATTTTTAGACTGTATTCATTTTTTAGTGGTGTATTTGTTAATATTTGGTGTACCTGTGTTTTTATGTATTTCAGTTTTACTTGTTGTATTCTCATTAATACAGCGAACTCGTTTATGAATATAGATACTCATTCAGGAATACAGTGAACAACCATCATTGTATTCATGAATACAGCGAAAACAAAAATTGAATACAACGAAAAAAAATGAATACAACGGACATAAAAGTGGCTACGAGCTGTAAATAAGCAAAATGTGGCTATGCCAGATTTTTAATCCTCAAAATGTCGTCATTTATGAAATTTTCCCATTTATTTTCTTCATTTGAATCTTGTTTATGAAAATATTCTATGATTAAAGTGTTGGATGAAGCTCTTGTGTTGCTTATGTATTAAATAATTTTTATTGTTAAATGAAGTGAGTTAATGTTGTTTTAGTTAATCTTGTTCTCAAATATTTCTTAAGGGATTAGCTAACCCTAAGATCTGCCCATTTACTTCTATTTGAGCTCGGAAGAGGAAAATTGAGGTTGAGAATGATTAATTAACAGAATTTTGGGGCTTTAAACCTCATCTAATAACTTGAGCTAGGAATAGGAAAGTTACTTGAGATTATATTGATTGTACTTGATATCAAACTCTAAGGCTTGGAAAAGCTTAGAGTGAAGTTCATTGATTTGGTTGGAAGACTTTCAATGGGATTTTAGAAATCATTAACTAATTAGCATAAACTCACTCTTACTTATAAAATCGTGAAATGCATTGGATCGTTACTTGAGCGTAATTTTCTTTGTATCCATACTTGTGGCCATTGATCATTTTACTTGCTTTCTATATCAGTTTATATTTTCGCATTAGGTATAATTTTCTCAAAACCAAAATATTATCAAGTGTTTGGCTTAGCGTAGAAAGTAATAATTCCTTGTTTAAATCTCCTAGTATATTGTTCCCTGTGGGATCGATCCCGACTCATAGTTGGGTAAATTATATTGCATACGACCATGTACACTTTCTCTTTGAGGAGTGGATTTGGACGTTATCAATTTTGACGCCGTTGCCGAGGAACAGTTTGGCGTATTTGGGTTAGTTTGGGATTTAAGCTTGCTTGCTTTGGTCCAAACTTGTGAATATGTGTTTGTGATTTTTCGTGTTTCTTTGTGTTATTTTTTCTTTTTGTTATTTATTTTTGTTACTTGTGTTACTATGGCATCATGGAATGAAAATGGGTTTGATGGTTGTAACCCATATTTTGATGACCCATGTCCATATTGTGGAGGACCCCACTTTTGGCAAGATTGTGAAAATGCTCCCGGGAGAGAGATATGTGCACCGTCTCAATTCTATGATGGAAATATTTGCGATATATGTGGTGGTCAAGGTGGACATTGGGGTGATTGTCTCAATTATTTTGCTCCCCCTCCCCCAAGATGTTCCAACGAAAATGCTAGTTATTCTTTTGAGTTTGATAGGAACAATGACATTGCAAGTGAAGGGAAAAGTGTCGGATATAAAGGCATCATGGCAATGCTCCAAACATACTTAGATCGGGAAGCTGAAATGGAGGAAGAGCGAAAACTCATCCAAAAATCCATTTTAGAAAATGGAGAGGCTATGAAAAGAATGAATGATTCATTTGAGGATGCTGATTCCTCAATTGTCATGGAAATGTCTACCCCTCAAAATGAATTGGTTGAAGAAGAGATTTCAAATTTGAAAGATGAGTCCAAAAATTCTTGTGTCTACAATGAAAGTTGTGAAAGTGAAGAAGTGGTTCAACTTGAAGAAGAGCAAAATCTTGAAGAAGAAATCTCAAATTCTCAAAAAGAAGTTGAGGAAATTTTGAAAAGCATAATGGGGAGGAATGAAAAATACAGGAAAGTCTTGACCAAATTGTGGTTAGAAGTTCAACATGGAGATGATCAAACTATCAACAAGGTGTATCTCACCATGGATGAGTTTTTACAAGCTTTGGACGACTCTGACAATGAAGAAAAACTTGACAAAATGGAAATTTGGAGCCAAGATTGGCTAATGATTCAAGCTTAACAACTTGAAGCCCATGGGGATCACCGTGAAGGCATTTCATGGATGATGAAAGAATTTCTAAAAATTCATGCTGAGCAAAGTCAAGAAGTGGAGCTATTTGAAATTGCTATCTGGAAATTGAAGGCCGAATTGAATGCAAAAATTGAAGCATGTGATGCTCAATATCAAAAGGCCATGGATAGTAGTTTTAAGTTGGTTTTCAATGAAGAAGTGGTCAAAATTGATTTTGAAAAGTTAATGGTGGATTGCCAAACAACCAACCCAAAAGTAGTGAATGATGCCCAAATTAAAGAAATGCTACTAGAATTGCATAAAAAGATTCATAAAATAATTTTTGAAGACTCTAGTTCATTTTTGGGTGAGGATGTCAAAGATAGAGAAATTTAAAAATGGAGCGTCTTAGACCGCATTCGAATCATTTTTCTAGTGCTTAGTTGATGATATGGAAATTGAACCAACGGAGCCTATGGAGAATTTTGAAGGTGAAGAACAAGACGTTTTCATTTTGGAGTTTGTAATGCCAAGAAGACAAAATGACATCCCTCACTTAAAGGCCAAGAAGTGCAAGATGCGACACCCGAGAGTTGGCCTCTTTGTTTTTCTACCACTGGCCCATAAGCGTCATCATAATCTTGATTCTAGAGGAAAAAGTGGTAAAGGTAATCGTCGTGCGGCGACATTAAATTAAGTGCTTGGTGGGAGGCAATCCATCATTTTAAAAAAATTTAAGTCATTTTTCAAAATTTTAAATGTAGGTGTTCCTTTGAGGAAAAATATGGAAAATCTTGGCTTGTTTAGTACTAATAAAGTTAGTCTATTGCATGTGAAATGTTGAAATGCGAATACCCCTCCAAATTTTATGGTGAAAGTTAAAAAGCAATGTGTATAGAAAAGAATGATCTTTGTGACAACTTTTTGACTCATTTGGTGACTCTTTACCTACTAGTTGGATTTACTTTGGATTATGAGATATTGCTCTAGTTGTTCTTGCTTAGGAAGTGAAATTGTTCCATCTTGACTAGTTCATGTGCCATGTGTGGTGAGTGTTTATTGAATAATTCTTGTGCTTACTTTTATCATCTAGAACTTGTCTGGTTAGTCTTTCAATGCTAATTTTGATTACGTTGGTTGGAGAGATGACCTTGGGCTATCTTTGTGATTTTTGAAAAAGCCTCTTTAGCCTTTCTAGCCTACCATTACATAAATAATATCACTAGCAACCCCATTTGAGCCTATGACCTTTTCTTTGATTGTCATATTACAAGCATTTACCCTTTTTGATGAAAAGCCTCTCTTTTGAACCTTTCCCTCCTTGAACATGAAATTGTGAATTTGAGGCCAAAGCCTAAGTTGAGGGTATTAGTGTTGCTTGAGAAGTGGCGAAGGTTGGTGTTATGAAAAGTCAAAAGAAAGGAAGAAATTTTGAAAAATACAAAAAGGTTGCAAACTTTTTGTTTTAAAAAAAAGTATCTTTGTGAAAAAGTAATTGGAAAAGAACAAAAATATTAAAAATCAAGAAAATGGTTGCACAAAAAGAAGTTGGAATCATTGGGGAAACTAGTATGCAAAGGAAGGAGTGATGTTTTGAAATGAAGAGGAAAGTGGACAAAAGGTATTGTGTAGTGTTCAAGGAAGGCATAGTCACTTGTATCCCAAATACCTATCCTACCCTTCCCCAAGCCTATATTACAAGCTTAAAAAGTCCCTGTGTGATCTCCAACCGAATGTTCTTGAGTTAGTGATGAATGAAAATAAGGGCAAGCTTATGGTGTGATTTGTTAGCACTAGAATTTCTTTGTTGAGTGTGAGTGACTTTGTGTATATGTCCTTTGTGTTGTTTTTGTGGTTATTGTTGTCGTTGTGAATATAGTGATTTTGGGACTTTCTTTCTTGTGAAGGCATATGAATTACGATAGATTGGCAATGTTGGAAAGTTTCCAAGTTGAGTCAACTGGGCATATTTAGTAAGCTAGCGGTTTTGAGTCACTTATTGAGGCTTGAGTGTTGTTGCTTGATTGTTTTGAATCTCAATTACATTCTTTAAATTGTAATTTGAAATGAGGGATTTATTTGGTTGAAGTTTCGCATGCTTGTAGCTGAATTATTTGTACCAATCAAAGCCATGAGAGTTGTGCTCAGTTGAAGAATGTTCTTTGAAAATAATAGTAGCACTACCTAAGCTTGTATTGATGGATCCTCATTGGGATTTTGGTTTAAATTTGCTTGAGGACAAGCAAAGACTTTAAGTTGGGGGTGTTGATGTGTCGTGAAATTACGGGATATTCGATGCTAATTCCTTAAGCTTTTGTGACTCTTCAAGCACTTTTGATGTTACTTTTCATGTATTTATGTCGTTTTGTAGGATAAGATGTCCGGAGAGCATAACGGAGCAAAATGGAGCAAAAATAGAACAAACGACATATACTAGCAGCACATGCGATTAGCATGTTGTGCATGTGAGCAGCACTTGCTGCAGCATGTGCTGACAGAGATATGAGAAATTGAAGATAGTTGGTACAACACATGCAAGCACCACATGCGAGTAATATGTAGTGCATGCGAGCAGCACGTGCTGCATCATGTGCTGCACCACAGCTACTTGCATATTCACAACATGCTAAAGGTTGGTGCAACATGCAACTGGCATGTTGCACATGCAACACCAAATGCGATTAGCTTGTATGACACGCAAGGTATTTTTGTCCAGAAATTGTTCCTGTTTTGGCAAGTCTATAAATAAAATGCTAGGGTTTGTAAAACTCATCTTTGGCCATTCAACACAAGTTTTGGAGACTAGGGTTCCTATACCACACTTTGGGGTTGAAGATTTTAAGATTTGGTTGAGCACTTTCTTGAACCTTTACTTTATTTCTTTGATTCCTTGCTTTGTAATGAATATCAAAGTGTGTAGTATTTATTTTCTCCACTTGAATCTTGTTTATGAAAATATTCTATAATTAAAGTGTTGGATGAAGCTCGTGTTGCTTATGTATTGAATGATATTTATTGCTAAACGAAGTGAGTTAAAGTTGTTTTAGTTAATCTTGTTCTCTAATGTTTCTTAAGGGATTCGCTAATCCTAAGACCTGCCCATTTACTTCGATTTGAGCTCGAAAAAGGAAAATTGAGGTTGAGAAAGATTAATTAACAAGAATTTGGGGCTTCAAACCTCATCTAATAACTTGAGCTAGGAATAGGAAAGTTAATTGAGATTATATTGATTGTGCTTGATATCACACTTTAAGGCTTGAAAAAGCTTAGAATGAAATTCATTGATTTGGTTGGAAGACTTTCAATGAGATTTTAGAAATCATTATCTAATTAGCATAAACTCACTCTTACTTATAAAATCGTGAAATACATTGGATCGTTACTTGAGCGTAATTTCCTTTGTATCCATACTTGTGGCCATTGATCATTTTACTTCCTTTCTGGATTAGTTTATATTTTTGAATTAGGTATAATTTCTCAAAAATCAAAATATTATCAAGTGTTTGGCTTAGCGTAGAAAGTTATAATTCCTTACTTGTTTAAATCGCCTAGTATATTGTTCCCTGTGGGATCGACCCCAACTCATAGTTGGGTAAATTATTGTTACACCTTGGAAAATTTCATGCCGTAATATGATAGATAGACTAACGCAGTGTGAGAGGTATATGATGTTTCTATAAGTAAGAAGTAGCATTTAATGGTTCTAATTGAGATTTCAAAGATGTTTGACGCAAGAGAAGGAAGTTCGTTGAGAAAGGCGAAGCATAAGTTGTGTTTTAAAAAGGATTTGTAAAGCACCGAGTTAATGTTGACTTGATGATGTCTTAAATAAGAGTTATAACGCCCCTTAGATTTTTAATGAAGTCTTAAACAAGTGTTAAGAAGGTTCCATAAGGATTGGAGATCAAACGAGTCGACGAGGGCAAGTTTCGATGAGTTGTAGATTGTACGGTCCCTTATACGGACCATATAAAAGATACGGCCCGTATATCTGACCGTATAAGCTGCCCAGAGAAGGGGTCGTCACTGAAGCATTATACGGCCACACATACGGACCGTATAAGTTATACGGACCGTATGTGTGTCCGTATAACTTGGTCGGGACAGATTTTTAAGTTTTAAATAAGGGATCCAAGTTTATTTCTCTCATTTCTCATTTTCTCTCCAACACTCTCCACACCTCAAGAAACCTTTAGAACTCTCTCCACACTTCATCAACAAAAATCCAAGAGAAATTAAGGATCAACTTCATCAAACCAAGGAAATCAAGTGCAAGAAGCTCACTAGGGTTCATACAAGACAAGAAATCTCTTTGGATTGAAGCTAGGGTTTTTCTTCAAGTGAAGGATTATCATCCAAAACTTATTTCTACATAATCAAAGGTGAGTTTTATGACCAATTCATGTTATTTAGAGTATTGAGAGGTTGAAAGACTTGGATTATGAAAAGAGGTAAAAGATGGGTCATAAATATGAGAATAGTGGCAGTTTTGAGTGGTAGCTTAAAATGAATCATGATTCTTGATATGTTACGAATATAGTGATGTTGTAAATGATATTAATAATAGGGGAGAAACGATATATGTGGATGAATGTAATGTGGTATTATGACCATGGTTATGGATGCCCTTGAAATGGAACTAGGAGAATTGAATAATGTACGGTTGATGAAGATTATTGATTAGAATATTATGAATGTTATTATTGATGATTGGGAGTTGTTATATGATATGGAGAAAGTAGTAGAAACAAAGGAGATGCTGCCCAATTTTCTCTAGCTCTAGTTCAAGCATGCTTATGTTATCGATTATCTAATATTAGTATGAACTCTCTTGAAGGTAGAAACGTGAATATTGAAGGAGAACGTTCAAGTGATAAAGTAGCTAAACGAAAAGGTATGTAAGGCTAGTCCCTTCTCCTCCAAGGCATGATTCCTAGAGTCCGGAACCAAAATGCCCCCAAAAAAATCATTTTGAACTAAAATACCCCAACAAAAAAAATGTTACAAAACTATAAAGCATTTAACCGTAACGGACCCGTTAAGTGCTTTAGCGCAGTAAAATACTGCGCTATAGCAATTCGTCTCTCTCCTATAGCGCAGTATTTTACTGCGCTATAGTGCTTCACTTTAAACCCATCGGGTTCCACCACTGGTCCCTCTAGTGACTAAAAAAAAATGAAAACGCCATTGGAGGCGAATCCGAGGTGGTCCACACATCCAAAAACATCATTTTCTATTAAATTTCATCCGTGAAAGTTTAGATTCTCGGTATATTCAAGTCAAGGAGCAAGAATCTAAGTTCGAACTTTGGGAAAAGCGGCGTACAACTCGATTAAAATAACTCTGCAAAAAATCTTCGATTAAGGTTTTCTACTATGAACTTTTGTTATTATTTTGTTATATACATTATATTCTAAGCATGCTTAACATTTAATCCTTTCCATTTTCCAAAAAAAAAATCATTTTTTTTTGTTCTTGTTCGACTGAGTAGTGGCTTTTGCCACTGTTCCGATTTTTTTTTTTTGTTTATTTCATTATTTGTTAAATGTTTATCAATTGTTAATTTGTTAAATGTTTATGAATTGTTAATTTGTTATATGTTTATGAGTTGGTAATTTGTTAATTATTTATGAATTGGTAATGAATTATTATTTTGTTAATTGATTATTTGTTAAATATTGATTATGAATTTATTAGTTGTTAAATATTGTTTATGAATTGAAAGAAGTTGATTGGTAATGAATTATTATGTTGTTAACACTTTGTTTGGATGATTGTTATGTATTGTTTTGACATTTATCGTATTGTGTTGTATTGCATAGGACCAAATCAGTGGTTACATAAAATAGGACCTTTCGTCGTTACATACCAATAAAATTAAAGTAACAATCAAAGCAAACATTGTATTTAAACTAACAACATAATATAATACAATAGGTAACACCATCCAAACAAGCTGTAAATGATTATGAATTGTTGATCTATATAATTTTAAAAGCGTGAATATATATGTTAAATAAAAAAGATTATCTTAAAAAGAATAGTTAAAGTTCTTCTTTTCATAAATACATAAGCTAACGAAAAAAATGTAAAGTTTGTAGAAAAATATGTGGTCGACGAATATACTCTTTTAGTTTAATTTTATCGTAGTTGTGTTGGTTAGTTGGTCAACTAAAAACATATCACATATTCAAAATAGAGTTCTAAACAAATATTACTGCTGAATTTCGATTCCCAAACTAATTAACTTAACAAGTCTTCGCATTAATTATTTCGATTCCCCTAGGGATGTAGGATACTCAGCACTCGCGGGGCAGTACGAGGCATTGGTAAGTTTATCGTATTTAGATTTATTTAATTGCATTAATTGTTACGTTTTAAAAAATAACTTTTTTTTTTCTGTTGAACACAAATGCAGCTGGTGGCCGTACAACGTTTACGCATCTTGGGGTTAGAGCATATGCCTTACCCTGGGCTTGCGGCGGAGATGGTACGGATATCCGAGGATGGTATCCGGCAGGCAGGCGAGATTAGGCGCAGGGAGGAGCCTGTTCCGGAGGTTGAGTATCAGGCAGCGCCAGGAGGAGGACCGGGTGCTCCCAAAGGAGGAGGCCATGCTGGCAGAGAACGCCATGCTGCCGGAGGACGCCGTGCGCGTAGAGGATGCGGTGCTGCTGCTAGAGGACCTGGTGGTGGAGGACATCATCTGGTAGATGAGGCGGATGAGGCCGATCCCATTTCAGAGGGCGTTCACGGTCTAGTCCATCCGCAGCCGTTCCAGGCCGGTGGCAGCTCACCTGGGGACTCACCTACGTTTACGCCGACGCTCTGACTTGCTGAGATACCCGGGGTCTTCATCACAGCAGAGCCAGAATGCATACATGGAGGAGCGTGATAACGTTGATTGAGCGGCGTTACGCGCTTCATTAGCTGATGAGCGACTTGTGAGGAATTTAGAGGGAGCCAGGATTCTTGACTTCGATGAGTTTTTTATCCCGGTTAGTATTTAAAATACTTATTTGTTCATTTAAATTATTTATTTTAAATATATATATATATATATTACTCATTATTTAGTAATATTTTATATTTTAGGATTCGGCGCCAGCGGGTCCACCAGAGCCACCCACTCAGGCGTTTTCTCATGGGTCTACCGAGTCAGCGGTGTCTTCCCATATGACTACCGAGCCACAGGTAAGCGTTTTATTCAATATAAGATCAATATTTAATATACATATTTGATTATTTAAATTACTTATTTTAAATATGTATGTTACTTATTATTTCGTTTTTTTTTCATATTTTAGGATTCGGCGCTAGTGGGTCCACAAGAGCGACCCATTCAGGAGCATTCTCATCAGCCTGTCGAGGCAGAGGTGTCTTCTCATGAGACTACCGAGGCGCATGTAAGTTTTTTACTTAAAACTAATTTTATTCAATATAAAGTAAATATTTATTTAATTTTTATAACCTTTACATGGACTTCGAACAGCATCTCGTCTAGGAGACTACCTCATATTCACCACCACACCTATCTCAGGAGCCTACAGACCCATCTCAGGAGCCTACTCAGGCGCCCGTTGACACACATGTTTGATTAAATAAATAACGTTAATGTATTCAATATAAATAAGAAATGGTACTAATTATTATATATTTTTTAGGTTCATCCTTCGGCGCCCGCGGTGGCAACTCCTGACGAGGAAGAGTCCGAGATTCCAGACCCAGGTCATCATAAGGTTCTGCCCGTGCGAGCGGGACCAGATCCCAAGAAAAAGCACATTCTAGTCAACGGCGCACTGGCCAGGGGAAGAGATGATGATCATGACTTGGAGCGCCCGGTTATTAAGAGGAAAAAGGGCGATGGAAAAGATGGCGAGGGCGGTGGGGATGGTATGAGCCTTAGGCCTAGGGATAGTCTCCGGCATACTACATGTGGGATCCATCCTCGATAGTGTATATACATTAGTGTTGTACAATTTATCGTAAATATTATATATTTTTTGCATATTTATAAATATTATCTTAGTCTTTATTATTGTTTATAGTTTCACATCCTAAATTGATAATAAAAAAAAAACGTGACACATTCGAAATAAAGTTAAGAATTAATTTAAAAATAAGACGAAACCCTAAAAGATAAATAACTTAAAGCTAATGACTACAACTCTTCAAACAAAAAAGGACTTCGAGCACTTTTCAACCACTAAAACGACAATTCAAAGTATTGTGTATTCTTGATGTATTGAGCCTATTTTATTAATTGTACAAATATAAGTAGGGTTCTATATAAAATATTGAAGTTCCGGAATCTCAAAGCATGATTAATATACGGCTAAACTACGTAAAAAGGAGTGAAAATGTAATAAGAGGATGGTTTTGGAAAATGGCGGAACGCTATAGCGCAGTAAAATAATGTGCTATAGGTGAGAGACAAATTTCTATAGCGCAGTAAAATACTGCGCTAAAGCAGTCAACGGGTCTGTTACGGTTAACTCCTATAGCGCAATATTTTACTGCGCTAAAGCACTTAACGGGTCCGTTACGGTTAAGTGCTTTAGCGCAGTAAAATACTGCACTAAAGGTAGTTTTGTAACTTTTTTTTTGTTAGGGTATTTTGGTTCAAAATGATTTTTGACTTCGATTTTAGTTCCGGACTCTGATTCCTATGACATGACTCCCTTTATCTCTCCATGACTTTCTTACATTCCGAAAAATATGAGTCAACGTTATGTAGTGCTTCTTATGAGATAAAAGAATAAGAGATATGTTACGAATATAATAATGATGATGATGAGCCTAAGTCTAGAGATTCTAAAGCCTACGATACGACATTTTCACGAAGTTCATTCTACGAACATGATATGACATTTTACGAAGCTAATTATCCTTGTACGACTCTTCGATGTTATTCATTATTGCTAGACCCGCCTTATGATGCTATTTCTTTCAAGGTGAGGTATGATGATCATGATTACTCCATAATGGAATCGGGGGTTCTCGACCTTACGTCACCCCGATATAGTTGTAGGTTATCTTTAAATTCTAATGTATGCTTCATGATAAGTTTATGATAAGTAAATGATGATGAGATTACACGGTGCCTAGATGGCCGGACATGTCACTGCTAATGCGGGCTGCTTACGATTACACCGTGTCTAGATGGCCGGACATGTCACCGCGAAGGCGGGCTGCATATGATTACACCGTGCTTAGAGGGCCAGACATGACACCACTAGTGGGCGGCGTATGATGGTTACCCGGACGCGGGTTAACGACGATGGTACATGTGATTTGTATAAAACACATTTTTTCTTAAAGGTTAAGCAGGTTATATCTTCATCTTATGTTTCATGATTTCTTTATTATGCCAGTATTATTCATGTCTTACATACTCAGTACAATGTTCGTACTGACGTCCTTTCTTTTTGGACGCTGTGTTCATGCCCACAGGTATACAGGGAGGCGACCCAGATTCATAGGTGTTGATCAGCGGACTTACAGGAGCATTCCATTATTCCGGAGGTGCTATTTTTGATATATTATTTTGTGTATATATTCGGGCACGACAGGGTCCTTTCCCGCCCTTATATCTAGTACTCTAGTAGAGACTCGTAGATACGTACGTGTGGGTAGTAGATGTCCCATGATGACCTCATTGTATATTATATATTATTTTGATAGTCGAAGGGCTTATGTATATAAATGTAGATATGTCATGAAGGTGAAATGATTTCTCCCCATGGCTAGTTGTGTTGGGAACAATATATGCATGCAGGATAAGTATGATGATTAGTAGAACGAGTGGTGCTCGGCAGTCAGTTCCGGACACCCGTCATGGCCCTAGTCAAGTCGTGACAAAAGTGGTATCAGAGCAGTTCCGTCCTAGGGTGTGTCTACGAGCCGTGTCCAGCAGAGTTTCGTTTATGAGCGTGAAGCGCGCCACACTTATAAACAAGAGGCTGCGGGGCATTTAGGAAAAATGACCATTCTTCTTCTTATTAGATCGTGCCATAGAGCCATGCTATAAGATTTTCTCCTCCCTAATTGTGCGTTATGATTTCAGCGATGCCGTTAAAGAGAAAAGCCACAGCCCCCCAAAAGGGCAAGGCTACGACAGAAAGGCGGATAGAAAGGGAGCCACCACCTAATGTAGAAGAAGATGAATCACATAAAGAGGCTCCATCTAATACCTCTCCCACTCCGCCTGTTCTAGAAGAGCAAGAGAGGGCTTCAGCTCCAGCTCCTATGCCTATCGTTCCTCCACCGGCTGCTTCGGGTCAACAAATGACCGAAGTTATTTATTTATTGACACAGTTAGTTGCCACCCAGGCACAGCGGTAGAGTACGGGTCCAAGTGACAGAGCGACTAGTACTTCAGCCCGGGATTTTATGAGTTTAAACCCTCCAGAGTTTTTCGGGTCAAAGCCGGATGAAGACCCGCAAGGTTTTATTGATGAGATGTTGAGAACATTGAAAATTATTCATGCCTCCGATACTGAATCTTTGGAGTTAGCATCTTATAGAATCCGAGATGTGGCGGTCCTATGGTACAATAATTGGATATCTTCTAGAAAGGAAAATGCACCTCCCCCGGTTTGGCAAGAATTTGTGGATGCTTTCCTTCGTCACTATTTTCCACCCGAGGTCCGTTGAGCTAGAGCGGATAGATTCTTAAATTTAAAGCAAGGGAATATGAGTGCCTGGGAGTATAGTCTTCACTTTAATTCGTTGGCTCGGTATGCTCCCACCATGGCAGCCGATATAGGAGACAGAGTGCACAGATTTGTGAGTGGCTTAGGGTCACATTTGTTTAAAGATTGCTTGACAGCTTCATTGCAAGATGGGTAGATATTTCCTATATTCAGGCCCATGTCCAGAATTTAGAAGAGCAGCAACATCCGCAAAGAGGTGAGCGCGATATGGATAGAGGGCAGAGTAAGAGGGCCAGATCTATAAGTGTCGGTAGCGACTATAGAGGGGGATCGAGGCAGTCACACTCTAGATACTCGGGTCATTCGGCGACTAGTGCACCTCCTCGGTTTTCAGGTAGGAGATTTGACCGCTCCATTCATTCAAGATAGGGTCAGAGCTCGAGAGCTTCAGGTTCCCAGTTTGAGGGTGATTATAGCCAGAGGAGACACCGGTTCCACGGTGTAGTCAGTGCAGAAAGTTGCATTCGGGGTCATGTCGCCAAGGTACAGATGCTTGTTATGTTTGTGGACAGACTGGGCACGTGATATGTGATTGTCCCTCAAGGTACGATAGAGGTGGGGTTCAGCCCACAAGATCAGCAGTTGGTTCTTCTTCTTCTGTGTGCCCGATAGGGCAGACTCCCTAGATTACAGCAGGTCGAGGTAGAGGCAGAGGGGGAGCGACCAGTTCAGGTGGTACCCAGCCCCGTATTTATGCTTTAGCCGGACGACAGGATCTTGAGTCCTCTCCGGATGTGGTTACAGGTATACTATCTATATTCTCTCATGAGGTTTATGCATGATAGATCTGGATGTGATTAAAGGATGGATTTGGACGTTATTAATGATTTACCTTGATGTTTTGGATTGTTGGGAGAAGAACACCTTCGTTCTAGGGCTTGGGGAATATGAAAAGTGGAAAAAGAACTTAACATGACATATTTATACTTAACTGCATCGACATATTATACAGTCAATTTATATACGGTCCATATAATTTGGCTGTATTTGACAATAATTAAAATCCCAGAAACTGGAATTTCCTAAGTGAGTTTCACGGACTAAAATACGGTCCATGTAATATTATACGGTCCGTCTAACATTATGCGGTCCTTAAAGAAGTTTTTTCACAACCTCGGCAGAAACTTAAAGTCTCCACCGGTGTTACACGGACTGGTTATACGATCTGTATAATAATATATGGTCCGTATAACTGGTCGTATAAATGGAATTTTTTTGAACTGAGACGAATTTATTTCTCACACTTCTCATTTGGTCTTCTAAGTCTCAAATCATGAACGTAACCTAGTTAATAGGTACGAGGTGTTACAATGTTATTATGACTATTTGCAGTTGACTAACCAAGGAAATCTGACAAGAAGGTCTATAAGACTTTGTAAATCCATTTACCATCCAACTGCGCCTTTCCTCAATCAAAGACTGATAAGGAAACACAAGTCGTTTATCACCGAGCAATCGGCAGTAAAGTAAGGGTGTTAATTGAGTTGTCTTTGCTCTTTCCTTTGAGCAATCGCCACATACAATAGCTTTAGGCCAAACATGAATACTGCGCAAATGCGTAACAACATTATCATCTCTATTTTCCAAATTAGAAATTTAAAATAATAATAATAATAATAATAATAATAATAAAAATAAAAATAAAAATAAAAATAGTGAAGTATTGAATCAATTATTAAGTAAATAGGTCAGGTTAAATGAAACATAATGTAGAATTAGGACTAACCAACGAGGTGGTTGTTGTAAGAGAGAGTGCAAATGCTTTGAACGACGTCCATTATAACTATTGAATTTAGGCTAAGATCTGTAACTACGTACGTGAAATGGAGAAATAGAAAGCCAAAAAAAAAAAAGCAACAATTTATAACTTAAAAAAAAAAAAAAAAGCTATGCTACTGAATTTAGGCTAAGATCTAGTGGTTAAATTTTCTCTTGTGCTCCTGGAGAGCATCAAGAGATTTGAACTTAGAATGACAGAAACCACATGAATTTGATTTTTGAGTTGTTATTTGCAGAAAATTTTGAATTTGTTATTTGAGTTGAGTAGTAAGTATTGAACCTCTATTATATATACGCCAAGTCAATCAAAATGGTGGGAAAATCCATTTAATTCCCATTTGGCCCCCTCCCCCCCTCCCCTCACTTTCCCCCTCCTACTTATTTATTACCTCCTCTCTTTTTTACATATTTATCTTCATTACCCCAGCCTTCCCCTCCTTTTTTGTTTGGGTCTATTATACATGTATAGCTTCTAGGGATCAAATCCACCTGTCTGCTGACCTGCGCAGCATGAAACGCAGCGTCCACAAGAAGGGACGTCAGTACGAATAGTGTACCAAGTATGTAAGGCATGGAAGATAATACAAGCAGTAACATAGAGTATGATTAATAATATCATGGAGTCATAGGACATATAATGAGACAAGAAAGTAACCTGTACATAGGAGGCCCCTTTTTGGGTGGCTATCATGCATGGTTTGTCTTTTCCTTAAAAAAAACGATTCTCTTCCATGAACGTAGAAAATAGAACTTATATTATGTCGTATCTTACCGTATCATTTTCTATCGTGCCCTACCATATCTTATCGTGGTATATCAGGTCGTGTCCTATCGTGTCTTATTATAGCGTATTGTATCATGTAATATCATATCTTATTACAGCATGTCGTATCGTGTTATATCATGTCCATGTCATAGCATAGCGTGTCATAGTGTATCACGTCATAGCATAGATTGTCGTATCATAGCATAGCTTATCATATCATAGCATATCTTGTCATATCATAGCATGGCTTGTCATATCATAGCATATCATGTCATAACATAGCTTGCCATAGCACATCTTATCATAGCATAGCGTATCATAGCGTATCATATCGTAGCATAGCATGTCATAGCATATCGTATCATAGCATGTCTGGTCATGACATGGTAGGTCATATCATAGCGCCGAGCAATGTCGGCTCACCCACATAGCGCCGATATACACCGGCTCACCCATATATCCCGCGTCCGGGCACCCCGCGTCCGGGATGATAAGCCAGCTGATCAGGTGGCAATGAAACATGTTTCCCTTCCCATTCCCCCATATATCCCTTCCCCCCATCCCAGGGTCATATACATATCTTATATACATATACATGTCGTTATATTCATATACATAGCTTGTATACATATACATGTTTTATATACATATTCATATCTTATATACATATACCTGTTTTATATACATATTCATATAAGCATGCAAGGGAGCCCAAAGAAAATCATGTAGTCATCGGAGTGACGTAAGGTCGGTGACCTCCGATTACACTATGGAATACTCGTGATCGCTTCGTCTCACCTTGAAGGGACGAGTATTTTAAGGTGAGACTATCAACGGAGAATAATATTAAAGTAAACGTAGAATGAAATCGGGGCATCATAGATGTCAGTTCATAGGCTTTGAAACCCTTAGAAAATAATGTCATAGCTAAGGAATATAAATAAGATTCAAAAATTAGTTTATCACTTTCATATTCACATAGAATACTTAGCTTAGGAATCTTAGTCATAGAATCGTTCCGGTAGTACTTATCATAGGCATATCCCCTCGTCTAGCATCATTGTTATCATTATCATCATGGAAGTCTCCTCGTTAGAGTAGTTATAGTACTTATCATTTGGTAACGAAATCGGGATCAAAGGATTCCCTTGGATTCAACTTCTAGTAAGTCCAACAAGACTATAAGGAAAATTCGAGAGTAACGGGCCCACCTCGGGCCAGATGAGGTAGCGTATAATATTTGCATATGTTACATGTCATGGCGTTACTTGTAAGGGTATTAGGGTAATCGGGTCCCATTTATACAAGTTCTAGGGGTTTAGGAGGTCCTTTCAACATTTGCACACTTTCTAGTTCAATTCTACTGAAGGAAAAAAAGGAAACTTTAGGTGCGGATTCCGGGGGATAGGGTTGCCCCCGAGGCTCGTACCCAACTTATTACAGCTAAGACATGCCATAGAAGGAAGGGTGAAACCTTACATACCTCTTTCCGCTTCTTTTGCTATTCCGAATTCAAGCTGCAAATCCGCCAAAATCTGCGATTTGGTCACATTTACCCAAACTTTCATTAGGGTACTTAGAGTTAGAATCTTAAGGAAACACTTGGCTACCAAAATTTCGGCAGCATTTCCTCTGTAAATACACCATCCTCAACATTTACCTAGCAAGTTTTCAATCAACAACAACCCGGGAATTCAAACCCGGCCAAACTATTAACATAACTCAACCACACTAACAATTTCCATATTCAATCCAAGATACATTATAACAACTTAATCAATTTACTACTTCTTTCAAAACCTTCCAACTCCAATGAAAACAATAACAACCTTATAATATATATTCTAACAACACCATACTAATATCATTATCTTCCATACATGTAAGAACATAATATTCAATTTACATAATCTTCCAAGACAAGCCTCCAACTACTAATATTTTACTAAGCTCATTAGGCTTTTGTTTGCAATATAAAATCCACAACACAACAACCAACATACTAAATAAAACTTGCTCACCATGCATTCATGATTCACCAAATATACACGGCTATACATGTGATATACAACTCACCGCCACACAACTATATTCTTGCTATTCATGAATTTCACTCACTTTTGCACACTACAACATGCAAAAATATCCATAACATGTAAAGAATAAGTTCTTACCTTCTTCCTTGATCTTTCACTTAGCTAAGTCTTGCAACTTGCTAGAATATGAATTTTTCTTGCTCCAAAGACCACTCCACCTTGCTAGGAATCCTTTAATTGGTAGAAAATAATTTTTGAAGAAATTTTTGTCAATTTTTGCACTTGGCCGAAATGGCCTTGGAGATTTCTCCTTCTTTCCTTTTTCTCAAGTGTTCTTGAAGTTTCTAAATGAGATATGACTCATTAATTGATCCTTTATATTAATTATCACATGGATAATTAATAAAATCATGGGCTTGGGCCATGTTGGCCGGCCATCCCTCACAAATTTGGGCCTTATTATTATTTTTTTTGATTTTTTTGGGCCAACCCGGTTGGTCCCGAGTTGGGCTAGCCCACTGACCTTTCGACCTTAAAACGTCCATATCTCCTTGTACCGACGTCACCTGGGGACCCACGACCTATGGTTGGAAAGCTAATTCAATTATCGACAACTTCTATTTCTTGGTATTTTCCAAATTCCAAACTTATAATACTGTTTTTCCCCTAGAAATCAGATCACCCGAAAACGTTTTCTTAAAAATATTCATTTGGAGGACTTCCACTTTGATTTGGCCCAAGGGTCCTTCTTGAGTTGTGTTTAACTTCACATATGTGATTCATATGACTTTTCAGATGTCCCAAAAAAAATCTCGATGTGTGGGCCCCACCTCAGCAAATAATCTGACGTTCAAAAATACGGGATATAACATCCTCCCCCCCTTTAGAACATTCGTCCTCGAATGTTAAACTGGCCTCATAGTGTATTATAATACTTCGGGGAGGTCTCCTTTGTAATTATCTCACACGTCGCTTAACATATCCATCTTAGGGACTTAGGTTGCCCGTAGGCCAATTGAGTTAGCTCCGAACGCTGGCCTTGCGTTAATAAGTCCCCTTTATTGGATCTTGAATCGTCATAGTCCATCTCGGCCTACACGACTTCTATAGGGTTTCTAACCACTTCACACACTCTAATTTACTTTAGGCTACCTAATTTCACATTCGTCTCTTGTTCCCACATTTATGAAATTTTCAGCATATTTCCCAGGGGGTCACCCATCCTGAGATTGCTCTCACCCTAGCACGCTTAACCTTGAAACTCTGGTGCATTTTAATACGTGAACGCTGGTGTAATTTTACCGACTGCCCCATACGGCCTTTCTCACATTATTTAAAGTAAGTCGGGGTTCCAACAGCTCCCCAAACGTCCTCACGGCGGGTCCCGCTCTTATCTTCACTTTCCTAACCATACAACTACCATATTGCCTCTGCTTAAATCTTCACTATTTACTCCTATCCATACATATAACTATCTTTTACCGGGGTTTCTAAATTCACACTGGTGGCGGGGACATCTCAGTCGCCATTACTTATAACCGTTAAATCTTTGACCCCTTTTTGAATTTCTACCTGCCGTTATTAATTAGTATTCCTGCAGAGGTTACGTATACATAGAAAGTTTTAAAGAAAATCTCATATACCTGTAGCCGATCAATCTCGAGCCTGGCCCGGGGAACTACCATGTGAAGTATGTTCTTCATTCTCGTCTGTCTGCTCATCGCTCGCCCGACCCTCGTCATTTCTCGCGTCCGAATCCGAAGAGAATAGCGGTGATTCCTGGTTCTCTGATGTCCGGAACAAGGGATAGGAGAAATCCGTAGCACTCTCCGAGGTGGCCGGACTGGCACGGTCCTCCATCACGGGAGTAACTGGCGTACCCCCGGAAGCCTCCTCATCCGTCATCCCAGAAGAGTGCTCTGACGGGTCTGTGCCATAACTATCCTCCTCCCTGGAGGTAAGAAGCTCCGGGGGAGTCATCGTCGAATCCTCTGAGGGATCTGTATCATAGCCACTGTCTGTGGAGTCCCCTGCTCTAGGGGTCAGAATCTCTGGAGGAATTGTCGCTGGGTCCTCCGACGGATCCGTATCATAGCTGTCCTCCGCGGGATCCTCCGCTCTGAGAGTCAGGAAATTCGGAGGAGTTGTGGCTGGGTCCTCTGACGGGTCTGACTCAATCGAATAGCCGAGGCTCCCCCTACTCGGCTCTGGAGATACTCTAGGGGCCTTACTGGTGCCCCCATCATCTGAAGCTGATCTCTTCATCGACAGTACTGAAACCATAGCATAGGATTAGGAAAGGAATATGGAAGCCTGGTAGCATAGCTCTATCGCACGATCTTAGAATACAAGGAAGGTCATATTTCCTAAATGCCCTGTAGCCTCCTGTTTATAAGTGTGGCGCGCTACACACCCATAAACAAGACTCTACTGGACACGGCTCGTAGACAAACCCCTAGGACCGAACTGCTCTGATACCACTTCTGTCACGACCCGATTAGGGGCCATGACGAGTACCCGATACTTGTACCGAGCACCCCTTATCTATCATTTTGCCTTTACCTCTTAGCAAGCCGTATGAATAGTGCCATATCTTTTTTTTTTTTTTGAACATTAACATTAGCAGCGTCATTATGAACATAGACTAGTAAACTTCGTTATCACTTTATACAACAACATTAAAATGCCAACACACCATATATCTAACTGTACTTGACTGACTGGGCATATCTGTCTACGAGCCTCTAGACATAGTACACTTATACATAGAAAGGGCCGGGTACTGCCGTGCCCGAATATACATACACAAAATAGTACCGCGGAAGTGAGGCTCCGGAACAACTGGAGCGCTGTCAAGGGCGGCTGGTAGAGCTTCTAGGGATCAAATCCATCTGTCTGCTGACCTGCGCGGCATGAAACGCAGCGTCCACAAGAAGGGACGTCAGTACGAATAGTGTACCAAGTATGTAAGGCATGGAAGATAATACAAGCAGTAACATAGAGTATGATTAATAATATCATGGAGTCATAGGACATATAATGAGACAAGAAAGTAACCTGTACATAGGAGGCCCCTTTTTGGGCGGCTATCATGCATGGTTTGTCTTTTCCTTAAAAAAAACGATTCTCTTCCATGAACGTAGAAAATAGAACTTATATTATGTCGTATCTTACCGTATCATTTTCTATCGTGCCCTACCATATCTTATCGTGGTATATCAGGTCGTGTCCTATCGTGTCTTATTATAGCGTATTGTATCATGTAATATCATATCTTATTACAGCATGTCGTATCGTGTTATATCATGTCCATGTCATAGCATAGCGTGTCATAGTGTATCACGTCATAGCATAGATTGTCGTATCATAGCATAGCTTATCATATCATAGCATATCTTGTCATATCATAGCATGGCTTGTCATATCATAGCATATCATGTCATAGCATAGCTTGCCATAGCACATCTTATCATAGCATAGCGTATCATAGCGTATCATATCGTAGCATAGCATGTCATAGCATATCGTATCATAGCATGTCTGGTCATGACATGGTAGGTCATATCATAGCGCCGAGCAATGTCGGCTCACCCACATAGCGCCGATATACACCGGCTCACCCATATATCCCGCGTCCGGGCACCCCGCGTCCGGGATGATAAGCCAGCTGATCAGGTGGCAATGAAACATGTTTCCCTTCCCATTCCCCCATATATCCCTTCCCCCCATCCCAGGGTCATATACATATCTTATATACATATACATGTCGTTATATTCATATACATAGCTTGTATACATATACATGTTTTATATACATATTCATATCTTATATACATATACCTGTTTTATATACATATTCATATAAGCATGCAAGGGAGCCCAAAGAAAATCATGTAGTCATCGGAGTGACGTAAGGTCGGTGACCTCCGATTACACTATGGAATACTCGTGATCGCTTCGTCTCGCCTTGAAGGGACGACTATTTTAAGGTGAGACTATCAACGGAGAATAATATTAAAGTAAACGTAGAATGAAATCGGGGCATCATAGATGTCAGTTCATAGGCTTTGAAACCCTTAGAAAATAATGTCATAGCTAAGGAATATAAATAAGATTCAAAAATTAGTTTATCACTTTCATATTCACATAGAATACTTAGCTTAGGAATCTTAGTCATAGAATCGTTCCGGTAGTACTTATCATAGGCATATCCCCTCGTCTAGCATCATTGTTATCATTATCATCATGGAAGTCTCCTCGTTAGAGTAGTTATAGTACTTATCATTTGGTAACGAAATCGGGATCAAAGGATTCCCTTGGATTCAACTTCTAGTAAGTCCAACAAGACTATAAGGAAAATTCGAGAGTAACGGGCCCACCTCGGGCCAGATGAGGTAGCGTATACTATTTGCATATGTTACATGTCATGGCGTTACTTGTAAGGGTATTAGGGTAATCGGGTCCCATTTATACAAGTTCTAGGGGTTTAGGAGGTCCTTTCAACATTTGCACACTTTCTAGTTCAATTCTACTGAAGGAAAAAAAGGAAACTTTAGGTGCGGATTCCGGGGGATAGGGTTGCCCCCGAGGCTCGTACCCAACTTATTACAGCTAAGACATGCCATAGAAGGAAGGGTGAAACCTTACATACCTCTTTCCGCTTCTTTTGCTATTCCGAATTCAAGCTGCAAATCCGCCAAAATCTGCGATTTGGTCACATTTACCCAAACTTTCATTAGGGTACTTAGAGTTAGAATCTTAAGGAAACACTTGGCTACCGAAATTTCGGCAGCATTTCCTCTGTAAATACACCATCCTCAACATTTACCTAGCAAGTTTTCAATCAACAACAACCCGGGAATTCAAACCCGGCCAAACTATTAACATAACTCAACCACACTAACAATTTCCATATTCAATCCAAGATACATTATAACAACTTAATCAATTTACTACTTCTTTCAAAACCTTCCAACTCCAATGAAAACAATAACAACCTTATAATATATATTCTAACAACACCATACTAATATCATTATCTTCCATACATGTAAGAACATAATATTCAATTTACATAATCTTCCAAGACAAGCCTCCAACTACTAATATTTCACTAAGCTCATTAGGCTTTTGTTTGCAATATAAAATCCACAACACAACAACCAACATACTAAATAAAACTTGCTCACCATGCATTCATGATTCACCAAATATACACGGCTATACATGTGATATACAACTCACCGCCACACAACTATATTCTTGCTATTCATGAATTTCACTCACTTTTGCACACTACAACATGCAAAAATATCCATAACATGTAAAGAATAAGTTCTTACCTTCTTCCTTGATCTTTCACTTAGCTAAGTCTTGCAACTTGCTAGAATATGAATTTTTCTTGCTCCAAAGACCACTCCACCTTGCTAGGAATCCTTTAATTGGTAGAAAATAATTTTTGAAGAAATTTTTGTCAATTTTTGCACTTGGCCGAAATGGCCTTGGAGATTTCTCCTTCTTTCCTTTTTCTCAAGTGTTCTTGAAGTTTCTAAATGAGATATGACTCATTAATTGATCCTTTATATTAATTATCACATGGATAATTAATAAAATCATGGGCTTGGGCCATGTTGGCCGGCCATCCCTCACAAATTTGGGCCTTATTATTATTTTTTTTGATTTTTTTGGGCCAACCCGGTTGGTCCCGAGTTGGGCTAGCCCACTGACCTTTCGACCTTAAAACGTCCATATCTCCTTGTACCGACGTCACCTGGGGACCCACGACCTATGGTTGGAAAGCTAATTCAATTATCTACAACTTCTATTTCTTGGTATTTTCCAAATTCCAAACTTATAATACTGGTTTTCCCCTAGAAATCAGATCACCCGAAAACGTTTTCTTAAAAATATTCATTTGGAGGACTTCCACTTTGATTTGGCCCAAGGGTCCTTCTTGAGTTGTGTTTAACTTCACATATGTGATTCATATGACTTTTCAGATGTCCCAAAAAAAATCTCGATGTGTGGGTGATGTGGCGTGAATTTACACCATAATCGATGCTTTTTAACTATAAGTTTTACTTGTTTTTAAGCAAGTCTGTATTATTTTACGTGGTTTTTGTCATGTTTCAGGTTATACGAGGTCCCTAGAGCCTAAGTGTGGAAAGCAAGCAAAAAAGTTGCAAAACTGGGGATAACTGGAAGTTCTGGAAATTTTCGCGAAATATTGCTCTTCGCGATCGCGCGGCAAGATCACGCGCTCGCGGTGACGCGCGTTCGTGACTCTGCGCGAACGCGCAGTTAGTTCACGCGGTCGCGGTCACGCGCGTCCGTGACCCTGCGCGATCGCGGTTCCTCTTCGCGCGTTCGCGATTCGTAAACGAAGCAATTACACGCGATCGCGCAGTGACGTGGCGCGATCGCATTGAAGGATTTTTCAGCGTTTTCGACCAGAACTCGGATTTTGACGATGCCTTCCATCCCAGTTCATATAAATAGAAAACTAGGGCAAAATATCAGATTATCTTTGGCAGCTCCCACAAGTTGGAGGCTAGGGTTCCTACAAAAATGTTCTCTCTTCTTTTTAATCCTTGTTGATGGAAATCTCTTGGTGACAATTAAGATTGATACTCTTGTTGTGCTTATTTATTCATTTGCATTGTTCTTAATCAAGTAAGTTTTTGCTATTTTAATTATTCTTGTTCTTGAATGTTTTCATTGGATTAGCTAACCTTTGAACTCGCCCATTTACTTTGTTTGAAACTCGGAAGAGGAAGAACGGAGTTGGGATAGAATAATTAACATGAATTTGGGGCGTTAACCCTCATCTAATGGAAGTTGACCTAGGAATAGGCAATACCACTTGTAGCCATATTCGGGTGTTCTTAATGCTCCTAATTGCTTGAGGGATCTTCAATTGGGTAGTCTAGTTAATCTTCGGAAGAAGTTAATTTAGAGTCATTATCCGAGGCTAAATAACATAAACTTGCTATTATTTACAATTCGTGAAATAGATTGGATCGTTACTTGAGAAGTAGTTTCCCTTCTTCCATTCTTGTTGCCATTGATCAATTTACTTGCTTTGTAGATTAGAATTTATATTTCCGTATTTTATCAAAACCTTATAAAAAACCACCATTGATGCGTTCGGGCATAGCTATTGTTAGTGATAATTCCTAATCTGCTTAAATCACCTACATATTGTTCTCTGTGGGATTCGACCCCGACTCATAGTTGGGTAAATTATATTTGCATACGACCGTGCCCATTCTAATTAATAGGGTGGATTTGGACGTTATCAAAAATGGCGCCGTTGCCGGGGAACAATTGGTGTATTTTGGCTAATCTAGGAAATAAGCTAACTTGCTTTGATCCGAACCCGTAAATATTTGTGTAGTTGTTTTCTGTGTTTTATTTTATATAAAAAAAAAATGGCATCTTTCCATGAAAACTTGTTTAGTAATGACTTTTATTGTGAGCATGGCCAAATTGGTGAGTTCAAATTCATGATGGAGTGTCTACTAGGTGAGGGTAATGAAAACCAAAAAGCTTTTGAAGAGTACTTGGAAACTAGTCTCCAACTTGGTTTGATGAAAGAAGAAGAAAATCCTCCACGGGCAAATCATTATGAACTACCCAATGCTCAAGATAAAAGGGTAAATCATGAAGATGAGTTTATTGGGAATGCCAAAGAAAAAAATGAATGGGAGTCAACCATTGTTCTGAACAATATGGTTGGTGTTGACCCCAATCCGGGGGAAAAAGAGGATGTTATAGTTCAAAAAGTTCAAGAGCCTTATATTCTGCAATTTGAAAATTCAACAAGGCAAAATGACATTCCTCACTTGAAAGCCAAGAAGTGTAGAATGAACAATATTTTACTTGGCGTGATCAGATATTTACCACCCCCCACTGCTCGTGGTCACAAACTTGATTCCAAGTTAGGTGCCCAATTCAAAAGCTCCAAATGGCGAGAAAAGCGGTAAAGTTGGTATCCGTCGTGCCGCGACGTTAACTTAAGCGCTTGGTGGGAGGCAACCCATCGTTTTTAAATTTTTTAATCATTTTTGAAATTTGATTTTTTAGAATTGTTTAGTTTATGATTTGTGACTAATCTGCAAAATTTCACAATTTTTGAAGTTGTTTTGAATATGTTGAGTTTTCAGAACAGCCACAAATCAGTAGCTGCTGGTTTTTCTGCTTATTTTCTGAACTGCTGTTTTTTGTTGCCGAATTTTACTCTACGCGATCGCGCAACAATCCAACGCGATCGCGGTTAAAAAAAAAAAAAACATTTAACTCAGCGCGATCGCGACCGAAGGTCACGCGAACGCGCTGAGGCGCGTTTCCAGGTATCAAAACAGATCAAAAAGGGCATAACGGCTTAAAACATCATTTTCTTCACTTTTCCTAAAAAAAAAAAAAAAAACTCATTTTTCTCTCAAATTCAACTTCAAAAATTCGGAAAATTTCTTCAACTTGCAACCACAAGGTATGTGATTCCTCCATTATCTTGTCCCTAGGGTTGTTTTTATCATCTTTCCATGTTAGAAATTGTGAGTTAAATTTTTTTCCCATGCAAATGTGATGAAATTGTTGAAATTCTTGTTATATAAATTGTTGTTTGTTGTTGAGTGATGTGAGTTGAGTGTTGGTTGCTGATATAAAACAAAAAATTGGGCAAAACACAAGCTTAAAATCGTTGAATTGAAGGCACAAAATTGATGCCCATAACCTGTTTGTGAAAATGCTTCGCTGAATCTGAAATGATTCAGCGCGATCGCGGCCTGTACTGGCGCGATCGCGCTGAGTAAATGACCAAAACTGACGCGAACGCGTAATGTTGAACCGCGATCGCGGTTAATGAGACAATAAAAATGTCGCGATCGCGCCAGTTCCTCGCGCGATCGCGCTAGAGGAAAACAGCAAAATGCCGCGATCGCGCTGCCTTGTCACGCGATCGCGTTGAAGGAAAAGTCCCAGTTCACAGACAGAATGCTCGCACAGAGCTGTTCCAAACTTGGGTGCCCAAATGTCCTTAACCCAACTCCTCATTATACATCATTATAGGTGTTCATATGCATTGTGTTTGCTTTGTAGGTACTTAAACTCAAAAAATGGCTTCATCATCCAGTGCTTCCCAAGTACCATTGATTGAATATTATGACACCACCACCTTCCAGTCAGCAAAATGTTCAAAGCTATATGATAGACTGCTGGGAAAGAGCTTCATTGAAGAGAGGGGCTTTGTAACAGAAAGTTTGGAAGAAAAGATGCCCGAGTTCTATGGAAGGTTGGTGACAAGCGGCTAGATACGCTTTGCAGATGAACCAATCAGGGCAAATCATACCCTGGTGCGGGAATTCTACGCAAATGCTGCAGAGGCAGACATTACACATAGAGCAATTGTCAAAGTCAGAGGTGTGGATGTCCTGTGCAATGCCTCAAGAATCAATGCCTATTATAATATGCAGGATGGTGACAACAGCGAGATGGCACAGATGTACGAAAACCTGCGGCAACAATGGTTTGTGACCCACCTTCACGGTGGGGAACAACCAAAGTGGCTAAACACAATGCAGAAAAGGATTGACTCTGCAGAGTTCACCGCTGAAGCCAAAACTTGGCTTGATATTGTCACATCCAGGGTGCTGCCTTCAAAACATGATTCAGAGGTGCCGCTTGAGAGGGCTAAAGTAATTTGTGCTGTGATGGAAGGATTGCCTGTTGACGTGGGGAGACTCATTATGCAGGAAATCCGGGAGGTGGTGCTTGAACGGACCAAGAGCTTATTCTTCCCATCATTGATCACTTACTTGTGCTCCACTGATGGAGTGCCCACGAGACCAGGCGACAGAGAAAAAGGGCCTGCTGGACCGATTTATCCGTTGAAAAAGAGAGGGCCTGGTAATGTACAGAAGAAGAGGAAGATTGATATAGCAGCATCATCATTTGAGCAGTTCACATCTACTGCATCAGATTCTATTGGTGGGGCATCAGCCCCTCCCATGGCTATACCAATCTTGCCACCACTGCAAGAAGCCGCCAGGCCTTTCCAATATATCTCCACCCAGGTCCATGGGGTGGACAATCGGATCCAGCAGCTAGTAGCTAGTCTCCCTGCGGGCCCACATGGCGAAGGCACATCTATAGCTCCCTCTGTTCCTATTGGTCTGACATTAGCAGGTGTGGTGGAGGACATGAAGCATATCAAAGAAAAGCAAGGAAAAATAGAGAGGAGGCAGAAAAAGGCAAGGGAGCATGCCAAGAAGCAAAGCAAATTCCTGAACAAAATGATGAGCATTCTGAGGAGTGTATGCGGAGCACAGCACGACGAGGAGGAAAATGAGGACGATTTTGTCCTGCCAGAGCCCAGCAGCTCCAGTTCAGAGAGTGAGCAGAGATGACCATAGCACGCAGTGCTAGGAGGTATGAAAAAAAAAAAAAAAGTTTTTTCTGTGTTGATGTACTGCAGTGAGGACACTGCAAGTTTTTTGGTTTGGGGTAGGAACCTCCTCGGCTTTTCTTTGCCAGAGTTCTTTTCCTGAGGGGAGTTTTATTTTGTTGAAACTGGCATGTTTAGGATGTTGCTTAGGTTGAATAGAATAATTTTGTTTTATTTGGTACTACTTGATAACTAATGGCATGTATTGTGTTTGTTGAAATTTTTGGACCCCTCGAAAAATTGAAAAATGCATACTTAGAACAGTTATTGTCTGACATGATTGATTCTTTATATGACATTGTGATTAGGTCACAAGTGTAAAAATTATTGTCCTTATGCCGATGTGTGTGTGAAGTGTTAGTTTGATTCTGTTTATGCATGTATAATCTAGAACTTGCCCGGTTGGTCTTGTTTGAAATACGAAAGTTAGTTTGGTTGTGAAATGATCTTAGGCTTTCTTTGGGTAAATAAGTCACTGTGCCTAAATAAGCCTCTCCAAAAGCTGAAAATACCCCTAGTTTCCCCTTTTGAGCCTTTTTGACCTTTTTTCTTGGCTAGCCAATTATGAAACCTTACCCTTTGTGAAATTAATTCATCTTCACACCCGTTCCCTCCTTGATGCTATTAATTAGATGAGGCAAAATGTCTAAGTTAGAGGTGAATTAAATGTGGAGTACATGTTCAAAACATAAGTTGGGGGTGGTGGAGTTTGCTAGTGAAGATTCGATGTGGTAGCTGCATATATATATATATATATATATATATATATATATATAAAAATAAAAAAAATAAAAAAAAAAACAGAAAACTGTAACGCAAAAAGAATTCTAGGTTGGTTAGAAGTAAAACCACATCGAGGTTGAAAACTGAAAGAAAATAAAGGGGTGGAAAGAAAAGAGGCGAACTAAAGTGAAAAGATGTTGTAGTGTTCAAGGAGGGTGAGTCACTAATATCCAAAAAGTATCCGACCCGTCCCTAAACCTACATTACAAGCCGAAACAAGTCCTAATGAGATCACAACCGAACAATCCTAGGATGAGAACATAGAAAATAAGGGCAAGCCTATGGTATTTGCATGTGTAAATATGAATTTTCTTTGTGAGTGTGAGTGTTTTTCTCTTCTCTTTCGTCTTCGTCCCATTCTTGTCGTATATATGTGTGTTGGGACATTCTTTGGTCTATGTGAGGGCATAAGGATGAAAATTGAACAAAATAAAGTGACTGCCTAAAGTAGCGTTTGTGTGCACCATAATATGTTCGATAATATGATGTCATTCATTGAAGCTTCATGGTTAGTCGTAGTGTTCTTGAGTTGTGTATGTTGCTTTAAAACAGAAATTAGGGTGGTCCTTGGAAGAAAAACATGCATGCCAGTAGTTCAGAGTCAAAACCAATATAGACATTGTTATTCTATGATATCTAGGTATTAGATTGAGTCGTGATTTGTATGGCTTGCTTGAGGACAAGCAAATACTTTAAGTTGGGGGTGTTGATGTGGCGTGAATTTACACCATAATCGATGCTTTTTAACTATAAGTTTTACTTGTTTTTAAGCAAGTCTGTATTATTTTACGTGGTTTTTGTCATGTTTCAGGTTATACGAGGTCCCTAGAGCCTAAGTGTGGAAAGCAAGCAAAAAAGTTGCAAAACTGGGGATAACTGGAAGTTCTGGAAATTTTCGCGAAATATTGCTCTTCGCGATCGCGCGGCAAGATCACGCGCTCGCGGTGACGCGCGTTCGTGACTCTGCGCGAACGCGCAGTTAGTTCACGCGGTCGCGGTCACGCGCGTCCGTGACCCTGCGCGATCGCGGTTCCTCTTCGCGCGTTCGCGATTCGTAAACGAAGCAATTACACGCGATCGCGCAGTGACGTGGCGCGATCGCATTGAAGGATTTTTCAGCGTTTTCGACCAGAACTCGGATTTTGACGATGCCTTCCATCCCAGTTCATATAAATAGAAAACTAGGGCAAAATATCAGATTATCTTTGGCAGCTCCCACAAGTTGGAGGCTAGGGTTCCTACAAAAATGTTCTCTCTTCTTTTTAATCCTTGTTGATGGAAATCTCTTGGTGACAATTAAGATTGATACTCTTGTTGTGCTTATTTATTCATTTGCATTGTTCTTAATCAAGTAAGTTTTTGCTATTTTAATTATTCTTGTTCTTGAATGTTTTCATTGGATTAGCTAACCTTTGAACTCGCCCATTTACTTTGTTTGAAACTCGGAAGAGGAAGAACGGAGTTGGGATAGAATAATTAACATGAATTTGGGGCGTTAACCCTCATCTAATGGAAGTTGACCTAGGAATAGGCAATACCACTTGTAGCCATATTCGGGTGTTCTTAATGCTCCTAATTGCTTGAGGGATCTTCAATTGGGTAGTCTAGTTAATCTTCGGAAGAAGTTAATTTAGAGTCATTATCCGAGGCTAAATAACATAAACTTGCTATTATTTACAATTCGTGAAATAGATTGGATCGTTACTTGAGAAGTAGTTTCCCTTCTTCCATTCTTGTTGCCATTGATCAATTTACTTGCTTTGTAGATTAGAATTTATATTTCCGTATTTTATCAAAACCTTATAAAAAACCACCATTGATGCGTTCGGGCATAGCTATTGTTAGTGATAATTCCTAATCTGCTTAAATCACCTACATATTGTTCTCTGTGGGATTCGACCCCGACTCATAGTTGGGTAAATTATATTTGCATACGACCGTGCCCATTCTAATTAATAGGGTGGATTTGGACGTTATCAGTGGGCCCCACCTCAGCAAATAATCTGACGTTAAAAAATACGGGATATAACATTGATGATGTTGGTATTGTTGTTGTTGATTGGTTGTTGATATTATGATTTTGGGCTAGGCATATAAACAGGGGAGATGCTGCCCGAATTTCGACAGAACTTAGAAGGATTTTAATTAAAGTCTTGAGACAAGTGCCTGATGACGAGCCTAACAATATTATGAATGGTTCTATATGTAGATTACGAGGCTATCAATGATCTTAAGTGAATTGCAAAACTGGAAGTAAGTTGGAAGTCGAGAAATTATCTTCCAGGTATGTTAAGGCTAGTCCCCTTCTTTCTAAAGGCATGATCCTTTCGTTATAAATCTTTGTATCGTACTCATAATATCATTGGTTCCGCGAATGCTAGAAGTCCACGAATTTCGTGATCCTTATAATCTTATTGTGCTTCTAAAGGCATGATTCCGATACTATGGCTTCATAAAGGTTTCCATATCTTCCTCGTTTTCAAAAGTTAAATGTTTACGACTCTAAGGCATAATTCCTTTCCAAATAATTCATAGCTATTTTCCCAAGATGTCGTATTTTCCAAATCAGAGATTTATGATTCTGTGAGCTCTTATGATAACAACGATGAGCATGCTTTTATGATGATAATGATGATGTCAAAGATGAGGATATTTTCTATGATGATTATGATGATGATGATTTTATGGCTAAAAGTCTCAAGTTATGAGATCAACGTTTTTATGAGATGATTTTCATTTATAGAGATTTCCATGTACATGAGCTTTATGTTATTATGAGGTGATCGAGCTTAATTTTGCAATTTCTTAATTTTCCTTCATTGTTGATAATCTCACCTTATAATAATTGTCCCTTCAAGGTGGGATAAACGACGATGATTGATCCATAATATGATCGGAGGCTACCGACCCGGGCGTGATTTTACACATATAACACCGAGCCTTAATGGTCGGGCATGGTACTATGTATATGTATAGAAATGTTTTTTTTAAAGGCTAAGCATGCATGACATCTGCCTTACGAGTCATTCAGATGTACAGGTTATCTCTCTTATTCCATTGATACTTTTCATATCTATGTTATGTTGTTATTCATGCCTTACATACTCAGTACATTATTCGTACTGACGTCCCTTCTTGTGGGCGCTGCGTTTCATGCCACGCAGGTGTATACAGATGAGTAGAGGATATTGCTAGAAGATGTTCCAGCTGGATTGGCGAGCTCCATTTCTTTCCGGAGTGTTGCCGAGTCAGAGTATCTATGTCATGGTATATTGATTTATGTTAGAGACTTTGCAGACAGAGTCACGTATATAGTATGTCATTCTTGTAAGCGGCTATTTAAGCCGATGTATCATTATGCATTACTTTACAGATTCATATGATTACAGATTTTATTTGATTCGAGAAAGACGAAAAGAATGTTTTTTTTCGAGAAGCTTTCATTATGCATTTCATTTCATGACTTAAGAGTCCTGTGAGATTATGAGTATAACGAGAACCAGCGGGTTCGCTCGGCTCTAAGTAAGGGTCGAGTGCCCATCATGCCCTATCAGGATTGGGGTGTGACAGTAGCCAGGGCTTATGAGCAAAAATAACAACTGCAGAAAGTCAGTAATATTCGCAATGGGGCATGGCAGCAGTCTCAGACAGATTTTGGCAGCACAGTAAACTCGGCAAGGCCTGCTATAAGTTTTAATCGGCTCATCTACCTCGGTTAATACCCAGACCAGCAACCAAACCTCTTTTGTCAAACGATTAACTCGTGCAGAAATGGCAGAGAGAAGAGATAAGGGATTATGCTATAATTGCGACGAACAATATCCGGCCACTCACCAGTGCAAACAACTTTTCTGGCTGGAATTGGATTATTCAGTTGACAATACAATTCCAGAAGTTCCGGATGATTGTTGAAAATTTCTTTACATGCAATTGCAGGTCAAAGGCATACAAAAACTATGCAATTGCCTGCTACTAATGGTTGAAGCTACTTCGGAGGATGTAGACTTTTTTCAACAAGCTTATCCATCCTTCGAGCTTGAGGACAAGCTCATTCAACATGGGGGGAGTAATGTTGTGGATGTGTTTGTGGGAAAGACATAATTATAATTTTAGTAGTTTTTTGTTTAGCTATTTTTATTGTTCTAGAATAAGATTTATGTTTCCTAGCTTTAAGGTTAGGTTTAGCTATTGTTATTGTGCTATAATAGGATTTATGTTTCCTAGTTTTATTAGGATTAGACTTCCTATTGTTGTAATGAGACTCCCTATTTAAAGGGGGATTTGGGGAATAAAACAGCAAGCATATTTTAATAAAAAAATAAGAGATTGGAGTTCTCTCTTCCATTAAACTCTAAGGTTTCAGCTACCCTTTAACGAGCTGAATTTCTATTCAAAATAGATCGATCTAGGAATTCGAACAAAGGCAAGGGGAAATCCAAGTTAATTGATTTAGATTTTCCTATTCATCATCGTGTGACTTGATCCTTCTGTAAAAGTCTTAACATTATTGTTTTAATTTATTTTTATTTTGTCAATCAATTCCTTCGAGATTCTCCATACGTCCAAAGAACACTATTTATCATCCTTGTTATTTTTCTTGATCCAAGAGTTCATCTTTTTGACTAAAGGATAAAAGCAAAAACAGCGTAAATTCTATTGGGATTTTAAGCACAAAGTGTAAATAAAGTGCGAGGAAAGGCACAGCCAAAGGGAAGATAAAAGAATATATATTTAAGGTCAAGAATAGATAACAACTATAAACCAAAACAACAATTATTTACATAAAAATATTTCATCTGTGGACATACTTCATTCTAGTGAAAACACAACCAATATAGACAATGTATTTTTAAATCTGGAACAAGTTGCTTTGTCGCTCTTTGAGTGCAGAAAGCTGGGTTTTTCTGTTTCTTTCTATCAACGGCTTTGACTCGTGTCTATTGCCAAATTCTAGTATAATCAATGCTACTTTAGTTTTTTTTTATTATTATGTTTTTATTTCTGCTAGTTTTCTAACATAAAAGGTAGGACATACAATGAGATAAAACATAGAAGATAGTGCGAGTTAATAACGGGAATAATGGCTCATCTCTAATGAACAAAAAGTTTGATTACTTTTGTTTCCTTGACCACTATTTACATCAAGATTCATCTTACTAATGAGCGGTGTTATTCTTGGTATCTTACACACATTCAAAACAACATAGACTTCCTTATTCTTGCTTGAGTTGTGTGTACATTGACCTAGGAATATGCTGGAGAAGGCACTACTTTTCATTCACCAGAAAATTTTGCAGAACATCCAATCGCACTGATCATCTGAACTAGTACCGTTGCTGTCAAAAATTAAGATATAAAAGTAAGAGTAGAGGTTGAAGAAAGAACTGATGTTTCATTGAGGTGGTTCAGCCGCTCAGCTTTCACTTCCAAGGTAGATGTAACTCACAGACGGTAAGTTACAGTGGAGTTGTATTTTGATGATCTGACTGTTTTTTCTTCATTAAGATCTTTAGGCAGGATATCTGTTGCAGCTATCCGGTGTGAAGATTCACTACAAAAAGGTACATTTCCTCAAATTTTCTAAAATTCATCTATTGCTTAGAATCATGATCATAAGAAGTGATCATATTGGGGAATCAATACCCTGAAGTGACAATGTCAGCAAAGGAAGCCGCTTAGCCTTATTCTCATCCTGAAAGACAGGATCAAACTATACTCAATCGCATCCAAATCTCATGTATGAAATGGTAGAGATTAACAATATTAAAATCTGATGCATTAGTATGCTTGTCAGACATGTTTGGGGCAGGAAGTCCATGACAATAGCTTGCCAGGGCAACAATTTTCGAGAATATCAGCCATTAGAATCGCTTATACGATCCATTCCTATTCGCAAACAACATCTTCCTCCTTCATGCATTGAAAACTCCGTCTTCGTTTTCTTCAATCCTATACATGATAATTGTTCGCGCGCGGTAACATTATCGACCAATAAATAACGTAATAGAAGCAAATTCTATATCAATAATAATAGCTTTTCATTGTAACATTAAATTCGGATGTGAGGTTCAAATCCACGAGTCTCTGAACTTCAGTTGGATCGTAGTGATGCGGTAACAATTTTTGAGAATATCAGCCATTAGGCTGTGCTCCATCGGTGGCTCAAGGGGAGACTAAAAAACTTCGGGTTTAGGCCGCCAAAAATTTTGGGGCCTCTTTCTTCGTCCTTCCTTTGATCCCTATGGGGCTATACACCTGCATTAAAATAGTATTCTATGTTGCATGTTCAAGTCTTTTGGTGTATTTACTTTGAGGACTGCACTCAGTTGAAGTGTGTGTCATATCAGCCATCTGCTGTGGCGTAACAAGATATTGTTTGTAGTGATGAAGCTTTTCTCTTGGGTGAGAATTAGTTTCGAGAACAAATTATATCCCTTACACAATGTAATGGCTTAGCATTTTCCATCAGGGTTGGGCAGATCAATGACGTCTACTTGCTTTTATTCTGAATTTCTGATTTTTTATAATAGTACTTATGCTTTTACTTGTTGGTCTAAAACAGTGAAACGTAAAGTTATACAAAGCTTATGACTATGAATGGTTTTTTTTTTTTTTTTTAAACAGCAACAGTGAAATCCCACAAAGTCGGGTGGGGAGGGTAGAATATAGGCAGACCTTACCTCTACCTTGGGAGGTAGAGAGGCTATTTCCGGTAGACCCTCGAACATAAGAACAAGCAATTCAAAACATTTTTAAAAGGAAATAACGAGAACGAATAAGTCATATCAAAATACTATACAAAACATGATACAGCGGTAACAAACACCCAAAAAAGGATATTGACAAACACAAATCAATATGATAATCAAAGTACAAGAAACAACAAATAGTTACAAGAATCGAAAGGAAAGAAACTACACAAGTAATACTATGACTACTAGTATGAAAGGACAAGGGGGACATCGCTCCACTACCTATTAGCCTTCTACCCTAATCCGTGTCCTCCATAACCTTCTATCTAAGGTCATGTCTTCGGTAAGCTGGAACTAGGCTCTATCCTGTCTAATCATATTATGACTACTAGTATGAATGGCTTTTTTTTTTTAATTTCCGAAAAAAATAAAAACGTTATTCATAGTTATTCAAAGCATAAGACTACAAATGACATGCTTATCACACTCCTGGTCTAACAGGAGATAGTATTTCCTCCTTTCGATTAATTTTACGTCGAACAGTTTAACCATTGAGCCTGTTGAGGTTGACAGGGGAATGTCTAATCTAGATAAATTTCAAGGTTTGCTGGTTGCATTTTTCTATTTTACTTTTGAATGTAGCAAAGATTAGTATCCCAATCAGGTGGGCATCTATAAACAATTTTATACTCTCTGTCTCACAGTCTCAGTATCGTGGTCAGATCTTTTAACTGGAAAATAACACTGGTAGGCTATACATTGATGCTTCTTATGATTCACTTGGTCTAAGGGAACAATGCTTAAGTCAGACTAATGAAGGAACTTTAAGTAGTTCATATACTTTCTTTCAGAGATAAGAATCAAGGAAATTCAAACATAGAAATTTGGCTTTGCTTTGACGAATTCAACTGCTTTTTGCTTACAAAGTTATCCCTGTTTCTATTGCATGTATGCCGTATTCTTACTTGCTATACCAACATGAATTTTGATATACATTTAGTAGGGTGGAAGTGGAAGAACTGCTCCCCTTACTAGGTGATACGCCTTGTTTCCAGTATGAATTGTCCTTGATATTACGTTTTATATTTTGAATCTGGAAGTGGCATATAACTCTAGTCATAATGAAGGGACTCTTAGGCCTCATTTGTTTGCAGGTTTATTCTGTGATCTCCTTGAGAAAAAGTTTTACTAATTTAAAAATGCTCCCAGGTGTTAGTGTTTTAATGATGCCTTAATTTGATGTGCAAGACCAAAGAATGAAAAAGCCCACAAGTCCAGTGAAGAGCCCAACAGACGTATATGCAATATGAGCTTACACAAGTCCAACTCAAGGAAGACTTTACAGCCCTACAACAAAGGCACCAATATATGGAAGAATATTTGCAGCAAAGGAAAGAAGGAAATAAGAATATTTGCAGCAAAGGAAAGAAGGAAACAGACCCGCGTCAGCAAGGGAGGAAATATTTACAGCTAAGGAAGCAGTACCAATCAAGTTCAAGGAAGAAAAGAAGATTATAGGATCTGCCGCATTAAAGGAGGAATATTCAATCAAATGTAACAATCTTCTTGATTGACAATGCATTTCCATTACACAAGGAAAGACTATCAAGAAGTATCAAGAAGCATCAACAGCTCTAACCTTATTCTTGGAAATAGGATCACTAATTCCTTTTTCCAAGGATCAAATCTCTTGGGTTGATATCTCTTCGTGAAGAGCCTAAACGACTATAAAAGGCGGCTTCACAAATCAAGAAAAACATACATTACTCTCATCTGCTCAAGTGCTCTGCTTTACTTTTCATAAACATTGTAATTCTGAGTGATTTATAGTGTAAACAAAAAAGAAAGGAGAGATGTAGTATAGTTGGTGAGGCATTGTATCAAAAGATTATGAGTGTTTTGAGCGTAGACATACGAGCTCCATTCAAACAGTCATTGTACCAAACTTTCACTTTAAAGAGCTGCAGAGATAACCCTTGCAACCCAAGGGGACTGGACATAGGGTTCAAATTAAATCCGTACCAGTATAAATATTGTGTGTCAATTACTTTCTGTTATATAGCTTTTGCATACATTCTGTCCAACAGTAGACTGCCAACTTTAGAAAGTCGACTAACTTAGCGAAAAAGTTACAATTCACACCCCCCCCTCCCCCCCCCCCCCTCCCCCCCCCCCCCCCCCTTCTTGCACTTTCAATTGGTATTAGAGCTTGGTCTCACTTTTGGTTGCTTAACAGCACATGAAGAAAATATCAATTGGCTGGATATCATATTCTTGGAGTAATACTGCAAGATGGGCATTGCCCTACTAGACCTCCCTATTTTACAGGTGAACACTATGCATACTGGAAAGAGAGGTTCAAGATTTTCATCATGTCAACTAATTATCAGGCTTGGGTAGTAATCTAAAAGTGACCAAAGCTTATTCCTGTTGCAAAAGATGCCAAAGAGAAAAGTGATGAGGTGTAATTTGATACTACCAAGGAACAACAAGAAACTGTCACAATAAATGCTAGAGCTATAGCTTTACTCTACTGTGCTGTCAGTGGAGATGAATACAACAAGATATCAAATTGTGAAACTGCTAAAGAAATGTGGGACAAACTGGAAGTAACCTATGAAGGGACGTCGACAGTTCGAGAAAACAAGATTGATGCTCTTCATCATGAGTATGAAAAATTTATGATAAAGGATGATGAAAATATTGAGGCAATGTTCTCAAGATTCAGCAAGATCATCTATGAACTAAAGTCTCCTGGGGTAACTTACTCAAACTCACAATAGGTCAGGAAACTTGTCAGAAGTCTTCCTATGTCTTGGGAAACTAGGGCTATTGTTCTGGAAGATTGGAAAACTAGGCAAAATGACTTATGATGAACTCAGAGAAAATCTCACGACCTTTGAGAAAAATCTCATCAATAGGCATCTAAAGGAGGAGAAAAACAAGGTGGTTGCCTTCAAAACTCAAGTTGAAGAAATTGATGATGATTTCAAGGAAGAGGAAGTTGCAATGATATCTAGATCTGTAGTAGAAGCTATGAGAAGATCAAGGAATAATCGAAGGTCAAGCTCAAATTTTTGAAAAGGAAAAAAGCTCCACTGATCAACAAAAACATGATGGAAAATGGTTTGAATGTGGAATATATGGACATATTGCATCTGAATGCTCAGATTCAAGGAGAAGACCTTCCAGGAACTATTAGAAACAAAGAACATTCAAAAGCTAGTGTGAAGATGAAATTTCAGACAATGAAGATGATGTAGTAGAAATGCTTGTTTCATGGCAATTAATGAAGCTAGTGAGGTACGACCTTATCCTTGTTCTAAAAGAACTCATAGATCAAACTTTAGAAGATTTAAAGAGAGTTTTTGATGAATATAGAAAGCTTCAAAGAGAGAAAAAAGACCGGGAAATGAAAATGGAAGTATGCGAAATCGAAAAAGATCTTATTCAAGAAAAGGTTCGTGACCTGCAACTACAACTCAATAGTATGCGCAAGTCTACCAGTCATAGCTCTATCAGGTCAAACTAGTCGACTCGTAGTAGCAAGTCAAATGGAAAGAAACCTATCGGTGACAACTCTAAAGGTAAACTTAAATCTCATGGAAAGACAGATTAGTCGACTAAATTTATTAATTCAACTGACAGGAAGTCTAGAGGAAAATTTTCCTCCATGCCTAGATGGACTAATCATAATGTCATTGAAGAATCTTTCTCTCAAAAATGTTTTTTTTTGTGGTAAAATCCGTCATAAATATTTTCAATGTAGATTTCGTTATGATACTTCATCTAGATGGGAATGGAAACCAAAAAAAGCTTTGCAAGCTAACCCTCAAGGACCCAAGCAAGCTTGGGTACCTAAAAGAAAGTAATGATACTGTTTTGCAGGAACACCACAAGAAGAAATCAAAAGATAAATGGTATTTAGATAGTGTGTGTGTGTGTTCTAGTCACATGACAGGCGGTAAAAGCTTTTTCAAATCAGTCGCAGATTATGATGGAGGATTGGTAACCTTTGAAGATAATTCCACAGGAACAGTAATTTGTGTTGGTACAATAACATTTAATAATTCCAGTGATATTACTAATTTTTATCTTGTGAAGGGACTTAAGTACAATCTCTTAAGTATTAGTTAGCTCTGCTATTCAAGTCTTGAAGTAAGATTCAAAAAAAAAAAAGGATGCATTATAGAAGACACCAAAGGCAAGGAAATTCTTCCAGGAAGCATAAATAAAAATTTATATGTGCTGGATTCTGTAAAAAGTCCAGTAGGTCACACATGTTTAGCTACTATGAGAGAAGATCCCTGGATATGGCATAAAAAGCTAGGACATACAAGCATGAGACTAATAGAGTGTAACGACCCGCTTGGTCTTTATGCTTGCATGTCAATTTTAACCTTGATAGTGTCATTCCGAGGCTAGGAATGGGTGGGTACGAATAAGTTGGTTTTTGGTTTTGTTGTGTGTTTTGTCGTGTATAAGTGATTATGCTTTGTGTTCTTTTACTTAGTTTAAATTCTGAGTTGTATTCTTGAGGATTAAAGATGCTCTGTAGAAACTAAGTATGAAACTCAACTAATTACTGAGGTTACTGCCTAAAAAGAACTCGCTGCGGCAGGTGAATCATCTTGGTAGCAGACCTGCTATAGCGGACGGGTCGTCGCTATAGCAGGAAATGATGGGTCGTAGGATCCACCATAGCGGAGGGTCGACCGCCATAGCGGATGCGCTATAATGGAGAAGGGACCATTATAGCAGAATGGGTAATGTTGCAGGGTCCACTATAGCAGAGCCTCTATCGCTTTAGCGGTAGCGCGGTAGCGGACGCATCGATAGCTGCAACGGATCGACGGACAGTTTCAGCGATTTAAAGACCCACACTAAGAATTATTTATTCACACAACTTTAACACAGTTTCCCATAAACACCTAGGGTGAACATATCAAGTCTAGGGCAAGGAAACTCTTAAGAGGTAAGTTACATGTCTTTATTCCATTCATTCCATCAACATCTTAAGATTAAATACCATCTAAGTATGCTATTAATGGTGAATTGGGGACTAGAAAACCCTAGAACGTAAGAACCCTTATGATAATCAATGGGTTATGAATACTATTTCTAGATTATCATTCAAAGCATGAATTATGATTGTTAATTGAGAATTCAATCTCTAGATACATGAGGTAACTTTTAGCATGAAAAATATTTGTTAAGGGTTAATTGAATGAGAAAACCTATGAATTGATATATTATGATGGTTGTAGACAATGTTAGGGCAAATTTACACCTATACATTGATTACCTTATGGAAAGAGGTAGAATTAAGCGGGTTTCATTCCTAAATTGTTTTGTATTTTGAGTAGATGATTCGAATACTCATATAGAATTATATTTCTAAACTTTGAGCGTTCTAAGGCACTACAAAAGGGAAAGGCTGTTGCAGAGTGATTCCATTGCTCAAATCTGCTTGAGGTAGGTTATTACTTGAGTTAGACTTTGATTAGTTAATTTTATGTGTTATAGAATTTATGGGAGAAAGCATGTCTAGGTCTTCAGACATAGAGTTTGGGCGATTATTATTAGTTTGTGTGATTTGTTTGTAATTTGTTTTCGCACTATCGAAATTGAATGAACTTGAATGTATTCTTGACATTGTTGAAAGGAGGTGTTAATAAATACCCTTCGGATGATTGATTGAGATAGTTACATATTACACTATCGTGTGCAAGTTGTTATAAACTTTATTGTACTTGACTCTATTGATTGTATTTCCTTGCGATTGACTATGAGAAATTACCTATGATGATTGAGATGAAATATATATATATATATATATATATATATATATACATCTTTTAGAGGCGCATTTGATCGGGGGTGACAATCCATCCTAGTTGAGATACTCGTGGTCCGAGGTTTGTTCCGGAACGAGTGGTACATGGACACCATGGGTCCCCTGCAGGTCATGGCTATTTGGGGAAAACATTACCATTTAGCATGTGTGTACAGATACGGAGACAGATATAGATATGGGTTGATACGGATACAGAGATAGGTATGATTACGGGTTGATACAGATACCGTAGAGGATATTCATTGTTGTTTCTTCGTGACTTGACATGTTATTATTGAATTCCCATCGATACTTGATGATTGTTCTCCGAGAGGGTTGTTCGATGATTGTTGTTGTGGTCTATGTTTGTTGAGCTAGTCTGCCTATTTCATTTATTTTATAATTATATGTGTGATACTAGTCTTAGTCGGCCTATGATACCTATTAGTACGCGTTCTTTGTACTAACCTACACTTGCTGTACTTTTTTTGTCAGTGCAGATTTTGAGCCAGAGACTTCTTCCAGACCTCGCATATAGTAGAGGCTGTCTCATGAGAGATCTAAGGGTGAGCTCCTACCCGTGCCATGCCGCCTGAAGGTATTTCTTATTACATGTGTCTATTTCCATTCCAGACATTGTTGATTATTTTAGGCAATTGCTCACTCTTTAGACATATTTAGTTAGAGTCCTTGATACGATGACTTTCTGATTTTGGGGTTGTAATAGTTAAACTTCCGCATTTACATTATTTATTTAAGAGATGATTAGACAGTTTAATTATTTATTTGTGATGATTGACTTATAATTGGCTTAAATAATTGAAATAGATGTGTTAATGGGTTAAGGGAATGGTTCGCCCACTATAGGATTAGTGTGGGTGTCACTCGCGTCTATTTGGGGCATGACATAGAGAAACTTGCCAAGCATGATTTGGTACTTGGACTACCAAAATTGAACTATACAAAGGATCACCTCTGTGATGCATGTCAGGAAGGTAAGCAAACTAGAAGTTCTTTTAACTCTAAAGATGTTGTCTCTAGATCTGAGCATTGAATGATTAAGACGCTTTTTGTTTTTCAATAGTTGAATGTGTAATTTATTTATTTTTAACTATAACAAATATATATTCCAAAAATTTAATTAAATATTAAAAAAATCATTTTATTTGATTAAAAAAACATTTATATTCGCTAGCAATGGTGGAGACGGTTTGTAGTGGTGATGGTTGGTGTTAATGGCTAGTAACGGTGGTGGTGATAGTTGTGACGGTGGAGGTGGTTGCAGGTGTCGTAGTGATTGGCGTGCATGGTGAGGGTTGATTGTGATGGTGGAGTTGGTTGATGTTAGTAGTTGGTAGTGTTGGTGGTCGTAACCGAAGAACGTGTGTTGGTTGACGATGTGTTGGTGGTCGCTGGAGGCATTGCTAATCGTGATGGTGAAGGTAGTTGGCAGTAAGGATTGACCGTAGTGGTGGTAGTGGATGATAGTGGTGGCGGAGATGGCATCGCCATTGACGGCAGTGGTGGTTGTGATGACAAAGGTGGTTGGTAGTTGACAGCAGTGGTGGTTATGATGACAAAGGTGGTTGGTGGTTAACCATGATGGTGGTAGTTGTGATGACAAAGGTGGTTGGTGGTTAACCATGGTGGTGGTGGTTGTGATGGCAGAGGTGATTAGTGGTGGCGACAGGTTATTGTAGATAGAGTGGTGATGAAAATTATCAATACAAAATATCTCCTAATGATATTAAGACTTTATTCAAGATCTTAATGATTATGATCTATTCAGACCAAATAAGTTCTTAAATATTAATGTAAACAAAATATTAATCAAATGCATTTAATAGCCTAGGTCTGAGCCATTCATATTGAGACCTCCATTTTTTATTTTATTTTTTGATGAAGTAATAAAATGCATTAGAAAAGGCATCAAGAAGATGTAGAAATTACAAAAAAGTAAGTTGTTAAAAACTCCAGTACAAAAATTTGGAGTTTCAAAGAGCAAAAAAGCTAAAAACCTGTAAAGACAGTCCAAAAACCAACTGCCAAGAACTCTACTGTACTGGGGTCAAGGAGCTAACAAAATCCAAATAGCTATCAACACTGTTTACAGGGGCATGAAAGTTCCAGCTAAATAAACTAACTAATCAACTAGCTTTTAAAAAACTAGTAGGAGTTGATAGTCCATCAAAGCATCTATGATTCCTTTCTTTCCAGAGACACCAAAAAATTGTTGCTGGAATCATTCTCCAGATTTTCTTGGTGGATCTGTCAACGCTCCAAAAACACCAGCTTACATACGCATCTTTGATGGGCTAGGATTTAAAGGAGGGACAAGGAGAAACATATCCAAGTTTGAGGTAACTCCCAACTTCCATGATGTTCGAGTTCATGTCATGGGTTGCTATCACCTATTTTTTTTGCTAATGATAAAAGTTATTTTATAATATAGACATGTTCTTGCTTTCATTTTTATTTGAATGCAGATTGTCAGTATGTTCAAACGTAACCGTGCTCTATAAGGTGGATGAAATATACTGCACCTTGCAAATGGGGAAAACTTGCTTTAAATCTATTTAAAGCTTGAAATTGCTGCCAGTATAGTTGGCTTTATCTTGATTTTGTGCTCTTGAATTGAATGGTGGCACATAAATTCTAGGCCCTTTAATTATCCGATCCTTAAAGTAGTAGGTATAATACTGATATTATCTCATTATAAGTGTGCCTGGTATGATATAAAATGTGATACTGTTCTTCCTAAAGTCCTTTTTAGTGTTAAAACTCATTATAGCCTCCTCGATATATGTTGAAATTAATTCGTAAAGAAGAGATGATTTTTTTAAAGCAAGATGCTACATGTTAAAACTCATTATCGTGTGTTCCTGAGATCTAAAGGAGAATTTAGGATGCATAAACAAGATTCCCAAAAACAAATTGAAAATTTTGATTTGGGTGAAGTTTTTCAAGTTTTGAAAATGTGATTACCATAGTTTTTCAAAACATATTTCACTTTTTGTTGTGGAAAACATGAAACATTATTTATACTCATAAGTTCTAAAAACTATCAAGACTACACAACCATACAAAATATACATACTTGCTTATCTCAAATTATACAGAACATGATATTTTAATAACAATTGCTAATAACACACTTAATAGCTACTACAATTAAAATTACAATACAAAGATCCATCCATTCAAGAAGAAAAAGAAAAAAAAAAGATAGTAACTAGCTTAGCTCCTTCACTTTATAGAAGAGACTGCTTTAATTGTGGATGTATGGTAGATACGGCTTTAATGGAGGAACATGGTATATATAATTAGTTGGGTCATAAATAGATGAGGTTAAAAAAAGGGATAAGGCATCATTACCCCCACTCACCTAGTAGCGTTTTTGCTACGACACACCTTACCTAATGTTTGGTCCTATCACCCCCCTAAACTATTTAAAACCGTAATATTTTACCCCCTAAACGCTGATGGCCACTCTCATATGGGAGAGTGACTGTTATATCCCGTATTTTGCGTATTCAGATGATTCAAGATAATTGCGGGAAGTTAAGGGCAAGGCCATATTTTTTACCTTGTTTAGCACACAAGTTGTTCATGAAAGTTTTGAAGTGGAAATATTAAGAAAGCCTAGGGGCAAAAAGGAAAATTCGCAAGATGGCTCATAGAAAATATGGAGGAAGGCTAAGGGCAAATTTGAAAATTGGAGAAATAATTTTTCATGAATGCCAAAACAAAAAAAAATGGTCTTGGAGCAAAAGGGGCCAAGTGGGCCGTCCATAGGGTGTGGCCCTTGGCCCACATGGGTGCAAAATAAATAATTAAAAGAAGACTAATTGGATCATATTATTCATCTTCATCCATAGAAGTTTGAAGAAACTTGGAGAAGGAGAAAAACAAGAAGGCCATTTCGGCCATGGCTTACCAAACAAGCTTTGGAGAAATCTTGATCAAAAAATTATTTTCTCCTAGCATTCCTACTAATTTTAAGGTCCTCTTTAACGTGGTATAATTGTTGGAGCAAGTAGATCCCTCTTTGTTGCAAGTTCACAACCAAAGCCAAGTGAGAAGTTAAGGGGAAAAGGTAAGATTTAATCTTCTTTTATATAGTATGGATGGTTGTGTATGTTGTAGCATGTATAAAATGGGTGATATTCATGAAAATATGGATGTTGGTTGTGGCCGTGTATATGTGTGTTGTGTAGGAAGATGAGTCAATTATTTTATCTAGTGTTTTGATTGTTGTTGTTGTGGATTTTATGTTGAGAAAGAAAGTTTAATGATTCTAGTGAAGTTGTATTGGTTGGAGAGTTGCTTTAGAAGTTAATGTGATTTGAATATAGTTTTCTTGTAATTATGGAAAACAATGTTGTTAGTTTGTGGATTGTTGGTGTAGTTCATGAATTTGAAGGAAGAAAATGTGTCGTTATTGTTCTTGTTGCATTTGGGAGGTTTCGGGTGGTATTGTGCATTGGTTGGGATGTTTTGGTCATTGCGTGGATTGTTTGAAGTGTTCTTGAGTCTTGTTTGTAAGGTCTTGGCAAGTATTTGAACGTGTGAGCATTTATGTTGGCTTGATCGTATGTGATTGAATTGAATATAAATAAAATGTCGTCGAATTATGTAAAAGGAGCTACTAATGTTAGAATGTATTTTGAAATAATTGTTGAAGTTGGAGATATGATTGTTGGTATTGTTGTTGATAATTTGGCCGAGTTGAATTCTCGGATTTGTTGTTGATAAATTGGCCGAGTGAGATTCTCAGGGATGGTGTATTTACAGGGGAAATGCTGCCGAAATTTCGGCAGAATATAAATGAATTCATTTGAAGGACTAAAGCAAGTGTATGACGACGAATCTAATGATTATGTCAATTCTCTTGAATGTATACTAGCAAGTTTGGACGAAAAAGCGTAGCTAATTGGACGTGGGACAGGTATGTAAAGCTTACCTTTTCTTTTTTTGGCATGTCCTAGAGCTAAGTAAGATATGATACTTATCTTGGGGTAACTCTATTCTTGATTCCGAGCTGGTTAATGATTCCTATTCACTTCTTGATGTGAGTAAACTTAGTATAGCCGAGCCAATTGTATGACTGAATAACAAGGAAAGTCTAAAGAGTTCTGTAAGTAGTAATGTCCCTAACTTTCGTAGACGGTCTCGGATTGCTTGAAAATGGTTGTATAGGTTTCTATAATGAATAACGTTCATAACTTTCATGTGCTAACTCGGATTGTTTTGGAAATGCTTGTAGAGGTTTCTATAATGAATAACGTTCATAAATTTCATAAGCGAACTCAGATTGTTTTAGGAACGTTCACGGGGGGTTCTATAATGAACGATGTCCATAAAGATATTTGAAAGGTACTTGGTATGATTGTTGCTTTAATTTTCCAAAAATAGCTTCTGAAACGTTCATAGGAGGTTCTGTACTTCAAACGCTCATAACTTTCTTATACTAAGTCGGATTGACCCGAAACTTGTTTCTGAGTCTTCAGGCGTCAGTAAGTATACTTATACATCAAGTCATAAAAGTTGATTTATGTGCATCTAGTTTCCCGCTACTCTTCTCGTGCATATGGTCATTAACTTTCTTATGCTAACTCGGATTAACTTGAAACGTGTTTGTGGTTTACTAATGATTTCAAGAAAATTAGTTTTGTACTAAAGGAAACATAAAGTCGGTTTTCAAAATCACTCCGAAGGGGGTGCGAGATTTTACTATTTAGACTTTCAAAACCACTCCGGAGGGGGTGCGAGATTTACTAATGAAATTTTCAAAACCACTCCGAACGGGGTGCGAGGTTGTACTATTTCATTCCATATACGACTTATGTTTACATTCCATGGCATTATCATTATTATGCCGGAAGCGGCATGCCCGAAGGGGCCATTATCATTATTAAGCCGGAAGCGGCTGCCCGAAGGGGCCATTATCATTATTAAGCCGGAAGCGGCTGCCCGAAGGGGCCACTATCATTATTAAGCCGGAAGCGGCTGCCCGAAGGGGCCACTATCATTATTAAGCCGGAAGCGGCTGCCCGAAGGGGCCATTATCATTATTAAGCCGGAAGCGGCTGCCCGAAGGGGCCGTTATCATTATTATGCCGGAAGCGGCTGCCCGAAGGGGTCATTATCATTATTATGCCGGAAGCGGCATGCCCGAAGGGGCCATCATTACTACGCCGGAAGCGGCCGTCCGAAGGGAATATTTGGTTAGCATGTCGGAAGCGACACGTGTGCTAGATTGTATTATTTGCTTAAAGAATGTGTGTTCGTTGCATTATTTACTTAAGGGTTGTTTTGAGACCTCGTGTATACATTTGTGCCTCTTCCAGCGAAGGTTGCAGGTATTGAGTTTGATTGCGATTTCTTCTCTCCTAAATTAAGCTATGGTTATGATTTGTTACCGCTTTACATACAGTACATATTCCGTACTGACCCCCTTTCTTTGGGGGCTGCGTTTCATGCCACGCAGGTACGCCCAGATGAGTAGAAGACTGTGCTAAAGGTGTTCCAGCGGGATTGGCGAGCTCCATCTCAGTTCGGAGTGTTGCCGGGTCAAGTACCTATGTCATGGTATTTTGTACATGTTAGAGACTTTGCAAACAGTGTCCTGTGGATAGGGCGTCGAGAAGTGCGAATCACTTGTAGATGTTAAAAGAGTATGTATTTTCAGATGATTTCAGTTGGTTTAAAGTACGTAGTTGATTGAAAGTTTTCATAATCTGTATAAAGAGAATGATCTCTATGTGAAAAAGTTTCATGTTTTTAAAAGTTTTTGAAATGACAGGTTCTGGTAAAGTGAATGTTTAAGGGTTCGCTCGACTCTGAAGAGAGTCGGGTGCCCATCATGCCCTGTCAAGATTAGGGTGTGACAGTGACATACACTCTCCTTGCCACATGTGCATTTATTTATTTTCTTTTTTAAAAAAAAAAAACAGCTTACGTGTCAATTTTTAAGAATAAAAAACTGATTTTTCTTTTAAAAAATTTATTTTTAAAACCCGTTTTTTTAAAAAAAAAACTGAAAACGCGAATTAAAAAACTGAATTTTCTTTAAAAAAAATAAATTTAAAACCCTTTTTAAAAAAAAATCAGCTTACGTGTCAATTTTTAAGAATAAAAAAATAAAAAACTGATTTTTCTTTTAAAAAAATTATTTTTAAAACCCTTTTTAAAAAAATAAAAAATAAAAACAGGAAACGCGAATTAAAAAACTGAATTTTCTTTAAAAAAATAAAAAACTGAATTTTCTTTTAAAAAAAATATTTTTAAAACCCCTTTTTTTAAAAGAAAAGAAAAACTGAAAACGCGAATTAAAAAACTAAATTTTCTTTAAAAAAATAAATTTAAAACCCTTTTTAAAATGTCTTAAAAGATCTTGATTTTCATGATTTCATTTTCTTAGGATACTTTTATTTTTCAAATAAAATTCGAAAAAGTGTTTTTCTTGTCAAAATTTGAAAAAAAACTGATTTTTTATAAAATTTTTGAATAATAATTATTTTTTTTTAAATGTGGAAAACCTGTTTTTAAAATTAAATTTGGAAAACTACATTTATTTTCATATTTTAAAAAAATATAGATTTTTAAGAAAAAAATTAAGTTTTCTCGTTTTTTATGTTTCTCACTCTCTCAAAGAGAGTGAAACACACTCTCCTTGTCACGTCAACCTTAAGGGGGTAAAATATTATGGTTTTAAATAGTTTAGGGAGGTGATAGGACCAAACATTAGGTAAAGTCTGTCGTAGCAAAAACGCTACTAGGTGAGGGGGTAATGATGCCTTATCCCTTAAAAAAAAGGTTAGGGTAGTTTTTAAAAGTTTTGACAAGGCCAAAACATAGATCTTGGCCCAAAAATATGTTTGAGCCAGAATTTGTAATTTTAAAGATTTGTCTTGAAAGTTTGGCAAAATGTTATAGCCAAACAAAGATTTGAAAACAAGTCTCCAAAATATTCTCCCAAATCTATGGCCAAACGGGAGCAGAGAAGGTCATGTTTTTATTGTACAAATGCACTATAACTAAGAGTAGAAACAGAGAAGGTCACCTAACTATGGATAATGATCTCTCAAGGTCATGTTTCTTTGTTTTGTAACAAGAAACTCGCCCAACTTTTTCCATATCACATTGAAAGTCACCCACTATATATTTGGCCAATAAAATATGACATGGCATTTAATTCAGTACACATGGACTTTTCCTTCTTTTTTTGTTCCTCAGTTCACATGGAAAAAAGACCCGAACCGACCCCAACCCATATTAACCCTATTTTCTCTTAATTAAAATAGAGTTTCACTCTCTAAAATAAAATTGTCCCATCATTTTACTAAAATCATGTCTTCTTCTTTTTTCTTCTCTCAGATAAAGTCCGTAAGGAATTTTTTTAACGACATAGTAGAAGATTACTTGAATATTATTGTTGAAAGTAATCTAGTGATGCTTGCTAAGAGGAGTTGTGGTGGCAAGGTCAAAGTATGTCGCATTCATGATATCTTGTTTCATTTCTGCAAGGCAAGAGCACACAAGGAGGATCTTATACAGCGTATAGAACGGTAAAAGACCAACTAAATGGTGCTTTGTTTGTGCACTCAACAAAGTAATAAAGTGATTTTTCAAAATTAATCTTATTATGTACTATTTTCTGTATTCTAGGTCCCAAGGAGACTTTTACTCTCACAAGTAGCTTGCTCAACGTCGACTGGCCTTCTATGCTAAAGTTGATCTAGTAGAATGGAGTTCGTCTTGCTCATTTGTTGGCTCTGTACTGTTCAAGGGAGCTAACGCAAATGCATCCTCTTCAATTGCTCAAGCCCCAAAACATATTTCACAATTTTAAGTTTCTAAAAGTATTGGATTTGGAGTTCACTGTGATTGATTCGTTCCCAACTAAGCTGGTCTACTTGAGGTATTTTGCTGCACGAACTTCTCAGGAGTAAATTACATCGTCCATAGACAAGCTATGGAATCTTGAAACTTTGATAATCAATCAAACGAAAGGGAATCTGTCAGCACCCATGACAGTTTGGAAGATGGCTAAATTGAGGCATCTTCACATTTCTCATTGCTTGACTTCAGAAGAGTTAAGTGACGAATCCTCAAAACTTGATGATTTGGGAACTTTTTCCACTCCATATTTTTCTTGTGTCAAGTATGCAGGATTGATGCTGAGAAAAACACCTAATATTCGGGAACTAAGATGCAAATTTAAGGGTATGTGCAGTGGCCAATTCCCTGTACTGGGTGGAAAACAGCTTGAGGTGCTGGACATTTTCAATGATCAGCCCGTAAAAGTCCTATCATATCTTGTATGCATCTCCACGTCAAATCTCAAAAAATTGAAAGTATCCTTCTTTAGATTGGGCCTTCAGCACTTATCAAACATTGCTCAGCTTCAGAACCTTCAAGAACTTGTTTAAATATTAAAATATTTCGCAAAATTTCGGATAACCAATATTTTATATAATTTAGCACAAAATAGTTAAGTTCAACATGAAAAAGTCATTACAAAGTAGATTTCATAACTCAAAGTGTATTTATTTAACATTTTTTTATGCTACCATTTATTGTTTAACACACATGTCATATCTTGCTCAATTTTAATCCAATCAATTTTTTAAAATGTTAATAATTTGATGAAGTTATCATGTATTTTACCAGTATTTTCTAAATTTTCATTTTATGCAACTTTCTTAATCCAATTTTTAAAGTATATAAATTAATTAATTTGGCTCGATTTGGGTTTGAAAAGTTACTAAAGTTCAAATTTCATGTAAAGGTATAGCAATTCTATATGAAGGAAAATAAAAAAAATTATTTTCTTATTTATATGCTCCTTATATATAGTTAAAGGCTCGATTTGGGTTTGAAAAATTACTAAAGTTCAAATTTCATGTAAAGGTATAGCAATTCTATACGAAAGAAAATAAAAATTGTTATTTTCTTATTTATATACTCCTTATATATAGTTAAATTTATCCTCATTTAGATGATTTAATTTTTATACACTATCAAGAAGCCATACAAAATTGAGAATATTTAATTAAAGATAATTTAGTGAAAAAACTTCTTAATTTCTAGGTATGAGTGATTTGTTAGAGCCAAAGTTTCTTTTCCAACTAAAACAGTTATTATATTATGTCTTACTTCACCTTTACACATGCCCTACGTCATATGTTCCTCTCCATATGTTTCTCTATATTAAACATCCAACATTTTACTTCTTTTGTGATATCATATGTGCTTACAGATGCAAAAGGTAAAAATTATTGAATGACATTATTTAATGTTGAAAAATGAAGGTAGCGTATCAATCGAGATTATATTATCTTCAAAATCTCTTGTTTGATTAACAAATCAATCTTTCTAAACGTGAAGCATATATGAATAACAAAATTGATTCTTGAGGTTCATTTTATGAATTTAGGTTATTTATTGAATTTCGTCTAAAACTAATGTTAAAAAACACATTTGACTAGCATAAAGCCTTGACACATAAAACTAATGAGTGAAAAATTAATAAATATCAAAATAAATATATTTCTATCTATAAATTTTAAAAAAAAATCGCATGCTCACAAATTCATAAAATACAAAAATAATTTCCAATTTATGATCTTCAACGAGTTGCAAGTATCATGTTAGTTTATAGAATATCGAATCACTTGCGCCGTTATGGTATTTTCTAATTTTCCTACCATATTTATTTCCTCATAAATATTTGTTTTTTAGAATATATCACTTGCGCCCTCCAATTATATGACGATTTTTTTTAATAATTATGAAAACATATAAACAAAATTTGATTAACCTGCATTTACATTAAATTATTTATGTATAAAAATAAAACTTACGCATTATTTTTATATTTTAAGTTTGGGCACGGACTTGGGCCTCCACCAACTAGTAACTTATACAGGTACTAAAGTATTAGTTATGCAGGATTCTAAATAGCTAACCAAACACCGTGTAGACACTGAAATTTAGTCGGACTCAAATCCACAAATTAATTTGGATCATATTCTAAATTCGAGATGTATTGGTCCAAACAAATATTATGGGCTAACATAATCAGATTTATTGCTTAAGTCCATCATGTATGGATTTAATTGAAAGACCAATTCAATTGAGTTAGTCTATCTTGTCGGACTTCACATGATGAGCCCACTTTATTAGCCCAAGGTCCATGCCACGTATCAAATGACGTGGCGCGCCAAGTCAAGTCAAGGACCAATAAAGTCGTGCCACATGCATAAGTAACGCAGCATGCCAAGTCAATAGAAGAACCAATCAAATGTCGCCAAGTGTTCAAATGACATGGTTCAACCAATCATATACATACCGTAGCTCTCCCCTGCAATTATAAATAGGGTGTTTCATAAAGCCAAAAGGCATCAAGAAAAATACTTAGAGAAGCTCTCATCCGCAAGTCTTCCGCATACTAAGAAGTCTTTGCTCCTAGTGGTGAGCCGCAAGTTTTCATACCTCTACGTTTGTGATTAAAGCTCGGCTCCGCATTCGTAGTGAAATCTCAACAACAAGTAATCCATCCATTCAAGAACAAGCAAATCCCTTGATTGATGTCCGTATCGTGAGGAGAAAAATCGGAAGATTACATCTTTTTATTTAAGATTTCATAAAGATTGTAACCTCCGCACAAATTCTTGAAATCAAATATTATTCTGTCGCTATTTTTCTTGTCTTGATTTTTATTTTTCAGGAACGAAAGATTAGTCGTTACACATTTGGCACACCCAATGGGACAATCTTTACCTCTCCTCTCTTCTTTATAAAAGTCGAAGTTTAAAAACACTATGATGGATTCCAAGAAAGTCAACTCGAAATCCGCATTCGCAAAAACTATCGAATCCAAATTTTTCGTTGTTGTGGAAAACATTCTAGATGTTACTGAGGAGAGCATCAGACCCGTTAACCAAGCCAAATTACTAGAAGAATGAGCTCCGCAAGCGCATTCTGAATCGGCTGTCGTCTTTAGTTCTTCCTCAAAAGGCGTAAGATCTCTTGTAAACACCACAGAAAAGGGGTAGGATGTGGCCAAAATGGTCGAGAAGGTTCTTGCCCAACTTAGTTTATCTAAGTCCAGGAAATCCTTCAACCAATCCGATGATGATGTCTTGAGCACCGGATCTACTATGTATAACATGTTCACATCATATGTTCACGAACCATGTTCTTCTCCATCACCTATGATGGTGGTGCATGCGATGATGACTAATGCTTCAACCATAGCAGAACAACTTGAAAATTTGACGAAAGCAGTTGAAGGCCTATCAAAGTATGTTAAAAATCAAGATGCTAAAACCACCAAGTTAACAAATAAATTAGAGAGTATGGACGAAGGAGAATCTACCCAAGCACCTGTAAACCATCATGAAACACAAGAGGAAGGAGAGTCATCCTCTAAACAAGAAATAATGATCAAGAAGGTCCAAGTATCCGCCGAAGGTTTGATTCCCGTTAGCCAATTGAAGGACTTCATCATGGAGGCTGTCAAGCATAAATCTGAGTCTGCATCCAAATTTTCTCTTACATATGCAAACCCTTATACGCAAAGGATTGATAACTTGAACATGCCTACTGGCTATCAACCTCCTAAGTTGCAGCAATTCGACGGCAAGGGAAATCCGAAACAACATGTAGCACACTTTGTTGAAACTTGCAATAATGTTGGAACATATGGTGATTACCTTGTCAAACAATTTGTTGGATCTCTCAAAGGGAGTGCCTTCGATTGGTACATAGACCTCAAACCTAATTCCATTGATAGGTGGGAGCAACTAGAGCAAGAATTACTCAACTGCTTCTATAGCACAAGGCGTGTTGTGAGCATGATAGAGCTTACGAATTCCCGCCAAACAAATGGTGAGCAAGTTATTGACTTCATCAATCAGTGTAGGAACTTGAGCCTTAACTGCAAAGATCATCTTAGTGAAACTTCTGAGATCGAAATTTGCATCCAAGGTATGCATTGGGGTCTTCGTTATATATTGCAAGGAATAAAGTCCAAGACATTTGAAGAGTTGGCAACCTGTGCACATGATATGGAATTAATCGTTGATACAAGTGGAGATCAATGGTTTCTTATCTATGAGCCTCACGAAGATGTAGATATAGAAGAACTCCATAGTGGGGGCAAGTTTGGATCTGAAGATGAAATCGAAGAGTCCTTGTATATTACAATGCTCCTCGACACATGAGTCCAAACTGCAAGTTGAAGCGCTCTTCGACGCAAGAGTCTAAACCGTAAGTTGAAATGCTCCTTGACACACGAGTCTAAACTGTATGTCCCGAGCTCTGCAAATCTGGGATAAATTCTCAAGTCATAAAGCTCATCAAATTTGAGCCAAATCTATAAGTTGTGATGCTCCTCGATGCAAGATCCTGCAATGCAATTTGAAATGCTCCTTAACACAAGAGCCTAAATTGCAAGTTAAAACACTCCTTAACGCATGAGCCTAAACTGCAAGTTAAAATGCTCCTTGACACACGAGTCTAAACTGAATGTCACAAGCTCTTCAAATTCGGGCTCCTTGTCTCACTATAAGTGTGCCTGGTATAATATAAACTGTGATATTTTTCTTCCTAAAGTCTTTTTCAGTGTTAAAACTCATTATATCCTCTTCGATATGTGTTGAAATTAATTCGTAAAGAAAAGATGATTTTTTTAAAGGAGGATGCTATATGTTAAAACTCATTATTGTGTGTTCCTGAGGTCTAAGGGAGAATTTAGGATGCATAAACAAGAAGTTACGGTACTTGGCTAGCGTTTGGCCATAGATTCCCAAAAAAAAAATGAAAAATTTGATTTGGGTGAAGTTTTTCAAGTTTTGAAAATGTGTTTGACCATAGTTTTTCAAAACATATTTCACTTTTTGTTGTGAAAACATGAAACATTATTTATACCCGTAAGTTCTAAAAAGATGTCCCTAATAGCTACCTTAACAAGTATATAATCAACCAAGAAAGTCATCCTTACACTCACAAACGAGTTTCATCATCAACATATTCAAAACAAGCTATTATATCAAATGGGAAAAGAGGGATATTCGTACTAGGGTTAAGGTACCTAAAATATCCCTAGTAAGACTTTTAAAATACTATTAGACCAAAAGTAGAAAAACACTACGGAGGACCATTGGTCTTCACGATAATTAACATTAGTTGAGTGACTTTTATATTGCAAAACAATGAAAAGTGACTTTTTGTGATAATCATCATTAGTTGAGTGACCGCCTGAGAAATCACAACTTGGCATCCTCTAGCACACGCTAGTAGGCTGAACACCAACATACTAGTTGGACATAAACCCACACTACAATGATAGTTAATCCTGAAATCTCTTGTCTCGGCACCTCGCTGTCCCTAGACTTGGTGGCCTTCAAGCCAAGGCTTCAATGCAGAAAATGTGTGCTCAAGCAAATTATTGTACACCAAAGTTGTTATATCCTGCATTTTGTACGTTCGGATAATTCGAGATAATCGCGGGAAGTTAAGGACGAGATTATATTTTGATTTTTGTTTAGCACACAAGTTGCCGAAGAAAATTTTGATGGGGAAATGTTAAGAAAGGTTAGGGGTAAAAAGGAAAATTCGTAAGACGACTCATAGAAATACGGAGGAAGGCTAAGGGCAAATTTGGAATCTGGAAAAAATTATTTTTCATGAATTGCAAGACAAAAAAAAAAGTTGGGCTTGGATAATTTGGGGCCACATGGCCGGCCATAGAAGAAATGGGCCAAGGCCCACATGAACTTAAAATAAATGATATAAAGAGGACCTATTCATATATTCATCTTATCATTTGGAACATTCAAGAAATTAGGAGAAGAAAAAAAAAAAAGATAACAACATAGGGCCATTCGGCCATGGGCATGGAAAATTAGCCCCTTGAAATCTTGATAAAAAAAAATTATTTCTTCTAGTATTCCTACTAATTTGAAGGTCCTCTTTAACGTGGTATAATTGTTGAAGTAAGAATCCCTCTTATTGTTGCAAGTTCACAACCCTAGCTAAGTGAGGAGTTGAAGGAAAAAAGGTAAGATTTAATCTTCATTTATATATTATGGATGGTTTTGTATGTTGTGGTATGTGGAAATGAGTGAAATTCATGAAAATATGAATGTTAGGTGTAGCCGTGTATATGTATGTGTGTGGCCGTGTGTGTGTGTAAAATTAGGGGGCTAATTTTACTTAGTATTTTGGTTGTTGTTGTTATGGATTCCATGTTGGTAATGAGAGTTTAATGATCCTAGTGAAGTTGTAATGGTTGGAGACTTGTTTTAGAAGTTAATGTGAATTGAATATAGTGTTCTTGTAATTATGGAAGATAATGTTAGTGTGAATTGTTGGTGTAATTCATGGAGTTGAAAGAAAGAAATGTGTTGTCATTGTTCTTGTTGAGTTTGGAAGATTTCGGGTGGTATGTTGGTTTGGCCGTTTGAAATGTCGAGCGGATTGTTTGAAGCGTTCTTGAATATTGTTCGAATGGTTTCAGATTAGTACTTGAATATGTAAGCAAATATGAATTGAACTTAAATGAAATGTCGTCAAAGTTTGAAGAAAGAAGTTATTAATGTTAGTATGCTTTTTGAACTTATTGTGGATATTGTTGGAATAACTGTTGGCATTGTTGTTACTAAGTTGGCCGAGTTAAATTCTCGGATTTGTTGTTGTATGTTTGGCCGAGTTGAATTCTCGGAGATGTTGCATTTACAGGGGAAATGCTGCCGAAATTTCTGTAGATTAAGTGTTGGTTTAGAATTGGACTCTAAGCGTTCATGGCTAATGTTCGGTATATATGAATATTGTTGTAGACCTTGCGGAGCGAAAGACTTAAGTTTGGATTAGCATAGAAAGTGGGCAAGGTATGTAAGGCTTTCCCTTTCTTTCTTCTGGCATGATCTCTATGAAACAAGTAAATAATGTATATGTATGATTCCGAAGATATTCCTAATCTTGCCACTAGGATGACTAATATTTTTGATCTCCATAAGTCACTTCATATGGTTCCGATACGTATCCATGATTCCGAAGCTCTATTGATAAGTTTCCGAGGTTGTCTACGATTCTTACTGGCCTACCGATATGAGTATATTTAGCATGGTTGAGATTATTGCATAATTGGATAATGAGCCAAGTATAAGAGTTCATATTCTTAAAATGATTCTGTAAGTATTAATGTTTCTAACTTCTGCATACAGTCTTGGATCGGGCCGAACGTTCCTCGGCAGTAATATACTATATTTGCGGATCGGGCTGCACGTTCCGCAGCAATACACTGTATGATGTTCTATGAGTATGCATGCATGAATCTGTTATACGTATATATGATATATGGCGTCGGTATATTGATTTGACCCATAACGGTATTCGAAAGATAATCGATATGACTAAAGTCTTGATTTTTTTGTTAAAAATGCTAGCACGTCCGACTATTCCATCGAGTCTTTGATATACTTGATATGTACATATGACTCTAAAAGTTATAATTGATTTGATCTATACGATATCTGAAAGATACTTGATATGATTATTGCTTCGGTTTTCCAAAAATGGCTTCTGAAATGCTCGTAGAAGGTTTTGTACTTCAAACGTCCGTAACTTTCTTATACTAAGTCGGATTGACCCGAAACTTGTTCTGAGCCTTCAGGAGTCGGTAAGTATACTTGTCTATCGAGTCTTGATTTATGTTCATATGGTTTCGCATTATTCTGTTCGTGCAAGCCTCAGTTTGGATCTCACTGAGCCCGGGCCAGGATATGTTCTCGTGCGTACTCCTCTGCATTGTTCACCGTATCCCTCTCACTTGCGGACCGGGGCACGTTATATATGATATGTTGACATGATGATATGATGACGGGGTGGTGGCCAGGATGGCATATGATGACTCTATTCACCGCGTTCCGCAAAAGAGGGCCGGGGCACGCTACATGCATATATGATACATGATATTGACATACATGATATATGATTTACCGCGTCCCTCACGGGAGGGTCGGGGCACGTTATATGCTTACATAATATATGATTTACCGCGTCTCTCACGGGAGGGCCGGGGCACGTTATATGCATATATGATATATGATTCTGTCATGCATAATCCGTGTCTGGAAAGCGAGCTCTTTTGGCACTCTGGAAGATTCACTTATTCTCTGTACTTTTTCTGACATACGACATCGGTATACATGATTTGTGTCTGGAAGGTAAATATCTTGGTATTCTGGATGGTGTACCTAGTTCTGTACTGTTATTCCGGTTATGATTCTGTTTTCTGTATTTCATGCCTTACATGCTCAGTACATATTCTGTACTGACCTCCTTTCTTCGGGGGCTGCGTTTCATGCCCGCAGGTACAAACGCTTATTGTGGTGATCCGCCAGCCTAGGGTACCCATTCTGCTACTTGGGAGTGCTCCTTTGATCCGGAGCCCGCACTTTTGGTACAGATCTTTCCGTTGTACATATTTATGTATATATGACTATTCAGGGGTACGGCGGGGCCCTGTCCCGTCATATGATTTTGTTATCTTTGTTAGAGGCCTGTAGACATGTATGTGGGTCATGGGTCGTCATGGTTCGGTTATGTCTGTGATTTGCGTCTACGCGGTCCTATTTGCTATGATAGCCTTAACGGCTTGTATGTATATATATGCTTATGTAAATGCTTTGGGACGGTAGGTTCTGCGACCGCTTAAGGCAACATCTGCCCTTAATAGCTGTAATAATTAATATATGCTGGATATGGACGAGTCATTGATATGCTGATTTGGTAAGTAAGCGTGTATGGGTGTCCATCTCGGGCACTAGTCACGGCCCACGGGGTTGGGTCGTGACAAAAGTAACTGAAGAAAAATCCGGTGCCACGGATCAGCCATCAGCTCACCCCAAATACGAATGACAAGTTTAAAAGAGTTGTCACACCACATGGTAAAGTAGTAGCTTATGCATCTAGGTAGCTTAAGAATCACGGAATGAATTATCCGATGGTATAGTCGTAGCAATAATAAACCCAACAAAGGTTGGGGTCGAGAAAGACCAGAACTTTTATCTGTACATCTTCTTCATGTAGGCTTTTTCCTTTAATTAAATTAAATATTTTGGAACATAACTATTAATTTTGGAGCTATTAACTTTATAACTGATTTCCTTTTTTCTCCTATAGGTGCTTATGATAATTAGGAAGATTATTACGAGGCTGCAGTGGAGGAGTTGGACGATGAGTATTAGCCAACACAATTTGGAAGATATCATGAACTTTTTCTAAGTTTGTGTGTTTTTATCTCATTTTTAAGACAGCCCTTGATCAACTCATGAGAGAAACAGTTGAATGTTTTTTTTTTTTTTCTTTTTTCTTTCTTTTGGTTATTAGTGGTTGATATTTATCTCTAATGTTTATTACCTCCCTATTTGACTTAACGACTGTCCTAATGTTTCAAGAAGGTATCTGAAAATTGGTCAGAGTATTTGCTTTTACAGCTTCCCCTTTGTGTATCAAGATAACATCCATAGTTAAGATGAAATTTTAGTTTACAGTTTCAATCTTCCAAGATCAGGTTCTTATTAGTAAATAGAGTAAAATTGTTCCATCAGATATTTCATTGATATATTTATGAGTTCCACTATGAAATCAAAATACTGATGCAACGAAAGAAATTTATCTGAGTTATAATTCGTTAGGTTCCGCTGCTAGATGACCTCGAGTTCAGGTGAATGATTTCACCATTTTCTTTTTCATTTGATACCTTTGTGCATTTTATGAATTCACCAAAATGTTGTTATGATACTGTGCTAAGATCATGCTCCTTCAGCATACATTAATCAAGGCTTTCCTTGCCCTTATATATACCTGTTATTTATTTTTTTTCCTTACCAAATGCCATCTTATATTCTCAAATTGGAAATTCATCTTAACAATTATCATCTCTTATAATTGTAAATTTCCCAAGAACATATAACAGTAAAGAAGCTAACATATACATTCTAGATAAGTTAATCCCACCAGACTTCAATCTATATAGCCAATAGAAAGCTGAACTCAGTTTTTCACCACCAAGTATTTAATAGCTAAAGAGCTTATTTATAATGTCAATGTCAAAGCCAAGAAAGAAATTTTGTTACAAGTACTAGTGAGTACCAGGTAGTGACTGAGTATTTCATAGTATTCGAACTATATAGGATCTTGATTGTCAGACATAATGATGACAGGATATAGGTCGAATAGTGGGAGAATTTAGAAGATCTCATACATGAAATTTTGGCTAAGGGGGTGACGAAGTTCTATCTGTTCATCCTCTCTACATACATACCACTTCATTGAAGGTGCATCCACCTCTGAGTTCATCCCGGTTGGAAAAGAAGAGTTAATCTTTGAGGAAGAAGTGAAACAACTTAGCAAAAGAAATTTCAGCTGATGAGAAAGTCAAATGTTTGGAGGAAAAAGAATGTTAAATACAAAGGGGTTAATTTTCTCTGGATTTAAGAGATATCAGTGATCAGTTGTGCTTCCCATATTTTCATATTAGTACACCGGTTTCTGTGCCTTGAATCCATTGGAATGCATGCTCTAACCGCTGTTGACTATATACATCTCAAAATCAAAACACTAAACAACAGAACAGGGAGTACAAGGCCTCATCCGAAGCTTAAGAAACAGATGTAATATACTATCGCGAAGTAGTTGTTTCTGACTGTTACCCAGTGAAGAAACCTCTTCACTATATCATGACCTGTTGTGGATGGGATGTGATACTTTTCAAACTCTTTGTTTGCTTGAGCGATTTGAATCAAAAAATTTGCTTACTGGAGCTGATTTGATGAATTAACTATACGCTGGTTCTTTGGTTCAGCTCATGTTGTTGGTGTTCCATCTCGAAGCAAAGTGTGAACTTGTAAGTGACGAAGCTTTCTCTTGAAGAACGGCCAAACCCCTGTTTGGATGGTTGTTTCCTGGGTTCATTGATTTATGTTTTCTATGAAAGCATATTTGTATTCATTATTCTTAAAATTATGTTGTATGGTGTGGTAAATTCGTGGTTATATAACCATGAAAAAGTTTAATTTTCGTAATCACGATTTGATGAATTTTGCGTGGTTACGTATTTTATTTCCCCATTATATCCCCTACCACCCACTACCCCACCTCATCCCACAACCACCAACCCCCACCACTCACCCATTGACCACCACTTACTTATTTTTTAAAGTTTATATTTTATTCTTTATCTGATTTTTATTAATAAATACTGTTATTAAACCATAGCATACGATAGAGTCTATTCAAACATTATGTTTATTAATACAGTACATCATACTAAACCATACCGTATTGCAGATAAGAATTGCAAATGACCTATTACTGATGAAAATCATGGTTCTTCTTCTCAGCTGCTTTTAGGACAGTAAGACATCGGGAGTCCTGTTTCTGTGAGGAGTTTAGATTCACCCCAATTATAAAAGCTACGACACGATTCAAAGACAGAAAACTAATGGATTTGTGCAAAGGCGTATGACTATGAACGCAAAATTTGCTAAAACTCAACAAGAAAATGGGGATTAGTTAATAGATGAAAATCACTCTTTTGCACGGATTGTCCTTCCAAGGCGCTGGTCTTTAACTTTTACCCCTGAAATTGTTGATTTTTAATTTTTGTCCTTCGCTTAAAAAAGTGGCTAAAAATATTCTAAGGTTTTAGGTTCGAATCCTCGTTCAATAAAAAAAATTTGCAAGGCAAGGCTTCGCGAAAAGTATGCTTTATAAGGCAGAAGTTGCCTTAAAATTCTGCATTCAGACAGAATTTGCTTTAAGGCAAGCCTCTAACTTTAAAGCATTTTTTTTTTTACAAAAGTTAGACCTTACTTTTGTCTAAATATGTCTAATTTTGCAACGAAACTCTAGCCAAAATTAAATTAACTTACAGCTCCAAAGTATTAACTGAAAAATCAAAATCGAAAAAAGTGTGCAAGTGGATGGTCAATGTTAGGATTTAAATCCCAAATCCGACCTTTATAAGCAGGTTCCCAGGAAAGATTGGAGGGTCACAGCTGGACCACTTAAATACCAACCTCCTTAGACAGAACCTACTTACGCCGTGATGTAAGCGAAGAATAAATAGCACACACAGATTTATAGTGGTTCACCCTCAATGTGAGAGCTACGTCCACGTTGCTGCTGCAGATCTTATTAAAGAAGAAATATTACAAGTGTTTACAACACTCAACCTCACAACCCCAATCCCAATTACACTCAAGAATTTTACCACAGAAAATTCTCTCAAAGACCTTCTCTTACTTAGGCCTTTCACTAAGAGTATTTCTCTTAGATTTTTCCTCTCTTGGGATGTGTATAGCAAATGATCTTAATGATATCTTACAAATGAACCATAAGCTACCTATTTATAGGAATGAATTTCCTATGATGAGGTAAGCGCTTACATCACAACTATTATGAGGTAAGCGCTTACATCACGACTATGTGAACAAAAGAATTGACTTGTTTGGCCAATTCCACACCTAACAAATCTCCCACTTGAAGACTAATTTTAATTTGTCTTCACACTTTGATCGATGCAGCAGCTCTTTCCTACTTTCATACTTCGTGCAGGCCAACTGAAGTTGAGCATAGCTTCAGTTTGTCTATCGTCACTGCCTTTGTCAGCATGTCTGCTGGATTCTGACTCCCTGCGATCTTCTCAAGTACTAGCGCTCCATCTTCCAAAGCTGATCTAATGAAATGGTACCGGAGTTGTATGTGCTTCGTTCGAGCATGGTAAACCGGGTTCTTTGCCAAATGAATGGCGCTTTGGCTATCACAATATAGCACACTTCCCTCGTGGTCCTGATCCAATTCCCACAGAAAAGATTGTAGCCACATCATTTCCTTTGTGGCCTCCGTCACAGCAACGTACTCAGCCTCACAACTAGAGAGAGCTACTATCTTTTGCAACTTGGAAGCCCAAGAGATTGCAGTACCTCCGAAGGTGTAAACATACCCGGATGTGCTCTTTCTGCTATCAATATCACCACCGTTGTCAGCATCAACATACCCTTGCAATCCTGTTTTTGATTTTCGGAAATACAGAGCTGAACTCGAGCTGCCTTTCAAATATCTGAATATCCACTTCACAGCCTCCCAGTGTTGCTTTCCCGGATTGCTCATAAATCGGCTGACAACTCCCACTGCATGTGCAATGTCTGGCCTTGTACATATCATTGCATACATAAGACTACCGATTGCAGATGCATAAGGTATCTTGTCCATCTGCTTCTTCTCATCCTCGGTAGTCGGCGACTGATCCTTTGACAACCGAAAGTGTCCAGCCAAGGGAATGCTGACTGGCTTGGTTCCATTGGGTTCTTCCTTTATCTGATAAACCCATTTATTTTGCAATGCCTTCTTATCCTTTGGCAACTCGGCTAACTTCCATGTATGATTTGCCGATAGTGAATCCATCTCATTTTTCATTGCCAGCTCCCACTTAGTCGATTCATCGACTTGCATTGCTTCTTCATAACATTCCGGCTCCCCTCTATCAGTGAGTAGAATGTAGTTGAGGGATGGAGAGTACCTGTGAATCGGCTTCCTGATTCTGGATGATCTACGCAGTTCTGTGATTGGCGTCTGTTGATTTGTTTCAGAATCAACACTTTCATCAGCACCTTCTCGGATTGTTTGTTTCTCTGCCTCGGTTGTACCTGGCTGCGGCTCAGGTGTCGGAAAGTCCCTCAAATCGACTATTTCCGATTCCTTGTCCTGACATTCTGAATTCTTTTGCAGCTTGTCTTTGTACAGTACCTCTTCGTTGAAGACAACATTCCTGCTTCGGATGATCTTCCGATTTTGTTCATCCCAAAATCGGTAACCAAGCTCGGTGTCACCATAGCCAATAAAGTAACACTTCTTTGATTTTGGATCAAGCTTGCTTCTAGCCGTATCATCATTATGAACATATGATAAGCAGCCAAACACTTTCAGAAATGAAAGATTTACCTTCTTGCCACTCCAGACTTCTTCTGGAATTCTGAAATCCAAGGGAACTGACGGTCCTCGGTTAATTAAGAAGGCCGCGGTATTGACTGCATCTGCCCAGAATGTCTTGGGCAGTCCAGAGTGTATTCTCATACTCCGAGCACACTCGTTCAATGTTCGGTTCATTCTTTCGGCTACTCCATTCTGTTGCGGCGTTCCAGGAATAGTCTTCATCATCTTGATCCCATTATCGGCACAGTACCATTTGAAATCACCATCAGTGTATTCTCCGCCGTTGTCGGACCTCAAACACTTCAACTTGAGGTTTGTTTCATTCTCGACCATGGCTTTCCATCTTTTGAATACACTAAACACATCGGATTTATTTTTCATAAAGTAAACCCATACCTTCCTGGTTGAATCATCAATGAAGGTCACGTAGTAGTGTGATCCTCCAAGAGAGGGGACAGTGGTAGGTCCCCACACGCCTGTGTGCACCAATTCCAGCTTCTCGACCTTCAACTCCCTGCCTGCATTTGAGAAGCTTACTCGCTTTTGTTTTCCGAGAATGCAGCTCTCACACGTATGAAGGTCCACCGTCTTCAGCTCCGGAATTAAGCCATTTGTCACCAACAGCTTCATCCCCTTCTGGCTGATATGCCCCAGCCGACAATGCCACAAATCTGTCTTCTTTGTGTTGTCAACCACAGCAACAGTATCACGACAGCTAGCCGTCATGTAGAGAGTGCCAATCTTCTTTCCTCGGCCAACTACCATAGCACCTTTCGCCACCTTCCAAGACCCATTACCAAAGTTGAGATCATATCCCTCATCATCAAGCTGACCTACTGAGATCAGGTTTCGCATCAGCTTTGGAACATGTCTAACTTTTGTAATCTTCCACGAGGATCCATTTAACATCTTCAAATTAATGTCTCCCGTGCCAACAACATCTAGCGGCTCTCCATCGGCTAAATAAACTTTGCCGAGATTCCCAGCCACGTAGTTTGTCATTATATCATGATGTGGGGTGGTATGAAAGGACGCTCCTGAGTCAAGCACCCAAGAGTCTATCGGGCTGTCAACCGATAGCAACAACGCATCGCCAATGTCTTCCGTAGCAGCGTTGATTCCAGCCCCCTTGTTGTCCTCCTTCTTTGGCGCCCTGCAGTTCTTCTTGAAGTGACCTGGTTTTCCACAGTTCCAACACTCATGTGTTCGTCCTGGTCTGGATTGACCCCTGCCATTCCTTGACTTCGATCTGCCCCTATTTCGGTTGTAGTTTCTGTCATAATTTCTGCTTCTGTTTTCAACATTAAAAGCAGAACTCGTCGATGCCTCTCCCGAATCTGTCCTGCGCACCTCCTCAGCAAGGATACGATCCCTAACATCGTTGAACTTTATTTTGTCACTGCCGACAGAATTACTAACCGCTGCTCTCATTGGCTCCCAACTATTTGGTAGGGATGCCAACAAAATTAGAGCTTGTACTTCATCATCGAAATCAATTTTTACCGATGACAATTGATTTACAATGGTATTGAATTCATTTATGTGTGCAGCAACATGAGCATTTTCCATCATCTTTAGATGAAATAGTTTCTTCATGAGAAATACCTTATTATTTGCCGAAGGTTTCTCATACATGTCAGACAATACCTTCATCATATCTGCGGTGGTCTTCTCCTTTGCCACGTTGTGAGCAACGTTCTTCGACAGCGTCAGTCGAATGACTCCCAGAACTTGTCTGTCGAGGAGATCCCAATCTGCTTGCTTCATCTCCTCTGGTTTCGGACTCAGAGGTTCATGAAGCTTTCTGCCATATAAATAATCTTCAATTTGCATTCTCCAGAACGCAAAATCTGTACCATCGAATTTACCGATGCCGTGCGTCGTACCATCTTCGCCTCCCATCGTTTCTAAATCACAACACAACCTGTTGCTCTGATACCAGTTGTTAGGATTTAAATCCCAAATCCGACCTTTGTAAGCAGGTTCCCAGGAAAGATTGGAGGGTCACAGCTGGACCACTTAAATACCAACCTCCTTAGACAGAACCTACTTACACCGTGATGTAAGCGAAGAATAAATAGCACACAGAGATTTATAGTGGTTCACCCTCAATGTGAGAGCTACGTCCACGTTGCTGCTGCAGATCTTATTAAAGAAGAAATATTACAAGTGTTTACAACACTCAACCTCACAACCCCAATCCCAATTACACTCAAGAATTTTACCACAGAAAATTCTCTCAAAGACCTTCTCTTACTTAGGCCTTTCACTAAGAGTATTTCTCTTAGATTTTCTCTCTCTTGGGATGTGTATAGCAAATGATCTTAATGATATCTTACAAATGAACCATAAGCTACCTATTTATAGGAATGAATTTCCTATGATGAGGTAAGCGCTTACATCACAACTATTATGAGGTAAGCGCTTACATCACGACTATGTGAACAAAAGAATTGACTTGTTTGGCCAATTCCACACCTAACAGTCAAATGAGTGGGTTTTATTTAATTATCTCTTTAATTTTTTCACTTAATCACTTTACGAGTAAATTAATTTGCCTTGAGTAACTTTATTGATATAACACAAACATAAGTGATTTCAGTTAAAAAATTTAATTAACCTTTTGAGTTATTCACTCCACTCTCTTCTTCAAATGTTTAGCCTTTTGAATGGACTAAGGGATTATCTCGTTTTCCTCTAGCTCTCCTGACAACTTAGAGATTAGAGAATAATATTAAATAAACAAGAATTAAATTAAACAAAGTAAATAGGTGATATACTATATAATGACCTAATCAATCAACCTCTCAATATTATTTTAACCAATGGGTGTTAAATCAATCCAAGCAACTACTATTGATCGTTTATAGTTGTCGGGAAATTCAAAATTTTGATCTACTGTATATATGGTCAGACTGCATTATTATCATTCACCTAAAATTTAAGTTGGATGAAGTAATAAATCATATAGAGTGAACGGATCTATAATACAAATGATGGTGGGTCGAGTTGATCGATTAATAAATCGGTCACCTATACACCGATAGTTTTTTTGCTTAGTTTGGTCGATTTATTATGTGTTAATTTATTTATTTTAACAAAAATCTATGATTTTTTATTTCGCTGATAAGGTGTACTAAAATTAAGTAGTGAAGTTGAAAAAGCTAAAAGAATCAAGATGCACATGATGCTCGTTGCTAACATCTCTAGGATATGCTCGTCCGATGAATTCACAAAAAGAAACAAGTAAAAATCATCATCACCACAATGATCGAGAAACAATACCCTACCAAACAAAAGATATTTAATTGTAACTCCATATCATTACTATCACAACAACCATTTTTGTTTTTTCAAAAAAAAAAAAAAGAGATTGATGTTAAAGCTAAAATAGGGAATTTACTAGTATTTAGAAAGAGAGAAGAATATCTAGGAATAAAATACCACGTTCAAAAGAAGAAGAAAAAAAATAGTTGTTGAAAAGAGAGCAACAATTTCTTCGCTTAGGCTATCTCCAACCTACCTCCATTTTTACCTTCAAACTCCATTTTGGAGTCAAAAATAGAGGAATTTGCTCCAACCCAGCTGCAAATTTGCCTCCATTTTGGAGGGTGAACAGTGTCACTCCAGATTTGGAGTGACACTATTCATCCACTCAATCACTATTCCCTATTATTATTTTATTATTATTTAACCCTTTTAATTTATCATATTATATATACCTAATTATGTTTATGTAATATCTTTATAATATTAATTTTACATCTTAATTTTGGCGTATAATTTTGATAAATTAATTTTCGTGCATATATTATTTTTATGTAAAATTGAAAGTTAACTTTATTATAAGTCATAATAGTATAAAAAAATATATAACTATCACAAAACTGAAAGGTGCAAATTGAACGTGCATTCAGAGTTTTGCAATTATTGCAGGACCATCACGTTTTTGGAGAAAAGAAGTGCTACATGATATAATAACTACATGTATTATACTGCACAACATGATAATCAAGGATAAGCGTGATCTTAATGCACCAATTCAAGATGCTTGGGAAGGTCCAACTCCAATAGTAGAAATGGTAGTATATGAAAATCACCGATTTGAACAATTTTTAGGTCGACACAAAAAAATTAAGGACAAAGATGCTCAGTTTGCACTTCGTAATGCATTAATAGATCATTTATGGGAGCATACTAGAGATGGAAGTTGAATATTTAAGTAGTATTTAAACTAAATTTTACCATAATGTAATATGTATTGAATTATCTTGTATCTCAATGATTGCACTTTTATTTGAATTATCCGTTAATATGTATAATCTATAATATTTGCTTACAAATTATATTATTTAAAAATTTATGGTATAAAATAATTATATTTTAAATGGTTATATAAGAAATAAATATGAATTATATGGGATGAATATGTAAAAAAGGAAAAAAAGATAGGATTTGTTTAATGAAAATAAGAAAATAAAATTTAAATAAAAGATAATAATATAATATAGAAAAGAGAGAAGAATATAAAAAGGAATATTCCTTTTTGGAGTAAAAAATGGAGTAATGGTTGGAGTTAGGTTACTCCATCTGAAGTAAAGATTTGGAGATGACCTTAAAAGGGGTCCAAAAAACAACGACAGTAAAGGAAGACACTAATGAATGATTTGTTGTAAATATATTATTAGTGGATGTCCACCACGTAAAAGTGACCATCAAGTTTATATATTGATGCTTGGCCATTTGGGACTTGGAGAGGAGTATACATTGTCACGCAGTTTTGATGATAAATCATGGAAACAAAGAAGAGACCATGTCACGAACATTTGTGGTCACAACAGGAAACTATCTCACAACGTAGCAACAACATTTGTGGTCATAACAGGAAACCATCTCACGGCGCATCAACAACATTTGATGTCACAACAGGAAACCATGTCACGGCGCATCAACAACATTTGATGTCGTGACAGAAGGTCATCTTGCTTGCACTTGAATTATGTTGCCACCAAGTTTCCTTTGTTCATTTATTGGCCATCAAGCATATATTTCCTTATAAATAGTGGCCATTTGTAGGAATTTTGAAAGACAAAAAGTTCCTCTCTATATACTTCTCTCTGGTGTATTTACTTTATAGTCTTTATTTCATAACACGTTATCAGCATGATTGTTTGCTCTTGAGGATTAATATCTCCACCATGCACAATTCACTTTGGAACTTCTGCATTTACCATATAAGGTATTGTCTTCAATTCTTTATTTTAATTTAGATTATTAAAAGTGTAGGGATATTTCATGGTTGGACTCTCAAGAGGTCCACGTTGAGCTCCAAATTTTCTCATCCATTACACTGACTTTGGATAATATAAGAACATGAGCACCATTATCAATATGCTCCAGAAAAAAATAACAAGCATTTTGAAAACAAAATTGCTTCAAAGACCGTTTAATTCTTCCATGTTATCTATGGCACAACGGTTTGAAGACAAAAGGTATTTACGAGTCTCTAATCTTATTTCTATTAGCACCTTGAATGTGATTCAATTAATACTGTACTCATTGAATTAAGCTTGCAAAGGAACCAAAATATATATGATACTACCTGACTATTTTGTGCCCACAAAATTTATTAATGGGAGAAGGTACAATTTGCAGTTTTTGTTTGCCCCCAGTTGAGGTATCTGATTGTTTTCTCTTTGTGATACTTTGGCCTAACTATAAAGTTTTCCTTGTCTGATTATTTGAGGTTGACATCTCCATATTAGCTACAGGAAGAGAATTAGAGAAAGGTATTTTATCTCATATAACCTTTCGCTAGTTATCGCTCAAAATTATTTACACTAAATATTATTTTTCAACAATACAAGAATTGATGCAGCGGTGATACTTATATCTAGTCCATTGAATAACATTTTAGTGGTTATGCCTATAACAACATAATTGCTATACAAGTCAGACATGCATATTATAAAGATAATAATCACCATTCTCCTTGAGTTCCGATGAAATTAACATTCCAAGCATATTAGAGCTAAATGCTGTCGATTTAAAAAAAATGCTTTTCTAACTTGTAGTATTTGGGTCACAAGACTATGTTGGACTTTTAATACATACATAATCCTTTAGACTTTTTAAATCAAATAAAGATGAAATGCATAGTAAATTTTTTAGAAATATTCTTTTCGTTACTTCCAAATCAAACCAAAATCTGTAATCATATGAAACCTAACACGAATGACACATCGGCTCATGGAGCCGCTTACTGAGCTGACAACCAATACTCATAACTCTGTCTGCAAAGTCTCTAACTTCGAACAGAACATCATAGTACCTATACTCTGACTCGGCAGCACTCCAGGAACAAGTGGAGTCTACCAACTCTGCTGGAACGTCTTCTATACTAGCTCCGACTCATCTGGATGTACCTGCGCGGCATGAAACGCAGCCCCCGAAGAAAAGGGGTCAGTACGAGCAATGTACTGAGTATGTAAGGCATGAATAATAACATATGAGGAACACATAGCATGGATAATGACACAAAGGAAATATAGAGCATATGATGAGATGAAGGAGTAACATGTACGTATGAATGCCTTTTTGGCGATACCATGCATGCTTAGTGCTGCGGAACATGCAGCCCGATCCATATATACATATACTATATTGTTGCGGAACGTGCAGCCCGATCCATTTGAAAACATTTCTTTTTCATATATATAGAAAATAGAACATATCATATTGCCGAGGCGTCGGCTCCGATCCATTTAACCACATATCCCGCGTCCGGGATGGTATCATGTCATGTAGCACCAACTGATCAGGTGGCTACGCGTATATAACGCTCTGGCCCTTTTTCCCATCTTCCCCATATACATATACATATACATATAACAGCATGCATGAGAGCCCAAAGAAAGTCATATATCTATCGGAGTGACGTAAGGTCGGTAACCTCCGATTACATTATGGAATAACCATGGCTTTGTCTCACCTCGAAGGAACAATTATTATAAGGTGAGACTAGCAACAAATGGTAGCGTTAAGACTCGATGGGTACGTACATAAATCGACATATGAAGGTTCAAAACAAGTTTCGGGTCAATCCGACTTAGTATACGAAAGTTATGAGCGTTTGAAGTTCAGAACCTTTTATGAACATTTCAGAAGCCATTTTTGGAAAATCATTCTTATCATAATCATCATAGAAATACTCTTATCCTTGATATCATCAATGTCGTCGTAAAACATATCCATCGTTACTGTCATAAAAACTTACTATACCATAAACCTTTGTTTTGGAAAAATACGAACATTTTTGGAAAATGTTGACGGGTTATCGGGAAAAGAATCATGCCTTGGATCATAAACATCTAACTTTTGAAGACAAGTAAAATATGGAAACATTTATAAATTCATAACGTAGGAGTCGTGCCTTTGAAATTATAAATACCTAACTTTTGAAAACAAGGAAAAATATGGAAGCGATTATTCATCGGGATCATGCCTTGAAAGAAAAGGGACGAGCCTTAACATACCTGCTCCACGTCCTATTCGCTACGCTTAATTGTCCAAGCTCGTTATCGCTAGTCTACATTCAAGAAGATTGACGCAATCATTAGATTCATCACCATATACTTGTCTTAATCCTTCAAATAAATTCACTTATGGTCTGCCGAAATTTCGGCAGCACCTCCCCTGTAAATACACCATCCCCGAAAATCTAATTCGGCCAATTATCATCAATCAACAATCCGAGAATTCAACTCGGCCAAACTATCAACAACAATACCATCAATCATGTCAACAACATCAACAATCGATTCATGACACATTCCAACATCAACCTTTGTCATATAATTCGACGACATTTCATTTATATTCAATTCAATTTATATAACATTCAAAACACCCAATCAACATACTACTTCATCCGACACCTTCCAAATTTAACAAAAACAATAACAACCTATTTCCTTCTTTCAAATTCAATCACAACAAACCAACTTACAATCTTCCAACACATGTCTCATTTCCAAGTTCATGAATTACATTTAGAACCCATACATTATCAAATTTATTCTTACAAATATAAGAAACCACACTAATTATCACACTAATTTCTTCAACAATGCACAAACAATTTCAAATTCATTTCAAGCCTCCAAACCTTCATTTTACATTATGGAATCCACAACACAACAACCCAACTACTAAATAAAATCAATTCATTTCTTCTACACAACACCATCCCATTCGGCTACAACATCAACACACACATATACCATGAATTCCATCCATTTCTATATACTTCAACATACATAAATCATCTCCAACACATAGAAAAGGGAATTAAATCTTACCTTCATCCTTTGACTTCTCCTATTCGGCTAGGGCTCCATTTTGCACCATGAATGTTTTGCTTGTTCCAACAACCACTCCATGTTGTAGAGGACCTTCCATTTGGTGGAAATACTAGAATAGAATAATTTTTCTTGATCAATTTCTATGACCTTATTTTTTGGAGCTATGGCCGAATGGCCCCAAGTTTTCTCCAAGTTTCTTCCTTGAATTTTCATGAATAGTTTGTCTTGCTTGTAAAGCTTGTCCATATTTATAATTACTCCCAACAAATAGGAGGGTGGACACATGTCCCCTTCTATATTTTTCTTGAAATTTCTAAAAATAACAAGAAGACCACTTGGCTTATCTCATAAGCTTTGGTCCATATATCTTATTATTATTATTATTATTATTATTATTATTATTATTATTATTGGTAAAGTTTTGTAAATTTTTTTTTTTGGTAAAGATTATTATTATTATTATTATTATTATTATTTCCACCATTTACCTATATATGTACACTTAAGCCCCTTAAGTAAGAATGTGGGCACATGGCCATGGGTGGGACCCACATACACCAACACACCACACGGCCAAGCCCTTCAAGAACCTTCAAGAAATTTTGTGAAATTTCCATTTTTCCCCTAGCCTTCCGCAATATTACCATGGGCCATTTTGTGAATTTCCCTTTTTGACCTTAGCCTCTTCTCACTATTACCATACTAATAATATTCATAACCAACTTGTACATCAAAATAATTTTGGAAGATGGTCATTCCCCTAACTTACCACGACTACCTTGAAATATCAGAATGTATAAAATACGGGATATAACAAAAGTGTACACGGTCGTATGCAATATAATTTACCCAACTATGAGTCGGGGTCGATCCCACAGGGAACAATATGTTAGGCGATTAAGAAAGTAAGGAACTTTCACCAACTAAGCTAAAGCCAAACGATAGATAATATTTTGGTTTTTTGAGAAAGTTATAACTAATGCGGAAATGTAAACTAACCTAGAAAGCGAGTAAAATGATCAATGGCCACAAGCTTGGATACAAGGAGCTCTCAAGTAACGATCCAATATATTTTGTGATATTACAACTAAGAACGAGGTTATGTTAATAGATAATGATTTCTAAAATCTCATTGAAAGTCTTCCAACCAAATCAATGAATTTCACTCTAAGCTTTTCCAAGCTTTAGAGTGTGATATTAGGCACAATCAATTTAACCTCAAGTAACTATCCTCTTCCGAGCTCAAGTTGTTAGATAGGTTTAATGACCTAAATTCTTGTTAATCAATCTTTCCCAACCTAGATTTCCTCTTCCTAGCTCAATCAAAGTAAATGGGTGAGTCCTAGGGTTAGCTAATCCCTTTGGAAACATTCAAGAACGAGATTAATTAAAGAAACAATAACCCACTTCATTAGGAATAAAAATCATTCAATACATAAGCATAACAAGAGTTTCAAACCAAACTTTAATCAAGAATATTTTCATAAACAAGATTCAAGTAATGGAATAGAAAGCTACACACTTAGATAATCAATACAAAGCAAGGAATTGAAGAAAGGATTAAGAAATATCTCATTAAAGTGCTTCCAATCTTCTCCTCCAATGGTGTAGATAAACCCTAGCCTCCAAGCTTGATGAAAAACTGCCAAAGATATGTTTAACAAACCCTAGTTGGCCTTTTAAGTGAACTGGAATAGCAGAAATCGTCAAAGCCCACGTTCTGCTCGGACTGGGCCGAAAAACCTTCAACGCGATTGCGCCATGTTTCTGCGCGACCGCGTGGAATCACTATATTTCTTCAGCATGATCGCGTGACCATCGACCGCGAACGCGCAGAGTTACTGACGCGCGTGGACGCGATCGCGTGAATTTCCTGCGCGAACGCGCAGAGCAATATTTCACCAAAAATTCCAGAATGTCCAATTGTTTCCAGTTTTGCAGCTTTTTTCTCCTTTTTTGCTTGTTTTCCACACTTAGGCTCTAGAGACCTCGTTTTACCTGAAATATACTAAAAACCACATAAAATAACATAGACTTGCTTAAAAAACAAGTAAAACTTATAGCCGAAAGGCGTCGATTTTAGCGTAAAATCACGCCTCATCAATAATCATGAAGTGGTTGAGGGTAAGATGGTGGATTCAACTTCCATCGCAATAAGAGGGTAAGACATCGGGTTCGAGTCCTAGTGCACCATGATAATAAGATGTTGAGTTTAAGTCCCAGCGAATTATGGCCTAACACGACTTTATATGTGTAAGGAGTTGGTTTTGAGTCCCAATGCACCATATTGATGATATAATGATGATTGCAGCAAAATAATATATACTTTTGATGAAACAAAATTATGAAGTCCATCCCACTGAATTTGCTCCATTCCCTTAAGAGAATGTAGTTACAGTATATGATAAGTCTGAAAGATGACAAAATAATTATAGTGTCCGTATGAATGAACATGGACCTGACAAGGGACAAAATAATCGGCATCATTGTGATAATTATAAAAGGAAGAACACTATGGTTTCTCAAAATGATCCTTTCAAAGGTAAAGGTAATATTTGCCTCAATGTCGTGAGCATGCGATTGTTGTGTGACCTAATTTGATAAATTATATAAATCCTCCATCAAAAGAAAGGAATACAAAGTGGAGGCGCACTTGACCTTTCAAAATGATGTTGAGATGGATCATATAAATATGATAAACATTAAGACATGACAATGAGTTTATATCAAATTTATGAAGCACATATATAAAATTATAGTCCATTCCTTGAAGAGAATGCGACTTGTGATAAGCATCGTGGATGCTGGCCCATTTTTGAAAGTGAATGTAGCAAGATATGATAAAAGATATGGATAAAAACGTGCTTATGTATATGCTAATACCACAACTCACCTCGGAGGTTTGAGAGAAATCGTTATTGTGGAATAAGTAGTCATTGATCATCTTGTCGATTATGATTATTGAAGGGAAAAGGTTAAATCAAGAAATAGATCTTGCCTATAATAATTTTGATCATGACCAAAATGATATAATTTTCTCCTTTAAAGGATATATTCATCATATGGATGGTGTTATGAAATATGTGGTAGCACACAATTAATTGGGAGCTCTGGAAGAGCCAATTTATTACTACTTCAGAGGAATTAAATTGATTATCAAGAAAGCATTATACTATAGTAAGTCTCAAAGAAACTTATTGAGTTTCAAAGGTATTCACCAAAGTGGTCATTCATATTGAGACTATAAATGATGGAAAGATTTAATATCTTTATATTACTACAGTCATATAGAGGGTAAGAAATATAAATGTGAAATGTTACTTTGCTTTCCTCCTGTATGTACTACACAAATATGAGCATGATGATGGAATCACATGCGATGGTAAAATAGAAGTTTATTAAAATAAATATCAGTTGGCATGACTGGTTGGCCATTACGGTTCTAATATGATGCAAAAATAAATAAATGAGAATTCACATTATTATATAATGAAGAAATAAAAGTTTCTTCAAGAATTCTCTTGTGCTACTTGTTCTCATGATAAATTGAACATTATACCAGCTAAAAATAGGATTGAATCCCTCAATAATTCTGGAACATAAAAAGGTGAATATGGGACCGTTCACCTGCCATGTGAACCGTTTTCTATTATATGATTTTAATAGATGCATCTATGTTATGGTCACATGTGCATTTGGTATCAACTTGCAATTTAATTTTTGCGAGGTTGTTTGCTCATATTGTTAAATTAAGAGCATGGTTCCAAAGTATGAAATTATGTTGATAATGCTGATTTACATCCAAGTTGGTTTAGCAGAAAATGCATGCCTCTAATGATAGCTAAATAATTGGTTATGAGAACAAACCTCCCAAATAGAGTTTTGGTATGAGATGTGTTATTTAATATGTAGCAGCTTGTATGCATCAAGCCAACAAGGTTCCCCTATTACAATTGGTTCAAGGTCAGGAACCAAATAATTTCCATCTAAAAATGTGAATGTGTGGTATATGATTCAATTGCTCCACCATAACGCACAAAGATGGGTCCCCAAATAAAATTGGGGGTAAATGTTAGATTTCCTAACATAGGGGAAGAGATGATAAGTAGCTGAAAATAAATAAATTATATGTAATGAATTGTCACTAGTATGATCCTCGTTTAAAATATAATTCAAGTTAACTGCCAGGCGCATTTGCTGACCAAAGTGAATTTCATATTCCAGCTGCAAATACTCATACTAGAATTAAAGTCCTTAAAGGATAGAATCTATGGCACGCCTGAAGCATGATAGACCAATCGGTTCCAAAGGTTAATTTCCTTGAAGGGGGAGGGGAGCAAATGATTAAAATGGCCATAATAATGAAGCAAGTGCTTTAAAAGAGCATCACGACATAACAATTCATGAAACCTTAGGAAAGATTCAGGTACCTGAAAATGCTGATACGATAAGTTATGTCGCATTGGAACCGATCTCAAATGACCGTCGACGGTATCTTTGATAAAATGTAGCGCTCAACATTTAAATGGTGACGAGGATCTTGAATTCAAATCTGTCAAGAAATGTGGACAGATAGATGATTGGCCAAATGAAAATACGCAATTTAAGTATATTTGATTTCACGTGGTAAATATGAAATATTTTGGATCTATAGTCCAAACATTTGAAGATATAATGTCAGTGGGGTATAAAGAAACTTTTGAGCGAAAAGTGAGATGAAAAATACATCCACAAGAATAAAGTACGGCTCGTGCCTTGTGGTATAAAGATTTTTCGCAAAAGTCCTGACATTATTGTATGGCCTGTGGTGGATGTAATGAGGTATCATGTAGTATGGCAGTGCATGAAAAAAGACTTGAATGCGATAATGAAATATTTTCATGTCTAGCTAGACATTGAAGTTTATATAATTTTTTTTAAAGGATTGAAAATGTCTTAAAGCGATTCCATTGAGTACCCCAAATAGCTATATGATCGCTTAACATAAAGAAAGATCAATTTTGGATCTCATGAAAATGGTTGGAAAGTACCATGTCTTAGTGCAATTGATGCACTAATGTATCCTGCTATTACTATCTATGATATAATGCTTTTATTAATTTGCAGGCAAGATATAGTCTCACTTGTACTCGTGGAGACATCAAGATGAATCAAATAATGATTTAAATTTATTCTAACCAATATTATCAAGATTTGTTGGTTATGAAATGCAGGACATTCATATGATCTCTATAAAGTCAGATCTCAAACAAATTATGTGTGAGCATGTGAGGATGTTGCCATAATATGACATTCTACATGACAACCAATTATTGATACTTATTCAAGTCTGTCAAGATATCAACAACTTGTAAAGCAAGTCACGAATGTATCTGGCTGAGATCAATACCTCAGCACATTTTGCAATCATGTGATATTTATTTGGAGATGAAGATCCGATAATATTATACGAAGTTTGCATATCTCACTTGAAAGAAGGATATGCCAAAGGAGACAGAATAAAACATATTTCGTTAGATTTCCTTTTCAAACGCGATCTTCAACGGAAGGTGAAGTAGATATTCAATAAATTCGCTCGATTGATAATTTGGCAGATCTATCCATTAAGGCATTATCGACCTCAACATTTGAGAAGTTGGTATACAAGATTGAGATGCGTTGTCTCCGAGAAATAAAGTGATGTTATCATCAGGGGGAGTAAATTATGTGTTGTACTATTTTTTCCTTAGCTAAGGATTTGTCCCATTGGGTTTTTCTAGCAAAGTTTTTAATGAGGCAACTATTAAAGCGTATTACTAAATATGTGTACTCTTTTTCCTTCACTAGGACTTTTTCCCACAGGGTTTTTTCCTAGTAAGATTTTAACGAGACACATCATCTATTAATGAACATCCAAGGGGGAGTGTTGTAAATATATTATTAGTGGATGTCCACCACGTAAAAGTGGCCACCAAGTTTATATATTGATGCTTGGCCATTTGGGACTTGGAGAGGAGTATACGTGGTCACGAAGTTTTGATGATAAATCATGGAAACAAAGAGGAGACCATGTCACGACGCATCAACAACATTTGTGGTCACAACAGGAAACCATGTCACGACACATCAACAACATTTGATGTCGCGACAGAAGGTCATCTTGCCTGCACTTGAATTATGTTGCCATCAAGTTTCCTTTGTCCATTTATTGGCCATCAAGCATATATTTCCTTATAAATAGTGGCCATTTGTAGGAATTTTCAAAGACAATCAGTTCCTCTCTATATACTTCTCTATGGTATATTTACTTTTTAGTCTTTATTTCATAACATGATTTAGTTTTTTTCCTAAAATATTTAATTTATTTGTAAATAGCCCTTCTAGTTAAAAAAATAAACAAAATAGCCCTTCTAGTTTTTAATATGTTAATTACAACTCAATCTTCTATTTAAGTGTTTTTCTTATTTATTTTGTAATATTTTAAATCAAAGAAGGCTAATTTGTGAAGGGAACATAACATTTTTGATCCGTGAATTGTTGCTTTATTCTACTTTTAGTCCTTATATTATTTGACAAAGTATTTTCAATTAAAAAATCATGTGATTTTGGTCCCTAAGCCAACAGAAAAAAAGAAACTTAACAAAATCTTTATTTTAATATTTTAGAGTTTTTTTTTTTAAATATCCGTTAGTTTGGTCAGCTTAAGGACCAAAATGCACAATTTATTTAAATGAAAGTTTGATGTGCTAAGTTAAATAATACAAGGACCAAAAACAGAATTAAGCAATAACACAAGGACTAAAATCACTATTTCCTCTTTTGTGAATTGCTAAAATGGGCCTCTCTTATATCCCTGGTAGTCTAGTTTAGGTCCCATAGTTCAAACCTTCTTTCTTTCAGTACTCTCTATCAAAGCTCTGTTCCAAGTTTATCAAAGAGCAGTTTGATCCTTTGAAACGTGAAATGGTGTTTACTATTAAATGAATGGAGCACAATCCATTTTTTCCCAGAATCAGCATGATCTTAGTATATAACTGAAATTATAATGATAAAGTTCTGAGTAGTTACCCCTATAAAACTGCGGCTAGAGGGAAAAAAAGAAGAGGAATTTAATAGTATGAATCTGGTCAAGTCTTAAAACTTGAAAAGCAATCAAGAGAGTACATTTTCTCAAAAGCAAATCACATGGCCCTTTAAGGAACAAAATGGTGAACCTTAACTATTAAGAGGAATGCATATAAATAAAGTAAAGAAAAGTTTCGAAAAATGACATGCAGCTAATGCCATATCCATGTTCCTTCTCATATCCATGGTCATAAACATTAAGCTGGCTGGCGTTGAAATTGGGGGAAATAAGGGAGTCCATGGCATTTTGCACGCCTAACGTGTGTTCTCTTTTGTAATTTACACCCTATCCTATTTTTTTTAACGATTTGCACCCTAATCTATTTATTTCTTTGCAACACAATAAAACAACTCCTTTTTAAAATATTTCAGGAGGGCAAAGTAGGAAGATATAAATATGAATAACAAATTATGGCATACAACGAAAAGAGAGCTCATAATATCTTTTGTCAGCTACAAATGATATTATCCTACTGCTCTATCAAAACATCCAACATAGTGATCATGAATTAGATATATATATATTTTGCTTGGTCCTAGCAGTTCATTAACATCAACAAATACTTCCCCGTATTAACATTAGAAGTTGGGGACAAAATGAGGAGGTCTTTCTCAGAACTCATATGGCCACTGAATCGTATTGACTTTGCAAACTCTGTTATTAAACAAAAGGAGCTTCTGTTGAACTACAATCCCATACTAAGAAAACTAATCTCCCTCCTGATACAAGGGCAGATGTACGGCGGGAAAAGTTTTCACCAAATCTAGTCACCTTCATACAAAAATAAATTTAGGAATATAAAATTTTGTATTTTCCTACTTTGCCCTCCTGAAATATTTTTAAAATGAGTTGCTTTATTGTTTTGCAAAGAAATAAAAAGATTAGGGTGCAAATCGTTAAAAAAAATAGGATAGGATGTAAATTACAAAAGACAACACACGTAAAGGTTGCAAAATGCCAAGAACTCGAAATAAGGGGATGTAGGTTTTATGTTTAGTTAGGTCGGGTTTAAATGAAGGAGCAAGTTTAAAAAATAAAATCGAGTTATTTTGGGGATTTTTGAATTTCGGTATATTTGAAAACTTTAATGAAAGAAGGGGTATTTTTGACCTAAATTCGTAACAAAAAATATTTTTAGCCATTTTTTCAAAGTAAAAGGTATTTTTGACATTTTTTCCTTTTTCTTATTAATTTTGAAATATTTTAAATTGGAAAAAGGGGTCTCTCACCCAATTTCTCTCTTATATCCCTAGTAGTCTTGGTCCAGTCTAGTAATAGTACCCCAAGTTCAAAGCTTCTTTCTTTCAGTACTCTCTAAGCTTTAAAAAGTGAAATGGGTTCAAACCCATAAAAGGGAAACTAAAGATTACACCATTTTGAAGAGCAATTTTACACTTTTAATTTTGATGTCTATACTATTCATAATTCTTCATCCATTTTGGAAAGCTGGTGACACATGGCAATTTCACGTACTACTATGGTACACCCTTTTCTTGAATTTCACCTTTTCCTGTCATTATTAGCCACTATGCTTTTGTTAATTGTTGCATTTAAATTATAACCCATTTGCTTAATTACCCAAAATGGACAACTATGTAGCTAGATGAATGTTATTCCATTTGTACTATTTTCTAGTTATTTAGCAAAGTTGCTAGTCTTGAATTTGAGTGTGCTTCATTTTGTAGTAATTTAGCAACTTTATGGGTTTTGGGTTTTAGAACAACTACTTTAAATGCTAATATGTGAGTTCTATATTTAATATTATACAACAACATACCCAGTGTAATCCACAAGTGGGGGGCAAGAACTTACCGGGGGTCGGTCGAACCAGTATAGGGGCTCTACTTCTACCCGTGCAAACATACATAAAGTTAAGGGAAGCTTACCTAAATGTACTCTTTGGCCATCTAGTTTACCAAACATGGCCGAAGTATACACTGTCTATACACTTCAGCTGTAGAGGTATGTATAGTATATGTATATTTAGTATACTTTATACACTACCTATACACTGTGTACATATTTTCTAAACTAGATGGCCGAATGGTATTTGACTGTAATTTTCCCTAAATTTAAGTAAGAACTGAGTAAAGGGCAGGTTGGTGCACTAAGCTCCCGGTAACGCGGGGTCCACCAAGTCGATGCTCTAGTAAGGGAACGTCTTAATGGATGAGTATGAAAGCTTAAACCTGGTTGCTCATATATAGAATTGAGAATTTAAGTAGTTTCTAGGAATGCTAAATGATCCTACAGTGGCATAGCTCAAGGCATTAGCTTCTTTCATTTTACCATTCGCTTTTCTTCCCAAATTCCTCTATGGAACATGTAAATCATGAAAGTTTTTGGTCGTCTGCTCCATTCCTTATGATCTCCTTTACCTTTTCCAGTGTTCAAGTGAGAAGTGCTTGAGAAGTGCATTGATATTTGAAGCTCAAAGAGGATATAGGAACTTTGTGAGCCAAAATATGAGGTACTAATATTGATATTTTTATGGTTATATGAATTCTTCGTGATTGAAGTAAATCTTTGACATGAATGCTAATATTTAACCCATGTAATGTCATGCAGGTTTAACTATTTTCTTTCTTCCAAGATGTCAACAGTATTTTCTAGGACAAAATATAAGCTTGCGGAAAAGCTGTTGAAGGAAGTCGATGTTTATGGTCGCGCTAGTGTCAAGGATAGGTCTAAGTTTCTAAATAAGGTTACATATTTGTTTATCAGTGAATCTGTCTAAATTCTTGATGAATGGGAAATATGTATTGTGTTTTTTTAGTTACTTCCCCAGCCTCCTCCTCAAGATGGTTTCTTATCCTTCTCTCTTATTTTCTTTTTGTCGATTAGCACTCATGCTATCTGACAAATGATTGAATATGTGGCTTGCTGTAAAGACGAAACAGTTAAGACTTTATTAAAAGAAAACAATCAGTAGAATGAGAAAAACAATTGTAGAATACAAGGCAAGTATTCTCCGCTACTTAGAATGGAAAGCACTTTTGCAACCCTCTGACAGTGGATCACAAGTAGGAGGTAAATAAGTTACATTTCCCTAATGAAGTTGCAAAAAAAAAAAAAAAAAAAAAAAAAAAAGAAAAAAAAAGGGCGAGAGATAAACCTCCCCACAGGGCACTGAAGTCAATGGTTCCCCCATCCTGGTTTTCTTTTCCTTTTCTTTTTGATCCTTGAACCAAAATAGGTTTGGTTTGAATATAAACCTTATACCCTTAACGATTAAATTTTCTTTCCCCGGTGAAATACTACATGATATGATCTTGGGCAAAGATGAGCATATAGTTTCTTGCACGGGAGATAAACTTGTTCCAAATTTTAATAAAGAATAAAGAGTGGTACATATACTAGAGGAGTAGAGGGGCTGGAAAATGGTAGCTCAAGTACAGATGTTAAGCATATCATTTAGGCCCATAAACAATGGATACTTCTTCGGTTGATTTGACATTACTGTGAAATGTGCTTTTGGGGTTCCTCTAATCTTTTACTCTATTTGATTGGCCTTTGTCCGTTTAAGTTAATTAAACTAGATGATGGATGGTAGATGTTCTATATTTGTGATCTTTGATGAATTGTTGATGCATTTATGTCCAGCCTTTTTCCGTTTGTTATATCTCAGAACTCGGATGTGCTGGTAAGGGAGTAGGATGCTTAATGTCTGCAAATGCGTTTTCTCTTCGTGATTATTCATTATGAATGGTGGAATGCACACATTATGGGTAATTGAACAAGGTGCCTAAATCCTAGTTAGTTAGTATCATCAGTTCCATGCACCTCTGTATCTGTAGTTAGAGGATTTGTCAGAGTTTAAACTATTTTTACGCTGGCCATCAACATGCCGCAGCCCATCAGTTTCGTTTAACCCAATTGTATGAGCTGTTCTGGTTACTTGTTTGTACTTTATCGTCTTTTCTTTGGGAAATTATGGTGGTTGTCTTGAGTAAGCAATGTAGAAGAGAAGTTGTTCCCCGACTTGGTAATTTTTTAAATTGTTTTTGATGCATCTTCCTTTCCCAGACATTTCCCCCTCATCGGGTGATAGTTATTTGAATTTCTCCCAGGCTTCTGTGGTGATGAGTTACGATGGTTTAGATGATCTAATTGATGGTGAAGGATCTAAAAACCTATCTGATATTCATCCTGATGGAGGAGCAGATGATTATGATTTCTCCTTAATGTGTAAACAATTCTCTTCAATCATGTTGGGTTCTTCTCCACCTGTTGAACTATTCAGTGGGATAACATCTAACCATGGAGACAATGGGCTTTGGGCCACAAAAATTTGTAGAGAGTTTCTCTCTAGCTCTGTGGGTGAACAATTGATCAGTCCCGATTCCCTATATGAGACATGGCAAATTTTGTTTTCGGGTGCGGCTAATATTCCTGATACTTTGGAGACAGAAACAAGAAAAGACTTGCAGTTCACTGTAGATAAACCTTCTAACCTGCCTCACCATGGGGTCAAACAGAATGATGAATTGGTTGAAGTAATGCTTGATCAGTCTATTAGCTTTATTCCTGGGCTCAGCAAACGGAACTCTCGTCAGCTGGAAAACTGTGGCCTTCACACAGTGAGACTTGGAACTATTTAGCCTACTATCATTTTGCTTGCAAACTCATCATTCTAATGATCATCTGGTATATGTGTAGTTGCGCAAATTGCTGCAGCATTTTCCTCGGACATATGTTGATCTGCAAAATGCACAGGGTGGAATTGAGGATGGGCAATACTTGATTTTTATTGGAAAAATCAAATCCTCAAGGTGAATCACCTTTTCAGAAGTTCTTACCTTAGCTTTTCTGATTTGCAAGAGGACTAACTGTTCATGGTTGATTCTAATTGTTGTGCATGTAAGATTATTTCTATTTCTTTTTGGAATATGGAATAGTTAGCACTATTTTATTTTGGATTCAGAAATCGGTTTTTCAGCTTTGAAACTTGGGGAAAATGGGCCTGCTCCTCCACCCTTCTCCACTTAAGTACCAGATTTGTTTCGATAACCACATTTCGGACTTGTTAAATTGAATAATTTTCTTTTGTATTTTTCCATGCAGGGGAATAAGAGCTAGTTATTCTTTGTCATTCCTTGAGGTGGTTGTCACTTGTGATGTTGTAGATAATGAATCACCATCCACTTCTAGGGATGATAGTGCCGATTTAATGAGTGATAAAGCTGATAATGTCAGGAAGAAAACAGTATTTTTACACTTGAAAAAGTTTTTCCGTGGCACTCGCTTCACGTATCTACCTTTTCTCAAGAGCATAGAGGAGAAGCAAAAGGTGGGAGACATTGTATGTGTCAGTGGTAAGGTGAGTTGATCAATCTATATTTCATCATTCGAAGAATTTGATGAATCTCGTTATTTTCTTCTAGCAATTTTAACTTTAATGCTGATGACAAATTTTTGGTACTCATTGCACAAGTAACCTCTTAAGCTAAACTAAAGATGTTATGTCTATAACGTGATCTGGAAACAATTGGTTACTTGTTTTAGTTATATCATATATGATATAGCAGTTTCTGAGAGTTCCAAAAGCTAAGAATTTGATACGAAGTTGAGTGCGATTTGATGAACTTTCTCATGGGAAACTTCATATTATGATTGTAGGCCGTTATGTGGAGCAATCAATTGTTTGTGATTATTATGAAAGCATGTCTTTTATCATTGTGGCACTGCATCTTATTTTGGTTTTCTTAATTTCTCACATATTGTAATCTGTATGTTACTATTTGAAAGGTGCGAATTATGAGGTCAAAAAATCATTACGAGATGAGGGAATACAATATGGATGTGCTACAAGATGAAAAGGATCCATCTGTTTGTGCACAAGGGAGGCCGTATCCTATATATCCTTCAAAAGGAGGTTTAAGCTCTAACTTTCTTAGGGATGTGATTTCAAGGTCAGATCTCAAATCTGAGCTGCTTTTTAGTAGTATGTGCAAAGTGGTATCTTTAAGAAGCTATTTCTTGCCATTTTGTCATGAAAAGCTTATGTGTTTTATGTTCATTCTCACATTTTACTTTCTTATTTTTCAGATATCTGTTTATTTTGTTCTAGTTTTACATGTATTTATGTAGTGTGTTAGCAGTAACGCAGTGCCTAAATCAGAACAACTACTTTGTTTAAGGTACATGATGTATGTTGTTGATTCCATTGAACTTGCCTTTAGTTTTTTGAAATTGTTCAAGGAGGACTCGATTTTGTATCAAATTACGTTAAAACTTTCATAGGCTGCATGGCATAGCAGGAAGAAAAGCCTATGCATGTATTTTGATGATCTCATTAACCCTACTTTAGTTTTTTGAAGCTGCACAAGCATTTTATCGGAATAATAGAACTCTAAAATTTCCGTAGACTGCATGAACAGGAGGGTTAAGGACAAGCTTGTACTTGACACAAGAGAGGTTATGAATTAGTGGTTGGTCAATTTGATAATTGAATCAGTGCACAACCTATGAGGAAAGTCGCAATAAAGATTACTAGTCAATTTCTGATGAAGCTAAAGGCAAAGAGGGAAGATTTCGTGAGATTTTGCTCGGAAAATGAGTCGATAAGGGAAGATCTGACTAGCTTCCAAGGATGGTTTTTTAGTGAGGAAGACCTAGTGAAACCCATGACTTAAGTTTCGGATCCAATCCAAGATGAAATGGTTGGAAAGATCTTTTGAGGAAGAAGAGTGAGGACACCAATTTACGAAGGTCTTTCTCCAACTATGTGATGAGGCTGAGGATGGTTTGAAAGTGCCGTGAAATGTGTTAACTGAGTTTTATAGAAAAGGATTGCCTCTAATTTTACTGGTTTGGCGCTTAAGCAGGATTGGGCTCGAGAGTGTGCGACGCTAAGCCTAATCAGTTGAAAGAGTGTGACTTTAGGCCTATTTGTTTGATCAATAACTACACAGAAAGTATCATATGTATATATTAGTCGTGTGCATAGATCAAGAAGCTGTCAGTTTCTTGGGTGATCTTCCATAGCAGATAGGCTGTGGATGCATTCCTACTGTTTAATGAGTTTATTTAAGAGGTTGAATGATGAAGGCAAGTCCACATGAGGCTGCAAGACCATCAAATGCAAAGATAAGGCCATTGCAATCTTTATCAGAAAAGGTCGTTGCAATGAGAGAATAAGGAGAGCAGAAACTAAGGCTTGGAAAAGAGACAAGATCTCGTTCTTGTACTAAGATTTTATTAAGGTCAGGTAAATGTAGAGGAACTGCAGAAAAATTGTCATTTAGGAATCTTACCAAATGTATTGAAACTGATGTTTCCTAGTTCTTGTTTCACCAAGTAATAAATTAGAAAGAATTATCAAAGGAAGAACATAAAACACCTATGAAAAGTGTCATGACCCAGAACTAGAGTTCCATGACCGGCACCAAATGAAACTCACATCCGTTGAGCCAACTCTTAGCCCCATAATGATAAGAAAGCTTAACCATATAATGAAGATTTAGGCATCTCTGTACCATCACATGCATGCAAATTGGGTACTAGGTGGCCCGTTACTTGAATTTTAAAGCTCAAAAACACAAATGAGAAGTCAACAAGCATCCCAAAGGCATCGTGTTAACAAAAAAGTAAGCCCATCTAATGGACATTGTCATGTGAACTACCCAGAATATATATACACGGCCTACTTGGCTCACAAGATTTAGTAGCTATTCTGGAAATCTAGAGTCCTTACATAATTGCAGGATACCTTCTTGCTTTTGTTTGTACCTGTTCAATACTAGCTTGGTACTTAATGTTAGTTATCTATAAAAATACTGATTACCTATCAAAGGAATTTCCCAAGATAAGCTTGTTTGTACTAGGTGTAGGTGTATGTTAATGCTCATAGTCATACAATGCCTTCTGTTAATTGCTGGTGAATGTGGAGAACCTTTTTAAAATTACAAGGCTATATTAGAGCACACAAGTGCAAAGGACATCTTGAAGAATATTGTGAATTGAAATTTAGCATAGCTACTTATTCCTCTGTCAACTGGCGTAACTGAACTATTCTAAATGATAAAATATAACTAAATAATGCCTCTAATACCACTAGTATTAGCACTCTACTTTCTGTGGTGGTCTGACAACTTTCATTTTCATTTGAAGATAAACATGACGCTAGTTGATGATATAAGAGTAATGAAAGTACAGAGCTGAACAATGATCATATTATGTGGAATCTGGCTTCTTTTAACTAGGTCCTAGGGTTCCAAATTTGTCATTGTCAGCATCTGTTCTCTGCACCAGCTTTCTTGTAGTGTCTGCCTGTAGCGACTATTCCAGCTGATCCCTTTATGTTGTCTTGAGATTTGATTGTTTTCTTAATTGAAACATGGACATAGTTTCTTGCTGGAAGTTGTACAAAGAATGTGTTTTGTCATCTTGCATGGTTTATTGGTTTATTGCTTTTTGTAATTTTGATATTATCTCTGGGTACCATTCTTCTCAAGTATTATATGCCTTTTTTTTAATATTTAAATAGAGCCTTAAAGGTGCTTCCATCCAATATCGATCCTATACCTGAAGATCTGGCTCATGATTTTGGACTCTTATGCCTTCATGACGTAAGTTATTGCTCTCATATGCCTCGTCAGATTTACGTTGTCTTCTATTTGTTTTATACTGCATCGTATATACTGGAAAATGAAATGATGCGTATGGTGTTGAGTACGTCTTTTTTGCTGGAAAGAGTTCTTGTATCATTTCAATGAAATTCGATGGCCCTGAGAGTGAGACTAACAATTGAAAATGAGATCTTTCAGGAATATACATTGATTGCATGTCATATTTTCTGTTTCTGCAAACATGCAACATGTTGTGTAACATTCTTTTGAGTGAAACAATGACAAAGCTAAGGAGGATCAGCCGATCAGGAAGAAAGAACATGAGGTTTTCTGTTATTTTCTGTACAACTGAATATCAACTGACTAAGAAATAGAACATATCAATTTATATTAGAATAAAACTTCTGTAAGTACTTATCAATTATTTTTTAATCATTACTTGTGCTTTTCCGTTCTCCTTCACATAAATTGATCTTCATTTCTGAGAGAAAGTTAGGTTAATTAGTTAAGGGTATAGTGATACAATCAATCTTTTCCAGAGAAAATACACGAGAAATGTTGAATTACTATCAAGAAGCTGATTAAGTATTTAGCACCTTACTGACACCCCAAGATCTCACTGTCTGATCTCTGTAACAGACTTTCTATTTCTTGAGGGTCACATTTCCTCTCCATTGATGAAGGATGATCTTAGTCATGGTTGATTATTTAAATCATCGTCGCATGCTTGTGGTGCTAGAAGATTAAAGCTGAGAAGTTTTCCTTTACTTTACCTATTGACTTACAAAATTCAGGGTTTAGCTCACTCTTCTTCAGTGTCGAGTTTTTTTCTCCACTCCTCCTTTATTACACTCTCGTTATAGTAATTTGGAGATTCTCCAGTCCCCTTTCTCTGATGCTTGTACATGTGCATGAATAATAATGAGACCGCTGAAGATCTTTTTCTTGGGCACGATTTGTATAATGGGGATGGAGGGACTCAAACCTAGAACTTTTGTTTGCTCTGGTATTATGTTGATCTGTGTTAACCGCCTTATTCAAAAGCTTAATTTTTAAACGAGAGAAGCTTTTGTTTATTTATTTATTCTATGTCAGCAACAAGCCTTTTTACTTCCAATCTCCTTATTTGTTGAGACTGATTTTTCTTTTTCCTCTTGCGGCTTTACAATAAGCAGGCATATGCAGGAATTCACCAGCCAAAAAGCGTAAAAGAGGCTGAGTTAGCTCGCAAGAGGCTTGTATTTGATGAATTCTTTTATCTTCAGGTAATCATAGTTTTCGGTATTAGAGGAGCTAAATAGTTTTTTAGTAGTTGAATTCCCTGCTTTCCCTTTCCTTTTTCAATTTCAACATAAAGGTAGATCTATTTTTTTTATAAATTAATAAATTTCATTAGAGAAAGGACAAAAGCTTGCCTGTATACAAGAAGACATGGTTTTCTACAAATAAAACCCAATCATCTATACATGTAGGAATTTCATGGTTGCACCAAAAAGAAATGAGGGAAAATAGGCTATTCCTCAAGTGTACAAAGTCTTTCTCTACTCCCTCAAAAGCTCGCATATTCTTCTCTCCATATGATCCACATAAGTGCTGGAGGAGCAAAATCCCATGCCCTGCATCTTCTCTTCCTTCTTCTAGAAGCCCAACTAAGCATTGTTGCTTGTACAGTGCCCTGCATCACCCACTCAAGTCCGAACCATCTCAGAATTTCACACCATAAAAAAGAAGCTGTCGGACAATGTAAAAGTAGGTGATTCACATCTTCTCCCGATTCTTTGCACATGAAACACCAACTAACACAAGTAATCATCCCCTGGAAGTACTAAAATATCATATAGAACTCCTGATTTTGGTTTTCTCGTGAATTGGATTTTAGGCTGCACTTGGTTTTTCTTCTTTTTCCTCTTTTCTTTTTTTCCTTTTTACTTTGATTCTTTAGTTATATGCACGTGATGCTGGAACAGGTACACTCTTTTATTAAGAAGCATCGTTCTTGGGCCTTTATTTTACTGTGATGAGGGAGGTTTTAAATATAAATATCATTTAACTTAGTAAGATAAAGGGATGGGCATGGAGGTAGATTACATCTCTTTACAATAAAGAACTTCAGTTCTTAAACCATTATTGTATTTTGATTTTTGAGTAGTAGATATCTTCCCCAAACACTGATATTAGAAAAGTAAAACTCAGTCGGGAAAAGAAATTCCTTTCCTGGGTAACATCGCAAGAGCGTTGTTTCTGCACCAGATGTCTATAGGAAACATGCAGTGCAAATCTTTGATTCCATCAAATGCCTTTATTGCGGGGACCAGTAGTATCCCTGTTCCCACTTTCTGGATATGTATAACATAATCAACTCTGTCAAGGTGTTGTTGAACCTAATTGAGCTACCCATTATGATTTTCGTATGAAGGTTCTCTCTCTCTCTCTTCCCCCTCTGAACTTGATTTTTTCTACGTAACTAATTATTTTATTACCAAAGTTAGCAATTGCAACTCAAGAATTGTTCAAAGATTGGACATGCTGCCCCAATCTTAGTATTAACCATTTTTACTTCTACCCCATCTCCCAGAATTAATACATCAAATTTCCATAGTCCACCCTCCTAACAATATCAGTTAATCCTTTGTACAAATATCCAGTGCATATTCCTTTAAGGATAGAAGTTAAAATCATCTAACCCTTCTTATTAGTCTAGGCTTCATCTTCCAAATATACCATGTAATTCAATGGGGATCAGCTTGAACATGTATGTTGATCAGGGGCGAATTTATAGGCAAAATTTGGGGCACGTGAACCCATGGTCTCTCCGTAAAGCTAGGTATTTTATGTATATATTTTCTGAAATTGGTATAATATTATTTGTTGGCACCCGTATTACAAGAAGGTTAAATGGTGTACTTGGTTGAATGTTGAGTTATTTACCTAGAGGACTAGGGATCAATTCCCACTTAATACATTTTTTCCTTCTTTTTTTTTTTTTTTTAGTGGTGCACCCATGTTCCGGGAATCCTAGATTTGCCTCTGAAGTTTATTATAACAAATGTGACTTTACGACAGTCAATTTGCTGCTGGAGAATTCGATAATATGCGCATGAAAATGGAGGCACAATAACAGACTTTCAGATCTTGAAGCACAATAAGAGACACGGATGCTTTTCAATGATCCTCGTGGCTTGAGATGCTTTTAATATAACTAACTTTTTTTTTTTTTTTGTCTTTCAGCTTGGGCGGCTATTCCAAATGCTTGAAGGTCTTGGTACCAAAGTAGAGAAAGATGGATTGCTGGATAAGTATCGGAAATCGGAATTCAATTTGATAAACACAGATGGATGGTCCATGCTGACTAAGAAATTTCTGAAGGCTCTTCCTTATTCTCTTACATTGAGTCAATTGCGAGCTGCTTCAGAAATTATTTGGGATCTAAAGCAACCTGTTCCCATGAATCGTCTACTACAGGTAGTGAAATCTGCTTTACTGTTTACTTGCAAGTTGTTTTTGGGGCCCCGGGGTGTGTTTTTTTGGGGGGGGGGGGGGGGATTTTGCGGTAGTCGTCCATTTTTTCTGACATCACATCATTCTTATTACAAATCATTGGCTTTTACTCATAAGACGTTGAACTGGGAGATTAACTAATTCTGTATTTCTATTGATAATTTGATCATAAATTTCATCCATTCAGGATGTTGTAATTTGGTGGCTCTACTTTACGAGTCTCCAATCTTAATCTGCACAATCCATTCTTTTGTTTCTGTCATTGCCTTTGTGAATACTGTTTTGGAAGTAATGTTATTACTTGTATTGAATTGGGAATAAAAACTTTTATTTGAAGGCCCTCCTATGTTATTATATGATGTTAATACACATGAGCACGCATACATACATTACGTACATACACAAATAAATCATAACATACATATAATGTACATGTATATATGTGCTATAATGTGTACGTATTTGTGTTTGTGTGATGATTCTTGTAAGCACCTTTATTGATAAGTTTAAGATTTTAAAATTGTTTCTCTTATTTTCCAACATATTTTTTTAATTTCTTGATCTTCTACAATGAGTGATGTTAAAAGGAACTTTTTTTTATTATGCTTGTACTCTAAGGAAAAATGATGACGAAGTATAGATGAAACTATTGGTATCATTTTTCATTTTTCTGGCTAAAGCTTGTGCAAATGGACAGTTTATTTGCTCGGGCTAAATATATGGATATCTTGCCTCCAGTTCTCCAAAATTTAAGTGAGGATGTTGGGGTGGAGTAGAATTATCAGCAACCAAAGCTTTTAATCATTTCTCTTTCTTCTCCAAAAGTTAACTTATGCAGATGAGAAACCTTCCGTGAAGAAAGACACAAATGATCTTAACGGATGGTTAACATGTCCTAGTTAAAACCAACATTTTCCTAGTTTTGACTTCTTTTTTAATTTCAAATTTACTTTGACAAATTAATTTTTGCTGTCGAGTTGGATATTTTACTTGCCTTCTCTCAATAAATGATTTTTCTTTTTAACTCTTTTTCCGTCATATATCGGCCAGAAATGATAATCTTGCTTACAACAACAACAACAACAACAAGCCCAGTATAATCCCACTATGTGGGGTCTGGGGAGGGTAGAGTGTACGCAGACCTAACCCCCACCTTGAAAGGTAGGGCGGCTGTTTCCGAAAGACCCTCGGCTCAAAATGATAATCTTGCTTCTAGAATAGAATTACTCGACTTTCTTTTGGAAGACTAGAGAGGTTATTGCGGATTTGATGTGGGTGTGTTTCAAATTTGTGCACTTTTTCAGGGTGATGTTGGATGCGGGAAAACTGTGGTTGCTTTTTTAGCATGTTTGGAGGTTATCAGTTTAGGTTACCAGGTTAGTCAGCACCAATATTTCTTGCTGCATGAATATGTAATTTCTTTGTGGCTATATTTTGCTTTGTTTTATTAGCTATGTTATGATCGTTAATACAAGTATCCATAAAAGAATTTGGTTTGCATACATCCTTTCTAGAATACAAGCTTGGAGCTATAAACTCTTTCGGCCTTCTATATACCCAGTGTCACATGTAATAATTGCTAAGTTCTCATCTTTAGGCAGCTTTTATGGTCCCAACCGAGTTGCTTGCTGTTCAGCATTATGAGCAAATTAAAAACTTATTAGCCAACATGGAAGCGGCAGAATGCAAACCATCAGTTGCTCTATTGACTGGCTCAACATCTACAAAGGAATCACGGTTGATTCGCCAGGTAAGAAATCTTATGGTAGCGCTTCATCTTTTCCTTGTTACATGGTTTGTATTACCATTGATGTGGGATATCTCTAAGCAAAAGCTGCTTTGCTGACTTTGAAATTTAGGCTTCAAATTGAGTGAAAAGGTACACGTTAGCACAGTATGGCTTAAAAGGTAGTGAAATAGAGAATTGTATGTGATAGTCGTCTAAACTTTGGAGCAGTAAAGTGTTCTTAAAGGAGAACACAAGAATGAAGAGTTAAGAGGGACGAAAGGGTTGCTGGAATCCACATGAGTTTCTTGGTGAATGCCTATCAATATCTAAAGCCTAATAATTCTTAGCAAACATGAAGCACTAAATTCTTACCTTTATCCTATTTTTTCATGAGTACATTGTAACCTTTGGTGGTTGATAACTACATCTATCTCGAAAAACATCTTGCTATCGGACCTATCAAAAAAAAACCTGCTAAAAGTTGGCACAAGCTATTTGCATATGCAGGCAATTTCATTCCTTTATTTATTATTGTTGAACTGTGTGAACCGTCTCATCTCAGAATTTAAGTTGTTAAAGGGGAGATTCTTTTATTTATCTTAGGTTTGTGACATCATGTGTAAGCCTGATTCTTTTTCTCGCACCGACCGAAGATACTTTCTTGATCAATGACGAAGTCACTCAAACTTAAGACCTTTCCTTGCACTGGTATCATGTTAAGTTATATGAATCCCCTACCTAAAAGCTTAAATGGACTAAACTGGAGAATCCTCCTTATTATCATAAAATCACCTATAACTGACATGCTTTTTGTATCAGTGGTATCACGTTTCTCCTTTCGGTTTATTTTACTGTTTGCCATCTGTTGGCAGGGTCTCCAAACTGGAGATATCTCTTTGGTCATTGGGACTCACAGCTTAATCGCTGAAAAAGTGGAATTTTCAGCTTTACGCATTGCTGTTGTGGATGAGCAACATCGGTTTGGAGTTATCCAGAGAGGACGATTTAACAGCAAGGTAATGTGCTTGAACCTGCCTCGCCCTGATTGGTGATTGTGCTGCTAGAATTTTCTGAGGATTTTCCCACTATGCAATCAAGATGAAACCAAACAAGGAATAATAACAAATCGTTTACTCGTTTCCATCTGACTGTTTTACTTGTGAATGTCAGGTTGTTAGTTTTCTTTTTGTGTGTAATGAAGTGGAGATTGCTTTGTTGGGTCTATTTAGCTCTTCAAGTTTCTCTAGCTAATAAAGAGCTTTTGTAGGAAAGGAGCAATCTGTTGCACTGGGGCAGAACATGATATAATAGTATACTTAATTTGTGGAGTACTGAAGCTATATGTTGCTTAGATGATTCGTTAAATTTTATTGATGACAACTTGATGAACTGATGTAAACTTACACTGCTTCTATGAGGGGCTTCTTGATTGTGAGTTTCATGAATCAATATGATATCTTATCACAAATATTTTAATGTTGTAAAAGCTTTTGACTAAAACTAACCAGATTTTTTTAGTTAAGTGTGCAGCTTGACAGTTCCTTTTTTTTAGAAAAAAAAAAAAATCTTATTGTGGTTAACATGATCAGTTTGCAGTTATGCTATAATGCAAAAGCTCCAAACTAGTGAATGGTCATCTCTTTTTATGTCAATAGACCATAACACTTAAATACGAGATTGTCTTTAATTTCAAGGATCTGTCAGAATCTCCATGCATCGATGCCAATGCACTACTTTAATTTGGAAATTCTTTATAACAAGGAAAAGAAGCCAATGAACTCATGCAGATGTTTGGTTTCACTTGGTATCTTTCTTTAACCGGGAATTGATTGAAGCCTGTGGTCTTGCAGTTATATTACAACTCAATAAGTTCCAAGCTGTCTTCGAGTATCTCGGACGATTCCTCCAAGGACAGTGTAGTTATGGCTCCTCATGTCCTAGCTATGTCGGCCACTCCAATCCCGAGGTCACTTGCTCTAGCTTTGTATGGAGATATGTCTTTGACACAGGTGTGTTAAGAGTCTCTATCCTTCCTTATGTCGATATGCTACTGCCTGCTTACTGAGATCATTTTTGATGATTAATACATGCTTTTAGTACTGGGATTGGAGCTAAGTACTTTCAGGTTGTTTTTTGCCCAAAGCACTATCTCCATAGATTCAATTTGACTTTCAATTTTCATTTTTCACTAACTTTTATATTTTTCGGGGAGTAACTTAAAGTATGTGTAAGGAAAGGACCCATATAAGTTTTGAACTGGATGCCACTAGCCCTTGGGGATTTCTCAGTTATAAAAACAAAATTGTGCATGGAAAGGAATGTTGAGACAAAAATAGAATGGGAACAATAATAATAGCGGTAATCTTGGGTTTTCCTCCTTTACATATTTATTGTGCTATTTTATTTTGCAATGCTCTTTTGTGAATTATGTTGCATGCAAAGATTTGTTACACCTACATTTGAGCTTCTAGCGAGTAATTCAAGGGGTGGGATAACAAGATTTAGTTAGGCATACTGTGAAAAATTTGGGCAAGGAAAGCCTTTGCTCTTTGAGTCCTCTTTACCTAGTTTTCTTGATTTTGTTGGCAGTTCAACAGTGTGAGTTGGTTGCTATAAGTTTTAGTTTCTTGCTGTAACTTCAGAATAATCACCTTTTTCTATGTGCTGTTTTTCTTTGCTGAATTTCTTGTAACAACAGATCACTGATTTGCCTCCTGGAAGAATTCCTGTTGAAACATTTGTGATTGAAGGAAATGAACCTGGATTTGAGAAGGTCTATCAGGTCATATATTTTCTTTTCCCTTAGTCTCAGGCACAATTACACTTTGTATTTCTTTGAAACTTGAAGCATGATATTTAGGTAGTTCTTGTTGGTAATACTGACATCTACAACTCTTTGTTCCTTCCTGACAGAATAATCAGCTTTGCTGCTTATAATCATTAACCTAGAGAAACGGGACTTTTGAAGTCAAAGATGTTATTATTGTTACTATACTAAATAAGAATACAGTCCATTTGTATTTGTCAGTCACAAGCTAAGCTTCCTTTAAAGCCGTTGTTCTTTTGTTGTAACTGCGTATCTTCCAAGAGGCTTGTCCTAAACCTCTTGCATTCTGCTCTTTCTCATTTATAGGATCTTGTTTTCGTCATATGCTTTGTCTAACTTCCTTTAGCACTATTTGTGGTACAGATGATGTCTGATGAGTTAGAAGTAGGGGGTAAGATATATCTTGTTTATCCGGTCATTGAACAATCCGAGCAATTGCCTCAGCTTCGTGCAGCTTCTGCTGATCTTGAGACTATATCTCAAAAGTTTTCAAGTTACAACTGTGGTCTCTTACATGGAAAAATGAAGGGTGACGATAAAAGTGAAGCACTAAACCTGTTTAGATCCGGAGAAACCAATATCTTGCTCTCAACGCAAGTTATTGAGATTGGGGTTGATATTCCAGATGCATCTATGATGGTTGTTATGAATGCTGAGAGATTTGGAATTGCTCAATTGCATCAACTTAGAGGACGAGTTGGACGTGGAGAAAGGAAGTCCAAGTGTATATTGGTGGCATCAACTGACAGCAGTCTAAGTCGTTTGCAGGTGCTTGAGAAATCATCTGACGGTTTTTACCTCGCAAATATGGATCTTGTAATGAGAGGACCTGGAGACTTACTTGGGAGGAAGCAGTCAGGACATCTTCCAGAGTTTCCTATTGCTCGGTTAGAGATAGATGGAAATATCATACAAGATGCTCATCTTGCTGCTTTGGTGAGTATCAATTCCTATAAATGACTTCAATATCTAATTCATAAGTTTCTGGATCTTTACGAGTAAATCAGGTTGGATGAGTTTACGCATACTTTTACACGCTATATATCTTATTTTCTGTTAATCAACTTGGGATTTAGATACAAAATTTTGGAAACACAGGGAAACAATATGAGTTGGATAAAAATCATATTCTTTGTACGCGAGAATCATTAATTATAGCCAAACGTTAACAAAAGAAAAACATCACTACATAAGTTCCCCAGTCTATGCTAAATTTTTATTCCATAATCTATTCATCTTAATAAAACATTGAATAACATCGAAGAAGAACAAAACATACATACAGCAAAATATAGCAAAAAAAAATATGCTAAGCTGAAGCCAAACATTCTAGAACAATTAAGGAGAAAAGTACCTACAAAGGAAGAGGGGAGGAGGGCTATTGCAAATCAATTGGCCAATAAAGTTGAAATGAAGTGCTTTTTCTTCTACGAACCAGCTTCTTCTTTTACTTCGAATTGAAACAAGAAAAAGAAGATATGCATGTCCCGAAAAATAAAGAGAAAGAAGAAAAATTGAAAATAGTTTTCCAACAGAACTGTGGTCTGTTTGTGTTCAACACATGTCTGACAATTTAGGAGTGTCAAATGGGCGGGTTGGACTGAATTTGACCCACTCAAGTTACTTGGGCTGAAATGGTTTGGGTCATATGGGCTAAACAATGGGTCATGTTTTGTCCCACATCGGTATAATATGTGGTGGTGTGGGGGTTTAAATAGCTTTTGGGCTCTCCCACCTCACTAGCTAGCTTTTGAGGTGTGAGTTAGGTCCAAGGTTGTTACAAATGGTATCAAAGCTACCCACCGCCCTTCGTGCCTGGGATGGTGACGCCGATATGGCAGTGTTCGTCCAGGGCTAGTAAGGTCTAGGGTATAGCCGTGGAGGACGGATGCGGAGTTGTTATGTCCCACGTTGGTATAATATGTGCTAGTGTACTGTCAGTTTCAAATGAATCTGACTCTGGTATCTCATCTCAGTCCTACAACAGTTTTCTTTCTTTGCCTTGGCATGATCCACAAATTCAAACTGTTGATATCCCTGATGTGGTGGAAACCTCAAAATGGACGAAGTTGACAATGATGAAGGCTTGCAAAGTGTTGGGGGTAAATGTTGCTGGGTTTGAACACGAACTTCTGGGAATTATTCTGAGAATGGAGGAAAAAAGGAAAGTGCAGATTCTTGAGCAAAAAAATAAAACAGGAGAATTAAAGAAAGGGAAAAGCAAAGCAGTTACCGAACTTAAAAGATTGGATTGGGGTCTCCAGGACGGGAGTGGGAAGAAAGAGAGGGGCAGGTCTCACAAGGCTCATTCCAGATGAGAGTTAAAACACTCAGTTGGAATGTGCAGGGTCTCAACAATAAAGACAAGAGAAGCACTTTGAAATCTCTTATTCACAAGTGGGGAGTTGATATTATTTGCCTGCAGGAAACCAAAATAGAGACATGGAATCCATCTCTAATCAGGCAAATTTGGGGAAACAGATGGATCTCTTGGGCAGAAGTCAAAGCAATTGGTACCAAAGGAGGGATATTAATAATGTGGGACAAAAGAGCTTGGAAATGTGTTGATTTTGAAGCAGGAGCCTTTTCTTTATCATGTAGATTCGAAAGTCTTGCTGAGGATTTCAAATGGGTTTTTACTAGTGTTTATGACCCTCATACCAATCCAGAAAGGGAGGATCTTTGGCTCGAGTTAGCATCTATCAGGGGATTGTGGTCTGACCTATGGGTCATAGGAGGGGATTTCAATGTGTGCAGATTTGTGGGGGAAAGATTGAACTGCGTTAGAAGATCAAGGGCGATGCTGGGCTTCTCCAACACTATTCTAGACCTGGATTTGATTGACCCTCCACTTCAGGGAGCACAATTTACCTGGTCAAGAGGGGAGGAGTCTCTCCAAGCCTCTAGAATTGACAGGTTCCTTATCTCAACAGAATGGAGTGAGATGTTCAATACTATCAAACAGTACCCCTTGCCTAGAGTTTTTTCTGATCATAAACCAATTATCCTGGAAAGTGGAGATTGGGAGACCACACCTTCTTATTTCAAATTTGAAAACATGTGGCTTCTAGCTGAGGGTTTCATGGACATGATAGAAGGATGGTGGATTTCTTACACTGTATTAGGCACCCCAGACTTTGTGCTAATGCAGAAACTAAGGAATCTCAAGAAAGACATTACTAAATGGAATAGGGAGGTCTATGGAACAATCGAGACTCAAAGGAACAAGGCACTCAAAGAACTTTGGAAGCTGGACCAGTTAGCTGAGCTCAGAGCTCTCTCTACAGAAGAGAGAGAAAGGCCAGACATTGAATCTCAAGCTTGAACTTCAGCAAATAGCAACCGCTGAAGAGATCTCATGGAGACAAAAATCAAGATGTTTATGGTTGAAAGAGGGGGATAAGAATACAAAGTTTTTCCAAAGAATGGCCAACTCTCATAGAAAGGGCAATACCATTGACAGACTCAAAATAAGGAATGAAGTAATTGAAGACAAAGGAAGGATCAAGGATGGTATTCTGGAGTACTATCAACAAATTTACAACGAGACTGAATCTTGGAGACCCTCAGCTGTCTTTGAAGGTCTGTCAAGTCTCAACATAGTGGATAAAGAGGACCTTGAACTTCCTTTCACCGAAATGGAGATTTCAGAAGCTCTCATGACTTGTGCCCCTGACAAAGCTCCAGCCTGATGGTTTCACTATGGCCTTCTTTCAGAAATCATGGAGCTTCATCAAAGCAGACCTGCTAGCAGCTTTTAATTTCTTTCATCAGAACTGCCAAATGGTGAGATCATGCAATGCCTCTTTCATTGCTCTTATCCCAAAGAAGAAAGGGGCCGCAGAGCTTAGAGATTATAGGCCTATAAGTCTTATAGGCAGTGTCTACAAATTGCTGGCCAAAATTTTAGCTAAGAGGTTGGGAAAAGTGGTGGATTCCTTAGTTTCTGGACAGCAGAGTGCTTTTCTGAAGAATAGGCAGATCACTGATGCATCTATGATTGCCAATGAAGTGCTAGACTGGAAAATTAAAAGTGGAGAGACTGGGATCCTATGCAAATTAGATATTGAGAAAGGTTTTGATCTGCTTAACTGGGCTTATTTAGTCAACATTTTGAAGCAAATGGGTTTCGGGGAAAGGTGGATAAGGTGGATTTATTTCTGTATTTCGACAGTGAAGTTTTCAATTCTGGTGAACAGAAGTCCAGTTGGGTTTTTCTCTTCTCAAAAGGGACTCAGGCAGGGGGATCCTTTGTCCCCTTTCCTCTTTATCATTGCGATGGAAGGATTATCTCAGCTGTTAGCAAAGGCCAAAGAACTTTAGTGGATTCAAGGGTTCCAAGTGGGCAGAAATCCTTCCACCTCAGTCTCAGTCTCTCATCTACTGTATGCAGATGACACCCTTATATTTTGTGGAGCTGATTGTCAGCAGGTCTCTAATCTTAACACCACTCTCATGATCTTTGAGGCCATCTCTAGACTTCATATCAATATGCTTAAGAGCACTATATATCCAGTGAATGAAGTGGCCAACCTAGAAGCTCTTGCTGATATTCTTAGCTGCAAAACAGGCTCCTTTCCCACCACCTATTTGGGACTTCCTTTGGGTGCTAAATTCAAATCATCTGGGATATGGAGTGGGGTCATTGAAAGAATGGAGAAAAGACTAGCCACTTGGAAGATGCAATATCTTTCATTGGGTGGCAGGCTCACCCTCATCAAAAGTGTCCTAGACAGCATTCCCACTTACTTTATGTCACTCTTCCCTATGCCAAGTTCAGTTCTAAAGCAAATTGACAGGCTTAGAAGGAAATTCCTATGGGAAGGTAATAGTGTTACTCATAAATTCTCTTTGGTCAAATGGCAATCAGTTATTCAACCCAAAGGCCAAGGGGGGCTGGGGATTAGAAATCTTAAGTTTCATAACAACAGCCTACTCATGAAGTGGCTTTGGAGATATGGTCAAAATGAGGCAGGGTACTGGAAGGAAATCATCAAAGCTAAATATGGTATTCAAGACCACTGGACTGCAAAGAAAAGCAATGAACCACATGGTGTTGGAGTATGGAAACACATCAGTAGTCTCCAAGAGGAATTCTTCCAGGCTGTCTCATTCAAGGCTGGAAATGGGCTCAAGATCAGATTTTGGCAGGACAAATGGCTTGGGGACACTTTAGTAAAAGATTTATTTCCCTCACTATTTCTGATAGCTTCTAACAAAGAAGCAACATTAGCTCAATATAGAGTTAACAACTGTTGGACACCAATTTTAAGGAGAAATTTACAGGATTGGGAAGTTGATGATTTTCTTTCTCTATTAGAAAGTTTGGGACAAAATACTTTGGTGGCAGATTTTCAGGACAGAATCCTCTGGGGCAATTCTAAGGAAAAAATTTTCACTGTGAAGGAATGTTACAACAACTGGTGCTCTCAAAATAGCCTTTTAGAGGTCTGGCCTTGGAAGCTTGTATGGAGAACCAGACAGCCTCTCAGAGTTACTTGCTTCACTTGGACTGCACTGAAGGAAGCATGCCTAACACAAGACAATCTTAGAAGGAGAGGTGTAATAGTCGTTAACATGTGTATCATGTCCAAGCAGACCAATGAAAGTGTCAACCATCTATTTTTGCACTGCCCTGCAGCAGTTAGCCTTTGGTTTTTCTTCTACTCTATGCTTGGTTTACAATGGGTAATGCCTTTCAACATCAAAGATGCATATGCTAGCTGGATACTCTGGAGAGTTGACAAATCCATTAAAAGAATCTGGAGAATGATCCCAGTAGTAATTTTTTGGACCCTATGGAAGGAGAGAAACAACAGATGCTTTGAAGGAATCTCAACTCCTATTTGCTCTCTAAAGTCTAGGTGTTTAGTTAGTCTTTTTAGTTGGCATTTTTTTGCCCCTGTAAACAATGTGGGTAACTTCCTAGATTTTATCAGCTCCTTTTCACTAGTTCAGTAGAGATAGGATATCTTTAGATTGTTCTACAGGTTTTTGCCAAGCCTGTCAGCTTTTCCCATCTGTAACCTTGCATCTTCTTGATGTTTTACTAATGAATTTATTACTTTACCAAAAAAAAAATATTTGCTAGTGTGGGGGTTTATTTAGCTTTGGGCTCTCCCACCTCAATAGCTAGCTTTTGGGCTGTGAGTTAGGTCCAAGATAGTTACAGGTCATAATCCAATCCGCCCAACGCTTAATTACCTAATAAAACCTTTTTTCGTTTATTATGACTTTATATAACACATTAAACAAAAAAAGAATAAATTAAAAATATTTTGTCAAGGTTTCTCATGCATCAATTTGGACTACATTTCAACCCTACTTTTAGACGTGCTGAATTAATAAATGGGTGGGTCACAAACTTGGACGGGTTGGGCGGATCATGTTTTGATGGGCTAATATTTTCCACCTCAATCTGACACTAGTACATAGTTCTATATATTTTGTGCTATGCTTCCTAGATCTCAAAAACATGCATATTCATGATACATCCTCGAATCTACAGTCTGGTAGTCTGGTTCCATATTTTATGCAACATTTTCATATTTTTCCTTTTTATTCGTGTTTTGACCATTTGTACTTTTTCTCTAGATTACATTTTGTAAGGTATTGTATGCTATATTAAATTTCTTTCTAACATTTGTTGGCAACTCGTCTGTTTTGTCTTTTATTCTTCTTCTGTTTCACTTGTTATGATTTATGCATGTGAGGAAACGAATTCATCGGCATAATGTTCTGTTTTGAAAGCATAGTCAACCATAATAATATTCCAGACAGTGAGATCATTTACTTAATCCTCATACTGAATGGAGGATGCATTTATGTATTTTTTTCTCAGAAGTTGCATCATAGCTTCTACTCCCTTTGTCCCAATTTATGTGGCACACTTTTCTTTTTAGTCTGTCCCAAAAGAATGTCACCTTTCTATAGTTAGAAACAATTTAACTTTATGAAAGGATTTACAGCCACACAAATTTGTTGGGGATCACAAATTTCAGAAGTTTCCTTTTTTTTTTAAACTCCGTGCCAAGTCAAATAATGCCACATAAATTGGACGGAGGGAGTATTACATTTGAATTTTTTGTTGGTGAGGTATCGAACCTCGTGTCTTTGTTTCGTCTACTAAAATTAAATATTGGTTCTTCAGTAGCTAAGATGGAGCCATAATATTTATCTTGGATAATTGTTTATATTTTATGTGATCAATCCTAATGTTGGCTGAAATTTGATGATCATGAGATATTGTTACTTGTTACCACTTTAGTTGCTTGGATCCTCCAAAAGTGCTGCCTCACTGTTTTGAAGGATCGGAGCAACGTAAGTGATAACGAGTAGATGCTTGTGAGCTGTGGGATTAAAAAGTTATGATGGATATGCTATTTATTCAGAGTTTGTGGTCTGTAGTTCTATGTTGTTTATTTGACATCTCTGTATATTCTGTTTATCCCCTTATTTTTGCTTTTTTCTGCCAAACAAAACTAAGATATTCTTGATCATGGTTCCAGAAAATCTTGGGTGATTCTCTTGATCTGGAGAAATATCCAAAGATCAAGGCTGAACTTAGCATGAGGCAGCCACTGTGTCTTCTAGGTGACTAGTCTCCAGCTATGACCGGTAAGGCGTGAAGTTCCAATTATGATGGCCTGGACACTCAACTATAAAATTTGCATAGTAACTTTGTATATGATTAGAAGATCTTGATGTACATTAATCAATGAAAAACTTCATTTTTGTACATGCTGTAAAAGGGATGTTGGTCCTTGTGTATATCCAATTTTGTAAGACCTCTTCCAAGCTGCTACAACTTTGTCTTTAGAAGTTCATTTGTGTTTCATGGTATAGAGGACCTATTACACAGACATAGCAGGTTTCAGTATGTTTGAGAGATGACACTATCGATGCTTTGGTACTGAAGACAGATGTGGTAGCAGTTTTTGTTCTTCTCGTTGTACTTTATTGTGTATCTTGGGCAAAAATTACTTGCTTATTTGAAGTCAAGAGGCGGATCTAGAGTACGTGTGGGTTCATGTGAAGCTAGTAGTTTTTGTTTAGATCTTGTATGTATATAGTAAGAAATCCCCTAAAAATTCATAATTTTTTTACTGTAAGTTCAGTTATTATTGTACATTAATTTGAAATTGTTGTAAGAATTCATAAACTTTAAATTTTGAATCCGTCTCTGTATAAAGTGTCATTCAAGGCTCAAACCTGTTGACATTCGCAAGAATAGCAACGGTGCCCAAACAAATAATTATTAGAATAACAGACTTTGGTTTGACAGATGTAGATGTTACACATGAGTTTTATACATGGTGTCGAACTTCTGAACCTATTTTCTTTTTGATTTTGTGATTAGTCTTTGAATCTAAAAAGAATACAGAAGTAAGCTAAAAATGCACTTTGAATGAAGAAATTCAGAATATTATTTTCTAATATCACAATTGGTCAGATTCGTAATCAAGTGTCATCTTCCGATGAATAATCGAAAGAACCACTTTAAGTAATTCCAAATGAAAGTAGATCGATTCTTTTTCACTCCTCAAGAGGTGCATATCTTGTCTGGATCTTCTTATATAATTGTACAGAACAATAATATCGAAAGGTTAGATACAAAAATCACCTTAAATCTAAGAAATCGAGCTGGTGGGTTGATCTGGGTGAAGAGAAAAAGAAATGAATTGAATATGGGAGTTATGTTGGGTCGTTAAAAATATCAGTAAATGGTAAGTTCTATAGAACATATTCACAAAATGAGTATTGCAGAGATGTATTTCTGAAATGCGATTTAGGTAAACGTCACATTTAGATCGTCCATTAAATCACATTTCACATATACGTTTTTCATATTTTTGAAATTATCTTATATCACACAATAGTAAAATCTATCGGACAAAACTTCATATTTTTGGGGAAAAGATTCTAAGATTTATGTACCACTATAAAGTAGGGAGAATTTCTAGTACTTAGGGATTTTTTTGGTGCGCGGGGATAAGGTGGAACGAATTAGTTCAAGAATAATAATCCAAAGACTATAATCTCAGGATAACTCAGTCCGCGTACCAAATGACGCCTTAAGTCTTACTCCCTCTGTCCCAATTTATGTGTCACACTTTCCTTTTTAGTCTGTCCCAAAGGAATGTTTTTTTTTTATAGTTAGATATAATTTAACTTTATGAGATGATTTATAACCATACAATTAAGATTTATTTTTTATATTTAGAAATAATTTAACTTTATGAGATGATTTATAATTATACAATTAAGACTTATTTTGGATCATAAATATCAAAAGTCTTCCTTTTTCTTTTTAAAATTTTGTGTCAAGTCAAATAATGTTAAGGAAATTGACGGGGGAGTAATAGATGAGTAAACAAATGAAATGTCATTGGACATTCACTATAAAACAAGCAGACAGGTTGGGTCCAATTGTCCCCTACACAATGATCAAGATAGGTCCCGCAATAGTCCATATTTCCAACCTAATCATCAGGCTTGGGCCAATACATACTTGTCTTTTTGGGAGACCTTTCAAGTTTGAACTCCACTTTCCATGCAGATTAGGTTTTTCTGTCCACCCGTGTGCGTGTTGTTTGTGGCCCTCTTTTCTGTTTACTTTTACCAATTCTTTGCATACATAAAAATGGCAATCACAATCATATCAGTCGTGTTTTTAATTGATAAAATAATGTATTTATACAATAATAGCATCTTAAGTATTTACATCAGTCTCATATATCGGATATACAGGCAGAATAATATCATCAATAGAATATATTCCTCAGAGATGATAGCATTTTTGGTCCTTCGATTAGTGATAAATTCTGAATGATCCTTGTAATATTTGTGTTTTTAGTCCCTTTATGTAGGGAGTGTGTTGGTCTTTAGATTGCTTTTTACAAATGTATTATCGTTAAAGATGGAGTAACAATTAATACAAACTTAATATAACGCATGCATATTAAGCACTAAAACAGTTTATAATCATGATAAATTTGTGAATATTCAAGAGCAAAGGAATCAAAATTCCATATTTCAACTAATTGAAAGTTAAATATAGTATACATACATTGGAGAATTATTTCTAGATTTTAATTTACAATTAGAATTTCAATTTAAACATCTCAAGACCGATTATTTGCGAGAAGAAAAAACAAGATGTTAGATGTAAAGCACCATATATTGTCAAAAGTCCCCCTTTTGCACGTAATGTTGACTAACCTTTTCAATTCATTTATTGTGACCTAAGTTGATTTACATTTTAGTTGATGACCAGAACCTGTAACAAACTTGAGACTTTTTCAGACCTTTGATTTTATATATATATGTAACTCATCCGTAAATTTGGGCAAATATAATATATATGACTATATAAGTCAAGCATTCGACAATTAAACTAGCTGACAATTACATAGCATGAAATTATGCTTTTAATTCTAAGTCCAAATGGACTTTCTCTCTCTATGTGTTTTTATATTTATTCTTTCTTCTTGATGATGAAAATAATAAGAGTGGTAATCCAATTCCATGTGATTCATTTAAATGTCAAAACAAATTTTGCTGATGAAAGTTAAGAGAAACCGGAGTTCGTAGAAAACAATTTTGGTAGTTGAAGGAGTTGAATGTGTAAGAATATTGTCTTTTTAATGAGACATTTAATGTGGCCCACAATTATGGTAACAAATTATTTACCTTCTCTTCCAAGTAAATAATGAATATAGCAGACAATAATTTTGATTATGCATATCCGGAAGTTTCCTTGATGGGAGGAAACATTTATTAGGTGTCCCTAGGGTAACCATATTTTATGGTGAAGTCCCTAGGGTTAAAGTTATTGCTTAAGAGTCCCTAGCCTACCTATAAATACGTTTGTGACTCCATCAGTCCAGTATTCTGAAGTTGTAAATAATGAATATAGCAGACAATAATTTTGATTATGCATATCCGGAAGTTTCCTTGATGGGAGGAAACATTTATTAGGTGTCCCTAGGGTAACCATATTTTATGGTGAAGTCCCTAGGATTAAAGTTATTGTCTAAGAGTCCCTAGCCTACCTATAAATACGCCTGTGATTCCATCAGTCCAGTATTCTGAAGTTGTGATAGGCATAGGCTAGAAGGCTATAGGGTTTTTTCACTATTTCTTTCAGGGTTACAATTCGGTAGTAAAACAAAGAAGGCGATTCTCACACTTGAACAACTATGGCCGAAGGTAAGTTCCTGTTTAATATTCCGCTGCGATGACTCTGTGTGTATGTGTTAAGAATTTCATCAGAATGAGTCTAACATATAATTTATGAAATTTAAAAGTTTTGCTGCAATAATATATATTTTCATGTACGTATATATAGTAAGTATAATAGTAAGTATAACGCGAAGCATGGAGTGGAACCTGAAATAGATCCCATTGACAATTACATATCCCAACCATTTCTATTTTATTTATTCGTCTATAGTAGCTCTTCATGTTTTTTATTCTTCAACTTAATCTATAAATTTGAATTTGAAATTTGACCAGCATTAGTTAATTTCATGCGGATCCCCCCCCCCCCCCCCCCCCTTTTTTTTTTTAATAAATTATATCCTTCTATATATAGAGAGTGAGTGAGAGGGAGGGAGAGAGAGCGAGAACGAGAGTGCAAAAGGAAAAAAAAGGATGAATTTAGATGAAAATAATCCTTGAGAGGAGAGGCAGATTCAATAACTGAAGTTTTTGAATTTTTATAAGTACCTTAAATTAATGCTACAACAATAATTGAGTTCATAGTCAGGTGTTTATTTATATATTTAGTAAATTACTTAATATATATGTATAAAATTTAAATAAAAACTATTGAGTTTACGCGAACCGTCAACTATCCATATTCCCACCTGTTTGAGAGAGTTGCCAATTAAGAGATAGAATTGATTATTTCCTGTCAAATCCTCAATACGGAGTCATAGAACTTTCTACTAGAACATAATAAATCCCATAACGTCAAGACAAGAAAAAATTATAGGGAGTACGATCTAGTTTAGTTAATACTTATATATAGTCCATATATGGGCAAGATTAATTATTACTAAAGGATTTTTTTTTCAATATAGTGTGTGTGTATATTAAAAAAGTAAATGAAACCACATAAAGTCTAGAAAGAGGAAGATGACTCAGTATGCAAATTGGAATAATAGGAAATCCTTGACAATTGTGATAAAAACATGTCGAAATTGATAGTACTATTTTTCTTTCATTTTTCCAAAAGGACTTTCTACTAATTTGAATTTAAAGGATTTCTCAAGTCTTTAAGCTGGTGAACAATTATCTCGATTAATTTTTCTACTTTGTTGAACAAGCCAGCAAGTACAAAATAATCGAAAACCTATTATTAGTAATCCTACTTCCAAAAAGAATGAAATGTATTATTTTGATAATTATAGTACTACGTACTTCCATTTTGACTAATGGATCAAAGTTTGAGCGATTAGTGACTGTCGTCTAAAGGCAGTAAGTAAACATAATTAGTCCCTCCGGGTTAAAAAGAGTGTCCAGTTAACCTTTTTTTCTAGAGTTAAAAAGAGTGTCCATTTATCAAATTAAGAAACTAACCTTATTTTTTCAGATTTGTCCCTATTAAGTGTTTTGTTATCAAATCCAACACCTATTTAATGATGGCAGTTTAGTCAAATTATCTATTTTTTCTATGAGTTAGAATTTTCTTAAGGAGTGTGCAAATGACTAAGTGAACACTCTTTTTAATCCGGAGAAAGTACTGTTTTACTTATACTAATAAATTCTTGGTCATGAGAACTGAAGTCAAGCTCATTAAATGTCTCCAACAAGTTACAAAGCAGGGACCGAGCCGCATTTAAAATAACGGGTTCGACAAAATTCAATAGTTTTAGCTAATTCAAATGTTATATTCATGATAAATGATCATTTAGTACTATGTATAAATAATATATTCAAAACCCAGTAAGTAAAAAAGATTAAAAATCATAGTAAACTAAAAACACTCTGTTACAAAGTTTTTTTTTTTTTAAAAAAAAAAAAAAGTCTGGATGAATGTTGAACGAAAAATAGTAGTAGTAATTAATAAGGTCAAATTTGTTTCTATTATAGAACCTTATTACTATATAGTACTCCTTTTTCTAGAATGACAAATTCAGAGCATACAACGAATCCAATACGTGAAGTGAGATTTATATATTTCTCCTTTTAGTTTAAAACAACATGTACATATATATGTTTGGAGAATATCTATAAAAATATTACCAATCAATATTACATACTGAAATATTTTTAAAGTATGTGATTTAACAGAAAAAATCAATTATCAGATAGGAATTTTCAGCAATTAAAGACTTTTTTCCGACCAGAATTATATCTGTAGTACCAGTGTTGGAGTAAAAGTGACCTAACTTTTGTTTTTATATAATGTTTCGTGCACAAAAAAGTGATTGATATGCACAAAAAAAAGAAGGCAAATAGAAGAATTTTTTTTTAAAAAAAAAAAAAAAAAAGAGGACACACAGAGACAGAGTTCCCTAATTAAATGAAGCTGTTTTCTCCATCTTTTAATACTACTAACTTCATTTTGGTGTCTTTTCTTCTTGTCATAAATGCAAATGAAACGTTAAACTATTTTTCCGCACCTGCAAACGAAGTAAACCGCCATAAATGCCACATTATATGTGAAACAGCTTCACAATTCATAGACTAGACAAAAGAAAAAATAAAAACTAAACTAAAGTAATTAATATTGTCACTTTTTTGTGGAAAAAATATCACTTTTATAGAATCTTTTTCAAACAAATACTAGTAACTCCTTTTGTATAGTATCATAGACATTTCCTAAGAAATAATATAGCTCCTTTTGCTATAGTTAATGTGTATTAAGAGCACTTTGACAGTTAGAAGTACGTTATTGATCATTAAATTTGATGATATGAAACTTCCTCTACTGAAATTTGTGAATTGTCATGTTTATTAAACGAGTTTAAAGTGTATATTTACTATTTGATGGTAAAACATGTTTGATCTTACATAGACATTTTTTGATTTTATCTAGGGAATAAAAAAAATTATATGTTGAAATGTACAATAGTATGTCTCATAAGATTCTTATTACTATATATTTTGAATTTATTAAATTGTCTATTTAAGTAAAGTAGACACCACTCTATATATATAATAAACACTCTTGGTATTTTCTTAATGTTAAAAATTGTAGCCAAATTTAGTCAATTGCACATTATTGAAGTGAACTTGACTCACCTATGATTAAGGTTATTAGGTTTCTAATTCAAATGGTGTTTTAAAACTTTATAAATAGAGAGATAATATATAGAAGGTAGTAATAAAAAGGGAAAAGTATTCAAAACACACTCAAACTATGACCAAAATTGCCATAACACACCTCAACTTTGCGGTCCTATGACCCCCCTGGACTTATTTTTTGTGTATTATTTACGCTTTCAACCGGACAAAGTCACTCAAATGAGTTTGAGTGTATGCACGCGCTCATAAAGTTAAAACCAGACGTGTCATTTTCATTATTTTTCTTTCCAAAATTTGAAATCCAAAATTCTTACTCACCTTCCACTCGATTTCTACCATTTTAATCACTCAAATACCATTTTATTCTGCAAATTAGTGTGAATCATAGTTAAACTAAGTTTAGGTGGTAACATCGCGGTGGATTTTGACTCGAAATCGTCGATTTATCTTCAAGGTAGTGTCAAGCTTTTAGTGAACTGAAAAAATACCAGGTTAGTCGTGTTCTTTGTCAGTATTGTACGCGTAAAGTTTATTTTTTTCTATATTATATAGGATTTGTGACATTGTCGTATGAATTTCTAGGGTTTGTTAAAAAATTATGGGTTTTTCCTAGTTTAAATTGGGGTTATTTGGGGTTAAGAGATGTGTAATCTTATGTCCTGTAGTATTACTGTTGTAAGTGCGTCCAATTTATTTTCACCCCAAAATGTGATTTTGGGGTCTGTTTGGCCTTGTATTGTCAGAAGTCTGAATTTAATTGTGGTTATTTGATGTGTGTGTGGGGTTGTGATTGTTGTTGACCATCTATTGTTATTGTATATGTGTGGTACTGATTGTTTGTACTATTATTGAATTGTAATTTCAGGTATGAGTGGGTTTGTATTAGAAACATTGAGATGGTATCATGGTGGGGTTTTGGATGTCAGTAGTGGGCAACCAAAGTATGAGGGTGGATAAATAACAGAGTTTTTGGATATTGATATGGATAGGATGTCCTTTTTTGAACTAAGGGATTATATTAAAGAACTAGAGTATACTACAAGTTGTTCATTTTGTGTTAGGAGACCTAATAGTGACAGTGTTGTAGAAATCCAAACTGATAGGGACATTTTGGAAATTTCACAAAGTTTTCAAAATGGGGATACTATTGAAATCTATGTCTGTCATATGGTTGATAATTTAGATAATGTAGATGGTCCCATTTCTTTTTTGGAATACACTAGCCCCAATGAGGAATCTTTGGCTGCTTTTAATGAAGAAAGGGATGGGGGTATCCAAGAAGGGGATGAGTTTGCTTTTAATAAAGAACCAGCAGCTACTGAAACTGCAGCACCTGCTGAACCAGTAGCTACTGAAACTGTTGCTTCTGAAAACCCATTAAGTAGTGAATTTCCTATTCTTGAATCTGACCAGTCCACTGATGATAGTTCTGAGTCTGACCAAGTTGAACTATTTAATGAACATGATGCTGAACATGAAAATGATGATGTTCATGAAGAGTGCATTGGCTGAAAGGAGGTCATATCAGAGGAGGAAAAGAAGAGAAAGGATACCAAATGACCCTGGAGAAATTCCTGTTGGTGAAGTTGGTCCAGATCTGGGCTTTGATGAAACTGCTACTCCTGATACAAGCTTGAAAGGTAAGGTTGTTGGGGATGAGCCAGTGTATGTCAGTTCTGATGCATATAGTGTTGAATCAGATACAAATGATGAGTCAGGGTCTAGGAGGGCTAAGAGAAGGATAATTTTTGACAAAACTGTTGAAAAAGTGATGTAGGAGTTGGGGATGGTTTTTGAGGATGTGAATGAATTTAGGGATGCTGTTACAAAATATGCACTTCAAAGGGGTGTGCAGTTAGAGAAATTTGTCAATGAGCCCAAAAAGGTTAGGGTGAGGTGTAGGGATGGCTGCCCATGGCTACTATATGCAAGTCTTGACAAGAAGACTAATGATTTCATGATCAAAACCTACAATCCTAAACATAGGTGTGTCAAGACTACTAGAAATTACATGTGCAATACTAAGTTCTTGTCTAAGCATTAAAGAATAGAATTACAGAACAACCAAACATTAGGATTTTCAAGTTTCAGCAGTTGATTAGGGAAGAACTTAACATACATGTTGGAAAAACCACTGCCAGGAGAGCTAGAGCTAAAGTACTCCAAGAAATCATAGGTGATCATGTGTTACAGTTTGGAAGAATATTTGACTATAGGGATGAAATGTTGAGGACTAATCCTGGGAGTACTTGTGTTGTTAAGTTTGATGACTCTGGTGAAAGTGGTAGGTTGGTGTTGGAAAGTTTTTATATTTGCTTTGATGCTTTGAAAAAAATACTTTTTAGGTGGCTGTAGGAAATGTATTGGTTTGGATAGTTGTTTCTTAAAGGGAATAACCAAAGGATAGCTATTGACTGCTGTTGCTAAAGATGCTAATAATCAAATGTTGCCTATTGCTTGGGCTATAGTGGAATATGAGAATAAGAACACTTGGACATGGTTTTTGAAATTGTTGATAGCTGATTTGGGAATGGGAGATGGCAGCAACTACACAGTGATATCAGACATGCAAAAGGTATGACAATCACTTTTTTTTTCTTTATTTAGTTTCTGTCCATTCATATATAATTGTTTCTCAAAATTGTAGGGAATTCAATCAGCTATGAAAGAATCGTTACCACTGGTGGAGCACAGGATGTGTGCAAGACACATCCTAGCCAACTGGGCAAAAGGATGGAGAGGTATTCAAAGAAAGAACCAATTCTGGAAGTGTGCAAAAAGCACCTTTGAAGGAGAGATGAAGATAAATCTGGACAAAATGAAACAGCTTGGTACTGCCAAGGATGGTAAGGATATTGTTGCAGATTTACTGTACTACCCACCTGAAACTTGGTGTAAACTGTACTTTAGAACTGACATTAAGTGTGATAGTGTGGACAATAATATGTCTGAGAGCTTCAATGCCTGGATTTTAGGACCAAGGCATAAAACCATATCACTATGCTAGAAGAGATTAGAGTGAAGGTAATGACTAGAATAGGTCAGTTGAGTCAATTTCCAAAAACATGGTTAACCAATATATCTCCAATGGCACTGAGGGTACTAGAAATCAACATAAAGAAGTCAATAGAATGTAATATTGATTTCAATGGTGAGAGAGGGTTTGAAATTAGTGATGGGCCATATCAACATACTGTTGATTTGAGAAATAGAACTTGCAGTTGTAGGGCCTGGATGCTCAAGGGAATACCATGTCAACATGCCCTTGCTGCCATATTATATAAGAAGTATGAACCCATTGAGTTTGTTGATAGCTGCTACAGTAAGGAGACCTACCTGAGGACTTATTGTCATTTTCTTCAACCAGTCACCAATATGAAAATGTGACCTGAGTCCAATAACCCCTATGTTCCACCACCAGTTGTAAAGCCTATGCCAGGAAGACTAAAGAAAGCCAGGAGAAGAGAAGCCACTGAGTCAAAAAGATATGGTAAGTTGTCAAGAAAATGAGTTGACATGACTTGCAGCATTTGTCATGGTAAAAACCATATTAAAAGAGGCTGTCCTTTGAAGGTATGATCTTTTAAAGTAAACTCTGCTTTTTATACTCTTTGTAGTAATGGTTTTGATTTGACACTACTGTTTTTGGTAGGATTCTGGTAGAACAAGCTATGGTAATGGACCAGATATTGCTGCAGCATCTCAGCCAAGCTTTGCTGAATCAAGTGTTGCACCTGCAGGAGCTAGGGGAAGGCCAAGAAAAACAACTCCAACTTCTGAAGCACCAGCAAAAGCCAGGGGAAGGCCAAGGAAAAATCCATTAACTTCTGATGCACCAGCAAGAGCAAGTGCAAGGCCAATGAGTACTTCTGAAGCACCACTAACAGCAAGTGCAAGGCCAGGGAGTACTTCTGAAGCACCACCAACAGCAAGTGCAAGGCCCAGAAGTACTTCTCAAGCACCAACAAGAGGTATGGGAACAAGGAGGACAACCATTACTGCTAAATGGTTTGAAAATGCAACAAGTTATGCTGCACCTGTTGCAGCCAATGCACCTGTCCAATCTATTGCTTCTCAGTCTAATGTGAGTAGGGGAAGATCAAGAAAAACCTCTCAAGCTTCTAGTGCTGCACCTGTTGCAGCCAATGCACCTGATCAACCTGCTGCTTCTCAGTCTAATGTGAGTAGGGGAAGACCAAGAAAAACCTCTCAAGCTTCTAGTGTTGCACCTGTTGCAGCCAATGCACCTGATCAACCTGCTGCTTCTCAGTCTAATGTGAGGAGGGGAAGACCAAGAAAAACCTCTCAAGCTTCTAGTGTAACAACTGTTGATAATGAAAGAAGAAGAACTACCCCTTACAAAAGGCCTAGGACTGTTGGAATGGGTATATTTGTCGCAGAAAATAGATTTACAACATACAATGTAAGAGCTGAAATATTTGTTGGAATAGGTATATTTGTTGCAAGTGAGTTTACTAACTATAAACAATTATTTTGCTTTGTCTACAGCATGGCTTGCCAAGTAGTAGGATAATTGATGCTGCTCCAAGAAAGCATATAAGGTCAGCTGTGTTACTGGGGACCTTGGTCACAAAGCAAGGACTGGAGTGAGGTGGAAGGGCAAAGCAGCAATGACATCAAGCCAGCTTGAAGAGATGAGGGTAAAGAAAAGGAAAAAAGTGACAGCAACCCAGAACTCGCAGACAAATGATCCATGGAAGTAGTGTTAATATGTTGGTAGTTGGCAGAACAAGTTAATGTAGTTGGCAGTTTTTGCAGTTCATAAACAAACTAAAGTAACTGTGGTTTAGATGCTTGTTTTGTGACATTATGCTACTGCACTTGAATGTTGCATCATCATGAATGTGATGCACTACTTTTGTACAAACTTATATTGGTGCAATTGTTTATATATAGCAAGGTCTGTTTCTATTATTAAGTCCTGTCTCTTTCAGCAGTTGATTGCTGCACATGTTTAATGTCCAGAATGTTTGTTTCTATTTGAAATTGCTGGTGCACATTTTTAATGTCCAGAATGTGCAACCTATGTTGGTGCTGATGTTTCTTTTTGAAAGTACAGTTTTTGGACCAAGTGAAATCTGGTCATGCATTTGAACTACATTAATGTTGCTCACCAAATCTGGTCAAGCATTTTGAACGAAATTAATGTTGCTCACTAAATGTGGTCAAGCTTTTGACCGGATTTAAAGGTGGTCAACAACAACTAAGGTGGTTGGGGGTTAAGTAGTGGGGAATTTATTGCAAAACACATATTATGAAATAGCATTCTACACAGCCTCTAACATGAGCCTTGATTCGAAAATGGTAGCTTATTTTGAGAAAAAATTGACCAAATCATACGTCGAAAAGGATGATTTCGTATGTGTTCATCTAATTTATTTGTTATTTTCAGTTGTTATTTTAGTTTTAGTAATCACATGTTTTTCCGCAGATCCTTCCAAGTAGCATTCTTGAATTTCTCCCAGACGATGACCGTGAAGCTGTTGTAATTTCTGAAAGAGGTGCGTACAAAATGAAATACAAAGTTGGTGCTCATACGCGGCTCTATCAAGGATGGAAAGAATTTATAGATGCTAACGGATTCAGGACAGGGGATGTATTGTGTTTCAAGGCCTGTGACGCTGCTAGGGACCAAATACACTTCCTTGTTGAAAAAAAATAGGATATCATAGAAATAGATTAGACTGGTCTCCGTGTTTTCAATTTAAGCACGGTTTATGTTGGAGCAGATGTAACACCTTTGCTTTCTAAATTAAAGGGATTTCATTCATCAATTTCGAACTTACATTAAACACAAAACAAAAGAAAACTAGAAAGGATTTCCTAACATACATTAACCACAAGACAAAAGAAAAGGGAAAAGTATTTCCTAACTAACATTAACCACAACACAAAAGACATTTTTCCAAGCACTGCCTACCTAACATCAAGCACAAAACTAAACCATTCAACTTCAAAAATACAAGAAACACTAAGGCAATTAGTCATGACAAGTTGAAGCATTTCCTCGCATTAACCAACTGATCCAACTAGCAAAACAAAACAAGATACAAAATGTGAAAATCAAATTAGAGCTAAAGTTGTTGATCCCTTTCTTTTTCGATTTTATCTCTTTTGCATTTTCAATTTCACCCAGATTAATCACACTTGATTGTTCTTCCATCTCCTTCATTTTCATATCACGTAAGACAGATTGTTCTTCCATTTCAATCTCTTTCAACATCTCGGCAATTTCGGAACTTCCACATCCTTCTTCTATCTCCTTAGTTTTCTTCTCTTTTGAAGCTAATTCTACATGCATCTCCTTCATTTTGTTCACCAACTTGGGAATAATGTATTTCGATCTTTCATCAACTTTGGAAAGATCCCTCCATCGAAAAAATTTACACTTCTTCGAACCATAGTAGGGGCAAGACCAATATCTTCTTCCGGGATTGTTGTCGGACCAAGAAGTCTTCAATGGGAGCAACACACCATGACTGCATCGCACCTCCGCATTCAACATTGGATCTTCATTGTCCATACAAAGCTTATTCAAATCCAATCTTGTTTCTTCCATAGCTAACCCGAATTTTTAATCAGAAATTTGGGGAAAGAAATTGTAAGAATCCAATCTTGGGTAAGAATTGAAACATAAAAAGAAGAAATTTACCACAAAATTTGGGGAAGAACTCAATGTGGAAGAAGAGAACAAGATCTAGCCGTTTGTGGGGATTTGATATTGGATTTGGGGAATTAAAAACGTTATTTGGACGGCCATGTGGCAAATATACACTGGTCCATATAGTTTTTATCATCTCTTACGCGCTGAAGGAGAGTAGCTTCACTTGCTAGTCCAGGTCACCGGTTGAAAGCGTAAATAATACACAAAAAATAAGTTCAGGGGGGTCATAGGACCCCCGCAAAGTTGAGGTGTGTTATGGCAATTTTAGTCATAATTTGAGTGTGTTTTGAATACTTTTCCCTAATAAAAATAATAAAAATCACACAATATTTTGGACAATCATTTGGTATTCGTTATATTCTGACCCATCTAATTCAGATGTGTCTCGCAAGATCATTAAAGAAAAAAACGTTCTTACCAAGAATTTTTCTATTCTCAAAGTTTGAAAACTCAAAACCTCTTATTAAAGATCGAAAATTTTATCTATCCCGCACACTCGTCAGTGGTATAAAAATCAAACATGAAATGTTGATTAAATTAGCATACAATTCCAAGTTTGAGGCTCAAGAAATACAGCATAAAAGGGAGAGCATTTTCTAATTTCCAATTTCCAATTTCCAATCATATCAGTAGCTGACTTATGAACCGACAAACCCCTAAACTAAATCCCCTTTTTGCCCAAACATGAGGAGGAAAAAGAACAAGTTGCACCCTCAAAATTATTGGCCGCACAATCTCATTTTGTAATTTAATTATTGTTCCCCTCAAACAAATAAATTTCTATTACTCTATCCGGTCTCAAGGTATTTGTCCTTTTTTTTTGTTTAAGAAAGGCCCTTAAGAAATATTAATTAGAAAGGGTATTTGACTAACTTTATTCTTATATATGTCAAAGTTATAATTTCTCTTCATAAAATGTCCGTACTATTTATGTGTCATCTCTATCAATGACAAAACTCTACTAAGGATAAAACGGGAAAAATATAATTAATTATGTCTTAAATTTCTAAAATGACAAATAATTTGAGATAACTATTTTTAATAACCACGATAAAGAATTTGAGACGGAGAGAGTAGTAGTCTTTATGATTAACGTGTCATTTATAACACATCTCTGACTATTTGACTTGACGACAATGGTCATTAGTCAATTTCCCAATTAATATAATAACAACAAAACTAGGAAATTAATGACAGTGAACATTATTTCTTTCTTCTATTTAATTGACCCCTTTTTGGCTCTTCCCTTTCATCATTTTCTGCCCCTTCTTTCCTTTGTCCCTTTTACTTTATATTCTCTTGTCTAAAAATATCCCTGTGCCCTTCTTCTTAATTCTTGTTGCTGCTGCAGAATATTACAAGTAATAATTCTGATTTTTGCAGCTAATTAATTTAATGGAAATTATGCCAGAAAATTCCACTTGTTTGGAGCTCACCATATCTATTCCTGGTTCTTCTTCTTCATCATCTTTTCCTTCTTCTGGTAAGTAAATATAATCCTATCATTTCTTGAGTTCTATCACTAGAGAAAAGTTTTTAAATTTTCAAAAAGTTAAGATATTACTTTTGGAGTAGTTTGATTGGCAGTGTTTGCCCCTTTTTGATAGAGGATTTAATTTCGTTTATTAATTGCATGATATTTTCTATTTTCATCCCCTTTTCTTATTAAAAAAAAAAACAGTGACGAAATCAGAAATTTAACTATGTTGCGTTTAAGATTTGATATAAAATCTTAAAAATTAGACATAGAAAAATTTTCAAATGGACGCGTGGATGTAGTTTAAAGTTACTGAGTTTATAATTGAATTCAGTATTTTCAACGCAAAGCATATTTTATTACGCGTAAGAATTTGTTAAAATTGTCAAATAGTAGATATTGAAACACAAATTTAAAAATGTATAATAAGTTAGTGCTAAGAACCTTAAATGTTGAAGCTAAGAACCTTAAATGTTGAACTTGTACAATTTGATTTTTGAATCCGTCTTTGACTTTCCGGCAAAGGGTATTAACCTGACCAGGGTTCGTGGATTGTAGCTTTGTCCTAGTACGAAGGTTTAGGGTTTCTTGCATGGTTTATACATTCTCCCTTTGTTGAATTAGTGAAAGCTTCTTTCTTTCTTTTTTGTTGCTTTTTATTATTATTGTTTTTTGGCCGGTATATATGACCAATTATTATTTCTTTTAATTTTCTTCTTTCCTTTATTTTTCCAAGTCTTGGTTTGATTCTTAATTTTTTTCTTTTAATCGATGAAGGTGAAGGGGGTGGTGGTTATAATATGATGAGGGACCTGGATATAAATCAAGTGCCATCAGGTGGAAATATGAATGAAGAAGAAAGCATGGAAGAAGAAGAAGAAGAAGAGAGCTCTAATAATAATATTAATGGAGTACTTTGTGGCCCTCCAAGAAAAAAACTCCGTTTAACAAAACAACAATCTTTCCTTCTTGAAGAAAGCTTCAGACAAAATCACACTTTGAACCCTGTAAGTATTAATACATCACCAATCTCCATTTCTACTACTTTTTCTGTTTAAATCTATGTGATGAATTTTCTTTAGTGTGTTTTAAAAGAATGATAATTTTTGTAATTAGAAATAAATTAACCGCAATTTTTTCTTTATCGTTAATGAGTTAATATATAGTCGCATAATTATTATGATTTGTTTCAGATTAAAAGTTTCAAAAAAAAATTCTTTCTTTTATCTAGACTCCGTGCTCAGTCAAGTGCATCATATTTTTTTAAAATTTCATGCTCAGTCAAAGTGTAACACATTTTTAGATTTCGTCTCTAGTCAAAATGTATCACATAAAATAGGACGGGTGAAGTATTTTTTTTTTTTCCTATTTGATGATCCTTTAATCATCTCTGTAATGGCAAATAAATGCAGAAACAAAAGGAAGCTTTAGCCACGCAATTAAAGCTTAAGCCAAGGCAAGTGGAGGTTTGGTTTCAAAACCGTAGAGCAAGGTACTTTATATATGCACTTTTTTCTTTATGACTATTTATTACTCTGTCCAGTTAAAGTCAAATATTTGATACAAAGTGCCTGTCACTTAATAAAACCAAATCAAAATAGAGTAATTTTAGTTTTCCAGTGCTACCGTTACTATTCTTCCAAGAAGACATTAGTGTTGAACGTATTCATTAAAAAAGAGATAAGAATAATATAGTCAAACACCCATTATGATTAATATTATAAGAAATATTTTAATTTGTCTAATAAATGTGGCACTTCATCTGTTGGTTGCTGCTATTGACTCCAGTGACGTAGTCACGTGGAATAATGAGTTAACATCCTTCATCATAGCATTATATAGTTGGGTATATAGAAAAATATACTGTGCATATAAGTTAAAAATTACTTTTTACACCTACATATTAAACCTTAAACGTTCTTCGAATTCCTAACGTCGCCACTGATTAATTAACTCATTGATGGTGTTGGTGGTTGAGATGAGATAATGGCGAAGATTTAACACTAATTTATGTTTCTTTAATTAATTTTATAACTAAAACTAAAACTAAATAGGCGTTTGGACATGCGATTTCATCTCATGATTTCATACCATGTCCTATTAATGTTCAAACCTCTTTATTACATATTATAAAGATAGTAAACTAATTATTCATCGGATAGAATAAGAACAAGTGGCTGGTATTAAAACAAGGATCAGATTCTATCCCAATGTTCTTCTTGTTGATCTTGCATTCTGAATATAGAAAGCGATAGTTCATTGTATAATGCAAATATCTGAATAAACTTTTAAGAACCAAAGTAAAATTAAGGCCCACATGTGTTATTTTTGGTGTACTTGTGTAGGCCATTAAATTCAAATGTCAATTAAATACAGCTAAAATTATATTGGTAAATATGGGGCAGACACGCAGGGTAGCTATATTCAAGCCCATGAGTGGAATTCATGATTTTTATGTTTAAAGTACAATAAGTTTTCAAAGTCAGCAATGCACGTACTAGTTGCACAGGCGAATTTAGTATTTTGAGTTAATGGATTTTAAATTCTAGAAAAAACAGTTTATTGGGTTTTAGACGAGTAGAATTCATGACTTTTTATGCTAAGAGTACATTAAGCTTTCTAAGTCAGTAATGCACGTACGTGTAGCTAGAGTCAGACTTAAAATTTTGAATTTATGATTCTGTGTTTTGAAAAAGATAGCTAAGTTTTGAATAAGGTATTAATACACATTAAGTTGAACTTTTAACATAGAGCCCGTTTGGATTGGCTTATAAGTTGCTTATAAGCTGTTTTCAGCTTTTTTGAGTGTTTGGCTGGCCAGCTTAAAGTCATTTTGTGCTTAAAATAAACTCAAAAAAATAATTGAGCCCATTTGACTTAGCTTATCTAAAGCAGCTTATAGGCCAAAAAAAATAAGTTAGACTATCCACGTACTAGTTGCACGTTATAGGCATAAGCCCATCCAAACAGGCTCATAGTATAGAGTTTTGGCAAAGCTGTCGGATTCTACCGAATAATTATATAATGCAAATTTGTGTTATATGTATACATTATAGTTAACTGGTAGAAAATGGATGCTTGTACTGTATAAATACTCAGGTTTAGCAACTTTAACATCTTTTGGTGAAAACATAGTGGGAACAAACTCCAGAAAATTAGGGTCACAAAAGAAGTTTAATTAGACTTCAAAAAGAAATTTGACTCTCTCCTGGTTTCAGACCAAAAGAGGTTCCACCAAAGAAGAGGGAAATAAGACTTGTTACACTAAAGTCACATCATGTTTGTAATTTAATTATTAACATATTGACAAATACTAGCTACTCTAATATAGTACTCCACCTTATATTTTGTAAATATATAATCTGGGATATTCCTTTTTCCTTTTTTTTTTTTTTTTTTTTTTTGTGTGTGTGTGTGTGTGTAATTTCTGTTTTAGAGAAGCAAGAATAGACGGTCAATTTGAGCATTTAATAAGTGAATTACAAAAAAGTAATTAGCATTTAATCAGTCCAATATGTCGGACCAAATTGGTCCATAGAACAGTTTGTAGAGCAACTTTTTCAGGTGTTAGTTATAATGTCTCACATGCACGTGTATTTAAAGATAGAAGAAAGGTTCAATGCATTAATTCCTTTATAATTATCCAACAGTTTCTTCTTTTCTGACGTGCAAAAAGTGAATTTACTGCATTACTGAACCAGCATCAATAATTAACTTTCAAAAACCAGATGCCTAGGGAAAAAAAGTTCCCTTTTATGCATAAGTTGCAGTAATCAACATTCTAATAACTCTACTGCTAGCATCATCGAATCGAATGTGGAAGAATAAATGGGATTAGATTTAGCGGTGTCAGATGAGAATTTAGATGGGTTAAAATGGGCTAAAAGTGACCCGTCCATTGTTATTCGAGCTAAGATAGACCAGATCAAGATAGCCTAAACTATGAATTATAGCCCAATCCCTCAAACACTTAAATTATTGTTTGTTTTCTTATAATTTAGTTAACTACAAAAAAAAGAAAACTAACATAAAATTGTTTTTTTAATTATACCTATATATAACCCATCATATCGCACTCTAAAAAAATGTAAGATATTTTGATAACATTTTCGACGAATCTATTTAGGCCACATATTTAGTTCAAATCAACCTAACTTCTAAACGAGCTGAATTGGATGGAATAAAATGAGTTGAGTTAATAAATGAACGACAGGTTAATAATAGGTTGGCGGGATCATGTTTTTATGGGTTAGTTTACCACCCTAAATGGGATCCTCTTCTTAACCAAAAAATAGCAGGTTCAAGTCCTAAAAAATTAATTTTTTTAGTCTTTCCGCTAAATGAATCTTATGCGAATCTAAATTAGTTGAGTCAGTGTTCTGAATATCATAAACTCATAATATTAGTTATATTTGTGTTTTAACAGGAGCAAATTGAAGCAAACCGAGATGGAATGTGAGTACTTAAAGAGATGGTTTGGTTCATTGACCGAACAAAACCGAAGACTTAAAAGAGAAGTGGAGGAACTAAGAGCCATGAAAGTAGGCCCACCAACGGTGTTATCACCACACAGCTGCCAGCCGATGTCGGCGTCCACCCTTACCATGTGCCCTCATTGTGAACGCGTCACGAAGACCACTGTCAAAGACGAATCCAGAATTTAAAAATCAGTAGGTTCGAAGTGGATACAATTTAACATGTAGTGTATATGGTTTCTTTTTTGTTCTTCATATGTTTATATGGTTCGAGTAAACAACAATAGTTCAGTAGTTTCAATTGAACTCAACTTCTTTCATCATGGGGGTATCTTCTTATTTTGTCTGTTCTTTAACTCGAGTTGCCATCTCTTTTGCTTATCTATTCCTTACTGGCCGAGTTAGCTTTTCTATTGAAAAAAACGACACAAGAACGTGTCCTTTTGTATAGGTTTCTTCCATATTTATTAGTTCTCCCAACAGTAAATGGTTCAACCACGCTGGGTGTCAAAAAATGATTGAGAGTACAACAGGGTGGTAACGAATGTTATTCTCCGTAGTTAGCAAGTATCGCACCAATTGAGAAAAACTAGATCCACCATGCATGATGCCGGATAGAGGTGAATTCAGGATTTGAATTTAATGAATTCAAATTAGAATTATACCACATTTTACACTACAAAAAATTGAATAATTTGCGGAGATCGAAAGTTATAATTCGCAGAGGTTTAGCCTCCACTGCTATTTGCTGGCAGAAGATAATGTTAGGCTTTAAAGACATGGGCTTTAAGGATGAGTGTAGTGTGAATTGGGAAATGGTGGGAAAATAAAATGGAGGAAAATGAAATTCAAATAAATTTCTTCGTACAAAGGCACTTTGTCCCTCATTGGTGGGGAAAGCACTTCTTGTGTGCTTATATATAGAATCACCTCTTCTAGCTCTTAAAGAGTTGAGAAGAGGGAGGCTCACTTTGCGCCGTCATCGTAGCTCGGCTCGATCTGATTGATTGATAATCTTTTTAGACCAAATTTATTTTCTAAATGCCATTATTTATTTTCCGTGATAATTTAATTTAAAAATTCGCGAAAATTAATTTTTTCCACACGGTAATATTACTGAATAGACACTACCGAACAGACATTGTCATTGACGAACAAGCATATCTTTCCCAAACCTAAGGCTATAAATTCCGAGGCTCCACTTTAGTTTTCACTACTGAAAACTTTCGAACAACTGAAACTTTGCGTTTTGACTCCTCTCTCTCTTCTGCATTCTGCATATTTTTCAAACCAAAAACGTATGTGTCCGGTGTGATTTGCTGCTGCCATTTGAGTTCGCCGAAGTTCTGCAATTTGCATTGCGGCTATTGCAAAATAGTTTTCCGTCCTATCCTAAGAGAAATTAATCCATTAACCTTGGAAACTGTGAGAGGATTAGATTTCTTAAGGACACACAAAAAACTTGTGGGCTCGAAAATTTTCTATTTCATCTAATTTTTGTCGTTAACATTTTTTTGGTTTTTACAAAACAGAAACTGGTTTTAGGAATTAGTGGAAAGTTACTGATTGTAGTAAATTACTGGTTTTAGTAAAGTTTTGGTAAATTACTAAATTTGAACATTTAGAGATAACAAGCTTAAGAAATCTAATTTTATTGTTTAATCTTTTGTGTTCTAGTTGTGTTGGAGACTAAGATCTTTGGATTTTCTACTCCGCTTTTGAGATTAAAGTTTCCGTAACTTTCTACTGATTTGTCCACTCGATTTGAAGAATATAAAAACTTCATCGAGCAATTAACATTTGGCTTTCAGTTCGAAGGTATAAAAACTTCACTGATTTAACCTTCACCGATTTTGTTAATTCTGATTGTGTTTGTCAACAGAAATGGGAGACCAAACTCCAAATCTAAATGCTATTGCTACTGCCACACTAAACCCGTAGTTGGCTTTACAAGCAATGCTGCCTCCTCCAGTCGGGTTGCCCTGGAGCCGTCTCCGTTAGAAAAGCCCGAAAAGTTTACCAGGATTGTTTTCAAAAGGTGGCAACGAAATATGTTCATTTATTTGACAACTTCAAGCATGCAAAAGTACAGTAAGGAAGAAGTTTCGGTTCTACTCAAATCAACTCCTAAAAGTGAATGTTTTATTGTGATGGAGGCTTGGAAGCACTCGAATTTCTTATGTAAGAACTATATACTTAGCGGACTGGAGGATGATCTTTACAACGTCTATAGTAATGTGAGAACTTTGAAGGAACTGTGGGATGCGTTGGAAAATAAATATAAAATTGAGGATGCCAGATTAAAAAAGTTTATCTCTGCTAAGTTCCTGGACTACAAAATGATAAACGGTAAGTTTGTTGTTACTCAAGTTCAAGTGTTACAGGTTATCATCCATGATCTCCTTGCTGAAGGTATAAGCCTAATTAATACTTCTGTGGAAAGTATTAAGTGTGTTGTGACCTACAAATTTTTTATTGTAGGTTTGGTCATTAGTGACGCGTTTCAAGTGGCGGCAACAATAGAGAAGTTGCCTCCTTTATGAAAGGGCTTCAAAAATTACTTGAAACACAAGCAAAAGGAGATGACACTGCAAGATCTCATCGTTCTATTAAGAATCAAGAAAAATAACAAGGCAGTAGAAAAGAAGGCTAACGGGAGATCAACAATAGGGGGAGATCATATTGTTGAAACTGCTCCAACGAATCCAAAAAAGATAAAAATGGCATCAGGACCAAGAAACTATCCGAACAAGAAGAAATTCAAGAGAAACTGCCACAATTGTGGAAAAATCGGACACAAACCTGCAGATTGTTATACTCCGAAGAAGGAAAAGGAAAAAGGTCAAGCTAATATGATTTAAACAAATGAGGAAGTTGATGACTTGTGCGCCATGTTGTTTGAGTGCAACCTAGTAGGAAATCCTAAAGAGTAGTGGATTGATTCTAGCGCCACTCACCATATTTGTGCTATAAGAGAAGCATTCGATTCATATGCTCCTGCCGAACCCGACAAGATCATTTTTATAGGAAATTCCGCAAAGGCCAAGATTTAAGGTTATGGAAAGATATTTCTGAAAATGATTTCTAGCAAGGTGGCGACTCTCACAACATCTGTCATGTTCCAAAAATAAGGAAAAATTTAGTCTCTAGGGGACTTCTAGTAAAGAACTGTTTTAAGTGTGTGTATGTTTCAGACAAAGTTGTAATAAGTAAGAATGAGATGTACATAGGAAAAGGTTGCCTTACAGAGGGTCTTTTCAAACTGAATGTAATGGTCGTTGATAATAAGAAAATTTCAACTTCGTCTTACTTACTTGAGTCAAATGATTTATGGCATTACCGTTTAGAACATGTCAATTATAAACCTTGCGAAAAAAGATTAATTGGATGTATTGCCTAAATTGGAATGCGACAATTTAAAATGTCAAATATGTGTGGAATCTAAGATGCTAAACATCCTTATAAGTCAATTGAAAGGAATTCAAATCCTTTAGACTTAATTCACACAGATATATGTAACATGAAGTTAACTCCATCTCGCGGTAGAAAGAAGTATTTCATTACTTTCATTGACAACAACACTCATTATTGTTATGTTTATTTACTTAATAGTAAAGATGAAGCAATTGAAGCACTCAGGCAATACAAAAGTGAAGTTGAGACTCAACTTGACAAAAAGATTAAAATGATAAGGAGTGACAAGGGCAGCAAATACGAATCTCCTTGTAAAGAAATTTATGTGGAATATGACATTATTCATCAAACAACTGCCCTTCATCTCCACAATCCAATGAGATTGCAGAAAGAAAAAATAGAACATTAAAGGAGATAATGAATGCCTTGTTGTTAAGCCCTGGCTTCAAAGTGCAGGGGTGTCTAGCTAAGGTACAAGTTCTTAAACCCAAAAGGGTAAAAATAGGACCGAAAACCATAGATTGTGTTTTCATAGAATATTCCACCAATAGCAAAGCATATGGATTTCTGGTTCACAACAAGAAAATCACGACATGTTAATACGGTAATGGAATTAGATAATGCAGAATTTTTTGAAAATATTTATCCATATAAATAGAAGTGTGAGTCGCTTAGTGAAAATCTAAATGATCTCGGGAACAGACAAAGGAAATTACCTCTAATGAGGAGAACCCAAGACGTAGCAAACGTCAAAGGACATCAACTTCCTTCCTGACTTTATAACTTTCTTAGTGGGAAAAAAAGCCTCAAACTTTTAAGGAAGCTGTGTCTTCTTCAGAAGCACAATATCGGAAAGAGGCAGTTAATAGTGAAATAGAATCCATTTTAAGCAACCCTACTTGGGAGTTGGTTGATCTTCCTCCAAGGATCAAACCTTTAGGTTCCAAATGGATTTTCAAAAGAAAAATGAAAGATGATGGCACTATTGACAAATATAAGGCAAGACTTGTTGTTAAAGGTCTTAGACAACGAGAAGGCCTTGATTATTTTGACACATACTCATCAGTAATAAGAATTACATCTAATTGGGTGTTAATAGCGTTGGTCGTCGTGTATGAAGCGATGGTCGTCATGTATGACCTTCAAGTTCATCAAGTGGATGTTAAAACTGCATTTTTAAATTGAGATTTGGAGGAAGAAATTTACATGAAAAACCTGAAGGGTTTGTGGTTCCTGGAAAAGAAAAAAAGTGTATAGACTTGTTAAGTCACTTTATAGACTTAAACAATCATTGAAAAAATGGCAATGCGAAATTTGATCAAACAATGTTGTCAAATGGATTTAAGATCAATGAGTGTGATAAATGTGTTTACATTAAGAACACTCAAAATCATGTGGTCATTGTTTACTTGTATGTTGATGACATGCTAATAATGAGTAAAGACATTGCCGACATAAATGCTACTAAGCGAATGCTTGCTAGCAAGTTTAATATGAAAGACTTAGGAGTTGCCGATTTAATTTTAGGAATTAAAATCCGCAAGACTCCTCAAGGCCTAGTATTATCTCAATCTCATTACATCAAAATGGTACTTGAAAAGTTCAAACATTTGGACTTCAAGGTAGCACGAACTCCAATTGACTTAAACCAGAATTTTGTGAGAAATAAGGTCCAAGCAAGTCTCAATTGGAGTGTGCTCAAGTGTTGGGAAGTTTGATGTACATCATGAATTGTACACGGCTAGATATAGCTTGTACGATAAGCAAATTAAGCCGATACACAAATAATTCCGATCAAACTCATTGGATGCCAATGAAACAAGTTTTGGTGTATTTACAATACACACAAGACTTGTCTTTGCACTACAATTCGTATCCTGCAATAATAGAGGGATATTGTGATGCAAATTGGATCGCCGGATCAACTGAAACTAAGTCCACAAGTGGATATGTGTTTACCATTGGTGGAGGAGCAGTGTCTTAGAAGGCATCCAAACAAATGTGTGTTGGCCGCTCTATAATGAAGCCTGAGTTCATAGCTTTAGACAAAGCCGGTGAAGCAGTTGAATGGCTACGAAATTTCTTAGAAGATATTCCATTGTGGCCTAAACCTTTGGCACCTATATGCATAGATTGCGATAGTCAAGAGGCAATAAGAAGGGCTGGGAGCATTATGTATAACGACAAATCTCGTCACATATGATGAAGACATAATACCTTCAGACAACTACTCTCTAGTGGAATTGTCATAATTGATTATGTAAGATCAAAGAATAATGTGTCGGATCCATTTACAAAAGGCCTATCTAGAGAGGCGGTTGAGATAACATTTAAGGGAATCGGACTATGGCCGAGGACAAGTCAACATGGCAGTAACTCTACCTAGAAGACTAGAGATCCCAAGGTCTAGGTTCAAGGAGATCAAACAAAGTTATGATTGACAGCTCAACATTGTCAAATAAATTTTTGGTCCATTCTCTTGATGAAGACAATGTTCAGTACCAAGGATGAAGCATTACGGTTTTTTAATGGTTTCTAAGTTTAATACAGGGTATATCAAATTGTGCTTCTAAAGGATTACATGTTTAGGAATCACCTATGTAAGTGTGAAGTGTAAGCCACTTCAAGGAGAATTCTGTAAGGCTAATTCTCTACGCACTTACAAGACCAGGCGCAGCTCATGGCTGAAACGAACACAACAATGAAAACCAAAGACGGTTAAAGGGTTGATTGTGTGACATGTGGTTTTCTAGGTATACACCAAAGTTTGACGGTTTAAAGATATCAAATCTATCGATTGATTGAGTATATCCGACATGTGTTCACTATGAAAAGTTCAAAGGGAAACCTGCTTATCCAGATGCGATTAATCCTTGCTTGCAAATCACACAAGTTTTTTCATGTATCATATAGCCATTTCCAATTCATGTGGGAATTGTTAGGCTTTAAAGGCATGGGTTTTAAAGATAAGTATAGTGTGAATTGGGAAATGGTGGGAAAATAAAATGGACGGAAATGAAATTCAAATAAATTTAGTTGTACAAAGGCACTTTGTGGCACTTTGTCCCTCATTGGTGGGGGAGAAAACTTCTTGTGTGCTTATATATGGAATCACCTCTTTTAGCTTTTAAAGAGTTGAAAAGAGGGAGTCGCCTCGCGCCGCCGCCATTGTCGCTCTGCATCGGCTTTGGTCAAATGATTTGATTGATAATCTTTTTGGACCAAATTTATTTTTTAAATGCCATTATTTTTTTTCCTAAATTCTAATATTTTTTGCAATAATTTATTTAAAAATTCATGGAAATTAATTTTTTCACGGTAATATTACCGAATAGACACTATCGAACAGACACTGCCATTGACGATCAGGCATGTCTTTTCCAAACCTGTAGCTTAAAATTCCGAGACTCTGCCTCAGTTTTCACTACTGAAAAATTTCTAACAACTGAAACTTTGCGTTTTTACTCCCTCTCTCTTCTGCATATTTTTCAAACAAAAAACATAAGTGTCTAGTGTGATTTGTTGCCGCCATTTGAGTTCATCGAAATGCTGCAATTTGCATTGCCGCTATTGCAGAATAGTTTTTCGTTTTATGCTGATTAGTCCATTAACCTTGGAAACTGTGAGGGGATTAGAATTCTTAAGGACACACAAGAAACTTGTGGGCTTGGAAATCTTCTATTTCATCTAATTTATGTAGTCAACATTTTTCTGGTTTTTACAAAACAGAAACCGGTTTTAGGAAAGTACTGGAAAGTTACTGATTGTAGTAAATTACTGGTTTTAGTAAAGATAACAAATAAAAACCCCGCGAATTGCAATTTTCAACCTCCGCAAATTACCCATTTTTTTGTAGTATTAAAAATCTATCGTTTGTACTTAGCTTGTTTAGTATTTTTCTTATACATATATACATGATTTAAGTCCAAGCAAAATTGAGTTTGAATAATCCTTCACTAGATTCATCCCTGATTGATAAGTCAAACTATTGAGTTCGAATAATCCTTCACTGGATCCGTTCCTAATTAATAAGTCAAAACTATTGAGTTCGGATAATCCTTTACTAGATCCGGCCTGGGTTGGGTACAAGGGTGGCCCCACAAAAGGCACCAATAACACTAACTTGTCTGGTAAAGTAGCATTGCAATATATTCAGCCCGACAGGGAACACCCTTTCGCAGCAATTGTTAGTAGTCAGCTTCCTTAATAATTATGTTGTAATCACTAATGATGATTTGATGAATCCCCTCAACAAGATAAAAGAGTAATTATTAATCATGTTGATTTATATATAGTGGCACGGTATATTGTAGCTTTATATGCATTGTACTGAAAATATTGTTAACTAAAATTTGGTGTTCCACACTCAGATAGACAATTAATCATATTCATATGGTTGCAAATTTTGTTGTCTTCTTGTCTTTATATTTACCTCTTTGATTTTAACATGTTACGTATTCTCTTCCCTTAATTAACTTTTCTTAAAAGCATATACGAAATCGAAAAGAAACCCATAGATCTTGTTTTGTTTATGGCAAAAATGATTATGTAAAAGTAAGTAGAATGGCAGAAGAGTTAAATCGCACTAATCAGTAATATCTCACAAAAAGAGACAATCCAACTTGCTATACATTGATATATGAGACCAAAAGACTGAAAGCAGAAAGCAAGAACAACAATCACTACTTAATTACTCACAATTTATGAATATTATAGACTATCTCCCCTTATAAAAAAGAAAAAGAAAAATCACAACATTATCTCATTTACCTGGAAGGAAGTGTGCATATTCTTCTAAATTATAATTGTGGTATGCCCCAGTAAGTAGTATTGGTATGCATTTTCCCAAACATGGCCATTTACAAACACTTCATACATTATAAGTCAATTTTTGCACGGATTTCCCTTCATAGGGACTGGTCTTTAATTTTTGGTGAAACTTACATAAATAGCTACCGTTTAATAGCTTCTAACAAGATATAACTATAAAATTGTTAATTGCGAAGAATAGCTAGTTTTTATGTTAAAATGCGTGTATTTCATTTTTTTTTTTAAATACACGGAAATACAAAATCGGATTGAGTAAAAATAGGCTATATTTTTGGAACAGATTCTTCTTTTTCTTTTTCAATGGTAAGTCAAATTAAATCAATCATATTTCACGCATAACGGCTGATGTTCAATAACAGCTCACGTCTTTCTTTCCCCCTATTACTCCATGCCAAACAGAAATACACTGAAATATATTGAAATACACATAGTCAATGGAAAAAATAATACACTGAGATACACTAAAATATAAAACACAGTGAAATACACATAATCAATGGCAAAAATAATTAAATATAAACAGAAATACACTAAAATATATTGAAATATACATAATCAATGGCAAAAATAATACACTGAAATATACAGAAAATTAGATATATTGTTTGTTAATACACAGAAATACACTGAAATATACTGAAATATTTTATCAAACACTTGGTGGGCATGAAGCTCCACAACTCCCTTCAATGATGTTTCTACACCAACAACCTATTCTCTTGCTCCTAGATGATGCTACAATATCATATTGCTATAATCAATATTATTCTTCATCACTCATAAGATAAACAACATCACATGATCAGCAAACATAAGAAGGATTTTCCTCTTCTTTCGGCCCATCCATGGAGATTTAGCAAACGAATTGTTATGGCTGAGCTTCGGCCATTGGCTAGAGATCCTCCACTGCTTTCGTTATTGCCACTTCCTCCACCAACAACAATAATCACGACAACCACTGTGACAGAGATCGCAGGGAAGCAAAAATGAATTGGATTTTGAAAAGGGAGAGAAAAACAGTGAATATTGAAGGTGGAAAGAGAAACGTATGAGAGATGAAAGAGAAACAGGAGTGGAAAAGGGAAGAAATTGTATGAAGTGGGAGAGAGTCCATAAAATATGCTTGATTGGAGGAAATAACCGTGCGTATATTATTGTTTGCTATGATATGTAAATAAAAAAACTCATTTAGCTACTAATAGTTAATTAATTAAATTGTAGTTATCATCCATAAATAAGTCTTAGAGGTAGTTATGCTAGGTAAAAATTCCAATTTTTTGCGCCTCATATATGTGGTCTTAATTTTCCCACTACTGGTTATTTAATGAAAATATCTAAATATGTTTCGCTCGGCATAATTTCTGTAACATTTTTATCTTCGAAAACTGAACGAGTGCCTCGTTCAGGACAAGTTCTGTAGGAATTAAGTTATGCGGCATAAGTTGTGTGATATTTTTTAGATTATGTTGAGTGTTGAAAGTTTTGCCTTTTCCGGCATAACTTGTGTGGATGTGGTGACACATATGCGAAGGTAAACGCTAACTATGCCGAGCGAAATTCAAACTTACGCCTGTTTTCAGATTTTGTTGAATGTTGAAATCTTGCCTTATCAGGCATAATTACTTGTGGGATGTAATTGTTATACCCCATTTTAACCAGAGTCAAAATGATTTGTAACATTCCGGTAATTCCGGGGTTAAATAAAGTTAAGGAGTCGCCACCTAATTATTTAGGGTAAAGTAGGACACCTGAAGTTGCTTAAAGTCATTGTCTAAAGTTAACTCCGTTTTAAAAATCTACTTAACCAAAAGATTTTAGGTAAGGGTTCTATTAATCTAAAGGGAAGGTGTTAAGCACCCTTTAAGATCCATTAAAAATAGTTAACCGACCGGACTTAAATTAATCAAAAGCCATGTTATATACAAGTGATAACCCACGAAGTAATTGGTTAATTATAAAACAAAGAGAGAATTAATATTTAATAATGAAAACCAGTAGGCTACTTTGTATTAACATCCTATCGATACATTTGAATATAGTGTTTGGAGTTGAGACACTTTTACATTTGAGTTCAATTATCAAGAATGGGAAAACCAAGTAACCAGTGTTTTAAAAATCTGATTTTGTGTTATGGCCCGTATTTTGTACGTTCGGATAATTCAAGATAATTGCGAAAAGTTAAGGGCAAGGCCATATTTTGATCTTGTTTAATATGCAAGTTGCTTATGAACATTATTGATGTGGAAATATTAAGAAAGGTTAGGGATAAAAAGGAAAATTCACAAGGTGGCTCATGGAAATATTAAGAAAAAATTTGGGGTTAGAAGTGAATTATGGAAACTTGTAAGTCTTGAAAAAAAAAAAAAAAGAGTGATGACTAACCAAGATTAGGTCATCTTTTTAATTTAAGAAAATTAGAGAAGCTTGGAGAAGGGGGCACGTGTCCACACTCTATTTGATGAGGCTAATTATATATATGTGGACATGCTTACAAAGCAAGACAAATATTTATCTTCCAACTCAAGAAAAACTTGAAGAGAGAAATATAGTAGTGTTCGGCCATGAGTCCAAAATATGTATCCATGGAAATTGATCAAGAAAAATTAATTTATTCTAGCATTTCAACTAAATGGAAGGCCCTAATTAACATGGAGTGGTGGTTGGAGCAAGCAAAGCATTCATTGGTGCAATTATCCACCCTAGCCGAGTGGAGAAGTCAAAGAATAAAGGTAAGATTTAATCTCCTTTCCTATGTGTTAGAGATGATTTGTGAATGTTGTGGTATGTAGAAATGGATGAAATTCATGAAATATGTGTGTGTAGGGAGGTGGCCGTGTGGGTGGTTATTTGTGTAGAAATGATGAATTAATTTTATTAAGTATTTTGATTGTTGTAGTTGTGGATTCTATGATGTAAAATGAGGATTTAATGGTTGGAAATGAAGTTGTGATTGTTTGTGGATTATGGAAGAAGTTAGTGTGACATTAGTATGGTTTCTTATATTTGTAGGAATGATATTGCTAATGTGTAGGTTGAAAATATAATTCATGAACTTGGAAGTGAGACATTTGTTTGGAAGATTGTAAGTTGGGTGGTGGTGATTGAATTTGAAAGAAGGAAATAAGTTGTTATTGTTCTGGTTGAATTTGGAAGGTGTCAGGTGAAGTAGTGTGTTGATTGAGCCATTTTGAATGTTATGTGAATTGAATTGAATAAAAATGAAATGTCGTTGAATTGTATGACAAAGGTTGTTAATGTTAGAATGCGTTTTGAATTGATTGTTGATGTCGTTGGTATGATTGATGGTATTGTTGTTGATAGTTTGGCCGAGTTGAATTCTCGGATTTGTTGATCGATTATTTGGGCCGAGTTAGATTCTCGGGGATGGTGTATTTACAGGGGAGATGCTGCCGAAATTTCGGCAGATCATAAGTGAATTTATTTGACAGACTAAGACAAGTGTGTGTGACGATAAATCTAATGATTATGTAAATCTTCTTGGATGTAGACTAGCGATAACGAGCTTGGACAATTAAGCGTAGCTAATAGGACGTGGAGCAGGTATGTTAAGGCTTGTCCCTTTCTTTCAAAGGCATGATCCCGATGTTATGATTTCATAATTGTTTCCATATCTTACCTGTTTTTCAAAAGTTAGATGTTTATGATTCCAAGGCATGATTCTCTTCCCAATAACTCGTAAATGTTTTTTCAAAGTGTCTGTATTCTACCAAAACAGAGGTTTATGATGTTGTAAGCTCTTATGACAATAACGATGGATATGTTTCACAATAACATTGATGATGTCAAGGATGAGAATATTTCTATGATGACTATGATAAGAATGATTTCATGTTTAAAGGTACTTGGTATGATGATTGCTTTGATTTTTCAAAAATAGCTTCTGAAACGTTTGTAAAAGGTTTTGTACTTCAAACGCTCATAACTTTCTTATACTAAATCGGATCGACCCGAAACTTGTTTCTGAGTCTGCAGGTGTCGGTTTATGTACGCTGTTATTCGTTGCTAGTCTCATCTTATAATAATTGTTCCTTCAAGGTGAGACAAAGCGACCATGGTTATTCCATAATGTAGTCGGAAGTTACCGACCTTACGTCACTCCGATGGATACATGACTTTCTTTGGGCTCTCATGCATGCTGCTTATATGATATATGTATATGACACATGGACATGATATATGTATATGTATATGGGGAATATGGGGAAAAGGGACATAGGTGGCGCTATAGACGCATTGCCACCTGGTCAGTTGGCGTAACTTATCATCCCGGACGCGTGATGCCCGGACGCGGGACATATGTGGGGGAGCCGACATTGTTCGGCGCTATGATATGTTCTATTTTCTGTATATATGAACAAGAAATGTTTTCAAAGAAAGCTAAGCATGCATGGCACCCGCCCTAAAGAGCACTCAGATGTACAAGTTACTCTTTTACCTCATGATATGCTCTATGTTTCCATTCTGTCATTATTCATATTTATATCCCTTACTATGTTACTATTCATGCCTTACATACTCAGTACATTGCTCGTACTGACCCCCTTTCTTCGGGGGCTGTGTTTCATGTCGCGCAGGTACACCCAGATGAGTAGAAGCTATTATAGAAGATGTTCTAGCGGAGTTGGCAAGCTCCATTTGTTCTGGAGTGTTGCCGGGTCAGAGTACTATGCTATGATGTCTTGTTCGAAGTTAGAGACTTTGCAGACAGAGTCGTGGGTATAGTATGTCAGCCCTGTAAGCGGCTCCACCACCCGATGGGTTATTATCTTTCATGTTACAAGTTTCATGTGAAAATGGAATTTATTTGAATTGAGTACGATGAAAGGAAAGATCTTGAAAGCTTTACTATGTATTTCATTATATTTGGTTTAAGAGTTCAAAGAGACTATGTGTGTAATATGAGTCAGCGGGTTCGCTCGGTTCCGAGTATGGGGTCGGGTGCCCATCACACCCTAGTAAGATCGGGGTGTGACATTTTGTATGGAAAATCAATTCCCTCATTTGAAAATATTATTGATGACACTTCTTAGTTCTTATGAAAATGCAAACCTCCTGTTATGAAAGAGACCTGTGAAATATTGGAAGAAACTTGGGTGACTCCTCTTATGTATATCTAACATAACACCCTCCATATTAATCACTCTTTTTCTTTTAAATGCCCCGTTCTATATTATAAAAAAGTATTCCCGCTACTGCTTACGGATGAGAAATTCTGAATAATATCCTAGTAATTAATCTCACGGCCATTTCGAGTTTTAGAAGGAAAGAGAAAGCAATAAACACATAGTTAAAGATAAAACTATTAGTCACACCAACACAAGTAAATAAAACAAACAAAAATAAATGAGATGATTCAATGGTTGTGTTCGGCTTCTATGGAAGGACAAAATATCCTCTGTAATTGAATGTTTGAGAGACGAGAAAGGATATGCGGATTCCGTGCGGTAACAACGTCGTTGAGTCTCAAAGTGGAAACTCTTCGGCTCCGATGTGGTCATGCAAAATAAACAAAGGGAATAGAAGTTAACCATAAGGAATTTTGCCTTTAACTTCAAATAAGAAAAGTAGAGATCACATTATCATAAATTTTGCAGCAATCTATAAAGAAATGGTGCCTAAACTTCTGAATAGAGTATGAATGACTAAAATATGCTCTTACGCTTCATTCTTCAAACTAAACCAAGTAACAGAAGACTTTTGAAAATATACATACATCTTCGTAATCAAAATGTAAGAAAAGATTAATCCTCAAGTATCTATCTCATCAATGCAAACAAGTAGTGAATAAGAGCCGACTGTAAACATGACGTAAATATCCCATTTGACTTAAATAGACATCTAGTGAATGATTTTAAAGCACGGCTAAACGAACTATTTCAAATCACATAAACATCATACAATATATGGCTACCTTCATTCTATTACAATAGCTACACAATACCTATCATGTTCAAGTAATTTATCTAAAGCAACATTATTCACCCAAGGTATAGAAATCTTCCTAATCAAATATTTAGTATACCTCTTTACGAAAATTCAGAATGGTGCTCAAACAAATTAGACAACTTCCATTACGACTGAAATAGTAACAATCCACAAATATAACTTCGAGAAATAGAGGAAAGTCCTAACCCATAGCTTAAGCATATTTAAAGATGGTCCTACTATCAGAGGTTTATAACCAGCCCCTTAGATGTAATCTAATCCGGAAGCATGACCTTTTAAATACAACCTTCTTGGGTAAAAGAAAAGAGACAAAACAATGGACGATATTACCTTTTGTGGGTGCAGTGAACTAGGACATCGGGCTCGGATCTAACTCTCTTTCACGAACAACACTAGAAGATCTCCGTGGGTTATCAGATTCAAGGTGTTCTAAGATGTTCCCCGTTTTTTCCTTTTCTCCCCTTTTTGGCTGAAGAGTCAGATGTATTTATAGGAGAAAAAGGACTAGGGTTTCATTTGGGCGGGATTTTGAGGCTAGAGTTTTCGAAATCTAGTCAAAATTCATTTGAAAATTCAAACGTTTGAGGATCTTGGACGAACTTGTAGCTCGTTCACATGATTTGGTCAAGATTTGTACTCAAAATGGTGAGATTTCGGTCTAAATTCGGGCATCCTACTTTTTGGCTTCATATGCGTCTTGTGATACGTTGAAGTAGGTGTAACAGAGCTTGCACAAAAATGGTGTAGCACTTTTGGTCTTGCATCTGACAAAAGCTAGAATTGTATCGAAATGGGAAGGGACAAAAGAGGGGGTGGCGGCTGCTTGGGTTAGAGGATTTTCAAACCCTAGTTGAAAAATAATAAAAATGTATTAGGTTATTTGAAAGGAACTTGGGCAGCTGTGTTTTGGGATAAAATGGGCCAATTGGGCTGATCTGAAAATAGTACAAATAGTGGGCTGATTTGGCCAAATTGATTGGTCTTTTCCTCTTATCCTAATTCACTCCTTAGGCTTCTTTGTATTAACAAAATACTATATATATGCATGTGTGTGTGTGATAATAATAATAATTTAACAATTAGCATTAATAAGGTGTGATTTAACATGATAATCTTATTATTAGTAGATACAATATAAGTAAGGTAATAATACAGTAAAAATATTATCCAGGTTATATCTTATGATTAATATGTAATTAGTAAGTACTGATGTACGAGGTAATAATAATAATAATAATAATAATAATAATAATAATAATAATAATAATAATAATAATAATAATAATAATAATAATAATAATAATAATAATGTAGTGATAGTAAAAATAAGATATTTAGTTTATTAATAAATATTAGAAGCTCAAGAAAATGAATTGGAATAAAAGAGGGACAAAATTGGGTGTCAACAGTAATGATACACATGCCGAAACTAAACGCTAACTATATCGGTCAAAATTTAATTTATGCCGCGTTAAAAGTGTTGAAGGCCAAAAATTAAAGTCCACAAATTTGAGGGACAAGAATTAAAGACCACACCGAAATAACAACCCATTATAAGTTGCCAATCCCATATTAATAGGGGCAATTTGCACGATTTCTCTTATTTAGGAGTGGTCTTTATTTTTTGTCCTTCGCATAAAACTCTTAGGCTCTAGGTTTGAACCCCGCTCAATCTACAATTTTGAAAAAAAAAAAAAAAATCACAAGGCAGAGTTTGACTGCAAACTCTACTTAAGGTAGAGATTTGCCTTCAAGCGACAACTTTTTTTTTTTTTTTACTCAGCTGGAATTTTGCAAAAACTCCGCCATAACACCTAACTTTTGTCTGAACAGACCTAATTTTGCTATGAAACTTTGCCTTGCAAGTTTTATTTTTTTACTAGGCCAAGATCCGAGCCCCAAACCTCGAGGTATTCGGCGAAGGGCAAAAATTAAAGACCAGCAATTTGAGAGGCAAAAATTAAAGACCAGTGCCTAGGGGTGTACAAAGCAAACTAACAAACCGCACCAAACTGATAAACCGAGTCAAACCAAGAAAAAAACCCGACTAGTGGTTTGGTTTGACTTGGTTTGTGTTGAAAAAAAAATTTGACCATAATTGGTTTGGTTTGGTTTTAGATAAAAAAGGTCAAACCGAATCAAACCGATCCGACATTACGTGTATTCAATTTTAAAAATATTTTATACATAAAAATATTTATTTGTAATGTAATTTGTAAATATTTCCTAAAAAATTTCATAGTTTTTTCACTTTTTGTCTTTTATTATATTATTTTAAGTTTGAACTTAGAATTTTGAATGCCAATAAGTTTTATATCCCATGGATGTTAGTAACTCAAATAAAGTCCAAATCAAAACAAACTCAACACTAATGCTAAAAAAAGAAATTCAATTCTAACACTAGGAATGACAGTAATGTTGGATATTTATTCTTTTGTTTTGCATAATTAGTTTAGAGTAAATACACAACTTAATTTTTTCTTTGTCATGTAATTAATACTTATTAGCCGTACTTATTTTAGCATAACTTAGTATTTAGGTTAAAGTCATTTTCATTATGGCTTATTAATTAGCAATATTTATTTTAACCGAATTTATTATCTTTTTTGTTGAATATTTTAATACGATGTCATCACCCATCTCACATTTTGTTTTATTTTCTTAAGAAATACCTTAGTTATATAGTTGTATCTTACTAGGACTAAAGAAATATTTGAAGTAAAAGTCATATGTTTTGTATGAAGATTTTTTCAGAAAAAACTGAATAACCCAAGAAAACCTGAAGTTGAAAAATCTGAATTTTATTGATTTGATTTGGTTTATAAATTTAAAATCAGACGCATTTGATTTGGTTTGGTATTTGAAAAATCCAAACCAACCTGATCTATGTACATCCCTATCGGTGCCTTTGAAGGACATTCCGCGCAGAAAAATGTATTAATATTTTATATAAGAGAGCCCACCTGCTCATCTAATGGACTTGATTGGTACAATCTTCGAGCCACTATCTGTATGTATGAGATGCTCATCATCAAGATAAATGAGGGGCAATTTGCACGATTGTCCTTCATACAGCCTGGTCTTTAATTTCAATCCTTCAATTAGCTGGTTTTTAATTTTTGTCTTTCACTTAAAAAAGTGACCGAGAGTATTCAGAGATTTTGAGTTCGAAATCTAGTAGAGTCAAAAATAATAATATTTTCGCATAAAACCTATGCCTATTCTTGCGAACTTATATAGAATCTATACCGAAGACAATAGATTTTGCCTTGTAAGGCAAAATTTGATTTATGCCTTAAGGCATAACTGAAAGTCTGACAGACTTTGCCTTATCGGATAGACTTTTAGTTATACCTTAAGGCAAAATCTTGCCTTGCAAATTATTATTATTATTATTATTATTATTATTACTGAGCAGGTTCGAACCTAGAACTTCAGAGTATTTTCGGCCACCTTTTTAAGCGAAGTACAAAAATTAAAGACTTGCAATTTGAGGCGTAAAATTAAAGACCACCCCAAAAAAAAAAGGACAATCAGCGCAAAAAAAAAAGAAAAAAGAATAGATTATGAAATTACTTTTATACTCCTCGAATAATCCTTAGTACAAGAAGGATATCACACTCATTTTGTGAATACGTTAAACTTCTCGTATAATATTGCTGGTCTTACAATTGTTTTATGAAAAAATGTCTTTTATTTTGATCGCTATCGTCCTATTGCATATATAATTCTGGCGTTATATTCCTCTTTCAATTCAACTCTCTTATTTAAATTCCATGCAAGTTTGATGACTCCGTAATGCTAGACAAAAAGAACGGGCAATGCCAAGGGTTCTTCCTTATTACAAGTATATGTGTGTGTATATTTCAAGCTATAAGTAGAGATGAATCATGCAAAATTAAAGCCCCCAAAGCTCCATCAACTCATTAATTAGTTCACTACAAAGTTAATAGTATTCCTTTTTACTACTTATCCTGTCCCATTTTCTAAAATCACCTCAAGTAGACACATACATTTAAACTTGAAGAACTTCTTTTTGTTATAGCATTGACCAAGATTCTAATTTTTTTCTTTCCTTTTTTGCTTTATTATTTCTTTTCCCAACCCAAAAATGAGAGGGAAAAGGTTGAAACAAGAAATAAGAGAGCAAAAAGGAAATAAGAAACTGTGGATAAATTCTTTTTCTTTAAACGAATAATTAATAGTTGTTGGTGGAAGTCAATTGATTATAAACCAATACCAGAAGTTCCTCTCCGCCTATCCATGTATTTGGCAGCTGATTTATCAATATATATATATATTTTTTTATTTTTTTTTATTTTTTTTTTTTTTTTTGAAAAAAGCTAATTAATTTCACCCAATTGGTCTATATTCATTTGACTTCCACCAACAATTATTATTTCTTTGTTTAAAGAAAACAAAATTTAGGTTCCTTTTAGTCTTTAAATACTCGTTTCAATTCATATTATATGGTATTTTTAGTTTTTACACTTAGTCCAAAATAAATGACTTTTTACATTATAAAAAAAAAAATTCTTTCAAATTTACCCTTATATTAGATAAATGATTTTTTAACATAATCAAGAAATCATATTAAATGAGTATTATGAGTATTATGTAATGAAAGATGATTTACTGAAAATACCTCTTTGTACGGTGAGTGGATTTCTTAAAATGTGTGTCCAAACTAAAAACATCATATAATATGTAGCCGAGGAAATAGCATGTAATGTCCTTGGACTTTGTCGACTGTTTGAATGAGATATTAACTTAATATATTAATTGGAAATGGGTTACTTTTATTATTTTTCAAAATTCAACTAAAACAATCTAACGCCTTAATGAAATCAGTACTTTTGTATAAAGGTGAAAAGAGGATGACACAACTAAACAAGAATAAACTTTTTCTCCATGAGGTTTTTGAAGTATCTCTCTCTGTCATTTTATGTGAAGGATTTTGGAGTGGGGTCGAAATATTTGATTTTGAGTGTAAATTCAAATTCGAATTCTCCAAATTGTCTAAAACAAAATGTAAATATTTGAAAATTACTTAAAAGGTATTATAAGTCGACATAGTATATATAACTCAAAAATATATTTATTTTTTTAAAAGTTTGAGAAAGTTCGTAGGCAACGATAGCAACTATCAATATTTAAGTTTAATTAAGTGCCTAAAATCTCAAAAGTATGTTCTTACCGGTCAGGTGTTTTATCATGTGATGGAACAAACTCATTAGGCACAAATTGTGTTCTAATCTATGCCTCATATTATTAGCAAACATAGTAAAGCAAAAATACTCCAACACCTTGTACCACATTTTGATATACATGTATTCCTAATTTTTTGCTTAATATCCAAGTCAATGATCGTCATGATACCGTCATATCCTCGTAAACTTTAGAAGTTGTATGACTTGTTTGGCCAAAAGCTTCTCCCAGGCTAAAAGTAATTTTTTTTTTTTTGTTCAAACAAAGTGCTTTGATCTTTTCAAAATTAAAAAAGTGTTTGGTCAAGATTATAGGAGAAGAAAAGTGTTTCTGAGTAGAAGTAGAAATTGTTTTCAAGAAGCCGAAGAAAAGTACCTTCTCCCCAAAATTTTCTATTTCACGATTTTCTCCAAAAATACTGTTTTGAAAAGCACTTTTGAGAAAATACATTAGAAACATTTTTTAAAAGTTTGGTTAAACTCTAATTACTGCTCAAAAGCATTTTGATTAGCTAAATATAGACTGCTTCTAAATTAGCTTTTCAAAATGAGCTAATTTAGAAGCTTGACCAAACAGGCTAAGACCAACAAAATTTGACTAAGGTTATGGTTACTATCAGACTAGTCGAGCACCAATGAAGCTATGTCTTAAAAATTCTAAATCCGCCACAATTTGTAGCCCAAGATATAACAAACACGGCAACTTATGTTGCGCAGGGAAGCAAAGAGATAATAAATGTCAGACATTGTTTTAATATTTTATTTCCAGGATATTTTTCATAAAAATGATAATTAATATAAAGTTCACGTAAAAGGGGAAATATAATCAACTGAGCCAATCAAAAAAACAGAGGGAAAGAAAAAGGTAGTAATAACGCTGGCTAGTCACTTTTTACCACTGTAATTAGAAAGATATGCATTGTTCTAGAGTTTCAGTTCATCTTTTTAAGTAAAATTTCATGAGAGTATTTCACTTGTTAAAGTTGTTACTGCACGATAATGACAATTCGTTTAAAGTGGGTCAGTCACAAAAATTGGCAAAGAGGCCTCCTTTTGGAAACCAACTTAGCAAATTGATCCAGCATCCTAAGTGTTGTAAAGGCCCAATCCGTTTCAAATAGAAAGATTCTAATGGGGAAATGGCATGGTGTATCAACCCCTACAGAGTATTGGCATAAAATAACCATCCTTTTAAATGTTGGCGTTAAATAGCCATATCAGTGTTTGATACAATGTATCTGTTATATGACTTTTCGAATTTTTCACACTAATTAGTGTACAAAGTTTTGAATTAATTTGGGCAATTTTCATAAGATTTTTATGAAAATCGATGGAGAAGAAGAACACTTTGAAGAAGGTTGTAAAGATTACTTCTACCCATATTGTTAACGATTTGGATTTTGAAGAATCAGTGTCAATGGACTCATCTTCTCCACATTCATTTATTCTCGTAAAATCTCTTAAAGTCGTTCGATGAAAAGGACTCGCATTTTGAAGAAATTTGTTTTTTTGTTGAGGGAAGAAATTCTCACGCAGTGGGGCGGCGGAGTCTATGGAGGTTTTGGTGGAGATGAAGAGTACCATGTATATATATTATATATTGTGCAATACCATGTATACTACAAATCGTGTGTAAATCTGTATAGCAGTTGGTATACGTATGATATATACATCAGATTCATGAATACATGTATAGCAGTTGGTACATATGATGTATACACTAGATTCATGAATACATGTATAGAAGTTGGTATACATAAGATGTATACATCAGATTCATGAAATACATATGTATACATATTTGATATACAATGCATAAAAGGTACAATTTATCACTAGTTTTTATACATAGGCTAGTGATAAATCTGGGGACGAGCTATACACATGCTAATTTGTATACATAGCTAGTGTACACATATTTCATAATTTGTAAACACATAATGTGTATAAAAATTGTTTGACCGTTTGTATATATCTAATATATACATAGGCTAGTGTCCAAATATTCATAAGTTTCAGGTTATATGAATACAATACATGGTGTTTATTTAAAAGTTATTATGTGTGTTGTATATTAAATAAACAATTTGATTTGCATATACATAATGAGCAAAAGCTGTTTGTTGATCATTTGTATACATCTACTGTATTCATAATATATTACGTTAAATAAGGGATAAAAAAAAAAATCATCCCTATTATATAGCCACCTCATTGCTTAGTTACGTTAAATAAGGAATAAAAAAAAATTGAAAAAAAAAAATCGATTACCCCATTTCTGGGTAATCACTTTCTATTGGGTCATTTGAACTTTTGTTCCCATTTTTGTGTTGGTCTTTAATTTTTGCCTCTCATAACAAATAACTGTTTCGCAGAGCATAAGTTTATATTTTCATATTATAATATTCTACAAGTTATGTCCCACATGACTTTTTTCCTTAAAGACTTTATGTTCCACTAGGCATAAGTTCGATTGCTAAAGGACGAAATTTAAAGACCATCTCATTTGAAGGGAATAAAAAAACTAAAATTTACTTGACATAGCTTACATTATTACCTATTTATGGAATATAACTAAACTTTACAATAATTATATTTAGTAGCTAAAATACAACATATTTACTTCCTATAGCTACCACTTTTGTCACACCCTAATCCCGCTAGGGTGTGATGGGCACCCGACCCCATACTCGGAGCCGAGTGAACCCGCTGACTCTATTTACATACATAATCTTTTGGACCTTTAAATCAAATAACATGAAATACATAATCAAGCTGTCAAAAATATTCTTTTTCATTGCTTTAAAAATCAACAAAACCTGTAATCATATAGAACTTATATCATAACACAAATGACACATCGGCTGATGGAACCGCTTACAAAACTGACAATCAATACCCACGACGCTGTCTGCAAAGTCTCTAACATTACTCAGACATCACAGCACATATACTCTGACTCGGCAGCACTCCCGGAACAAGTGGAGCTTGCCAACTCTGCTGGAATATCTTCTATAATAGCTTTAACTCATCTGGGTGTACCTGCGCAGCATGAAACGCAGCCCCCGAAGAAGAGGGATCAGTTCGGAATATGTACTGAGTATGTAAGGCATAAAATACAGAAAACCGAACCACAAATGAAACAGACAGTACAAACAATAAGTACGTTATTCAGAATACCAAAACACTTATTTTTCAAACACAAATCGTGTATGCCGATGTCATATGTCAGAAAAAGTGCAGGTCCCAAATACCAAAATGTTTGGCTTTCAGACACAGACCATATATGCCGAAGTCCGATGTCAGAAGGAGTACAGAAGGCACAGAATTGCCAGAAGGCTTACTTTCCAAGCACGGATCATACATGTCAGAATCATATATCGTATATGCGTATGACAGATCCCGACCCTTTAGTGAGGGACGCGGTGAACAGAATCATATAACAGATCCCGGCCCTTTAGGGGACGCGGTGGACAGAATTATCATATGCCAGATCATATATCATATATGCATATAACAGAACCCGGCCCTCTAGGGGACGCGGTGGACAGAGTCATCATATGCCAAAATCATGTATCACATATGCATGTAACGTGTCCCGGCCCTCCAGTGAGGGACTCGGTGGATAGAATCATGTATGCAACATCATGTATCATACATACATATAACGTGTCCCGGCCCTCTAGTGCGGGTCTCGGTGAATAGAGTTATCATATGCCATCCTGGCCGCCATCCCCGTATCATCACATCATCATATACATATTCATATAACGTGTCCCGGCCCGCCTATGAGGGACTCGGTGAACAATGCAGTGGAGTGCGCACGAGAACATGTCTTGGCCCGGGACTCAGTGGAAGATACAGAGGAATGCGCACGATAACGTGTCCTGGCCCGAGACTCAGTGAAAGATACATTGAGGCATGCACGAGCAGAGTCGTGAGAAACCATATGCATACAAATCAAGACTCGATGGATATATACACTTACTGGCATCTGAAGGCTCAGAAACAAGTTTCGGGTCAATCCGACTTGGCATAAGAAAGTTATGAGCGTTTGAAGTATAGAACGTTCTATAAGCGTTTCAGAAGCCATTTTTTGGAAAATCAAGATCATAATCATGTCAAGTGCCTTTTGGATATCGTTATGGATCAAGCTTTTGGGACCATGTATACATATCAAATTATATCAAAGACTCGATGGAATAATCGAACGAACTACCATTTGAGAATCAAGACATTTGTCATATCAAATATCTTTTGAATGCCACTCGGAAACACATCAAACATCATAAGCACATCAAGAGCCACAGGGATCATAGTCATATATCAAACTGATCCGAGGCCATATACCAAAGTTAGGGACATTGATACTTACGGAATTCTTTTAGGAACATAAACTCTTTGAATGTTTCAGAAGCTTTCTTTGGAGAATCAAAACAATAGTCATATCAGGAGCTTTTCGAATCTCATTATGGATCAAGTCAGATAGGTCTTTTGGAACCATACATACGTATCAAAACATAGCAGACTGTTTTCAAAAGTCGAGCACATTAATTCTTACAAAACTCTTTTAAGAACATATCAAAAGTGCATACGAATCATAAACAAGCTCAGAATCACAGAATAGAGTAACCCCAATGTGCATATCAATATCATACCTTACTTGGCTCTAGGACATGCCAAAAAAAGGAAAGGGTAAGCCTTACATACCTGCTCCACGTCCTATTAGTTACGCTTATTTATCCAAGCTTGCTAGTCTACATACAAAAGAATTCACATAATCATTAGATTCATTGTCATTCACTTGCCTTAGCTTCTCAAATAATTTCACTTATAATCTGCCGAAATTTCGGCAGCATTTCCCCTGTAAATACACCATCCCCGAGAATCTAACTCGGCCAATTTATCAACAACAATCCGAGAATTCAACTCGGCCAAATTATCAACAACAATATCAACAATCATATCTTCCAACTTCAACAATTAGTTCAAAATACATTCCAACATTAGTAGCTCCTTTTACATAATTCAATAACATTTCCTTTATTCCAAATTCATAAACTACATCAACAATCTATACTTTAGCAATATCATTCATTCTTATAATCATAAGAAACCATACTAATATCACATTAACTTCTTCCATAATCCACAAACGATTACAACTTCATCTCAAACCATTAAATTCTCATTTTACATCATGGAATCCACAACTATAACAATCAATATACTAAATAAAATTAATTCATCATTTCTACACAAATAACCACTCACACGGCCACCTCCCTACACACACATTTTTCATGAATTTCATCCATTTCTACATACCACAACATTCACAAATCATCTCTAACACATAGGAAAGGAGATTAAATCTTACATTCCTCCACTTGTCTTCTCACTTGACTAAGGTTTGCAAATCACCCAAATGGATGTTTGGCTTGCTCCAACAACCATTCCATGTTGTTAAGGACCTTCCAATTAGTAGAAAAGCTAAAAGAAAACAATTTTTCTTGATCAACTTCATGGAAAGAAATTTTTGGGACATGGCCGAATGGCCCTTCTCTTTCTTTCTTTTTTTTTTTTTTTTTCTCCAAGTTTCTAGAGTTTTTGTATGAGAAATATGACTAGCAAGTCATATATATATAAGCCTAATTAATTAGCCATGTGGGCCAAGCCCACCCTTTGCTTGGATGGCTACCATGGTTCATTCAAGAACCTTCTTGAATTATTTGTGAAATTCTCATTTTGCCCCTAGCCTTCCACAATATTACCATGAGCCACTTTGCGAATTTCCCTTTTTGCCCTTAGCTTTTTCCAATATTTTCTTACTAATAATATTCATAAATGATATTCATAACAACTTGTACATTAAAATAATTTTTTTAAATGGTCTTGCCCTTAACTGACCACGACTACCTCGAAATTTCCAAACGTACAAAATACGGGCTATAGCAACTTTTTTACCACTCATCTGATAACTTCCCACACCCCTAAATTTAAGCAAAAAAAAAAAACGTCCCTCTCTCCTATCCCCCTAAATACACGCCATTATGCCCAATATCCCTTAATTTCCTCCAATTTCAAATCAGTTTTACAATAGTTCATCTTCCTTATTTATCTCTAATTAACTACTCATTAATTTCACTCATAATTCAAATCTAATTCCCCAAAAAGGTAAGATTCTATACTGATTTTTACATTTCACCGTGTATTTAACCTATATATTTATGTTATATTTTCAGTATATTTAGTTCGTTTGTATTTTTTAGTTCTGTTATTACAAATCTGTGACTTAACCAGATCTATATTTTATGCGCATTTTAAGTATATTTTGTATTGTTTATTTTTTTTCCACATGTTTCTTCAGTTAATTCGTGTTTATTGTTCTTCACCATAATTGTAATTTTTTGTAGTATATTTAACCATTTAAATACAGTCGAAATATATAGCAAATATAACTTAGATATATTCCATAAGTCCACTTTTAATATACAGTGTGTTACAGAAGTTAAAATTTCATCTAAATACACTCTCAATATATGTAAAATATATATGAAATATAGTTAATAATAAACCAGAATAAGTAGTATCTAACAGATCAGTCAAAATGCAACTAAAATATAGCCAAAATATATACGAAATACAACTATTAAAACATAAATAAAAAACAAAAGGTCAAATCAGTTTATATAGAGTAGACTTTTCAAATCTTATTAAACCACCAATATAACATAACATCTTGTTAGCTGTTTGAATGAGATATGAGATCAGATATGGAATGGGAGGATATTTACGTGAATCAGGGAACATTAAAAACTGATTTTAATTTAAATTGGAATAGATTTTGTTTCCATAAATATAGCATTTTCAGTTTTCTCAGTGTGTGTATTTCCGTTATATTTATCCTATATTTAAGTCGACGCGTTTACTAGCTAAATATAGAGTCCTCCAGCTGCAAATTGTAAATGTAGAACATGTAGTTATAGGTTGTTAGAAGGAGTTAAAGGAGTTAAAAGGTAGCTGTTTGTGAAAATTTAAAAAAAAATAAAAAAAAAAAATAAAGACCAGCCCATTTGAAGGACAATTCGTGCATTTTCTTCCTTTCTATGCCATGTTGTAAATCATTTTTTTTGTGCAAATTGGCCTTCAAAAGCACTGGTCTTTAATTTTTGCCCCTCAAATTGTTGTTCTTTAATTTTTACTCTTCGTCTAATACTATCAAGTTGGCGTTCGAACCCCGTTCAGTCAAAAAACAAATCGCAAGGCAGAGTTTCGTAGCAAAATTAGGCCTATTCAGGTAAAAGTTAGGCCTTGAGGCAGAGTTTTACAAAATTCTAACTAAGTAAAAAAAATGTCCTTAATGCAAACCTCTACCTTAAGGTAGAGTGTTGCCTTATGTCTGGAGGCAAAACTGTCTTATGCCTGAAAACAAAACTTTGTCTTAAGTAGAGTTTGTAGTCAAACTCTACCAGATCAGACAAAGTTAGAGTTTGAAACTCTGCCTGAAGGTAGAAAAACTCGCTGAAGTTAACTCTACCTTGCGATTTTTTTTTAATTTTTTGATTGAGCAAGGGTTTAAATCCGGAATCAAAGGGTTTTAGCGAAGAGCAAAAATTAAGGACCACCAATTTGAGGGACAAAAATTAAAGAACACCCCCCGAATAAGGGCAATTGTGCAAATTGCCCGTTGTAAATCTGATAAATCCGTTTCATAGATGTATTCACATTAGGTAGTATAATACGCGGGTAAAAACAAGTATCTTGTTTTTTACAGGTGTTTGATTCGATTTTCCCCAAATGGAACGTCTGACAATTTCTTGTAAGATGATCTCTTGTATATGACTACTTACAATTTGAATAAAAAAAAAAAATTACAAAAAAATTATGTGCTCAATTCATTGACGAATATTACGTGCTTTATTTTATCAATTTTCTGCGAAAAGAACCATAAAAACATTTATAATGATCATAAAATCGATATCCCCAGAATGATTGCAATTAAATGATAACAATTTAGTGAACTGCTAAACGTGAAAAGTTACAATGCAAAGACATAATCACTGTGGGCTGCATTTTATATCTTCACCATTTTTTGACATATCTATCATTTAAACCTATATAATTGAAAGTTGTTTCAAAGGACCTATAGTTTTTAAAAGTCATGCAGACTTCAAAAGATAAGGAGGGCACAATGAAATAAAAAAATAATCTACATATTAGTTGAGAATGTTATAAAATGAAGCTAAAAGAGTCACAATATTAAAGGATGAAAACCATAGAAATAGAATGACAAAAGAGGAGAGGGTTTTACTATTCTTCCAAAATGTGTTACAAGTGTATTTCATATGAAAACTTATGCCTTTATTTATAGTGCTACATATGCATTCAATATATGAGAAAATGGAGGAACCATTAAGATGGTGGAGGAGAAGCATTATATTTGTGTATTGGACATCCATAATATATTTCATAACACTCCCCCTTGGATGTCCATAGATGATGTGCATCGTTAAAAACCTTATTGGGAAAAACCCTGTGGGAAAAAGCCTCAATGAAGGAAAAAGAGTACACATATCTAGTAATACGCTTTGAGAGTTGCCTCATTAAAAACCTTACCAAGAAAACCCAATGGGACAAAACTTGGTTAAGGAAAAAAGAGTACAACACGTATTTCACTCCCCCTGACGAAGACCAATATTCAGATGTCGGAGTCTTCGCATTCCAATCTTGAATATCATTTTCTCAAGAGTTGAAGTTGACAAAGATTTGGTGAACAAATCTGCAGGATTGTCACTTGAACGAATTTGTTGCACATCAAGATCACCATTCTTCTGGAGATCATGAATGAAAAATAACTTTGGCGAAATGTGCTTCGTTCTATCTCCTTTTATAAATCCTCCTTTTAATTGAGCTATGCAAGAAGCATTAGCTTCATATAATACTGTGGGTATTTTTGTATCACACTTCAAGCCACATCTTTCTCTGATGAAATGTATCACTGATCTCAACCACACACATTCTCTACTTGCTTCATGAATAGCTATTATCTCAGCATGATTCGAAGAAGTAGCAACAATGGACTGCTTTGTGGATCGCCATGATATAGCAGTACCTCCGCATGTAAACAGATAGCCTTTGTTAGTATAAAAGAGACCCATATCGCTAGTTCCCTTCAGATATCGCAATATATGCTTAACTCCGTTCCAATGTCTTCGTGTAGGAGAAGAGTTATATCTTGCTAGCAAATTAACAGAGAACGCTATGTCAGGTCTTGTAGCGTTAGCAAAATACATAAGTGCACCAATTGCACTAGGATATGGTACTTCAGGACCAAGAAGCTCTTCATTTTCTCCTTGAGGTTGGAACGGATCTTTACTCACTTCAAGTGAGCGAACAACCATTGGAGTACTTAAAGGATGCGCATTGTCCATGTAAAATCTTTTTAAAACCTTTTCGGTATAAGCAGATTGATGGATAAGGATCCCATCTGTCAAATGTTCAATCTGCAAACCAAGACAAAGTTTTGCTTTTCCCAGATCTTTCATCTCAAATTCTTTCTTTAAATATTCATTCGCTTTTTGGAGCTCTTATGGAGTTCCAATTAGGTTTATGTCATCAACATAAACAACGATTATAACGAACTCTGATTTTGCTTTCTTAATAAAAACACATGGACAAATGGCATCATTTATATATCCTTCATTTATCAAGTACTCACTTAGGCGATTATACCATATGCGCCCTGATTGTTTTAAACCATATAATGATCTTTGTAATCTGATTGAATACATTTCCCGAGACTTTAAACCAAATGCTTCAGGCATTTTATATCCTTCAGGAATTTTCATATAAATTTCATCAAGTAAGTCACATAGGCTGTGACAGCATCCATCAGTATAAATAATGTGACATTTTCTGATGTTTGGACTGCTGGTCCAATAAACATTACGTTTATCAAGATGCATCATTTTACTTGGTAATTATTTCTACATCAACATGCTTTAAGAGACGTAGTACTCAGATCCTCACAATCTTATACAATATTGCGTGCCATATTGTATCAAAGATATCGTCGACAAGATATCATTTTGTATCGGTTCGTAATTCGACATAACTTACTGAGATCTCATCACTTCATCATTTTCAGGTACCTGAACCTCGCATAAGGTTTCATGAAGTGTTATGTCGTCGGCTCTTCAAGAGCATTTTGCCTCCTTATTATGATCATTTGCTCCTCCCTTTTTCAAGGATTATTATATTTAGAACCGATTGGTCTACCATGCTCCATGCATGTTGTAGACTCTGTCCTTCAGGAACATTAGGAGCATTTTGCAGATGAAATATGAAATAGTTGGGTCAGCAAATGCTTCCAGCATTTGACTTGAATTATCTGAGGATCATATTGATGATAATTCACAACATATTTCTTAGCTGCTTATTCTCTCCCCCTTATTTTAGTGACATATGTCCCCATTTTCTTTGGGAAAATCCATCTGTGTGCATCATGGTATATCCATTAATTATGTACCGCACATCAAATGCTAAAAGATGGAAATATCTAGTTCCTGACCCTGAACCAAATATGAGGGGAGAATTTATCAAAATTTATTGATCTGAAGCATACAAATGTTGTTGTATGCAATATATCATATCTCAGACCAACATCTGAAACTCTGTTCTCATAAGCAATGGTTTAGCTGTATTATGGAAGCATCTAATGCCAAACCAACTTAAATATAAACCAGCATTATCAAGATGATTGTCTTGATTACGTATTCTGAAAATTGTGCTTCCAACTCAATCATTTTGAGCAAGCAACTTCGTAAATGTCAAACTGTCAGTTGACAATAAACATACATGTGACCGTCTCATAGATGCATCTATTTAAGACATCACATTGCAGGTGAAGGGGCCCACATTCACCTTTTATATTTTTCAGAATTTTGGGGATTCAGTCCCTACATTAGCTGGTGTAATCAACTTATCATGAGAACAAGCAACACAAACAAATTTTTGAAGAATCTTCTAGTTCTTCAATATGTTTTTAATACTCAATTAGCACATCAGATTTAAATCAGGACAACCAAAATGGTATTTCCAACTAATAAAATTATCTATATCCGTAAAACTTAAGTTTACCATGACGAGTGCTATTTATTTTAGTAAATTTCTGGTTTAATATTGCATGAGATTTTATGTCATAAACTTCTGGTTTATTGTGACATGTGATCCATCATACTCGGGTAACGTTTCATATACATATTCCTTACCCGTAGTAACTTAAAAATATTCAATTTTTCAATCATTTGTAGTCCCAATGTGATAACCAATTTTATTGCTAGTAAACTTCAGGTTTACTACGATTTATAACAATTACGATCTGGGATAAATGGTGCAATCATGTATAACCTCTTCAAGAGACTTTAATTTATTTTTCATAATTAGATATTATTTGAACACTGTTGGTGTCATGATACTCGTAAACAAACAATTATCTCTTCTGGAGTCCTTGATTTTTGTATCACCAAATATTGCGTAGATACTGCTAGTATCATGGGAAAAAATTGGTTAGACACTACTGGTGTCATGAAAGAAACAGTAATTAAATGGACATTATAAATTGTAAATTACGAAAAGTAAACATTAAATTCTAACTTCAGTATTTCAAATATCTCCTTCAAGAAGACTAGCCATTAACATCTGAATATTTTGTATCAAAGCAGCAATCACATAGTAATCACACCCTTCAGGAAAGGGATACACCAATGTTTATTTCCTTCAAGGAAATCAATAACAACTAACCATAATTTATCAATGTGGTTATAGTAGAAAACACTTTACTCTACTTCCTTTTTCTTTAAAATGATACTTTAATAAAATTATTCAAGATGTTTCTACATACGACAGGTACGTGTTGCAATGCCTTAATTTCATACCACACAATAAAATGTATATTCCTTGTATTTTATCTCTCCAGGTGATAGGTTGTGGTATTTCTTCATTCACTTCGGGAAATGAATCCTGATTATTCAAATGTGCTTGCTATACGACACTCATCAATAACTCGTTATTTTACTCAAGCACAAGAAGATATTGCTTCAGAATATTTCTCAAATATTTTACCGATTCTTTCTGCTTCATGAGTAAAGTTTAAAGTTTTACCACTTCGGGATTAAATTTTAAATGTTTACTACTTCGAGAGTAAATTTTAAGGTCTTACTACTTCAGGAGTAGATCTCGGAGTTATTTACTACTTCAAGAGTAAATTTCAGAATTCTACTACTTGGGGAGTAGAGCTCGGAGGTTACAACATTCGGAGTAGAGTTCAAAGTTTTGCTACTTCGGGAGCAGATTTATGAGTTTACTACTTCGGGAGTAAAGCATAGAATATTCGAAATATTTCTTCTCAATTATTCTACCTCTTTTGGAGTTGAGTCGTGATTTCTTCACAACCAAGAGCACGTCCATATTTATAAGCTTTACTACATACTATCACATTCACTTCAGGGAATAGATCCGTATTTGTAATATTTATTAGAAGTTTCATTCTTCAGGAATGAAATATATCTGAAAGTGGCTTAATCATATCAAATAATGATAGCTTAGTACCTCTTTTAACATATTGTTACTTCTGGAGCAAATCGAGGCATAAATATGATGTAGAGAAATTTTCTCTAACATATCTTTCAGAGTATACCTGACTTCAAAGCAATTATTACTTTAGGAGCTAATATGTAGCACCGTGATATATTAAATTTACAAAATTATTATAGAATAAATTTACATATTGATAGACAGTAACCAAAAATTGCATCAACCATAATTTTGATGCCTCATCACGTATTGCTTTTCAGGAGCAATAATGATTTCTCTTTATTCAAGTTCTGCCGAAGTGCTAGCAAATTTGTTTCTGCTCATAGTTAGAATCAAAGGTATATAACTTGAAGAATTCAAAAGATATAAATAAGGGGAGCTAGGGCATGACTTTAGCTGGACATGTTCAAGCAGTATAACAAAACATAGATTAGCCACTCCTAAAATGGGAATCCAGCCATATATAGATCAAAATATCCATGTTTATAACTTCAGCATACTCATCCATATATAAGATTGTTTCATACGTGAATTAAATTTGGATTCCAAATATGGCATATAAGCTTTCGTGATAAACATGGAACAACATAAAAGATGTTTTGGCTATTAGACATGGCAACGTGAAAAATTCAACATTCGATGACTAAAGTGTGTTTTATCTTGAAGAGTTTACAAAAGTATTCAGTGAATATATTGAAGAGTATTACTTACCTGGAACCCTCGCATAAAGCCATGGTATTATCAACACTTAAGGATGCTACTGGCAACATTTTACTATCTCAATTGGTTGGAACTTCGTGCTGATAACGTGTTATAAAATGAAGCTAAAAGAGTCACAATATTAAAGGATGAAAACCATAGAAATAGAATGACAAAAGAGGAGAGATTTTTACTATTTTTCCAAAATGTGTTACAAGTGTATTTCATATGAAAACTTATGCCTCTATTTATAGTGCTACATATGCATTCAATATATGAGAAAATGGAGGAACCATTAAGATGGTGGAGGAAAATGGAGGAACCATTAAGATGGTGGAGGAGAAGCATTATATTTGTGTATTGGACATCCATAATATTGAGAAGATATTTTAGACATGTATATTGACACTTTTCCGGTAGGTTTTATGCTTTCTGGGAGTGACTTAGCCATTTAGAGATTTATACATTTGAAAAAATGCACAAAACTTCTAATACTTTTTATTTGCATTTACATAATATTAGCAGGAGATGAGTTTAAATAGAGAAACATAAATAGAGAAACATGGTTAGTGAGAATTCATATAGCCGAACATAACTTATTAATTTGAAACTGAAGCATAGTTATTGTGGTTAATATTTTAACATACCTATCACCCCGTCATTGAATAATAATCTTATTAATAAAGGGAAAACTATGTATATATACATGTTAAGGAGAAATATTTACGAAACGTGACGATAGTTTTTCTTATTTACAAAACATAACATATATTACGAAACATGACGGATTTTCATATATTTTTCGTTTTTTTATTTTTTTTTCATAAAATATATATTTTTTTAAAATACTATTTTTTTAAAAAAAATATTTTATAATTTTTATATATTTTTTAAAAAAAAAATTGCTCAAAGGCTTAAAAAATTACCTCAAATTTTTGTGTATGAAAGCTGTATGAAATGTGTATGTGTGAGCGAAATTTTTAATATAATTTTCATGCACAAAATTGTGAGCGAAAACTTTAAGCCTTGAATATTGTATGAAAGTTGTTACAATGTTGTTGTAGTTGTATTAATTTTCTAGAAACCTAATATGAACTTTACATACGAAAAATGTGAATGAAATTCTAAGTCTTGAGAGAGGTATACACATTTCATACCATTTTGATGCATAAAATTTTGAGCTTAATGTTTAAGCCTTGATCGAGATATACACATTTCATACGTTCTTCATACATAAAATTTGAGCAAACTTTTTAAGCCTTGAGCAAGATATACACATTTCATACACAAAAAATTGAGCGATTATTTTAAGTCTTGAATGTTGTATCAAAGTTGTATACAATGTTGTTGTAGTAGTATTAATTTTACAGAAATATAACATGAACTTTATACACGAAAATGCAAGCGAAATTTTAAGACTTAAGTGAGATACAAATTTCATAATTTTTTCATACACAAAATTTTGAGTGGATATTTTAAGCCTTGAACGAGATATATACATTTCATACATTTTTCATACCATTTTCATACACTAAATTTTGAGCGAACTTTTTAAGCCTTGAACGAGATATACACATTTCATACAAATTTCATACATAAATTTTTGAGCGAAAAAAATATTTAAAATAAAATAAAAAAATATTCAAAAAAAAATAAAAAATTAATTGTTAATTTTTTTTATTTTTAAAAAAGCATATTTTGTATAGGGTTTGTAATGTTATGTTTTGTAAATATAAAACTATCAACACGTTTCGTAAATATTTCTCTTTAAAATGTATATATACGTAGTTGTCCATTAATAAATTTATAATAGACTGCGAAATCAGTTGAAACGTCATTGAATACCATTTGAGTACCAGGATAGCTAGAAGAGTGCATCATCTAGAGAGACTTATCCTAGTGGGGACTGGGGTAGTTCTAGTAGTAGTAGTAGATGGTGAGTGAAAGAGCATGAGAATGTGGGTGGTGGGGAAGTCCAATGGGCCAAACAAGCCCACCTCTTTTGACTTGCACATTGAGAGAAAGAGAGAGAGAGTGACTTCAAACCACTTCACTTGGACCATACCTTTGTCACATTTTTTCCTTTATGTACATCACTTGCATCTCATTGTCTTTCCTCTTTATCTCTTCTTCATTGTGGAACAAACAATAGGATCTTGAAAGACATTACATATTGCAAAAATATATTTGTCCGAACAGTGGTGGAGTCAGAATTTTCACTAAAAAAATTCAAAACATAGAGAAGTAAGCACATGAGGAAGTCAACGGGATTCAACATCTACTATATATACATAAAAAATGACTTTAACCTTAAATATACAGTATAATTTTTTGACGAAAGAGATTCGAATGCATCCCTTGCGCCTACTAGCTCCGCCTATGTGTACAAGTAGCTAGGAAGATTAGTTACATTGTGACAAGATAGAAAAAAAATTATGCGGTGTTATCTAGAAAGATTTATTAATTTGGCATTTCATAGATGGATGAGAATATTCTTGTTTAATTTGGTATGTCCTTTTTATCACTTGCAAATTGATGTCTATTCTTACTTACCCCCATTCAAATGTTTAAGTGGTAAATTATTATACATCTCTAATTGAGGCCAAGTTCAGGGGTTGGTAAGTGAATATTGAACTTTTTAGGTTTTAAATGCCAAAACATTAAAAAGAAAGATTAATAATAGGAAAGTGGTGATAATTTTTTACAAAAAAATAAAAAGAGTGATGGAGTAATACTCTATAGAGTTTAAATTCTTTGAACTAATGGTGTAAAAAAAAATGTTTATACAATCAAGCCACTTATATAAAATTTAGAAAATTCTTTGAACCATCAATATATATAACTTAAATATTAGTAGTATCAGTACGTGCACCAGAATTTCAGAACAATAATCACTCCATGAGCTAATGATGAAAGTCCATTCTTATTATAGTATTAGAACCAGACTCATTTAAGTTCATGATTTATCCAATGTTGAGCCCCCATACTATGTTGTCCACCCTCCAATAAGCAGGCCCCGGCGTGCCTACGTATCAGAATTTCCCACTTCGGTTCTTAATGGGTAATTTGGTTTTCGATTTAATTTTGGATAAACCTCACTTCATAATTAACTTTTGGAGTTGAGTTACCCTCTAGGTTCATTTTCTTTATCATATGCCATATAAGTTCAATTATATGTAATTATAATTCCTAATACGTCTGCCCCTAAAATATCAGAGACAAACATAATAAAAGAAGCTTTACATGGAATATAAAGCGATACTATTATATATTATTAATTAATCTGCCGCTTTATTTTGCTCCCTATAATTTTAATCTGTTCAATAAGAAAAAAAATCCCCGAACAGACTGAGTAGAGTCGTGCAATGACAAATAATTAGAATGACTTCTTTAAACAATGACATCTTAAAATGAATGACAATATTGTTGTTTTCAGCTTTCTTCTGAATATGAATCTCTTTCAAACATAGTTCTCTACCTTTTTCTTTTTTCTTCTTTATCCCCCTTGAAATCAGGTTGATGATTTTAGGAGCAGAATTACAGTATTATGTATGGATTTGGACGAATCAAATTTGCTAAGATTTATGTCGGTTTTAATAGATTGTGAACCCAATAACTAATGAGTGCTTTTGAAAATTCATAATCCGTAAACTTCATATCATGACTTCGTCTCTGGATGATCTTGATTCTTTTTCCAACATATGACATACTTGTGACAGTGAGATATTATTTTTTCTTCACAAGGCCATGCCAAATCCTAGGATCCATACCTATTCAAGTTTTAGCTGTTTAATTTGATAATACACAACCTTATTCGTTTAAACATAATAAATCTACCAGTCAAAAGAAAATTTATAAGTTTAATCATAAAGAAAACAAACCTTCCAAATATTTAAAACTAGCTACTCCCTCCGTCCCAGTTTATACGACACGATTCCAAGTGTGTGGCCAAACTATCTAATTTTGTAAATTTAGAGATAGAATCTTTAAAAAAATTGAAATAAAATTTACGTATTTAGAAATTACATAAAAAAAAAATGTTGTAAGTCACAATAATTAGTAGTTCGAGATATTTAAGCAAAAAATAGTAATCAAAGAAAACTTTTTCTAAACTCTCTATATAGTAACTGAAATGGGACGAGATGGAATATATGTTTATAGCTGTTAATCGGATTTTGACCCGTGAGATTTAGACTTTAAACACAATTAAATTGATCTATAGTTATATATGATTCTTGATGGTTATAACTAACCAATCCTCCTTTAGGTAGAACCTATTTGTTTTTCTTTTTTAACTTATAGTTTAATTAGAAGTTGGTGATTGGATGCTTGTGGAAGGGTGGTCCTCTTATGGTCAAATCATTGTCCAAAACAAACTTTATTTGATTTGGGACTGGGAAGAGTTGCCTATATAGTGGGTGTGTGAGATTGAATACAAGAAAAGATTGTCACTTTTTTTTTTTGAATGAATATGATAATGTTACTCAATCATGCAGGCACAAAAGTTGATCGATCTTTAGGTACATGAGTATGACATATGCTAGTTTTCCCGCCCAAAAAAACAAAAAAAAAAAAAAAAAAAAAAAAAAAAAAAAAAAAGAAGAAGAAGAAGAAGAAGAAGAAGAAGAAGAACTTTTCCAATAGTTTCTTAAAATGCAAATGATTTATTTGCATAATACCTGCTGATTCTTTGTAAAATTTTCACCAAATTTGATGCCTGAATTGTATATTATATCCCGTCCCATTTCACATGTCAAGTCATCGTTTACTCTTCTTAAGAGACAAATATATAATTATAACATTTAATTAAATTCTAGCAAACAATAGTGTAGCATATCTTATCGGATTTCGTTACTGTATATACAACATGATGGCTTTGTAACTAACATTCATTGAGTAATTTCATTATAGTATGATGTGAGAAATTAAAGACAAGGGCAATAATGTTACATATTAGCTAGGGGATGTGCCCGACACTTAATGGACTCACCTGTAGTCCTCTTCAACTAATATTCTCTGCTCACTATCAACCATAAACTACAAGAAAACCGTAGATTTGTTATGGAGATTTTGTGGTAAACACTAAAGGGGTTCTCTAAAATAAACGAAGATTAACTGATTATTATGTTTATCTCTCATAAAATAGTGGCATTCACTCCACTTATCTTTATGTTTACAGATACTCGACTTATCTTTATGTTAACAGATTCTGCTAATAAGTATCATGTAATCGGCTTTGACAGATACAAAAATTTCCCCTCTCTTTCACGAGGGTGATTTCTTATTAATTTTCCTTGATGTCATCTAAACTATAGTGAGTTAAACGTTACTCCATTAGTAAGAAAATAGCGATTTTTTTATATCTCTCAAACCGATTAATTACTATTGGATTCCTGTTTTGTATTAACTATTAAGGATATGATAATAAAACATAACTAACTTAGCCCTTTTCACTTAAGTTGGAGCTGGGTTCCAGACCGGTTCAAACGTGGTAGGATTCAATTTATGTTGTGTTCTCCCACATCGGCTAGGGATGTGAGATTGGTCTCTTTATATGGACTTGAGAAGTCCTCCTCTCATGAGTTAAATTATGGGGTTGAGTTTGCCCATACGGTTGGACCTAACTCACACCACAACACCTAGCTCAAAGGTGAGGATTGCCGAAGACTGTATAAGTAGTCCAAGTTACCCACCTTGAGTCGATGTGGGACTAAACACACAACCCCCCCCCCCCCCCCCACCTCCTCCCCCCTCCTCCCCACATATCCAGGACTGGACATTGGCTAGAGAGGGGGACTTGATCTCTTTATATGGACTTGGACAATCTTCTCCTTATGAATTAGCAGTTGGGGTGTCAGCGCTCATTTGCCACATCTACTTTCCTGACTTATTCAACATAGACAATAGAGCATCTTTGGGGCATAATATTAATGTGTACAATCATGTCAATTTATGAGAAAACAACATAAACGGAGAATATGGGAATATTATCAAGAGACTGTTCACTAACAGTTGCATTTTAGGCTAGTTATGCTCTTGTTGGATTTCTGAAGTGATAGGAATATGTCCAAGTAAGATGTAAGCTCAAGAAAATTTTGGGCTTCAAATGAGATCTCTTTTTTAAGAGCACGGACGTTTTTAACCCAAAAAATAACTTTTGAAACCAAACTAACCCTTTAAAAAAAAAAAAAAAAAAAACTAGGCTTCACGCACAGATCTGTGCGTGAAAGGGTACTTTTTTTTTCTTTTTTTAAGCTATCAAAATCACGTTTTTTTTTTTTCATACTTTGAGCAAAGATTAGTCATGTTTCAAAACTCCGAAATATCAATATTTTATATAGAACTTAATATATTTTTTTGCGTACAATAACGTCGGCTCATTACATTAAGTATATCTAAACGTTTGGATCGTCGTTTTAGGGGTTATAAAGTGCCCCGAAGTAAGTTTTATTTGCTTGGAAACTTGTCATTTTTAGAACTAAGTGTCATATTTTATAGGGTTTTAATTTAAGTGTTTTGAAATAAAAATATTATATTAAAAAATAAGTCATCCAATATGAGAGGTTCAATCAAGATATAATATATTTCATTCAATGCTCCTACCAAGGTTTGATCCCACGTTGTTGGCATAAAAAAGAGAGGCTAAACCATCAAGCCAAATTGGTGAAAGCAACAAAGTAGACACTTTTTATTTTTTATAATGTTCACTAATGCTATCTAACTCATTTTCATACATTGAATTTCGAATCTCGAAATTGACAGTCAAAACGTCATTACCACGGGATTAGCATCTCGAAATAGATTTTTTATCATTAGATTTTTACTAAGAAGAATGAAATTTTTGCACAAATTTGGGGCAAAATTCAAATTGAATGGAATAATGGGCGTTTTTTGAAAAATCGGCTCGGCCAAACTGCCTTGTGGCAGGTTGTTCGCATAGATCTCGAAAAAATACCTAGTTCAAAAAAAAAATCACGTAAATCGGACATCCGAGCGCAAAGTTATAACCATTTAAAGTTTCAACAATTTACAGCTAGTTTTCTACCTATTCTCCTATCGTTATTTTTTATTTACGTGAGTGAAGAGGCATATGTATACTTGATGTCATGAGCTGATATTACTGTATGCTAAAAATAAACTATTAAGTTCTATATAAAATATTTATATTTCGACGTTTTGAAACGTGATTAATCTTCGGTCAAAATACGAAAAAAAACTTAAAGATAACAAGTTTCCAAACTTACTTCGAGGCACTTTACAACCCCTAAAACGACGATCCAAACATATATGTATACTTGATGTAATGAGCCGACATTATTTTACGCTAAAAAAATATGAAGTTCTATGTACAATATTTATATTCCGGTGTTTTGAAACATGACTAATCTTCGGTCAAAGTACGGAAAAAAGCTTAATTTTGAGATTGATTTCCAAAGAACAAAGATGACAAGTTTCCAAGCAAACAAAACTTACTTCGGGACACTTTACAACCCCTAAAACGACGATCCAAACGTTTAGGTATACTTGATGTAATGAGCCGACGTTATTGTACGCAAAAAATATATTAAGTTCTATATAAAATATTGATATTTCGGGGTTTTGAAACATGACTAATCTTTGCCCAAAGTATGAAAAAAAAACGTGATTTTGATAGCTTAAAAAAAGAAAAAAAAAGGTACCTCTGTGCGTGAAGCCTAGTTTGATTTTTTTTTTTTTTTTTAAGGGTTTGTTTGGTTCCAAAAGTTATTTTTTGGGTTAAAAAAGTTTTGGATCCCTTTTTTAAATGTGGGTCAAAACCTAATTCCTCAATCTGTCTTAAATTGAAATACTATTATATCTAGGGAAATTGTAAGATAATATTGGACCTAAGAAGGTCACGGACACAGACCAAGATTCACCTAAACTATATAGCACGTGAAATATTACTAATTATTCCAATTTATATAAGAGAGAAAGAAAATGCACTTCAAGTCTTTGACATTCCCCTCTAGATTTTGATTAGTTTTTGAAGATAGTGCCTAGGGTGGCAAAATTAGCTCATTAAGATATAACTCGTCCAATCCATTCAAGTTTGGGTTGGTTAATGACTCATTCATTTATTAACGAAACCTATTTTGATTCACCCAATTCAAATTATCTAAAAAATGTGCTGAGATGTAGCCCAAATTGACCCATGAAAAAACTTATTAAATATTTTAAAAAAGATGTTTTTGCTTGATGTGTTATATAAAGTCATAATAAAGAAAAAAGTTATTAGCTAATTAAACATATTATTAAAAAAAACAAAGAAAAAAAATTAAAATTTAGTAAGAGTTGAGTTGGTTGGGCTATTACTCATTGTTTAGCCCATTCTGGCCCAACTCATTTCAGCTTAAGTAATCTTTGGCCGGATTAATGACTCACCTATCTATTAGTTTAAGAGAAAATTAACAAATACCATTCAACCATCTAGTTTACAAAATATGTATACAATGTATAAATAGTGTATAGTCTATACTAAATATACATATATTATACATAGCTATACATATAATAAACAAACCTATACATACCTATATACTACCTATACAGCCGAAGTGTATAGGCAGTGTATACCTGTCTTCCGCCATGTTTGATAAACTAGATGGATTAAGGGTACATTTCCGTAAGTTTCCTTTAATTTAACTCATCCAATTTCGACCTACCCATCAGTCAAACCCAACCATTTGACACCCCTGTTAATAGACTATTAAATAGTAGGTAACATGTTCATGAACAAGTCATTTTCATCTTCTACTTTATTCAATCAGAAATTGCAGCTTGAGAACTCGCTTCTTTTTTCAATTGGAAGCATTTAATCTTTAAACATAGCAAACTTTTGACAAAAACCGAATAGCTACTTTACATCCTTATAAAGAGGAATATAATAATGTTCTGACTGAAAGTTTCAAATTCATTAGGTATATGAATTTGACCATGGTATAATGTTCGAATTTCTACTTATTTGAAACGACTTAACACCACAGAAGTTCAAATAATTTAAAAAATTACTACTATCATTTATTACGATATTTATCTTACCTCTCCTAAGCAGCTAGCTAAACTCATATGAATGTTCATGTGATAAGTACAGTAGTACCATTTATTATTATACGTATATATCTTATTTCATTAGAAATGTTACAACGAACAGAATATGAATTAAATCTCAGGAGTAATATTGTTTCTTATCTTTTTACTAGTAGCTTGTTTGGCCAAGATTATTTTTCTCCAAAAGTACTTATTTTATTCAATAAGTGCTTATTTAAAATAAAATAAAAAAGCGAGGTGTTTGACCAAGCTTTTGAGAGAAATTAAGTGCTTCGGAGGAGTAGCAAAAGCAGTTTTTCAAAAGCTAAAAATAATAGCATCTGCCCAAAAACACTTTTGAGAAAAATACACTTAAAATCACTTTTTAAAAGCTTGCCCAAACAGAAAATGTAGCTCAAAAGTGTTTTTTAAATTAATTGGTCAAACACAAACTGTTTTTCCCCAAAAATACTTTTTTCATAAGCACTTTTTTAAAAAATATTTTTCAAAATAAGCTGATTTTAAAAAATTGATCAAACAGGATATAGGAGTTACTCCCTCAGTCCCAATGTATGCGATATATAATTTGGATTTCGAGAGTCAAACAAGAATTTTTTTTACCGCAATTTATTCATGTCTTTAAATATTTTAAATTGTTAATTATTATAACTTATAATACATTTTATGGAGTAAGTTATTTTTCAAAAAATTTAAAAATTGTATGTCCAAATTCAAAGTCAAAATAAAAAAGTTTGACTCCCGAATCCTTACAAAATTTGGGATAGAATGAGTAATTTAAATGAAAATTCGGAACTCTTGTCAAAAATATCAAATGCCACAAATTTTGCTTATACAATAACCAAAAAGAAAAACAGGGAGAAAAAAAATAGAGAGAAGAAAAGTTGTCCACGTCATCAGACAACCCAGGCCATCTAATACTAGCCGCGTTACACTATTACATGCAAACCCTTGTGTCTTTAACCTAACCACACTATGTGGTCACCTCATAACCACCTTCGAGGTAGAGCCAGGATTTCAATTTTACACATTCTGAATTTTAGAATACCGATTCAAATACTAATAATTAATTTTTAAATTTAATATAGATCATATTTAATGAATTTCTTAAAATAAATGCTCCCTATGTTTCAATTTATGTGAATATATTTGACTGGTCACGGAATTTAAGAAAGAAGAGAAGATTTTTAAACTTGTGGTGTTAAATGAGTTAAATATATTTTGTAAGGTTATAAATCATTGCATAAAGATAAATTATTTTCAAATATATAAAGTGGTCATTCTTTTTTATACGGAACAATAAAGAAATAAATTCACATAAGTTCAAACAGAAGGAGTAATTATTTAAGAAAAATTATAGTACTCCCTCTGTCCCAGTTTATGTAATACACTTTTCTTTTTAGTTTGTCCAAAAAAGAATGATACATTTCTTTATTTTATAATAAATTAACTTTAAACTTTACTTTTTAAGTTTAACGTGGTGATCTATAACCACATAAATATTTTTGGCTTCGTTTAAACCGCAAGATTCAAAAGTTTTTTTTTATTTCTTAAATTCTATACGTAGTCAAACTATTTCCCCAGCAGAAGCAGCGAAAGCAGACTGTTGATACTTGTTTGATTCTAAACATCTGGTATGTGGGTTTTTCTAAAAAATTGTAAATATCCTTACATATTTAGGCTTCAAGGAAATATTCGACTGCTAGAGGGGCAAAGAGTAGAATTTAATCGAATTCGTATACGAACTTCTATCTTCGCCCCTAACCACCCACCCCCTATCCCCACCAACAAAAATTTAAACCCCTTTTTTCTTAACTTCTTTCTTTTATCAATATCTAATCTCTCATAATTTCAACTGGTCCCCAAAAACAAATATATATATATATATATATATATATATATATATATATATATATATAAATCCCAAGTTTCAAGTTTAATAACCCCCTACTGACCTCACTCCCTCTCCTCCCTATATATAATCTTCCGTATTTTACAACTTCATGTAATTTCACTCTCTTTGTTCACTCCTTTTCTCTTCTTCCTGTTCCCAAAAAATAAAAAAACACACTTTCTCATCAGTCCTTTTTTATCTCTATGATTTTGCAGCAAAAATAGAAACATATCACAGAGAATCAAACATATATCCTTTTAGTCAGTAGCACAGTGCAGTTAAATAACTGTTTTTTTCATCCTCTTCCTCATCTTACACATTTAGCCATTCTTGATTATTCTCTCAACTTTTTGCAAAAATGATCACTTGGCACGATCTATATACTGTTTTAACAGCAGTTGTTCCTCTCTATGTTGCTATGATCTTGGCTTATGGTTCAGTTCGTTGGTGGAAAATCTTTTCACCTGATCAATGTTCTGGTATCAACAGATTTGTGGCTATTTTTGCAGTTCCTTTACTATCCTTTCACTTTATAGCCATGAACAACCCTTATGAAATGAACTTCCGTTTCATTGCTGCTGATTCACTACAAAAAGTTATTATGCTTGTAGTTCTTTCTTTATGGGCTAATTTAACAAAAAATGGTAGCCTTGAATGGAGTATTACAATTTTTTCACTTTCAACACTACCTAATACATTAGTTATGGGTATCCCTTTATTAATTGCTATGTATGGTGAGTACTCTGGTAGTCTCATGGTACAAGTAGTTGTGTTACAATGTATAATATGGTACACACTTTTGCTTTTCTTGTTCGAATATCGTGGGGCTAAGATGCTTATTATGGAACAGTTCCCTGAAACTGCTGCATCAATTGTTTCGTTTAAGGTTGACTCCGATGTTGTCTCTCTTGACGGTCATGATTTTCTAGAAACTGATGCAGAAATTGGACAAGATGGTAAACTACATGTTACTGTAAGGAAATCAAATGCGTCCCGAAGGTCATTTGCTATGGATCATCGACCCTCGAATCTCACTGGAGCAGAGATTTACAGTTTAAGTTCGTCGAGAAATCCGACCCCGAGAGGGTCTAATTTTAACCATAATGATTTCTACTCTATGATGGGATTTCCTGGAGGAAGATTATCCAATTTCGGTCCTGCTGACATGTACTCTGTACAGTCTTCTCGGGGTCCGACCCCTAGACCGTCTAATTTCGAGGAGAACTGTGCTCCTGGGGGAGCTCTGAACGTTCAGAGCTCCCCGAGGTTTGGATACTTCCCGGCGCAGCAGCCCGCCGTGCCGGGATCTTATCCTGCCCCGAATCCCGAAATTGCTTCTACAGTGCCGAAAAGTACAAAACCGAATGTACAAGCAGTAAAGCAGGAGGTACAACCACAGCAGCAGCAGCAGACGAATGTGAAAGGCAATAATCATGATGCGAAGGAGCTTCATATGTTTGTATGGAGCTCCAGTAATTCTCCGGTATCGGAATCCGGTGGACTCCACGTGTACGGTGGCAATGATTTCAGTGCTAATGAACAATCGGGTCGGTCCGATGGTGCCAAAGAAATTAGGATGTTGGTTTCTGATCATCCTCAAAATGGGGATACTAAAGGTACATATTTTTACTTGTTTAATGAACTCATCAATTGAAAATAAACAACTATTTAGAAGGTACTCTTTTCCTCTTAATGTTTCTTATTTTTCTTTTTAGTCCTTCTCCCAAAAAAAATAATTCTTTTTATATTTAGTAAGTTGTCAATTTAAACATCTTATTTGAAAAGTTTCAAATCACAAGATTCAAAACACATTTTAATACATTACACACATTTTTATTTTAGGATCACAAGATTCAAAGGTCTCTTTTTATTACTTAAACTTTGTGTTCAGTTAGACGACACTTAAATTGGGATGAAAGAATAGAAGATAGAATATAAACAGAGTATTTAAATACTATTTCGTTATATACTTTAATATTTTTTATTTGATGTACATATTTTACTGTTTAATTAACTCATCAATTGTAATTGAACTATTTAAATACTGTTTCACCTATGCTTAATAATTTCATATTTGAAGCCATTCCGCAAACAGGGGAATTTGGTGGGGATGAGTTCACTTTCGGAGGTGCCAATGGTGGTGTAAAAGATGTGGATGAAGAAAAGGGAGAAAAAGAGGGTCCCACTGGACTGACTAAACTGGGGTCCAGCTCCACATCGGAGCTGTACCCCAAACTAGCCGGAGGTCAAGATCCCGGTATGGGAAAACGGATGCCTCCGGCGAGTGTTATGACCCGTTTGATCTTGATCATGGTTTGGCGTAAGCTTATCCGTAACCCGAACACGTATTCGAGCCTCATTGGTCTGATTTGGTCCTTAATCTCGTTCAGGTAAGCCAATTATGGATTAAAGAATAATCACTGTCTTAACTTTTTCAAACATTTTGAGTTGATTAGTGGGAAAAGAAAAAAAAAAGTGAAATTTGTCTGTCAATTAATTAGGTTTGTCTGTTTGTTTGTTTTTGCAGGTGGCATGTGCATATGCCCAAAATCTTAGAGAAGTCAATCTCCATTCTCTCTGATGCTGGCCTTGGAATGGCTATGTTTAGCTTAGGTAAGTAAATAAATTTAGTTGAATTTTAAATTTATGAGTTATGAATTATAAAAGTGATATTTTATTAGATTTTATATTAATTATTTTTATATATTAAGTAATTTTTAAACATAAGTATAAAGTCTGGTAAAAGTTATTAAATTCTACTGAAACCATAAACCGTAACTGTAGTTCCACCCGTATTATAACGAGATGCGGGTATTAAGCATTCATAGTTTTCAACTATGTATCGCACCCCGTTTCGAAATGATTGTAGGACCTTTCTCTATCATATACTAACCATTTCTAGTACGTTAAGTTTTACAATTTTGACCATCCAATGGCAGTACCGCAGTAGTAATAGGGTAGTTATATTATCAAAGTAGTCTTGTGGGGTCGAGAAACTTATGTCCTTACTTGACTTGTATCATTGGTTTGTTCACCGGTAGTTGAAATTTAAGCCAAGTATAGAAGCAAATTTAGAATCTTTGAGTTTGTGAGTTTGCACGCGATCTTATAATAGTACTTTTTTTTCTCATTTATAAACATAATTAGAGTTGAAAATAATGAGTTCAGTTAAACTCACGTAATCCGTCTCTTGTAACATATTTATGTTATGGATTGATGTATTATATAGGTCTGTTTATGGCTCTTCAACCAAAGATCATTGCATGTGGAAATACAGTGGCTACATTTGCAATGGCAGTGAGGTTTCTAACTGGCCCAGCAGTTATGGCTGCTGCTTCTATTGCTGTTGGCCTTCGTGGTACTCTTCTCCATGTAGCCATTGTACAGGTAAATTGTGCATTTAACACCTTTTTTTGTATAGTGGAGTAATATTTTTGGTGGCCGTGAAATGACAAATTTCTTATCTTCCTTATTTAATGTTGCATTAATATTGCTGGTTCACAAATAGTTCAGCATTTCATTATGAATGTGATAAAAGAATCGTATGTTTTTTTTCAAGACAGATTGAATTTGTTAATTTTTTCTGACACTTCTTGTAATTTTATATTTTTAGGCTGCATTGCCACAAGGGATTGTCCCATTTGTGTTTGCTAAGGAGTACAACGTTCATCCAGCTATTCTTAGCACTGCGTAAGTAAAATCTCACGACATGCTATATTCAGTTAATTAAATTACACTGTAATACATACACTTTAAATCTTTACTCAAGCAATAATTTGCTATTATTTCTACATTTCAGGGTTATTTTCGGGATGTTGATAGCTCTGCCAATCACATTAGTGTACTACATCGTCCTTGGACTATAAGAAGATGTCAAGTGAAGAGAGAAAATGAAGATAGCTAGGACCAAAAATGGAGAAAATCAAAATATTTCACTTGTTGCGGAGTTTGCATTAAGTTTAGTGGGAATTCATGGGATGAGAATTAAGATTATCCATGAAAATTCCGAGATACTTGGAGCATAGGACAAGAGATTTGACTTAAATTAGTGTGAAGAAAACACATCAAAATGTGCAAACTTAGAGGAGCAAAATTGGTCTAGTAGAAAAAAAGAGGAGACAAGAAGGAGCAAAACATGGAAGCAAAATGAATTAATGATTATATAGCTATTTGCTTCCCATAATCATTACGCGTGTGAAGTATCAATTTGAGAAACAAATTGTAGAAATTCAGATTGATTTTGACTTTTGAATGGTAGATTGTACTTTTTAGTTCAACTCTTTTTTTCCTTTTTGTTTAATTAACCACTCGTGTGTATTTATTTACTCAGGGTTATTGTAATAGTTTGGTTTGCTAGTTGTTTACTTCCATTGTAATTACTTCAGATTTTTAAAGATTATGGTCAAAAAGATTTCATGTACTCTTGTGATCTATAAGTTTACGCATTTGAGCCGTAAAATAAGTCACTGATGTTTGTATTAGAATAAATGATTTATATAACCCTTTTGGGGGTGCATTAACCTTTTCTCGGGACCCTAAATGAATGAATGATGCTTCGTGCACCGTGCTATCGATCGGTTTTTGTTCAAAAAGATTTCATGTCTTCTTCACATTGTAATGTGAAAATGATTGTTCATGAAAAGCAAGACATTTCACATTCAAAGTTGATTTTTCACCTCAAAAGAAAAAGTAGCAGTAGGTGCTAAAAGAGTCATTTAAAAAGGGAAAAAGGAAGAGGAAACAGTGGGTGGGTCTTTGAAAGTAAATTTTATTTTTTTCCGACTAAGGCTACAATGGATCTTTGCAAATTGCTACCACTTTCTTTTATTTGGCAGCATAGCACTTTGTGTGTGGGGGCTTTCATTGAGAACAACGTGATATAACTCATATACAATAAGAAAAAAGGCAGAAAGCTGCATATGAGTCAAAAGTGCTGCTTACTTTTGGCTTTTGATCTCTCTATTGTCGAGATGATGATTTTTGCATGTTGCGGTGGGATGAATTGTTTACCCGAATTTAAGTAATCAATTGAATTTATAAGTGAGGTATAGAATATGTGGATGAACTTTAATCTATTTGGTTGGTTGGAAATATATACGGATTCGCTGCAACAGATATGTGTTTGTACGTGTGATTGTCGTGAGCAAATGGATCGAAATCGATGATTTATATCAAATATATGTGTTAAATAATATGTAAGTATTGGATGAGCAAATAAAACTAAAGAAGAACACACAAATCTGGACCAATATCAGAGAGAGGAAGAGATTTTATATATTTTGCTATTACAATGTTCTAGATCTGAAAAAGCTAACCCTTAAATGTAGAGAAATACCTCCTATTTATAGTTTTGCCTCACGGGCCTTCTATACAACATAAAGCCCTTTTGAATAAAGAAAACCCTAAAAGGATAAGGTTGGGTCGTACGGTCTGAGACCCGTACGATTGGCAGTATAATGTGGCAGAACGGTCTTGACGCGTGGCAATTGTGTAACTGAACACCCGGACTAACGGCCACGATCAACTCGGCTATGGAGAAACCGGACCAAACGATTTCCTTCGCTTTCTTCTATCAACTACTTCTAGTGTGATACCTCCGGTCCGAAAGAAAGTCTTCACGCTCGTGCTTGTTTCTCTCTTCCCTCGATTCCCGGTCTCACTGGTCTAGCATAAATCCTATTTTTACCGTATACATGAATATAATTTCGTTATTCTTAATTAAAGGCAGAGGCAAAGGTACATGTTTAGAGACGAGTTCAGTTGAATTCAGTAACTTTATCATTTTAAAAGTCAGAATTCATAGAGTTGTTGAAATTTTAGCTCCACCTTCTGATGAATTTGAACCCTTAAAATGAAAAATATCTTAATAATGAATGTTTTCCCCATTAATGAATCTTATGCTGTACATATCCAAATTAATTAGGATTATGAAATGAATACCGAATAGTGGATAGAAAGATAGTGATGTGCCCATAATACTACCCTACTCCTAGCCCAAGCATGGGTTGTAATGCAATGAACATATCATCTAAAAAGTTGTCTTACTTTTTTCGTTTTCATGATGTTGAAAAAGTCATATTCAGCATATCTAATTAAATAGTTCATGAACTCAATATATATGTGCTGATAATGTCAATTTTTTTCTTTATACTACTAGTCCAATTTAAGATCCTTGAAGCTGTTTCTTCACTTATGTCATTAGCAAGGTGTAAATTAACTCAACTAATGCGGAAAGTTGATAGAGAAAAAAGAAAAAGAGAAGAGAAATGCAGGAAAAAAATATTTTGAGGTGTAATATTAATTGTCTTTAAAAAGTGATTATCAATTCTTCATTGAAAGCTTATTGCATATTATCATCATACTAAATTGTAACTTGTCAATTCATGATAAAACAAATTTGGACCTCCAACTTCGTCATATCTAAATAACCATCTATATCTGACATTTACACCATATCAAACTAAATGAATACCTTCCACTTGATCATAACTAAACGATGAATATATATAGAGCCCGTTTGGATTGGCTTATAAGTTGCTTATAAGCTGTTTTCAGTTTTTTTGAGTGTTTGGCTGGTCAGCTTAAAGCCATTTTATGCTTAAAATAAGCCCAAAAAATTAATTGGGTTTGTTTGACTTAACTTATCTAAAACAGCTTATAAGCCAAAAAAAATAAGTTAGACTACATCAACTTATTTTTTTTTAGCTTATAAGCTGTTTCCAGCTTATAAGTTGTTTTTTTTAAGCTCATCCAAACAGGCTCATATATCTGACTCGGACAAGACAGCTTATAAGTTGTTTTTTTTAAGTTCATCCAAACAGGCTCATATATCTGACTCGGGACTTGTCCGCCCCCTAATCCCAAAGAAAAAACCCAATTTTTTGTGATAAATAATCATTCTCAAAGTTGTCAATAGTAAGATTGCTTAATAAGTTCTCAAAAAGTCACACTGGAGGGGAAGTGTGGAAACATTATAAATCCTCCTAAATGGGTGAGAAAAAAAAAAAGAAAGTAAGATTGCTTAATATCAACAAAAAATGTCACGTAGCACAACATTCTCCTCAATCTAAAAGACGTTAATATTACGCTGTCTTATAACAAGGGGGCACCATGCACTATATTTGCATTTTTTCTCGAGCACTTTGATTTACAAGACGATTTTTTTCTTTTACCGCGGCCCCATGAGGTACAAATTAATCGTTCACCGTTTTTCCCATTAATTACGGAGGTAAATACTAAAAAGTGAGTGACATGGTTTGAAAAAGATAGAGAACGTGGGTTGCAGGAAGAACGTAACAAAACCGTCTCGGTATCACGCGCCTACGAGCTGCATGTCGAGACACGCTCATGCAGTTGACCGATTCAGTTTTCTATACACTAAAAAAGTAGGGGTTTAGCAAGAGAAATTAAAAAAAAAAAACACTTTTTTCGGGAATTTTTGAAGTTGGAGTTGAAGTTAGAATTGTATTTGGTCATAGTTTTTTAAAATAATATGTGATTGTTGAAATGTATTTTTCCTAAAAAAAACATGAAATATGATTTATACCCTCCAATTTTTAAAACTAGAAAAATCACCAAATACAATTAATAAATATAACTAGTGCGAGAAATATAGGAACTATACTCGAGATCAGCTTATGAAGTGCTCAAAACTGATGGTTTCTTTCCATCAAAAGGCTGCAACTGAGAGACTTACTGGTGTACACAGAAAATATAGCATCTCTAAATATGGTTTTGTTGCAAAATTCTCACCCGCTTCATTTCTTTTCGAAGCTTTTTAGCACATGATGTAGAATATTGTTGGAGTGAAGAGCAACTGAACAACATAAGTTGCCTCTGACCAGTAAAAAAAGTTGATTGAACTTTTAGAATAAAAATTGAGCAACGTAAAAACTTTTAGGGTAAAAATTGAAAACAGAAAAACAAAAGTAATAGTTCAAAACAGAAAATGGAAAAAGTGAAAAATAAGATTTTGGTTGTTTTTCAAATTCTTATGGCCAAACACCATAAAGTGAAAAAATAAATAAAAAAGTTTCGGAAAAAAGTGAATAATTCTCGTGGCCAAACGGGTCCAAACAACCGGCATTGATTTTTTTTTTTCTTCCAATTTTACGCTTATTTAATTAAATGGAGTTTTACATGACAAAGAATTTTTTTTTCAAGACATTTGATAAGGGTAAATAAAAACGCTTCAATGTAAATATCGGATTTAAATAAGTATTTCTTATAAGATAATCGTAATAGAACTCTGAATCTATATACTATAATTTTCGTATTTCTAACCCAATTTAGTTTCTTCACCCTTGCTATTAAACATAAAGTATTTTATTTTGGATATCATTATTAACTTGAAATAATGTACTTTTACCAAGTGCTTCGAAACCTACTCTTTCTATTTCTGTTTATTTGATATTATTCCCTTATTAAGGGTAAATTTGAACAAGAGTGACCTAATCTCTGTATAAAATTTTAACGGGTATGATTAATAACCTTTTTTCTTTTCTTTTTCTTTTTTTTACTTTGTTGATGTTATCAAGATTAGATCAGAACAGGATTTTCTTGCCAACAAGAATAAAGATATTGTGGTCTCGACCAGGAAAATTACTTAATACTAAGCTCTTTTTTTCCTAGTTAGTAGTAATATCTTGGTGAAACCAAAAGCTCTTTGCTCCAATGCGGAAGCACTGTCTTCGATCCTCTAGGGATTGAGCTTTTGTCCTTTTTCTCTATTAATTACTTTTTCCTTTTTGAAAAAAAAAATCTTTTAAATTAGCCACCAAGATATGACTGTTTTTTGACTAAAATTAAAAATATAAGAAAAGAGGGTGCGAGACATTCATTAATAAGTGGAAGGAAACATTCATTCTTTTTACATAATTGACAAGACAGTAAACAGTTAGCGGGACAGTGAACTCTTGCCAAGAAGTCAAGGACACCTTAGTCTTCTTGTAATCGTTACTCTCTTTATTAATACAAGAAAGCTTCCATTCGATTAATTTTAACATTGACTTTGCCATACTAGCTAGTACACTGACAATCTAATTTAGCGTACGAAGGAGGCTTATCATTTCACATCAGTGATATCACCCGTTCAATTAGATTTTTATAAGTAACACGTAATTTCGACCAGAATAGAATATGTGAAAGAGACCCTATTTACAAAAAATACTTGTGTATAAATATTATAAGATATTTTCATCATTTAAAGAAGCAAAATTAATGCAATCACCTTTTTTTTGTTTCACAATCTAATACTACAACAACAACAACCCAGTAAAATCTCACGTGGTGGGATTCACAATCTAATACTTAGTACGAAATATCTAGAAGGGTTTAATTACACATCATTAGATCAATTTGAGAATTGGGACCCTATATCACCTACGATTTTCAAAAGTTCCTCAAAGTTATTTTGGCTTTATATATACACTTTTAGTCAAAGAAGAATTTCAAAGAATTTGTTAACGCTGAATATACTAACAAAACAGTCTAATTACATCTTTTATTCTTCTAACGAAACGTGTCAATGTCTTACGTAATATACACCTACTTGAAAATGGTAGTAGAAAATTTTGGAAATACAAATTTATTATCCCCATTGACCAAAATAGTTCCAATTAAATTGACTGTGTATAATTTGTTCGGCTTTCTTTTTCCTTGTCCAAGACGCTAACAGAGAATTCTTGCTTTTAGCCATGGTGGAGTTTGAAGATAAAATCTTTGCTATTGAATTTTATTTAAGCTTATGTTACCACATAAAAAAAAATAAAAAAAACCTACGACTTACCGACAATTTCAATTATCTTCATGCGGTCAAACAATATATATATCATCCATTTTCGAAGTGAAAATATTTGCTACAAAGAAATAGACGTTATTAACTTATACTATATTATAAGTATTCCATAAAGACCGCCTACGGAGATTAATAAATTCTGGAAAGCGGTACAAATTACGTACTATAGTAATGGCATGGGTGCAACCGTATGCTTGTATTATATGTCTATTTGTGTAAGCGTATCCATGTATAAATTTGTTTGAGTTTAAGTTATGTATTACGTCAACGCAAAAGAAAATTATACTATCATATTATTTTTATTTATTATAGCAGGTGATTTATCTTATTTCATGTTTACTTTCATTTTTTTTGTGTAAGCTTATCTATAGATATAATTCCTATGGCAAGCAGAAATCAGATAAAAATAGTAATTAACTTGCTATAATATTACGTTGATTGTATAAAAAGTATTATTGTATAAATTATCAACAAATGTAATTTAAATCCTATTCTTTTTATCCACTTCAAATTGGACATGCTAATTTTTAAAATTTTATTTTAACATAATTCTCTCGTCATCAATTCCAAGGTGTGAAGAAACATTACTGGAAGTTCTTGCTTTTAGATATCGCTCTTGATTCTTCTTGTGATTTTATGCACTATTTATAGTTGTGGAGGATAGATATTATATGAAAATAAATTCCTTCAATTTAATTTGATTAGTTCACTTGAACTATAGGTTTCATACTGACCCCGGCGATAAAAGTACATTTTATTGACCAGAACATATCATGGTTATATACTATGTGTGTTTCTTGCACGTAGCTACATGCATGAAAAAACCATACATAATGTTAGTGGGATTTGCTTGTCAACACTGACGGAACTGAATCTTAGTTTACAAGACCATAACTATGATAGCCAGCAAGAAAGCCAGAAAATTCGAACACCTCCATTTGTTGTATCCCTTTTTCCCACTACTGTTTGCTATTGTTTGTCTCAATATCTTCCATTTTTTTCCTTTAGATATATTCTAAGAAATATTAGTACTGTTCGATCATTAGGGAAATTGGTGGATTTTGCTACTTTTGGACTAGCTTTGGAGGAATTTTCTTAGGCTTAGAGACACTTGTGGCCCTCTGTTGATGTCTCTCCATAATCCATTGTATAGTTGTATTCGTACAGTAGCGTCTTTACTGGACAAAACTATGATGTTCTTATCCAGCTACTATTATCATGTTCTGCTGCTCTTTTTCCTGTCTGATTTTGTTCTTTTTTTCTTATTTTCACTTTCATTTTTTTCTTCTTTTTTCTGAATCTATATATATGAGCGAAATTGTAATCCTGCGTTCATTTTAACGATACAAAAAAATTAGCATAATCCATGTCCTAGAGTGGCATACATAATATAATTGATTGAGAAACGACGTATTTCATCTTCTTCTTGATGCAAGATAGACACGACAAGAATTAAACAAGGCAAATTTTAGATTAATTGAGCTAGAGAGTAATTAGAGTGGCAGACTCGATATCTAGTTTAGGTATTGTGCATATTAAGTACTAGTTTGGAAGAGCGAACCATATGTAATAAAGTTTGTATGAAAAATGCAATATTCCTTTTTTCTTTATTATAGCTATATATAACATATCAAACAAGCAAAAAGGTCTTTATTTAAATCTGACAAGGTTTTCAACGATTAATTTGAGCTACATATTTAATCAACCTAACTTTTAAATGAGTTGAATATAAACGTGACAAAATGACATGAGTTAATAAATGGGTTGACCATTAACCTGCTCAAACTTGGACGAATTTGCTGAGTCATATATTTATGGGTTAAATTTGTCACTCCTAATTTAAAATTACAGTATTAGTTATAAATATTTTGACATAACGTAGCTGAGAGAAATGTTAACATCTTCATTTTTAATGCTACAATAATGACTTGTTACTTGTTGGGGAGGGGTGAAGGGAAAAATTTCCTAGAACATAACATGTTCAATGGGTACAGTACTCATATCTACTTTTGGTGATATACCTATTTAATTTTAAAAACATAGAATAAGAGACAATATCTATTTAATAATCAATGCAATGCGACAAGTGAATACGCATGGACTAGTTAGTACTACGACGTGGACTTATGCCTTCTGCTCCTTAGTATCTATGTAATTAAAAAAAAAAAAAATCCTTTTTAATGAATGCATAATACAAATTTTGCAGTATCAGAGTAAGCATAAAAATAAAAAATGCTCAACGGCCAAAGGATTGATGCAGTATAAAAATTTTATTCGATTTATACACAGGACATTAAATGTAACAACTAAAGACTTATATATACGTACAGATAGTATAAACAATTTCTACGTTATTAATATAGTCTTACGTATCTACCATGCATAAATAATAATAAGTCATTTACCATGCGCCTCTAAGATAATTATAGCATGTTGTTTGCTATCGAAAGTTACATGTTACTCCTATTAGTTTTCAAGCAATTCCCTTGATAGGATAAAAGTTTTTTACACAACTGATATTATATAACTATATAGTAATGTATGTAAATTGAACTTGTCTATGAATATTTACATCTATAATAATATTTGATTTCCCGCTCGGTATCCGATAATTTGCATTGAGGCCCGACAATATTCAGATTTGCGTCGGAAAGTCCCACATTGGATTGGATAAAGAGCTTAGTGGCGGAGCCACATGCATCCAAAGGGTGTTTCGCCGAAAAATTATACTGTGTAAATGCGTAAAAAGAACTTTGTTATGTATATATACTATGTGTTGAATCCCCTTAATTTCATCGTACATTTGCTTTTTTATATTTTGACATTCCTTAGTAAAAATCCTAGTACCGCCATTAAAAGAGTTCCCTAACAAAGACGATTCTATACGGCTGTATCAGTAAGGCTCGTACCAGAAACCTTTGATTAAGAATAAAGAAGTACTTACCACTTCACCGCAAATCCGCAATCCTTATTGGTATGAACATCTATATCTATACTAGCAATACATGCCCATGCAATGCACGGGTTGAACACATCTATTCACTTTAATTAGTCAGTCTTTAAGGTTTGTATTTTAAAAATAACTTTTAAAAACATTCTAATTGTTATTATATGTACAAAATGTATTTTATATACCATCACTTTAGTTGTAATTAAAAGTCTTTGAGATGGAAAGAGTCGGATTTTTTTTATCATTATCATGACAATGAAAGTTGATCATTGATGTAAAAGAAAATTAATAAGAATATGAGGGAAAATTAATATTTTGATTCTAAATTTTTTCTTTTAAATTCTTTAATATTTTATATGTATACCGACAGGTTGATATCCATTTCAATTAAGTAACTAATCAGATCCAAACATAAAAGCCATTTTGTTATATATATATTGGATTAAAATATTTTTATTAAATTAATTAAAAAATATATTATAATTTTTTATATTAATTGTTACAAAGGAATCAAAATTAGAAAGATATATGTTATAGCATTAATCACCAAATTTTAATTCTGAAATAAAAATATAAAGTAATACATTTTATAAATATAAAGAAACAATAATCAGATACTGCAAAAGAGAGTAAATAAGTAAAGTATTGACAATGAAGGAAAACGGGGATAAATGACACTCCCTCCCTTTACGTTTACTTGTCGATGTTAACATATCAAGGAAAAAAATTCTTTTTCTTATTTTACCATTATTCATTTTCAAATCATTTTCTGAGGCTGTTAAGACTATGTACTAATAAATATGGATATTATGATAAAATATATACTTGATTTATTAATTTTCAAAGAACGTGAAAAGTCAAAAGTGAACAAGTTATGTGTAGGAGCATTAAAATAACTTTTGGTGCAAATTTGCATTGCTATTGTTCGTCCTCTCTTCACGTTTAAAGTATTGACAAAGAAGGAAAACGGCGATAGTAGAAATAGAAAAGAAGATAAATATATAATAGAAAAATAGACATATATTTTTAGTACTGTGACTAAGTAATATGGACAAAGGGAGTACTTCATTTTTATTAATTCTTAAAGAACGTAAAAAGTCAAGTATAGTAATGTGGTCAAGTAATATGAGACGGAAGGAGTACTTCATTTATTAATTCTTAAATAACGTAAAAAGTAAACAATGAACAAGTAAAAGTGTACGGAGGAAATAAATATGTGTCGGAGAATTAAAATAGAAGTGCACACGTGTATACATGAGAAGAGAATAAATATTCAGTACTATGACATATATCCACATGAGATTTATTAATTCTCAAAGAATGTGAAAAGTAAAAAATGAACAAATTAAAGTGCACGGAGGAAATAAATTTGTGTAGAATTAAAATTGAATTGCATATGTCTATACATGAGAAGAGAATAAATATTTAGCTAGAACACGAAAATCAAAAGTGAACAATTAAAAGTGCACAAAGGAAATAAATGTGTCGGAGAATTAAATTTAAAGTGCATACGTTTATACATGAGAAGAGAATTAAATATTAAGTACTATGACACATGTCTACATTAATATGGACGAAGGGAGTACTTCATTTTTATCAATTCTTAAAGAACGTGAATAGTCAAGAATAGTAATGTGGCCAAGTAATATGGGACGGAATGAGTACTTTATTTATTAATTCTTAAATAACGTAAAAAGTCAAAATGAACAATTAAAAGTGCACGGAGGAAATAAATATGTGTCGGAGAATTAAAATAGAAGTGCACACGTATATACATGAGAAGAGAATAAATATTCAGTACTATGACATATATCCACGTGGAATTTATTAATTCTCAAAGAATGTGAAAAGTAAAAAATGAATAAATTAAAGTGCACGGCAGAAATAAATTTGTGTAGGAGAATTAAAATTGAACTGCATATGTCTATACATGAGAAGAGAATAAATATTCAGCTAGAACACGAAAAGTCAAAAGTGCACGGAGAAAATAAATGTGTCGGAAAATTAAATTTAAAGTGTATACGTCTATACATGAGAAGGGAATAAATATTAAATACTATGACACATGTCTATATAGAATATAAAAATAGTTAGATAAAGTGTTCAAATTATATAGCTCATGGTACAAGAATTTAATGCGGGTACAATTCATGAAGCAGTGAGTACAAGGAGGGATTGCTGTGTTCGTCCCTCCTTGGCACTTATTATATATAGAAATAGATAAAGTGTACTTATTATATAGCTCATGGTATAAAAATTTAATACGGGTACAATTCGGAAGCAGTGGATACAAGGAGGGACTGCTATGTTCGTCCCTCCTTAGCACTTATTATATATAGAAATTTGTCCCTCCTTGACACTTATTATATATAGAAATACGTACACACACAAACAATCATTGTACAATATTGTGTAGGCATAAATCTCACACTCACACGTGAGCAAAGAGAAGGCGGGCTCCATTTTCATGTGGCTGCCCATGCCGTGGACATGTGCACGACATATATTAGAGTTTTGGTAGAGAAAAAGTGACTGAAGCCAAACATGCATATATTGGCTTTCATAGTATTATTGCAATTTGTGGGGTGGGAGTGGGGGTAAACGGAAGTCAATTTAGAGCCCGTTTGACTTAGTTTAAAAAAATGACTTATAAGTTGGTTTGATGAAAAAACAGTTTATAAGTAAAAAAAAATAAAAAATGAGGTCATCTCAACTTATTTTTTTTAATTTATTCTAAGCATCTTTTTAGCTTATAAGCTGGTTTGCCAAATACCTAAAAAATCAAAAAACAGCTTATAAGCTGGTTTGACCACTTATAAGTCAATCCAAACGGGCTCTTAGAATTTATGCTTGACTGGTTGAACCTCTTTATGAATTGAATACATTATATATAGTACTTTTGAAATTAGTGATTCAAAATTGAATACTTTTTAAAAATTTACTCATATTTTTCACACACAACTATATTTCTAACGGAAAGTTCATTGTAAACATCGCCGATGAATGCTTTTCGGATGAATCTCCGACGTAAATATGTTGGAAATTGACTGGTTTCTAATAGTATATGCTCGTGTCGAAAATATTGAGTTTAAAATATAAGTTCCTTTGGAGAAGGTGGGAAGGAGGATATGGAGGAGATAATGGCCAACTAAAGGTAGGGACTATATATGGGGGTGAGAATGAAGTTTGGCAGAGACTTGTGTGGACTTTTGTGGTTACTCATTTTATGGCTTTTTCCTTGTTTTTGTGTGAAATGGAGGATGAAATGATAGACCCCTTAATTAATTGCTTCTCTTTTCATTTTCCTCTTTTATGTCCCACATTTTTTGCAGAGTTAATCACTTTTCCTACCTAGCAAAGAATATGTGTGGTGGAGATTTTGATGCCTACCAAACTGTCCCTACAATCTTTTAGAATTACATGAAAGAGTTTGAGATTCATTCTATATCTTCCGACATATATTGTGTGTGTATATACAATTTTCTTTATATTTTCTTTACTCCCAATACTTAAAGTAATTTTCGAGAAAAGGGCTAAAAATAATACTAAACTATTGGGAATAGGATAATTGTACCTGTCGGTTTCATTTTTGGCACAAATTGCCCTTGCTGCTATTTAACTAGCTAGATCAAAAATGTCATCTCACTGACCAAGTAGCTCAAAGATGACTTTTACATTAAAAGTTGCTCCAGAATAAGAAATAAAGAGCTAATTTTGCCCTTAAACTATTCGATATGGTATTAAAAAATTACAAATAAACAAGAAAAAAAAACCTCTTGCAAACTCCTATTTTCTTTTTACATAATAAATCTAATACTTAGTTTACTAGAAAATCTTGCAAACTCTTGATTATTAATGTGGGGGAGAAGGTGTATGCTTTTAGGTACAAGCTAACACTTTTTATTGGTCTTTAATCAAACAATAAATAGAATGGCGATTTTTTTTTAATAATTTTGACGGACTATTTTAGAGATAAGTTGATATCTAGCAACTTTTTTTGGGCATGGATGAGATATCTTATAAATCGGATAACCTCGAAGTAATAAATAGGATAACCTCGAAATATATTCATTAAATCTTGGGCAATCATGATTTTTGCCTATTAAAAAATCTCCACTTCATGAAGTAAGATACTTCCAGGTTGCTCCTTTTATGTTTCTTATTTAATTAATACGTTTTTCTCCTGCAATTTATCCATATTGTCAATAATAATAATAATAATAATAATAATAATAATAATAATAACAATAATAATAATAATAATAATAATAACAATAATACCTAAACATGCATAATTGACTTATGTAACTTGTACATCTAGTTATTTATGGTAAGGAATCCCATCACGTGAAAGAGGAAGAAAATGGACAAAGTTAATTATATTTTTCATTATTATTAAAAAAAAAACAATGGCTGAAAACATTCGAAGTTAATAGATGGTTATGTTATTCCAAGAGAAAACAAACATTTGATTGTGTCCTTGTGTGCATGGCTTTATTCTTCGACATCCTTCAAGGAGCCCATCTTCCTAATTGTAGCGATTTGACATAACTACATATATCTTCTATATTTATAGATTTTATATTATATAAAGTAAAGAAAGATGTAAGATTTAAATTTAATGGGCTCAATTTTTAAAATAGTTGGTACTAAACTCATTGTACCATTAAAATTATGGGTTGTTTCTACACATATTACCATTTTTAACTACGTCACCTCATTTTTATCCAATAATTCACTCATCACATATATGCTTATAAGCTGATTTAGGATTTGAATTTTATGGGCGATGTCATTAAATTCACTAGCATTTGAGTTATTTGGTTCCAAAATAATACTAATATTTGTATGAAGTAGAATTTCTAACACATATACAACATTGGAGCCAAATTAAGCTACTGAATCCGGTTGAACTCCTAACTTTAAATGTACATCCGCCTTGGTATATGCTTTGCTTTCTTATGGCGGAAAAATATTTTTCATGAAATAGAGAAGGATTTTTATGCGGACATATCACTATATAATACATTTTCTTTAAACGGAGCATCTAATAAAAGCAACCTAGCTATCTCAAGGCTTTTCATAGATAAATATAAGATTGAAAATGGAAAGAACAGCGATGTCAAATACAAGTAGGACCTGGACGCAGAAAATCTAAGCAATAGTTCAAATAAGAATAAATGTAAACAAACAAATAAGAAGGAAATGGATAGATAGAGAGCTACAAAGTCATGGAGTAAGTAATTTTGTGCGAAAGTGATAAGAAAGAAGTGTCACACTGTGTAGCTTGAATCACAGACATGCAGTTGAGGACCATTTGAGAACTTGAGAGACATTATAATCGGCTAAATTTTAAATAAATAAAAAAGAAAAGAAAAAGTGTGCGCTTTGACAATACATCCTAGCTAAAAACATTCACTGAAGGGCGCATGGATGCATTCTTTTTAATAACAGTGGTGTTCGAATCAACTTGTGCAGCGTCTTTACCTATTTCATTGGGTGTCTGCAATCTGAAAAAGAAAAAGCGCGCGCTTTGACAATACATCCTAGCTAAAAACATTCACTGAAGGGCATGGATGCATTCTTTTTAATAACAGTGGTGTTCGAATCAATTTGTGCAGCGTCTTTACCTATTTTATTGGGTGTCTGAAATCTCTCACTAACACAAATATGAGTAACTCTACCACCAAAATTTAGCAAATAGGAATAAATCGTTGTTTTTGTCTTGTCTAAAATTTGAACATAAATCTTCCATTATTTTCACTTAGTTCATTGTCTGTTAGACCATACAGTAGAATGCACTTAATGCATCTTCTGCAAGCTTCATCTTATTCCCTTTGGAGCCATTTGGTTATAGGGATTAGGAGGGTTATCCAATATAAAATTTGGGATTGAAATTGTCTAGTGTTTGATTGTGAGTATTAGCTAAATCAGAACAAAATCTATACTAAAATTATGTGATTGTCTAGCCATATAGAAGGTAGAATTATCTATCCTTGTTATAATTTCGGGAGAACTTTGTTTTGATACAAAAGATCCCTTAATTAATTACATATCTTTTTTTTTTTTAAAATTAGGTATAATTTCACAGGAACGATGCTAAAAAAATATGTCTAGATATTCACTATCACTAGTGCATCTATTTTGGTCCCGAAATAGTTGGCACTGCATGTACATGATGTACCAACAACGATCTTCACGTGATAAAACTTTTTTTGGCTATAGTAGGTAGAAAATTGACTTAATTTTTTTTTTCCTTTTCTCCCTCTCTTCTTTTTATGTTTTTGGTTATATATTTTGTTAGAGTTATCAAGATTTTAAGAAGCTGGACCAAAAGTAGAAATGAGTATCTGGCAATATATATGCAGCCACGTGGGACTGTTTTTGTAAGATTGAATTTACTTGCTGGACCAAGAATATGATAGGTCCTAGTGTATGTACGTAGTGATTCATTCATTGTTTCTTTTTTCAAACTGACCGGTTTCAGTTTGGTTCATGACTTTCAGTCTGCTGTGAGTACAAGTACAAGAAAGATCCAAATATTGTTACGTGTAATTATTGGGTAAGCGAAATATTGATAGTTGAAAAGATTGGAAGCTACATAAATAGTAGAGCGATACTCTTAATATTATGAGTGATAAATCTTGTAGACTTGATTCAAAGCGAAATATATCACACTATGTTAAGAATGTTTTAGACTGTCATAGCCCAAGAACCGTCATCAGAACAAATGGTTCGGCGAGACTAGTGTGGAGATGATAGAGTGATATTCACACGGTGAATATCGAAAATTGACCTGTGCATCGTGGATTATGATGATAGGCCACATAGACTATATATAGTTCATAGAAGACATAATTGGATGTGTGAACAAAGTCTCACATTGTCTTATCCTATGTGAGGGTTCAATTATTTATATGTTATCATCTTATACATTAGGTGTTCTAATTAAGTTAATGATATTCTCTGAGTTTATAAACTATAAAGCTAGAGTGAAGGAACTCATCCTTTCTTCTTCTTTTTTCCGGCTTTTTGGTTTCCACTCGATATTTGGTATTTATTTTGAGACCCTTTTTAGTTCAAATTCACGCAGTTGCAATGCATTTCTTCAAAGCTTAGAAAAATTATACAATTTCTATATACAAAAACAAAATACATGGTTAAATAAAGTTGTTCTTGTTGTGCATAGTCATAAACCTCTATAACTAGTGAGTTTGGCTGATATATTGATGATCATACCCAAGAAAATATGCAACTTTAAGAAGGGGAAAAAAAATTAAAGAGACATTTTCACAGTGCATCTATGGAAAACTTGGTGCATGTGATAAAACTCTGAATGTGAAATTGATGTGGTTTTGCAAGTGGTCCATTTTGACTTGTGGACATTTGCAAAATTGTGGCCAGAAATGGAAGTGACATACAGTAATAATTGAATTGTTCATTTGGGTCTTATCCACAAGTCTTGGATGACAATTATACTAAAGAAAAAAAATACCTGGACCTGTTCATGTGCTTCCCTTCATTGTACATTCTGTCATATAATTAACTAAAAAATACAGCTAAAGTGGTCACAGAAAAATAATGAATTTAAACATATTCTGTTTTGGTCCCCTTATTACTGACTACAATGACTCTGTAAGAGTTAATGCTTCATGTGTTATTGGGCAGATGTTTTAAAATTCAATCCATAAATATTGTTGTTGATGAATATTATAAAGAACATAAGATATTTCTAGTGGTCCAGAACTACAAGTTCCTTTGACGATATCGAGTTGTTATCTTTTTTGTATGAACATATAAATGGGGATCCCGTTATGTATATGTATATGTTTCATCATGATGGTTTAAAATAAAGAGAACTCACAAAATACTTGCTGACAGTATTATATACCAAATAATAATACAAATAACTTGCTCAATCTTGTATTAGATGTAAAACTATCTCAAATTGAAGGGATTTGGATTCAATGTTTAATCTTAATTACTAGCAATTCCTTTTGCAAAATTTTGTTGTTTAATATACAATTCATGTGAAAATATAAATGAAGATGAGGTGTGAGGGCCATATACAGGCACAAAAGATGCACAGGTTTGCCCAAATTGGTATGGGCTGTCAATACAAACAAGAAGATCAACATAAAAAGAGTTTACTGAAGTGGTAGGCCTGTGAAGAGTAGTACAATTAAGCCCAAGCCCATATCAAATAAAGAATCAAAATCTCCCCTTAATATTCTATTCAATGGGCCTCAAAACTTGGATTGCAGTTGGGGTCATTTGCATTTTTTCCCTTATTTGTGCTGGTTCTTAATTTTTGGCCTTCAAATGAGCTGGTTTTAAAGACCATCCCAAAAAGAAGGCCAATCCGCACACAAAAAAAAAAAAATGAATAATCAATAACGGGTCATATTTGAGCGATTGCCCTTCAAACGCATTGGTCTTAAATTTTTAGCCTCAAATTGGTGGTCTTTAATTTTTGTCCTTCGCCTAATACTCTGAGGTCCTGGGTTCAAACCCTGGCTCAATAAAAGAAAACAATCGGAAGGCAGAGTTTCGTAGCAAAATTAGGTCTATTCGGGCAAAAGTTAGATCTTAAGGCAGAGTTTTGCAAAATTTCAACCGAATAAAAAAAAAAAATGCCTTCATGCAAACCTCTACCTTAAGGCAGTGTTTGCCTCAACCTCTACCTGATCAGGTAGAGTTTGCAGTCAAACTTTGTCTAATCAGGCAAAGTTTCAAACTTTGCCTTAAACTCTTCCTGAAGATAGCAAAACTTTAACCTGATCAGGTAGAGTTTGAGGCAAAACTCTGTCTGGCGAATCCAAACTCTACCTTGTGATTTTTTTTTAAATTTTTTTGACTAAGCGGCGGTTCGAACCCGCAACCAAGGAGATTTTAGCCAAGATAAAAAATTAAAGACCACCAATTTGAGGGGCAAAAATTAAAGACCAGTGCCTTTGAAGGGCAGTCCACACAAAAAAAATGTTCGCACAAGTGCCCCTATTTCGGGGTGATCTTTAATTTTGGCCCCTCAGACTTTGTAGTCTTTGAATTTCGTCCTTCAGCACTTTTCGCGCGGCATAACTTAGATTTCACTAGGCATAATTTAAATTATACTATACCAGTTATGTCGGACACGACAAAACTTTTGAACTCCCCAAAAACAGGGCTTAAGCTGAGCGAACTTAATTCCTACAAAACTTATGCCGGGTGAACCAAAAGTTCAGTTTCCGAAGATAAATGTTACATAACTTATGTCGAGCGAAAAAGATCGGGATATTTTCATTAAATGAGTGGCAGGGACAAAAATTAAAGACCAGGTGCGTTTGAAAGGAAATCTGTGCAAAAACTTCAAGTCTTCCTTCAATATTCTATTCAATGGGCCTGAAAACTTGGATTGCGGTTGGGCTCTGGGCTAGTTTCTGTAAAATTATAACACAATAAAGTCCAAGTGTTGCTTAACCCTTGGCAGGCTCAATGATAAAAATTGAAAAGGCTTGTAAACTTTGAGATCTGTTATTTACAATTACAATCTAAGCTTCCCTGTACTTTCAACCAGTTTCTGTCATTTTTGGGTGCTATTCCCCCTTTTTCCTCACCAATACGGTTTGCTACAAATAAGCTTTCATTGGCATTTCACGAAACGCTAAATATGAAGTTGTCCTCTTGAGTTTATTGTTTTATTAATTCAATATTGATTCTCGTTTGTTGTAAATTTAAGTAATGACCGATGATACATATTAAAGAATTGTTATAGACACATTTCCTGAGACACCTCATAATGGAAGATTTAACCCTTCCAACATTACTTCATGGAACATTGTGCGTTCAATTCTTAAGTTACATGTTTTCCCACCTAGAACTTGCAACTTTTGGAATGATTTAATGGTTTCTGCACGAAAGATTATATATAAAAAAAAAAGATTCAAAAGGTTAGCAAATTCCTAGTATTCATTCTGACAAAAAACAAAAGAATTCTCAAGGATACAACGTTTTGGGATTTTATTATAGGTTATAGCAAGAGGGGATCGGAACGTACTTGTTGATATTTGTAGGATATGGTGCAGTAACATTTCCAGGAATATGTGTGGCATGGGGTTTAATTGTTATGGTCATGATTTATGCTGCTGGTCATATTTCTGGTGCACATTTCAATCAGTCACCATTGCCTTTCACATCTTTAAGCATTTCCCTTCAAGTAGGTTCATTCATCTTTGTCTTTCCTTTTATGTCCAAAATTACTAAGACAAAACTAAAATCATCATCCAGGAATTTTTTTCATGATGAAACACATCAAAATGGATAATTCAGATAGCTCATCCTGCCCGACTTATTTGGGATTGAGGCGTAGTGGTTGTTACGCTTGAATATTTTTACTATTCCGGCATTATCAAGTTGATCAAGTCGAGGTTAAATTTGATTTATTGCAGGTGTTGTTATTCATATTGGCACAGTTGGTTTGGAGCAATACTTGGAAGAACTTTGAATCTTCTGCTGGATTTGAAGTCTGAGGCACTTTTTGGAATAATTCCAGCTGGATCAAAGTTTGGATAAGTTCACCACTAGTATAAGAACTACACTGTGCCTTGCATTGCTTGTGATACAGAGTAATTTTAATCAGTTTCACGGGAGGATAGAGAATTAGGCCAAATATCACAAGGAGTGCCAATTTATAGCTAGGTAGGTGCAGTAGCTTTGTGGCCTTTTCAATAACTTGTTTTTGTATCTCAACTTAGCTCTTCTTTTGGGACTTTCCAGCAGATACTGTGTGAGCTAGATAGGTTCTTTCCGAGGACCTGGTTTGAAAATAAATACAACTTCTCCAATTAATTAGACCTGTCACTGGGTAAAATGTTGAAACTAATTTTATAAGGATTAATCAAAGGGGTGGATGTTATTCCATCCTTAATCAAACTGTAGTTCTATAGAAGAATAATAAAAATATCCAACGATCTGTGTAGATGTCCAGTTGGAATAACTACTAAAAAATTGTTAATTGTTATGAAATATAGAATGGATGTCCACTACACAAATATAATGCCTCTTCCATTATCTTCCACCATATTAATGGTTCTTCCATTATCTCATATATTGAATGCATATGTAGCACTATAAATAGAGACATAAGTTTTCATATGTAATGTACTTGAAACACATTTTGGAAGAATAATAAAATCTCTCCTCTTTGTCACTCTATGTTTATAGTTTTCATCCTTTAATATTATTACTCTTTTAGCTTCATTTTATAACACGTTATCAGCACGAGACTCTGCCGTTCCGAGCAAATACTTTAAAAGTCTCGAAGGTATTGATTTTCTATTTCCCTTTACTAATGACAAATCTTACTAAACGTGAATTTGTAGCCTTAGATATATCCGGCAATAGCTATATGTCTTGGATTCTTGATGCCGAAATTCACCTTAATGCGATGGGTCTGGCAGACACCATCAAAGATAAAAATGAGGCATCAAACCAAGACCGTGCCAAGGCAATGATATTCCTTCGCCATCACCTTGATGAGGACTTGAAAATGGAATATCTCACTGTTAAAGATCCTCTTACTCTGTGGAATAATTTAAAAGATAGATATGACCACTTGAAGATGGTCATACTTCCACAAACACGTTTTGATTGGCTCCATTTAAGGCTACAAGATTTTAAATCTATTAAAGCATATAATTCTGCCATGTTTAAAATTATTTCTCAGTTGAAATTATGTGGTGAAAATGTCACTGATCATGATATGCTGGAGAAAACATTCTCCACTTTTCCTGTCTCGAGTATGCTCCTGCAGCAGCAATACCGAGAAATGAAGTTCAAGAAATATTCTGATCTAATCGCACATCTTCTAGTGGCTGAACAACATAATGAATTATTAATGAAAAATCATGAAAGCCGACCCACTGGTACTGCCCCATTCCCTGAAGTGAATGAGGCAAATTTTCGCCATTCTAGGCGTGGAAGAGGTCGTGGCCCCAGTCGTGGTCATGGCCGTGGTCAAGGAAGAAATTTTAATCATGATTCTCGTCTTGCACCAAATAATACCCTTCACCACCAGCAGTGTAAAAGGAAGGATGAAAAGTATGAAACTGGGCAAAAGAAAAATTCAGAAAATAAATGCTTCCGATGTGGAGGAAAGGGGCACTGGTCACGTACCTGTCGTACGCCAAAGCACCTAATTATGCTGTATCAAGCCTCTCTCAAAAGGGCAGAAAAGGATGCCGAAACAAATTTTATTTCTGAAGATAATGTTGAGCCCATGCATCTAGATGTGGCAGATTTCTTTGAACTCCCTGAAGGAAAAATAGATCATTTGATCAGTGATGGATCTGTAAAAACTTAGATATTTCATACGTGTCGTTTGTATGTGGTTATGTTTCCATGTTTATGTAAATGAAGTGTGTGTAATGCTTTGTTTAAATAGTAATATATGTAATAAAATGTGTGTAATGCTTTGCCTAATCATAATATCTACTTCGATATTCACTTTATCTATTATTTCATTTTGAAGAATCTATGGAAATTCCTCAAATTTTATTTGGATCAATGACCAATCATGAAGATATTTGTGTGATTGATAGTGGAACAACACATGCCATATTCAAATATGAGAAATACTTTTCTCACTTGCGTAGAAAAAGGGGAAATATTAATACAATTTCTGGCAATTCGAAATTGATTGAAGGCTCCGGAAAGGCTACTATATTTCTGACTAAGGGGACGAAACTTGTTATAGAAGATGCATTATTCTCTTCTAAATCCCCAAGAAACTTGTTAAGTTTCAAAGATATCCGCCGTAATGGATATCACGCTGAGACATTAAACGAAATAAATGATGAATATCTTGCCATTACAAAGAATGTCTCCGGCCAGAAATATGTTTTGGAGAAATTGCCAACTTTGTCTTCTGGTCTGTATTATGCAAAAATTAGTACAATTGAAGCACACTCGATCGTAAACCAGAAGTTTAATGATTCAAGTATTTTTGTGCTTTGGCATGACCGAATAGGTCACCCTGGATCAATAATGATGAGACGAATTATTGAAAATTCAAATGGGCATCCACTTAAGAACCTGAAGATTCTTGAAAGTGGTGAATTTTCATGTGCTGCTTGTTATCAGGGTAAGTTGATAGCTCAGCCATCACCAATGAAAGTTGACATTGAATCCCCTGCTTTTCTAGAACGTATACATGGGGATATATGTGGACCTATTCATCCACCTTGTGGGTCATTCAGATATTTTATGGTCCTAATAGACGCATCTTCAAGATGGTCTCATGTGTGCCTCCTATCGTCTCGAAACCTGGCGTTTGCGAAATTATTGGCACAAATAATACGCTTAAGGGCACAGTGTCCGGATTATACCATTAAGGCTATACGCCTCGATAATGCCGAAGAATTTACGTCTCAATCTTTTGATGATTATTGTTTATCAGTTGGGATAAAAGTTGAACATCCTGTAGCACATGTTCATACCCAAAATGGCCTTGCTGAGTCATTTATTAAACGACTACAATTGATAGCAAGACCACTACTTATGAAAACATGGTTGCCCACTACCGTCTGGGGACATGCTATCTTACATGCAGCATCTCTTATTCGTCTCAGACCGACTCATTATAATAAATACTCCCCGTCACAATTAGTATTTGGTCATGAACCAAACATTGCTCATCTCCGAATCTTTGGCTGTGCTGTATATGTGCTTGTAGCACCACCACAGCGTACTAAGATGGGCCCCCAAAGAAGGTTAGGTATATATGTTGGGTTTGAATCACCCTCTATTATTCGCTATCTTGAGCCATTGACGGGAGATTTATTCACTGTCCGATTTACAGATTGTCGATTTGATGAAACAAATATTCCACAATTAGGGGGAGAGAGAAAAGAAATCAAAAGAGAAATTGTATGGAAAGTTCCATCACTATCTCATTTTGATCCACATGCCCCCATATGTGAACAGGAGATCCAGAAGATCATTCACTTGCAAAAAATAGCAAATCAAATGCCAGACGCATTTACTGATTTGAAAAGGATAACTAAGTCACATATCCCTGCAGAGAATGTGCCTATCCGAATTGATGTCCCAAAGGGAAAATCTACTAGTGTCATAGCCTCTGAATCTCATGCACGCCTGAAGCGTGGTAGGCCATTGGGTTCTAAGGATAAAAATCCTAGAAATAAAAACACGAAAAATGATCAAAATGACACTATGAAAGAATATCATGAAGATATTCAAGATCTGACTAATCCTGATACTCCTGAAGATATTAGGGAACTCGAGACTCAAGTAAATAAAGAACTATCATTGAGTCTATATGAAAATTCCTGAAGGATTTAAAATGCCTGAAGCAATTAACTCAAAGTCTCGGGAGATGTATTCAATCAGATTACAAAGATCGTTGTATGGTCTAAAACAATCAGGGCGCATGTGGTACAATCGCCTCAGTGAATACTTGGTAAAAGAAGGTTATATAAATGATGCCATTTGTCCATGTGTTTTTATTAAGAAAACAAAATCAGAGTTCGTTATAATCGCTGTTTATGTTGATGACATAAACCTAATTGGAACTCCAGAAGAGTTCCAAAAGGCGATTGAATATTTAAAGAAAGAATTTGAGATGAAAGATCTGGGAAAAGAAAAACTTTGTCTTGGTTTGTAGATTGAACATTTGACAGATGGGATCTTTATCCATCAATCTGCTTATACCGAAAAGGTTTTAAAACGATTTTACATGGACAATGCGCATCCTTTAAGTACTCCAATGATTGTTCGCTCACTTGAAGTGAGTAAAGATCCGTTCCAACCTCAAGAAGCAAATGAAGAGCTTCTTGGTCCTGAAGTACCATATCTTAGTGCAATTGGTGCACTTATGTATCTTGCTAACGCTACAAGACCTGACATAGCGTTCTCTGTTAATTTGCTAGCAAGATATAGCTCTTCTCCTACACGAAGACATTGGAATGGAGTTAAGCATATATTGCGATATCTGAAGGGAACTAGCGATGGGTCTGTTTTATACTAACAAAGGTAGTACAGATCTTGTTGGTTATGCAGATGCAGGTTATTTATCTGATCCACATAAAGCTCGATCTCAAACAGGCTATTTGTTTACATGCGGAGGTACTGCTATATCATGGCGATCCACAAAGCAGTCCATTGCTGCTACTTCTTCGAATCATGCTGAGATAATAGCTATTCATGAAGCAAGTAGAGAATGTGTGTGGTTGAGATCAGTGATACATTTCATCAGAGAAAGATGTGGCTTGAAGTGTGATACAAAATTACCCACAGTATTATATGAAGATAATGCTGCATGCATAGCTCAATTAAAAGGAGGATTTATAAAAGGAGATAGAACGAAGCACATTTCACCAAAGTTATTTTTCACACATGATCTCCAGAAGAAAAGTGATATTGATGTGCAACAAATTCGTTCAAGTGACAATCCTGCAGATTTATTCACCAAATCTTTGCCAACTTCAACTCTTGAGAAGATGATATTCAAGATTAGAATGCGAAGACTCCGACATCTGAATATTGGTCTTCGTCAGGGGGAGTGAAATACGCGTTGTACTCTTTTTTCCTTAACCAAGTTTTGTCCCATTAGGTTTTCTTGGTAAGGTTTTTAATGAGGCAGCTCTCAAAGCGTATTACTAGATATGTGTACTCTTTTTCCTTCATTGAGGCTTTTTCCCACAGGGTTTTTCCTAATAAGGTTTTTAACGATACACATCATCTATGGACATCCAAGGGGGAGTGTTATGAAATATAGAATGGATGTCCACTACACAAATATAATGCCTCTTCCATTATCTTCCACCGTATTAATGGTTCTTCCATTATCTTCCACCATATTAATGGTTCTTCCATTATCTCATATATTGAATGCATATGTAGCACTATAAATAGAGGCATAAGTTTTCATATGTAATGTACTTGAAACACATTTTGGAAGAATAATAAAATCTCTCCTCTTTGTCACTCTATGTTTATAGTTTTCATCCTTTAATATTATTACTCTTTTAGCTTCATTTTATAACATTAATGACATAATTAAGGATTAGCCACCCTGTGATAGAAACACAAGCATCTAAATAGTTCATTAGCCTGAAAATGACAGTTTCGTTCTTTATTAGTTCAAATGTCAACTACTACTTGATAAAGTTTATTTAAGAAAAGTATTAGTGCGTGCACGACACTACACGCCTTAATTCTAAAAATACATTAATGCAAATGGTAACACTAATTTAGATCAGTTAAATTTCGCCTCGTGAAACAAAACTAGGACTGAAATCTAAGATCCGAGAAAATGGCTTATGCTGCTCTTTCTTCACTTATGCATACACTGCAGCAACTGTTGCAGCCTAAACCACGGTTGGTTTGTGGAAGTGCTGAACAACTTGAGATAACTTACCGAAGTCTTTGTGCTGTCCAAGCTCTCCTTGAGGATGCTAGTCCTCCAAAGGAAGCCAAAGATATTGAAACACTGAAAGTTTTGGAAAAGAAGATCAGAGATCCAGTGTACAAAGTAGAGGATAGAGTTGATTCAATCCTAAGAAGCATCATTCTAGCAGATAATGAAGACAACCGAGAAAGGGCTTGTAAAGCTTTCAAGGAGGAATTGCAAGAAGTGGAAAAAGAAGTTGATTCTCTAAGGAAAGAGGTGATGCAGATCGAGTTTATCAAGCATGGAACCAAATCTGCGGAAGCAACAACTTCCTCCTCATCAAGAAGGTATGAAACTGAACAAAATAGTATCGTTGTCGGTATGGTGGATGACTTTAACTCCATAATAGACCGCTTAACTGCGCAGACATATGAGCTGACAGTGGTACCAATTGTTGGTATGGGCGGTATCGGTAAGTCAACCCTTGCTAGAAAAGTCTATGATGTTTCATCAATTCGACACCGATTTGATACATGTGCATGGGTCACTGTTTCTGAAGAATACAATGAGAGACAGGTGCTTCTTCGACTAATATCTTCAATTAGTTGAGACATGACTGAAAGCAATCAAGAAATGAGTAAGGATCAACTAAAAAAGATTGTGTATAAAGGTTTGAAGGGTAGAAGATTTCTAATTGTCATAGATGATATTTGGAGTAATGAGGCTCGGGACCAAATGCATAGAATATTTCCTAATGATAACAACAAAAGTCGAATCCTATTAACTACTCGCCTCCACTTTGCAGCTGATTATGCAAGCCCTGATTTTCCTCCTCATAAAATGTCTTTTCTAAGTTTAGATGAAAGTTGGAATCTATTTATAGAAAGAGTATTCGAAAAAGACCCATGCCCATCACAGCTAGAAGGAATAGGGAAGCATATCATACAACAATGTCAAGGATTACCTCTCTCAATTATTGTCATTGCTGGACTTCTTGGAAAGGTGGAGCCGCCCATGAATATTGGAAGAAAGTTAAGGAAAATTTGAACTCATTCTTTGGTATGGTTTCTGAAAAATGTGAAGCAATTCTTTCTTTGAGCTACAGTTACTTGCCCCAACATTTGAAGGCTTGTTGTCTCTATATTGGAGGTTTTCCTGAAGATATGGAGATTGGTGTTATGAAATTGACTAGCTTATGGATTGCTGAACAATTCATAAAAGCAGAAAGCAATAAAAGGTTAGAAGTGGTGGCAGAGGAGTATCTACAAGACTTAGTTGATAGAAGTCTAATTTTGCCTGGTAGAAGAAGGTTTAATGGAAGGATGAAAAGTTGCCAAATTCACGATCTTCTTCGGCAGTTGTGCATAAGAGAAGCTCAAATTGAGAATGTCGTGCATGTCACGGATGATAATCTCCACGTTTCCTCAGAAGGCATAAATGATCAACGGCGAGTAATGCTTTCACTTTATGCTGATCAGGAGTTTGTTTATCTTCCACAGCATGAGAGTGATATTACAAGTACGACCCGGAGCTTGGTTTCTACGAGGTTATATTATAAAACTTTAGGACAATGTACCTGTTCCATTGTTTCACATTTTAAGCTGCTTAAGGTGTTGGATGCATCTTCCTGCCTTTGCGATTTCTCTTGTGTAATACCTCATTTAGTACATTTGAGATATGTTTCTGCATACATTAAGAAAGTTCCTTCACTAGCCAAATTGTGGAATCTACAGACCATAATTCTTGATACATTTGGATTAACACACTTGCATCTTCCACCAGACATGTGGACAATGGAAAATATTTGACAACTCGATATTGGATTTACAATACATATGTCTAATCCTCTTGAAGCAGAATGTCATAGTATTGGAGAGAAACAATCTTTGTTTCTCAGTAACTTGCAAACACTTGCCCTCCCTTCCTCTCATTTTGTGACGAAAATCCTAAGAAGAACTCCCAATCTAAATAAGCTAAAGATTAATGAGGTATATAACACTTACTGGTCTGCTTTTCTTGGTGGTCTTTTTTTCCTAAAGGAGCTTGAGAAACTACATATATGGGCAACAGTATCACGTGATACAATCATTCTCTCTAGGGATATTTTCCTGCCTAATCTCAAGAAATTGACATTATATGAAACTTTTTTTCCATGGGAAGGTATGGTTGTGCTGGCTAATTTACCAAATCTCGAGCTGCTCAAAGCAGAAGGTGCATTCTGGGGAACAGATTGGAGCCTAAATGAAGATGTTGTATTTCAAAAATTAAAATATCTACGAATTCAACGCGGAAATCTGGAAAGATGGGAAGTAACCAGTGATAGTTTTCCGATGCTTGAGCAACTAGTCCTAAGAGGGCTGCGTTTTCTAGAGGAGATTCCCCAGAGTATTGGTGAAATAATGACACTAAAATTAATCCGAATAGAATATTGCAGATCTGCAGTCATCACTAGTGCCAAGAAATTCAACAAGAGCAAGAAAGCTGGGGAAATTATGAGCTTCAAGTTCAAAATTATCTAGTCTTTGAAATTAGGTATGTTAAAACTCCATCTTTGATTATTAGCCAATTCTTAATATGTTCATGTGGTTTTTGTCAAGAACGAGAGAAATTGAAGAATGACTATCTCAATTACTTGATTCCCATACATCAGAATACATTGGTATTTGTATACAAGAGAAATAAGAGAGGAAAGGAAGTAAAATATCCTACACTAAATGTAAATCCTACAAAATATTCTTCATAATATTCTACCACTAATGTTACATAATATTCTACACTAAATAAATGTAGAATATCCTTAATAATATTTCATATATTCATAGTATCTCTTCATATTCACCATATTGAGAATATCTTAATGTAGATATTCTACAATCTGTCCATTATGCTAACATCCCCCCTCAAATTGATGCCGATGGATCAACAAGCATCAATTTTCCTACTAGAAACCGATGACGTTGTCGTGCCATTGATTTTATAAACACATCAGCTATTTGAAGATCACTGGATACATGTGGAAAAGTAATAACTCTTCTATATACAACTTCTCTGATAAAATGACAGTCCACTTCAATATGCTTGGTTCTTTCGTGATAAACTGGATTGGTTGCAATCTGAATGACACTTGTGTTGTCAGCATGGAGAGGAGTAGGACTAGATTGAGGAAATCCTATCTCTGCAAGTAAACCACGAAGCCAAATAATCTCGGAACAAGCAGTAGACATTGCTCGATATTCAGCCTCCGTTGAAGATTTTGAAACGTGATCTTGCTTCTTTCTCTTCCAAGATATCAAAGAATCTCTGAGAAACATGCACTACCATCCCGTGACGGAGAGGCGAGTATCAGAACATCCAGGACAATCAGAATCACTAAACGCTTTAAGTTGAATAGGAGAGCCACTAGGAAAAAATAATCCACGAGTAGATGTTCCTGAGAGATATCGAATGATGCGACGAACAACCACTAAATGTAGATGACGCGGAGTCTGCATAAATTGACTAACTTGTTGAACTGCAAAAGAGATATCAGGCCTAGTAATAGTAAGATAATTTAGGATCCTAACTAATTGTCGAAACAAAGTTGGATCAGGAATAAGATCTCCTTCATCACGGTGATAATTTACATTCAATTCCAACGGAGTATCAACAGAGGGTGATTCTTGAAGACTAGCCAAAACAATCAAATCCTGAGTATATTTGTGCTGGTTTAAGAAAACACCTAAAGAATTATAATGAACTTCCAACCTCAAGAAATATGTAAGAGTACCAAGATCTTTCATATGAAAAGAATCCTTAAGTTGCTGCTGGAGGCTAGTGATTAATGAAGAATCAGTTCCTGTGATAATGATGTCATCTACATATACCAAAAAAAGAACACAACCTGTAGATGTTTTCCGAAGAAACAAAGATGAGTCATATTTACTTTGTTCAAAAGAGAATTGAAGCAAAGTAGATCGAAACTTGTCAAACCAAGCTCTGGGAGATTGTTTTAATCCATACAAAGTTCGCTTCAACTTGCAAACATCTGATGTGGATGATGAAAACAAACTAGGTGGAGGTTTCATATAAATATCTTCTTTCAGATCACCATGGAGAAAAGCATTTTTTACGTCCATTTGATGAAGAGGCCCGTTCTGTGATGCAGCAATGGCAATAATAATTCGCACCGTAGTCATTTTTGTTATTGGTGCAAAAGTCTCCTCATAATCCACACCATACTCCTGTTTGTTACCAAGGACAACCAAGTGAGCTTTGTACCTATCAAGAGTTCCATCAAAATGAAGTTTAATTGAATAAACCCATTTACATCCAATTGGCCGGACATTTGAAGGACATGAAACAATGTCCCATGTGTCATTTTCTTTAAGAGCCAAAAGTTCTTCCTCTATTGTTTTCTGCCAACATTCATGCTTGGAAGCTTGTGAGTAACCAGTTGGAACAGAAATGATGGATAAAGTAGAGGAAAAACCATACCAATTAGGAGTACTTCGCAGTCTAGTAGACCGTCGAGTAGGCTCAAGAGAAGCTGGCCTTGAAGAAATCTCAGCTTCTGGTTGTGGAGCAGTCTCAGGTGGCGGATCAGTTTCGGGAGGGGATAAAGCTAGCCGACGTCGTTCATACACAAATCCAGGTTTGAACTTCTTAGAAGAAGATGACAAATCCTCAAAAGTAGGAAGAATAGGAGAAACAGAAGATGACTCAACATGAATAGGAAAGAAATACTGATTCTCAAAGAAAACAACATTTCTAGAAATACGAATTTGTTAGAACTTGGATCATAGCAAATAAACCCTTTCTGAGAAGTAATATAACCCATAGAAGCACATTTAGTAGACTGAGCAGAAATTTTATTGCGTTGAGAAGGAGGCAGATGTACAAAACAAACACAACCAAATGTATGAAAATTATGATAGCTAGGATTATGATGATAAAGGCGATAATATGGAGACTCACGATTTAACACTTTAAATGTCAGCCTATTAATTAAATAGACAGCAGTAGACAAAGATTCCACCCAGTATTTGGATGGGACAGAGGACTCAATCAATAAAGTACGAGTGACATCTAAGAGATGACGATTTTTACGCTCAGCAACCCCATTTTGCTGTGGCGTATATGGGTAAGAGCGTTGTGAGACAATTCCTTTCTCAAGCAAGAAATTATTGAATTCATGAGAAATATATTCTCCACCAGAATCAGATCTTAATATTTTGATGCATGTAGAAAATTGATTCTCAATGTAAGCCAAAAATGTCTTGAATATGAAAAATACCTTAGATTTGAAACGGAGAAAATATACCCATGTAAACCGATTATAATCATCTATAAATGTCACAAAGTATTTGAAATGAGCATGAGAAGTAATTGGTGAAATGCCCCAAACATCACTATGAATGACATCAAAACATTTTGTAGCACGACTACCAAAATTAGGAAAAGGAAGAGTTTTACTTTTTCCTAATTTACAAGTTGAACAATCAAAAGAAGCAGCTAAAAATTGATTTTTATTTCCCAATAAACTAGAATTCAATAAATGAGACAACACAACAGAATTTGGATGTCCTAGACGCTTATGCCAAACCTCAATCTTACTAGCAGTAGAAGTACAAGTAAAAGATAGAACATGAGGAATGGTAAAATGTATAGGAAACAATCTTCCAACTTTAGGCCCCTTTGCGATTACCGTCCCCGACACCTGATCCTGCACAAGACAACCATTACGAGAAAAATTCACATCACAATTATTTTCTACCAATTGTCCAACTGAAATAAGATTAGTTGAGAGTTTTGGTGAAACAAAAATATTCTTGAAAGTTGGAGTAATGTCCCTAACCTTGGTAATGGGTAAATTACTACCATTGGCAACGTGAATATGTGATGGACTGTGATACTTACGAACATTTTTTAGTATACTTGTTGAGTTGGTCATATGATTGGAAGCACCAGAATCAACAAGCCAAAGATTAGATGCAGCATCATTACCTTGTAATCCCAAAGCCGAAAAGGCTGACACGATCATTTGTTGGACCATTTCAGGAGTAAGAATTTGTCCTGCAGAAGATGAGTTATCAGTAGTGGAACCATTTACCTCAGCTTGATAAGCATTGACCCTACGATTTTGAGGGCGTGTGGGACACTCTTTGATAATATGTCCATGTTGTTTACAATAGTTACAAAACTTCTTGCCACAATTGCAAGCAATATCGCCATATTGCTTGCAGCTATAGCATTGAGTTCTAGTCATATCCCTGCCCTTTCCTTTTCCTTGAGCAGCAAATGCAACAGTGACATCATTTGCTTGCTTAAAAGCATTTTGTGTGACAAGACGTTACTCTTCACGGAGTAATTCCCTAAAACAAACATCCAAAGAGGGAGACGGGTCACGATTCATCAAGTTAGAGCGAACACTCTCAAAATCGTATCGCAATTTCATCAAAAATTGGTCTCGCTTGCTTTGCTCATGAACTGCTTGAATTATAGAGAGAGATTCAGCATGTACTTTAGCATAAACAATATCAGTAAATTCAACCCATAAATATTGAAATCCAGAATAATAATCCTGAACAGAGAGACCTCATTGAGAGTAATTAGCAATTTCATGCTCTAGCTGGAATCTTCTAGCGCTATTGTCTTGATTGTAAACCTTTTGTAAATAATCCCACATGGCCTTTGAAGTCTTGTACGGCCTGAGATTAAGAACAATAAGGGGGTCAATTGACCCTAAAATCCATGTCATCACCCGAGCATCCTTGACCTTCCACTGACCTAACTTTGTAAGATCAGTAGGAGCAGGATCACTTCCATCTATATGGCCCCATAATTCTTTTCGCGTGACAAAAAGTTGAAATTGAAATTCCCAAGCTGAATAATTTTTTCTAGTGAAACGAACACTGAAAGATTCAAATTGATGTGAAGTCATATTTCTGAATAGAGAAAATCAAAAACACAATGAAACGAAAAAAATATCTAGAATAACCAAAACCAAAAGCCCTAGATTCTTAGGACTGCTTGTTGACGAACAGTCAAGAGAACTAAACTTTCAAAAAAAAAAAAAAAAGGCTCTAATACCATGTCAAGAACAGAGAAAACATGAGAGAAATTGAAGAATGACTATCTCAATTACTTGATTCCCATACATCAGAATACAATGGTATTTATATACAAGAGAAATAAGAGAGGAAAGGAAGTAAAATATCCTACACTAAATGTAAATCCTACAAAATATTCTTCATAATATTCTACCACTAATGTTACATAATATTCTACACTAAATGTAGAATATCCTTAATAATATTTCATATATTCATAGTATCTCTTCATATTCACCATATTGAGAATATCTTAATGTAGATATTCTACAATATGTCCATTATGCTAACAGTTTTATGTCTTCTTTCATTTCTTGTCTTCACCTGCTTGTATCATTTGAAAAGGCTTGTAAACTTTGAGATCTGTCCAATCAATAGCAAGTCGATTCTTGTTGTTTTGACAGCCGGTTAAAATGTCTTATAATGTTATACCCGAGTTAATAACATAAAAAGTTTAAGCCTGTCCGTTTATATCTGCGTTTTTTCTTCGACTTTTTGAGTATGAGCAAGTTGATCTGAATAGGTGAGCTTATGAAGAAAGTACTTAGCGACTAGCCGACTATATTCTGCTGATCCAGCTGAAGAACTTGATATTCAAAATCTGAAAATGCAGTGCATCTTTGCGTTGATTTTCACTGAGATTTTATATCCTGGGAAGCCTCACTTAATCTTTCATTTGGTTTTAATGCAGGGTCAGGATGATCCAAGAAGAATTTCTATATTGGTTGCATAGGAGTAGCATTTTGAATATTTGACCCCAACTGCTATTATGAAGAGTTTATGCATGTACTCTTTTTCTTAATAGTCAGACTTGTATTAGTATGCAAGCTTATAGTTGCTATATCCCTAGAATCAGTGGCGGAGCCACACTATGCCGAGGGTTCATCCGAAGCTCCTTGGCGGAGAAAAATACTGTTTTTACAAGGTTTAAATTATTTTTTATGTATATATAGTAGATGTTGAACCCCCTTAGGCTTCTTCGTATGTTTATTTTTTTATATTTTGAACCCCTCGGCGGAAATTCTGGCTCCGCCACTGCCTAGAATGATTGAATATTTTAAATAATTGGTTTGCTCGAGTTCATTACCTTTAGAAAAGCTAAGAGTTTCTCCTGGTCAACATTTTTTATTCTTCGTTTCAGTTCTTGGTTAAGCTAATGAGTCTCAAGATTTTTAGTTCTTTGTTCAACGACCATTTTGATCGTGACTCTTAAGGTTCCTTCTTCATCTTATAATTTCAATTTTACTTATTCACTCTGTGTTGGTCGTGACTGAAATGAAATTGTTCTTTAACACATTTTTTGGTTGCAAATTTTTTGTTTTCCGCATATATGTTTTCAAACCATACACACACTAGTCATCAGATGCAAACAAGAATCCTAGCCAACACTCCCACCAACCACAACCTTACACCAAATTGATTACATGAAAAGTAGTACGACTAGTATACAAAATTAAGCCCGAAAATTACGATGCTTGCTAAAGCAAGGAGTTTAAAATAGGGAAAAGGGTCAAATATACTCCAGTAATATCGGAAAAGGGCCAAATATACCCCTCCCATTATATTTTGGCACAAATTCGCCCTTAATTTTGATGGAAGGACACATGACAAGCTTAGAATGAAATGACCCGCCCCCAATTTTTGTTGGGCTAAAACGGTCCAAAGATACTGTTAACATGATGTGATATTGTCCACTTTGGGCCAAGTTCGTACGGTTTTTCCCCAAAAGGCTTCACATCATTAAGAGTATCCAACACCTTATAAGTAACTATTTTTTCTTTTCAGCTACCAATGCGGTACTTTGTTCGCACACCCAACAATTTTAAGTACCCAATTCTCTTTAAAACCCATCCCTGACCCATTTCAGTTCCGTTCTTTTCTTTTCTTGTTCTCCAATCATCCAATCCCAGATATTTGGCCCTTTTCCGTACAGGGGTATATTTGACCCTTTTCCATTTAAAATATGCCAATTTCTAGATATGTAGGGACAATAGCTTTGTCACTCAAACTGTAACACCTCGTGCATTCGGGCTAAGGTTTGACTCGTAAGACGGGGTATAATGAACCCAATATGAATAATAGTGTAAACAGGGTGTTTGAAACCTAATCAAGTCATAAGAAGACTCCTTGGGCAAAGTAAATTCGGAAGCTACCCTACAGAGCATGCTTTCAAGTGAGTTTGCAATACCTTTCCAACGGTATATTATGGAGGTCAAATGGACACATGTACAAAAAGTTATGTACGATTTACTAAACAGTGTTCTGCCGCTCCGTAAAAATGCCAAAATATCCAGCACACTGTTATGGTTTCACGGTAAGATTTACGGGCCGTAAAATGGGCCAAAAATGAGAGTAAAACGGGTCCGACAACAACTTTAAAACTTCATTTTTTGGCTTTTTCACTTCATTCTTCACATCCTCAAGCCCTAAAACGACCATTCTCTCTTCCCATCATCCTCATACACCAAGGTAAGCCTCTTCCAAGTGATTCCAAGTGTTTCTAACATCAACACATGAATTCTAAGTGAAAATACATTGTTCCTAACCTTGGGTTTTCAAGAAAACCCGTCTCAAGGTTCAAGATTCAAGATTCAAGCTTTTGGAATTGTTCTTCAAAGATTCAAACTTTTCTCAAGTTTTTGGAGAGAATTAAGGTATGTAGGGTTTCTATCAATGTGTGGGATCATCATTGTTCTTCCCACTCTACGTTCATCCATAAAAATACGAAGTTCCATAAACCTAAGGTTTCTACTCTAATTCATGATGACCTTAAGGTACATGTACCATGACATACCATGTTCGTGTTAATAATTAGTTATTGTATTCTTGATATTCCATTTTGGTTATTGGGAATCCGTCCGTAATCTATGAACACCCATGCTTTGCATTCCATGGGTTCTTAAATGCAAGATATGAACTATTATGCTTATTTTCATTAAAATCTACGTGCTTTCCATGTTTTTATACAAGTTATACTATATACTTATATTCATGTTATATTATACCCACGAATCATGTTTACGAGTCATGTCTACAAGTCATACTTAAAAGTTATGTTATACAAACCATGGGCTCAGATGCCACCTATATCCATGTTCATGTTTTTGGGAGTAGCAGAGGTTTACCGAGAAAGCTCAGACAGCCTGAAACTACGTATGCCAATGTAGGATAATTGGATTGGATCCTCTCATGTCATGCTTATGTCTCATACCCTGACAAGGTGTGGGGCTGCTCTGCTGGTCAGGCCAGGTAACAAACTCCACGTACCCACGTGGTGATTCCATGTTGTCGATTATACTACGGCTTTCCCACAAGATACTATTTAAATGTACTGACATCCCCTTTTATTGCCCGGGGGCTTGCATTTCACAATGCAGGTATAGATCTACTCATTAGGACATTGCTCGTATCAGCTATTGGTGAGCCCCATCTCATTCGGGGTTTTGTCATTATTTATATTTCATGTTAGTTATGCCGGGGGCCTTGTCCCGGTAAACAGTTTAGCAGTCGGACTCACGTTAGAGGTTTCATAGACTAGTTCAGTTGTGTCATGTCAGATATTCAGTTCAGCTGGCCTTGTTGGCTATGTTACTATACTTTCAGAGTATTTTCGCATTTATGATATAACGGTACTTTCTGACTTATGATTATTGGGTCCCATGTTACTCGAATCATGCATGTTTAACTTATATCCCGCATCAGTACATGTCACATATTGATTCAGCAAGACATGTGGTTAGCTGGGTCAAATGTAGCAAGGCACCAAGTGCCGTGTTACCAGGCCATGGTTCGGGGCGTGACACAAACTGTCTTTTGGGAATTTCAGCATATACTTGCATTGATCCTTTATCATACTAGCCTAAACCAAACTTCATCTCCTCTCCATTCTGAGAGATTAAACCAGCATGCCTTAGTTACTCCAGCAAACTGCAATAACCATTAACTTATATTATTTAGCCCTTCAAATTCAGAGAAGAGAAATGGCTTATGCTGCTCATTCCTCACTTATGCATACACTGCAACAACTCCTGCAGATTAAATCACCTTTGATTTGTGGAAGATTTATACAACAACAACATGTTGAATCTACTTATCAAAGTCTATCTGCTCTCCAATTTTTTCTTGAGGATACTACAAAAGAAGCCAAGGATATTGAAACTCTCAAGGTTACAGAAAAGAGGATCAGAGATGTAGTCTACAAAGCAGAAGACAGAGTTGATTCAATCTTGAGAAGCATCATTCTATCAGATAATGAACACAACCGGGAAAGGGCTTTTAGATGCTTCAATGAAGAATTGCAAGAAGTGGAAAACGAAGTTTATTTTCTCACGAAAGAGGTGATGCTGATCGAGTTTAACCAGTGGCGGATCCAAGATTTCATTCAGGGGGTTCGGAAAAAACAACAAAAGTTAAATATAAAAAATAATGTTGTCATGGGAATCGAACCTCGGATGCTAAAGAAAATTTTGAACACCCTGGACCGCTTGGGCTAACTTTTTTGCATTTGTTCAGGGTATTCAAAAGTTAATATATTGTCACACCCCAATCCTGATAGGGCATGATGGGCACCCGACCATTTACTTAGAGCCGAGCAAACCCGCAGGTTCTCATTATATTCATAATCTTACTGGACTCTTAAATCACGAAGTGAAATGCATAATGAAAGATTTTCAAAAACATTCTTTTCGTCTTTCTCAAATCAAGTAAAATCTGTAATCATATGAAATTTGTAATATAATGCATAATGATACATTGGCTTGCAGAGCCGCTTGCAAGAATGACATGCTATATACGTGACTCTGTCTGCAAAGTCTCTAACATAAATCAATATAGCATAACATAGATACTCTGACTCGGCAACACTTCGGAAGGAAATGGAGCTCGCCAATCCAGCTGGAACATCTTCTAGCAATATCCTCTACTCATCTGTATACAACTGCGTGGCATGAAACGCAGCGTCCACCAGAAGGGACGTCAGTATGAATAATGTATTGAGTATGTAAGGCATGAATAACACCATAATATAAATATGAAAGGTAACATGGAATAAGAGAGATAACCTGTACATCTGAATGCCTCATAAGGCGGATGTCATGCATGCTTAGCCTTTAAAAAAAACATTTCTATACATATACATAGTACCATGCCCGACTATTAAGGCTCGGTGTCATATATATAATATCATGCCCGGCCATTAAGGTTCGGTGTTATCATCGTTAGCCCGCATCCGGGGCGGTATCATAACATGCCCACTGCAGTGGTGTGCACATCTACGTGTCATGCCCGACCGACTATAGCGCGGTGCGGTGTCAGAAAAATAAATACATATATATAAAGCATGCATAAGATCCCAATCAAAAGCCACAACTATATCGGAGTAACGTAAGGTCGGTAGCCTCCGATTATATTATGGATCAATCATCATCGTTTATCCCACCTTGAAGGAACAAGGGTCATAAGGTGAGATTACCAACAATGAAGGAAATTAAGAAATTGCAAAGTAAACTCAATCACCTCATAATAATATAAAGCTCATGTACATGGAAATCTCTATGAATAAAAATCATCTCATAATAACATGAAATCCGTATGCCTTGGAGCTTGGATAAATAAATCTCTCATAATCATCATCATGGTTATCATAAAAAAAAATTATTCATCTTTACCATCATAAAAACTTTAAGAGTCATGAATCTCTAACATTCTTGGAAATGAAAATTTTTATGGAATTCATGCATGGTTTGGTAGGAAAAGAATCATGCCTTAGAAGCTCAATAACATCATAAGGATTACGAAATTCGTGGACTTCTAGCATTTGTGAAACTAATGATATTATGGGTATGACACAAAGGTTTATAACGAAAGGATCATGCCTTTAGAAAGAAAGGGGCTAGCCTTAACATACCTGGAAGATAATTTCTCGACTTCCAACTTACTTCCCGTCTCGCAATTCACTTAATATCATTCGTAGCCTCATAATCTACATATACAACCATTCATACTATTGTTAGAATCATCATCATACACTCGTCTTAAGCCCTTAATTAAAATCCTTTTAGGTTCTGTTGAAATTCGGGCAGCATCTCCCCTATTTATATGCCTAGCCCGAAATCATAATATCAACAACCATTCAACAACAACAATACCAACATCATCAACACATTATCCATACCAATATATTTCCTAAAACATCCCACACGATGTTTTCTAAATTTCTCAACTAACCAACTTGTGATACGACTATTTAATAACTTTATTTCCGTAAAGAAGCCGAAATTAATACCCATAAGGAGAGATTCATACCTTTTTCTTGTTAGAACAATAAAATCTCCAATATTCACCTTGAATCTGAGTCGAAATCCACCGCAACACGATGCTATAACCGTAACTATGCGTTACCCGAGCCTTGATTAGCCAAAATCACTTCAAATCCTCACTTTTATGTGGTATAAAAGGCCCTTTTTGTTTGCTGAAAATTCTGGAAAGTTTTGGACAATTTTGATGATGAAAAATGGGGTTTTAACCCCTTTTATAGTAGCTAAGGTCAGCTGCACTGTAGTAGTACTGTAGCAGCCCTGTTTTCTGCTTGTCAGCTCAGTTTGTAACGTCTATAGTTCTCTACTCCGATATCCTATCGACGAGCGGTTTGTTGCATTAGAAACTAGACTCGACGAAATTTATTTTAGGCTTTTGTTTCACCTTAAAAATCCTAATATACTAGGAGATATGCCCCTCCAAAGTTGACTAAAAATCTGCCCAACATTTCTCAAATTTTCATCAAACTTATTTTCTTCAATTTGCTTGATCTCGAAACCTTCCGAAACTCTCCATACATGATATTTATCATTTATTATACATGATAATGGCCATGTTCTTGTATTTCAAAATAGTATTTCCCGATTATGACTTACGAGATCATAATTATCCTTTACTTAAATAATATACTTAATAATGCCTCGTTCCTCATACTCCAAGGTTGTTTTACCTAGCCATAACTCGACATACTTACATTCAAATTTTAACCAGTGCTTCTCCGAGGTACGGGGTGTAACATATATGTACATAAATATAATATATAATTTTTTGCCGAGGGTGTTCACACCCTAAATCCGCCCCTGAGTTTAAGAAGCATGGAAGCAAATCAGCAGAATTAGCAACAACTTCCTCCTAGTCAGGCAAAAATAGTGTTATTGGAATGAAGGATGACTTAAGCACCATACTAAATTGCCTCACCGCTCAAGCGAAAGAGCTAATAGTCATATCAGTTATTGGTATGGGCGGTATTGGTAAGACAACACTTGCCAGATTTTTGATGACTACAACCATTCATTGTCTATGGGTCACCATCTCTGAAGAATATAATAAGAGAAATGCTCCTTGAAGTTGTCTCTTCGACTATTGGAATCAATCCAGAAATGAGCGACGATCAACTAATGGAGATTGTGTACAGAGGTCTAAAGGGTAGAAGATTTCTGATTGTCATAGATGATCTTTGGAGTACAAAGGCTTGGGACCAAATGCGAAGAATATTTCCAAATGATTACAATAAAAGCCGAATTATATTAACCACTCGTCTAACAAATGTTGTTGATTATGCCAACTGCCCTGATTTTCCTCCTCATGATGTGGCTTTTCTAAGTTTAGATGATAATTGGAACCTATTTACGAAAATACTATTCAGGAAAGATCCTTGTCCTCCACAACTAGAAGAAATTGGGAAGCATATCATACAACAATGTCGAGGATTACCGCTATCCATTATTGTCATTGTTGGTCTTCTTGGAAAGAGAGGCCAGACACACGATAATTGGAAGATAATTGAGGAAAACTTGAACTCATTCTTTGGTACGATTTCAGAACTGTGTCAAGCAATTCTTTCTTTGAGCTACAATTGCTTACCCCAATACTTGAAGGCGTGCTTTCTCTATATAGGAGGTTTTCCTAAAGATATGGAGCTTCGTGTTTCAAAGTTGATAAGCTCATGGATAGCTGAGCAATTCATAAAGGCAAGAAGCAATAAAAGGTTAGAAGCGGTGGTAGAGGAGTATCTACAAGAGTTAATGGAGATGAGTCTAATGGTTGGTAGAAGACGGGCTTATGGAAGGATCAAAACGTGTAAAATTCACGATCTTCTACGACAGCTGCGCATAAGAGAAGCTTAACTTGAAAATGTTGTGCATTTCACTAATAATTATGCCGCCACTTCCTCAGATGGCATACTTGATAGGCGGCGAGTGATCATTCCGTTTTTTATTCGGGATTATTTTTGTGATCATCCAAGGGATAGGAGTGGCAAGATTACAACCCGCAGCTTGATCTTTATGGGACGTAAATCTTATCAAGTTAAAGGAATATATCACTGGCCCAATAGTGTTTCACATTTCAAGTTGCTTAAGGTGTTGGATGCACGTGAAATATTATACGATTTCTCTCATATAATACCCCGACTTGTACATTTGAGATACGTTGATGCATATATTGATGATCCTTCTTCACCAGCCAAATTGTGCAATCTACAGATCATAATTATTTATTCACTAAGGCATAACGTGCAGCTCCCACCGGAGATCTGGACAATGTCAGAGATAAAACACGTGGAAATTGAAAATGTGGATATGCCTAATCCTCTTGAGGCAGAAAGTCATGGCATTTAAGAACAACCTTTGTTCCTGAATAACTTGCAAACACTTCTCAGATACTCTCCTGTTGTGGTGGAAATCTTGAAAAGAACTCCCAATCTGAATAAGCTAAAGATTAACGATGTACGAAGTACTGAGTGGTCTTCTTTTCTTGATTGTCTCAATCTTCTACAGGGGCTTATGACACTAAATATACAAGCAGTGTCGCTCAATGGTCCGTTCATTCTCTATAAGAATAGTTTCCTGCCTAATCTCAACAAATTGAGTTTAGATTCTACTTTTTTTTTCCATGGGAAGATATGGTCGTGTTGGCTAATTTACCCAATCTTGAGGTGCTCAAAGCATGTAATGAATTCCAGGGAACAGATTGGAGACTAAATGAAGATGTTGTATTTCGTAAATTAAAATATCTAGGCGTTCATCACGGAAATCTGGAAAGATGGGAAGCAACTAATGATAATTTTCCGATGCTTGAGCAACTAATCATGACTTGGTTGCATTTCCTACAGGAGATTCCCCAGAGTATTGGAGAAATAATGACTCTAAAATTAATCGAAATATATGATTGCAACTCTGTAGTCGTCACTAGTGCAAAGCAAATTCGAGAAGAGCAAGAAAGTTGGGGTAACTATGGGTTTCGAGTTCAACTTTGCAGGTATTGAAATTAGGTATGTTAAAGCCCCTCTTTGATGATTAGCCAATTCTTAATATGTTCATGTGATTTTCTGTTTTCTTTGATATTCCTGTATTGTACTTGTTTATATGATTAAAAGGCTTGTAGAGTTTGAGACCTGTTACTTACAATTGGAGTCTTATGTTCCACTGTACTTCCAACCATTTTTGTTATTTTTGGAAGCTATCCTCTTTCTTTTCACCTGTAGTGTTTGCTACGAACATGCTTTTTACTAGACATTTGAGGAAATTCGGAATATGATCTACTGCAAGCCTTCTTCTTGAGTTTATTGTTTTGGTAATTCAATGTTAATTCTCGTTAACTGTAAATTTATTAATGACCTATGAATAATAAGATTAGTATTGTAAAAAGACTGAATGTAACTGTGGACAATAATAGATTAAGTGATAATAAGCAAGTACATTAGAAGGGTTCTACTTGGTTTTGGTTATAAAAGAAATGATATATAAGAAAAATGATTGTATTCTAACTGATTTAGTCTATTGTCTTGGAATAAGTAGTTTTATCACACCCCAACCAATGAGGATAAGCAGATTGGAAAAAGTATATGCAGTGCAACTTTTATTTGATTTTCACTGAGATTTTATCCTAAGCAACCTCTCACTCAATCTTATATGGTTTTAATGTAGGGGCAGGATGATTGAATAAAGACCTAGCTTTGCGAAAATTGGAAAATCTGCTGATGGTGATGCTAACAGCAAGTAAATGAGTTTATGCATGTATTTTTTTTAACCAAACATACAACTGTTTTTTAGAGTGTTGTTGTCAGTTGAGACCAAGTTAAGGTTTTGCACTAAAAAAGACAGAGCATCTAACTTTCGAAAAGAAAAGATCTATGTAAATTATAGCATTTATTACTAGTCATGACACTTATTGTAAGCCCAAACCCTACTCCCTGTGCACCACAGATCTTCTCGAGTATCGATTAACAGAATTCAGTAAATAGTGATGGAGGAAGCATCATCTGGTTATTGACTATGATAGAAATATATATCTTATGTCGAAGTTGAACAACTAATTAATGGTGGAAATAGCCCATGTAAGATTGAACAATTGGCACCCTTGTAATCACAATGAGAACAATATACCATGATTACTACTGCACCTACAGATTGAACAATGTTTGATGAGAAATCATCATATTGAACATGTTACTAGCAATATAGCAGTTAAGGACTGTTGGATCATTAAAGATTCCAGCTAAACTAGTAACGAAAGACATAAATAGCATTTTAAATGCAATTTTAGTTGTGTAGTAGAAGCAAATTAAGTTTCAGTAATAACATGCGATATCCTTAAACACTCGCCATTAATCAGCCCAAGAGACAAAGAAATTGAGAATAAGAAAAGGAGTTGTTAAAACAGAGATTCTCTTTTTTCTGCTAATCAACTTTGGACTCAAACATGACCATTGAAGAATGAAATACAAAGTACTATAAATTATTCAATATGAACATGTGAGGTCACATGCTTTATGTACTTTCTGAGAACATTAACTAAAGATCAAACATTAGATTAAATAGTAAAAGATGGTGATTCATTAATTCCAACAAAACCATTAGAAAAATTGCAACACAGTTCCCAAAAGATTTCACACCATACAAACACCTGTCATCAGATGGACACAAGAATCCAAGCCACTCCACCAACCACAACCTTAAAACAAATTGATTACATAGAATATGTACTAGTATCCAAAATTAAGATATTTGATTTAGACATTCAAACTAAGCTCTGCTCCAATTGAACACCTAACTCTTAATAAAGTGTTTCAATTAGATACTTTCGGTTCAAATCACCCTCAATATGCCAATTTCAGAACTATTGCGAGAAAAGAACTTTGTTTGTATTTTGTACTAAACCAACTCAAGTTTACTAAAGAAAAGAAATAGAATTCAGGCTAGCTATACCAGCTTGTATGTCCCTTCCATTAAAAAGAAGAATAAAAGATACCTATATAAAGCCCAATATTCGTCCTGTCCCAGATTAATTGTCATGTTTTGCTTCTCGCGAGTCAATTTGACTAAATTTAAAAGTTAAATTGGATTAAGATCAACTCAATATTTTATAATTAAACTTCTAGATATTAAAAAACTATATGAAAAATACTATTAGATGCAACTTTTCTCATTTCAATTGGTTAAAGTTCACTAGTTAATAGCTACAGAAGTATGCTCTTGCGCCATTTCCATTGCAAATCATGAAATGACAATCAGTATCTAGAGTAAACAAAATTATTAGGGCTAAGCAGGGAGCTTTCTGTCCCTGCATATTGCAGCAACCATTACTCATATTATCCAGAGAAATGGCGTATGCTGCTCTTTCTTCACTTAAGCATACACTGCAGCAACTCCTGCACTAAATCACCTTTGATTTGTGGAAGCTCTATACAACAACAACATGTTGAATCTACTTATCAAAGTCTTTGTGGTCTGTAAGCTTTTCTTGATGATACCACAAAGGAATTCAAAGATATTGATACTCTCAAGGTTTTGGAAAAGAAGGTCAGAGATGTAGTGCACAGAGTAGAAGATACAGTTGATTCAAGCCTAAGAAGCGTTATTCTAGCACGTTCTTTTTCCAGAGTCCTCCAAGAAATGGCTTGTGAAGTCTTCCATGAAAATTTTCAAAAAGTGGAAAAAGAAGTCGATTCTCTCTGGAAAGAGGTGATGGATATCAAGTTTAATAAGTGCGGAAGCAGATGTGCACAAGCAAGAACTTCTAGCTCATCAAGAATGTATCCTACTATGCACAATATTGTTGTTGGAATGGAGGATGACTTCAACACCATACTAGATCGCCTCACTGCATATACAAATGAGCTAACTGTCATATCACTTGTTGGTATGGGCGGTATAAGCAAGTCAACTCTTGCTAGAAAAGTTTATGATGATCCTCTATTCGACATCCATTTGATACATGTGCATGGGTCACTATCTCTGAAGAATTTAAGGAGAGACAGATGCTCCTAGAACTTGTCTCTTCAATTAGTCAGGGTAGGACTAATCAGAGATATGAACAAATTAGCAACGATCAACTAATGGAGATTGCGTATAAAGGTCTAATGTGTAGGATATTTCTAATTGTCATAGATGATCTTTGGAGTACTGAGGCTTGGGACCAAAACTATTTCCTAATGATAGCAAGAGAAGTCGAATCCTATTAACCACTCGACTCAAATATGTTGCTGATTATGTAAGCCCTGATATTGTTGGGTCCATCCCATAATTTGAGGAAGGAAACATTTCCCTTGTTTTAAGGCAGAAAACAAGGAAGAAAACATTTCCCTTGTTTTGAGGAAGAAAACATATTCCTTGTTTTAAGGAAGAAAACATCTTCCTTGTATTTGGCAAATTGTCAAATGTTTGCTTGAGTCACAAATGACATCAATAGGTTCATTTCATCCCTATAAATAGGGAAGCCTTCTATCATTTGTAACATCACCAAGAGCAAGAGACAAAAACAGTAAGGAAAACATTTGAGTGAGATATAGGTATTAAGTTTAGGATTGGTTTTTTGTAATAGTTGAGTGTGAGAGTTACTCCTCCTATTGTAATTCTGTTCCGGTTATGAATAGAAGACTTTTCCAATCATAACAAGTGGTATCAAGAGCTTGGTTAATCCTGCAGGCCAATCTTTTAAAGTTTCGTAAAATTTTCAGTCAAAACTTTTTTGTCCCAAAATTGTGCTCTGAGTATACCATTAGAAAGATCTCGTTCCGAGGATTCCGAATATATATTTTTCAGAATTTGTTGACCACCGGAAGGCCTCCAAAAGTCCAGTCAAAGTTTCTCTGTCCACCATCGCCGCCGCCGCTCCGCCACCTTCCGGCCACCAGCTCGCCGGAGAAGACGACCGGAGAAACCCGATCCAACCAACCCGCTTTGTCCAGACCAACCCGTTTGACCAGAACCAGATCTGGTTAAAGTCCAATTGCCACATCATCCTTTTGTTGACTCTTTCAACCAACCAGTGGTTAAACCGGCCCGGTTCGGTTTGAATTAGTGCAGCCCGGTTCACTCTGTTTTTGTCCGGTTTTCAGATTGGTCAGACCGGTTCCCTAAGTTTTCGACCATTCCGGATTCAACCGTGAGTCCCGTTTTGCCTGATTCTGCTTCCACAGTCCAGTACAAGCAGATTAGGTGCACTTTATCATGGAGAAATCATCACCGGATACCATGATTCCGCTAACATCCTCAAATTATAACATGTGGAAACCTCGTATGGAGGACTTGTTAAATTTTAAGGATTTAGCCGAGCCGCTCAAAAATAAAGGTGCCAAACCCGACAAGAAGACAGACGAAGAATGGGCAAGAATGAATAGGAAAACGGTCGCAAAAATTCGACTGTGGATTGACCATAGTGTATTCCATCATGTCGCGCAGGAAACGAGTGCTTACAAACTTTGGGAAAAGCTTGGGAGCATGTACCAAGCAAAAACGGCTCGAAATAAAACATTGTTGATGAGGCGATTGGTAAATCACAAGCTACGTAGCGGTACCTCTGTCACAGAACACACAAGTCAGTTCCAAGATCTCGTGAACCAGCTAAGTGCAGCCGAATGGGTTCTCAAAGATGAGGAGCAAGCAATCTTGCTCCTAAGTTCTCTACCTGATAGCTGGGAGACTCTTGTCGTCACTCTCAGTAATTCCGCCCCCAATGGTAAGGTGACCATGCAGATGGTCACGGACTCCTTAATAAACGAGGAGTCGCGAAGAAAAGAAGCCGGGGTAGATCAATCATATGCCCTTGTTTCTGAAAATAGTGGACGCAATGGAGGTAGAAGCGGAGGTAGAGGAAGAGGCCGAGGCAAAGGTAGAGGTCGAGGTCAAAGTAGAAGAAGATCTCAAGTTCGAGGGAGATCACGAGAGCGGGGAAAGTCCTTCGATACCAACACTTGGTTCGAGGGCTATTGTAACTATTGTGGCAACTATGGCCACCAGAAGGTGGAGTGTCGAAAGCTTAAACGGGAGCAGCCTCAAACTAACCAGAGTTCGAGCAAGGAAGATGGTGAGACCATGGTCGCCGTGTCACCAGACATTGCACTTGTTACATGCGGAGAGGAAGCATGCCTACACGTGGGCACAAATGATATTGAGTGGGTGATTGATACTGTTGCATCATTCCATGCCACTCCACACCGGGATTTGTTCAGTACTTATAAATCTGGAGACCACGGCGTTGTGAAGATGGGAAACACCAGTTTCTCGAGCATTGTTGGCATTGGTGATGTGCACATAAAAACCAGCAATGGAAGCTCACTTGTGTTGAAAGAGGTTCGTCATGTTCCGGATCTGAGATTGAATCTGATCTCAGGAGTAGCTCTGGATCGACAGGGGTATGGAAATCTGTTCAAGGATGGTACGTGGAAGCTGTCCAAAGGCTCTATGGTTATTGCTAGAGGACATATTTGTGGTACTCTTTACAAAACCAATGTAAAGTTGGATCGACCGAGTCTCAATGAAGTTGAAGAAGAGACATCGCCAAAACTTGTGGCATAGACGATTGGGCCACATGAGTCTGAAGGGATTGATGACTTTTGCAAAGAAAGAAGCCATCTCAATAGATAAAGACGTAACTTTGGATCCCTGTGATCACTGTTTATTCGGGAAACAACATAGAGTTTCTTTCAGTTCCACCAGAAAGAATCGTTCCGAGTTGCGGAGCCTTGTCCACTCTGACGTGTGTGGACCCATTGAAGAAGAATCTCTTGGTGGTAGCAAATACTTCGTGACATTCATCGACGACGCATCACGGAAGGTTTGGGCTTATTGTCTCAAATCGAAGGATCAAGTATTCGATCGTTTCAAGACATTCCATGCTATGGTAGAAAGGGAGACTGGAAAGAAGCTGAAATGCCTCCGATCCGACAATGGAGGCGAGTACACTTCCCGGGAGTTTTTTGCATATTGTGCTGAACATGGGATCAGACATGAGAAAACGGTGCCACGAACACCACAACATAACGGTGTAGCTGAAAGAATGAACCGCACTATTGTTGAGAAAGTCCGATGCATGCTCAGTATGGCTAAACTGCCAAAGCCATTCTGGGGCGAAGCTGTTATGACAGCTTGTTATCTTATAAACAGGTCACCTTCAGTCCCATTGAACTTTGAAGTTCCAGAAAAGATATGGTCTGGGAAAGATATTTCATATTCTCACTTGAAAGTGTTCGGGTGTAAGGCATTTATGCATGTATCCAAGGAGTTGAGGCAGAAGCTTGATCTCAGATCAACTCCGTGTATCTTTATCGGCTATGGAGATCAAGAGTTCGGATACAGGCTGTGGGATCCCGAAATGAAGAAAGTGATTTGAAGTACAGATGTCGTGTTCCATGAAAACCAGTTTCATGAGTGTGCTTCAACAGTCAACAAACACCGAAGTTATCATGCTCCAGATGATGTCCCTGAATCACCACACATTCCTCTCAACAACGAGGAACTTCATGATAATGTCCATGATGAACAAGAAAACATTGATCCAGCAGATGTTGATGATGATCAAAACGAAGAAATTCTTGAGCAGGGGGAGCCTTCACCCCAAGACGCAGCTGGAAATAATCAAGTTCGACGTTCTGCACGAGGGTTAATCCCTCAAAGGTCATACTCGCCAATAGAATGGATCCTTCTTACCAGCGAGGGGGAGCCAGAGAGCTTTCAAGAAGCTCAATCTCATCGTGAAAAATCCAATTGGCGACAGGCCATGGAGGAAGAAATGAATTCTTTACAAAAGAATCAAACATATGAGTTGGTGAAACTTCCTCCGGGAAAGAAGGCCTTGAAGAACAAATGGATTTTCAAGCTCAAGAAAGATGCTAGCGGAAATATCGTGAAGTACAAAGCAAGGCTCGTAGTCAAAGGTTTCCAACAGAAGGAAGGAATCCACTTTGATGAGATTTTTTCGCCGGTTGTGAAGATGATGTCTATCCGAGTGGTTCTCGGATTGGTGGCAAGTATGGATCTTGAACTTGAGCAGATGGACGTGAAAACGGCTTTTCTGCATAGTGATTTGGAGGAAGAAATATACATGGAGCAGCCCGATGGTTTCCGAATCCCAAAGAAAGAGCATCTCGTTTGCAAGTTAAGGAAGAGTCTCTATGGTCTCAAACAAGCCCCAAGGCAATGGTACAAAAAGTTCGACTCATTCATGCTGAAACATCAATACAAAAGAACAACTGCAGATCATTGTGTGCACTTGAAGAAGTTCCTCGATGGAAAATTTATCATCCTTCTGCTCTATGTGGATGATATGCTGATAGTAGGCCAGGATGCAACTATGATCAACAACTTGAAGAAAGATTTGTCTAAGTTCTTTGATATGAAAGACTTAGGCCCTGCACAACATATCTTGGGCATGAAAATCATTCGTGATCGAAAGGCAAAGAAGTTGTTCTTGTCACAAGAGGAATACGTTGAACGCGTGATCAAAAGGTTCAACATGAAAAATACCAAGCCTGTTGGTACTCCACTAGCAAATCACTTCAAGTTGAGCAAGGAAAGTTGTCCTTCTTCCGAAGAAGAAAAGAAGAAGCGAAAGCAGTGCCCTACTCTTCAGCAGTTGGAAGTTTGATGTATGCAATGGTGTGCACAAGGCCAGACATTGCTCATGCTGTCGGTGTTGTGAGCAGATACTTATCAAATCCAGGAAGAATACATTGGGAAGCTGTCAAGTGGATACTACGGTACCTGAAGGGTACATCCAGACTATGTTTGTGCTATGGGGGAGCTAAGCCGATTTTGGAAGGTTACACTGATGCTAACATGACAGGAGATTATGATAGCAGGAAATCAACTTCGAGTTATACATTCACATTTGCAGGGGGAGCTGTGTCATGGCAATCCAAGTTACAAAAGTGTGTAGCACTATCAACCACAGAAGCCGAATACATTGCCGCAGTTGAAGCTGGGAAGGAGCTTATGTGGCTGAAACGTTTCCTTCAAGAACTGGGTTTCCGACAAGAAGAATACACAGTTCATTGTGATAGTCAAAGCGCTATGGATCTCAGCAAAAACTCGAGGTACCACTCACGCACAAAACATATTGACGTTCGATATCACTGGCTCAGAGAAGCAGTCGAGCAACATGAACTGAAGCTCTCCAAGATCAACACAAACGACAATCCTGCAGACATGCTGACCAAGGTGGTACCGAGAGACAAGTTCGAATTGTGCAAAGAACTTGTCGGCATACATTCAAACTAAAAGCCAGTGTACCCTCCTTCAGGTGTATGGGACTGGAGGGGGAGATTTGTTGGGTCCATCCCATAATTTGAGGAAGGAAACATTTCCCTTGTTTTAAGGAAGAAAACAAGGAAGAAAACATTTCCCTTGTTTTGAGGAAGAAAACATATTCCTTTTTTTAAGGAAGAAAACATCTTCCTTGTATTTGACAAATTGTCAAATGCTTGCTTGAGTCACAAATGACATCATTAGTTTCATTTCATCCCTATAAATAGGGAAGTCTTCTATCATTTGTAGCATCACCAAGAGCAAGAGAGAAAAATAGTAAGGAAAACACTTGAGTGAGATATAGGTATTAAGTTTAGGATTGGTTTTTTGTAATAGTTGAGTGTGAGAGTTGCTCCTCCTATTGTAATTCTGTTCCGGTTATGAATATAAGACTTTTCCAATCCTAACAGATATTCCTCCTCATAATATGTCTTTTCTGAGTTTAGATGATAGTTGGAATCAATTTACTGAAAGAATATTCAAAGAAGAATCATGTCCACCTCATCTAGAAGAAATTGGGAAGCATATCATACAACAATGTCGAGGATTGCCGCTCTCAATTGTTGTCATTGTTGGACTTCTTAGAAATATGGACCCGACAAATGATAATTGGAAGAAAGTTGAGAAAAATTTGTACTCATTCTTTTGTACGGTTTCGGAACAGTGCCAATCAATTCTTTCTTTGAGCTCCAAGTACTTGCCTCAACATTTGAAGGCTTGTTTTCTCTATGTTGGAGGCTTTCCTAAAGATATGGAGATTATTTCTTCGAGGTTGATTAGCTTATGGATTGTTGAGCAGTTCATAAAGGAAAGAAGCTATAAAAGGGTAGAAATGGTCGCTGAGGAGTATCTAGAAGAGTTAATTGATAGAAGTCTAATTTTTGTTGGCAAGCGACGGGCTAATGGAGGAATCAAAACTTGTAAAATTCATGATCTTCTGCGACAGTTGTGCATAAGAGAAGCTCAAGTTAAAAATGTTGTGCATGCCGTAAATGAGAATGTCCCCATTTTGTCAGAAGCCATAAATTATCAACGACGATTGATGATTCCGCTCTGGAAGCATGTTGATCTTCCAAGGTATGGGATCAGTGTTACAAGTACAACCCGCAGCTTGGTTTTTACGGGCTTTTGTTATAGAAGATATACACTTCCTGTGGATCGACCCTATTACATTGTCTCACATTTTAGGCTGCTTAAGGTGTTGGACGTACTTTCAACTGATCATTGTTTCTCTAGTGTAATACCTTAGCTTGTACATTTGAGATATGTTTCTGCAAACATTGACAAAGCTCCTTCACTAGCCAAATTATGGAACATACAGACCATAATTCTTGATACACTAGGTACCAGACACTTGGAGCTCCCACTAGAGATCTGGACAATGTTAGAGATAAGACATCTGGATATGAAATGATCAGTACATATGCCTAATCCTGTTGAGGCAGAAAGTCATAGTATTGGAGAACAACTTTTGTTTCTGAATGACTTGCAAAAGCTTGCGCTCCCTTCCTCTCCTTTTATGGCGGAAATCATAAGAAGAACTCCCAATCTAAAAAAGCTAAAGATTATAGGCAGAGGCGGATCTAGGATTTAAACTTTAGGGGCTCAACCTTTTAAATTTTGTAGCATTGAACCATTATATTTCTAAAGTTATGGGTTCATATTCACTATTTATTGTAATTTTTGTAAATTTTTACACATAAATTTATACTCCGCATCGAAAGTTTGGGGTTCAATTAAACCTCTATTTATAGTGCTCCATCCGCCTTTGATTGTAGGTACATATATGGGTTCTGACTGGTCTGCTTTGCTTGAATGTCTCATAAATCTACGAGGGCTTGAGACACTAATTATTGAAGAATTACTAGGCTGGATTCTGTTCATTCTCCCTAGTGATTTTTGCCCGCCTAAGCTAGAGTAATTGAGATTAGCTGATACTTCGTTGCCTTGGGAAACTATGGTTGTGCTGGCTAATTTACCCAATCTTGAGGTGCTCAAAAGACATCCTGCATTCCATGGAACAGATTGGAGACTAAATGAAGATGTTGTGTTTCAAAGATTAAAGTACTTACGACTTGAATGTGAAGATCTGGAAAGGTGGGAAGCAACTAGTGATAATTTTCCGATGCTTGAGCAACTAGTCCTGTTTGGGCTCCGTAAGCTTGAGGAGATTCCTCAAAGTATTGGAGAAATAATGACATTAAAATTAATCAAAATAGAATATTGTAGCTCGGCAGTCGAGACTAGTGCAAAGCAAATTCAAGAAGAGCAAGAAAGCTGAGGAAATTACATTTTTTTTTGCGCGGATTGCCCTTCGTTTGGGGTGGTCTTTAAATTTGCCCCTCATATTTGTGGTCTTTAAATTATGCTCATCATATTGCTGGTCTTTAATTTTTGCCCTTCGCGTTGCAACCCTGAGCGTTCACGCAGAAATCATGAGGTTTTGGGTTCGAACCCCCGTTCAAGCATAAATTAAAAAAAAATTGCAAGGTAAGGTTTGAGTCGCGTGTATGCCGGACCCAACATACACTTGTTAAGGAATCACTAAAGTTATGCTTGACCCGGCATACTCATGCCTTATGGGCAGACTTGGCATGAGTATGCCGGGTCCGGCATAACTTTAGTAATTCCTTAACAAGTTTATGCCGGGTCCGGTATACTTATGGGCACACTTTTAGTTAAGCCTTAACTAAAAGTCTTTTCCTAGTTATGCCTTATGGGGCAGACTTTTAGTTAAGGCACAGCTAAAAGTATGCCCCATAAGGTATAACTAAAAGTATGCCCCATAAGACGGAACTTCTCTTTAGGGCATAACTAAAAATTTGCCTTATAAGACAAAGTCTATGTCTTAAGGAAAAGTTATGCCTTATGGGTCATACTTTTAGTTATGCTTTATCGGGCATACTTTTAGTTATGCCCCATAAGGCATAACTAGGAAAAGACTTTTAATTAAGGCTTAACTAAAAGTTTACCCATAAGTATGTCGGACCCGACATAAACTTGTCAAGGAATTACCAAAGTTATGCCGGACTCGGCATACTTATGCCAAGTCTGCCCATAAGGCATAAGTATGTCGGATCCGACATAACTTTGGTAATTCCTTAACAAGTATGCCGGTGGGGGCATAGCGAAATTTAAACTCTGCCTTGCTAATTTTTTTTAAATTTTTGACTGAGTGAGGGTTCAAACCTGAAACCCATGGGTTTTAGCCGAAGGGCAAAATATAAAGATTTCAAATATGAGGGGCAAAATTTAAAGATCACCCCAAAAGAAGGGCAATTCTGCGAATTGCCCGGGAAATTATGAGCTTGAAGTTCGAATTACTAGGTACGTTAAAATTCCATCTTTCATTATTAATCATATCTTAATCATATCATATTATACTAAAAGTGAAAAGCTCCTACCTTCGAAGTTGGTTTACCATTTTGCCCCTACACTAAATCAAAATTTAATTAAATATCTAATTACATACTCATATTTTTATTTACGCAAAGGCAGTAGAAAGTCGCCCTTTAACTCCTTAGTTATGGCACATTAATTAAATTCATTCTCGTAACTACGATAGCCTATTGGCTTTCCTACTCCTTCAAATACAAATCTTCTAAACGTTTCCATCATTTACTGTAATAAATATTCTTTAGTATTTAATAGCTCCAAAAATATCTAATTAATTTGATCTTTTCTACTGTCCGTATCAAAGTGCCCTATTTAGGATCTTTAATTTGTCAAGAAACAGATGAATTACAATAGCCTGTTGACTCTCCTATTCCTTCCTATACAAATCTTAAAACTAAACTAAACTTGTCCATCATTTACTACAATAAATATTCTTTATTCAATAGCTCCAAAAATGTCTAATTAATTTGATCGTTTTTACTTTCCCTATTAAAGTCCCCTATTTAGGATCTTTAATTTGTCAAGAAACAGATGAATGTTAAGGGTCAGGACAATCGTGGGTTCATTGAGGAGAGTTGGAAACAGATGGATTATTTTTTGCTTAAATTTATTTTATAAGTTGCTTGTTTTCACCTTTCCTTACCTAAAGTCCCCTATTTAAAGTAGGGCGGCAAAAATACCGAAAACCAAAAATCGGATTGAACCGAATTAATTCGGTTTTTCGGTGTTCGGGTTTTCGGGTTTTTGGGTTTTTGGTTCGGGTTCGGTTTCAATTTTCAAAAATTTCGGGTTTTCAGTTCGGTGTTCGGGGTTTAGTGTTCGGTTTTTCGGGTTTTTGATTTTAAACCGAATTTTATGTATTAGCCCAAAAATATTAAATAGTCCAAGCCCATGCCCATTAAATTTAAGCCCAAAAGAAATAGAACTCAAACCCTCTTTCAATCTAATTTCCTTTTTAAGATTTCAAAAGGAAAGTGTTAAATATAATAGCAGAGTCCTTTTACTCCTGTCTTAGTAACGCTCTTTTAAGCAAATTTAAAGGTAGCTATTACTTATAGTTAACTTGTTTGACCCAAATATTTGGGAAAAAAACTGGAAGTTCTTCTTCTTTTGGAAAAAAATTGAGACTTAGGACGTGATCAAGTTCAAAAAAAAAAATAATGATGGTCTAAGTCTGCCAGGCCGAGTCAAAATATACTTACTAAGGAAAAGTACTTTTTTTGTAGAATTGACATTCAAATGGAGTAATTTCAGAGAGTAAAATTTTGTTTATGGCAATGCTTTTGTTAGAATTATAAAAATATTTTTGTTTGGCTTATCTTTCCGAAAGATAATCTAGAGTGAAAATTACAAAATATGACATGTAAATATTTATTTTACACTTAGTATTTTTTAAAATTTATATAAATAAATGATGATCTGATATAGTTATTATGAGATATACATTACTTAAATTCTTCAATTTCATTTAACTAAAATGTAAAAACTGAAATCATCAAATTGTGCGAGAGCAGAGTTACGTGACTTCGGCCATAGATTTGTTATCAACAATGTATGATATAGTTTTTGTCATCAATGTTGAAATGGTCTGATAAACGTAAATATTGATAGTAAATTTTGTTGAGAAAAAATTAAAAGTAACTTATGCTTCTTCAAAGGAGAAGCTATATTTTCCAGTTCTTTCACACATAAAACACCGAATTGAAAAAATCGAAACCGAACCGAACCAAACTTCAAAAAACCGAAACCGAAAGAACCGAACTGAACTAGTTTGGTTCGGTGTTCGGTGTCCACTTTCAAAACACCGAAACCAAAATAGCCGAACCGAAGTAAGGGAAAACCGAACCGAAGAACCGAACGTCCACCCCTAATTTAAAGTCACCAGTGAAAGGCTATTGAATCAGCAAACGGCAAACCGTCTTTTACTTGATGATCAGTGCAGATAACAATGTGGTTAAGCTAAACAAGCAAGGGACTTGATACTTTGTTACCAGGCGGAAAATGAATTCAAGTTGCTTCTTCTTCCATGTCTAGCTCCTCTGCTACAGTTTTCTTTTATGTTCTTCACTTTCATTGTTGCAATTTTGATCATACAAATGACTCTACTCTTTCAATTATAAGACAAAATTCAAGTGAAGGCGTTGAGTTGCTAGCAAACTATTGATGGATAACGCTTGCCTTATGAAAAAGAAGCTTTTTCTTGATAGATTCTATATATGTTTATAGAACAGAGTGGCTGATGTTTGTGTATAGCACTAGATTTATTTTGTTTAAATTGTTGTGATGTATTACAATTCTTTTACAACAAATTTTACAAAGAGATCGAATAATGACAATCATTTGTTTTTATATTATTGTCTTACATTCTTTTTTGTCTGTCTACCTTTTGGTCTAGAGTTCTTTATGCACCTCAGGTAACTCTTCCCTTATAATAGTTGCAGTTCATGTTGTGGTGTGTTTTTATGGAAAATGAGAAAATGTTTTACTTAATGAATTACAGTATTTTCTTTTGTCACCATCATGAATTCGTTATTAATGTATTATTTACATGAACTGACTATTTAGTTTCATAGTCTTAACTCTAGATTCATGTCAATTGTAATTGAATTTTATTTGCCAACACAAGACATTTAGGATGTTAGAAGTATCCAATTCACAAATTTTCTTTTGGAAATTTGCTCATATCCATCATCATAAACTGCTTCTTGATACGTTAGAAAATATACTAATAATATACTATTTCGCATGATTGAGTTAGTTATGAGTCGTTTTACTGTTATTGCCTCTAATTTACTAAGACCGTTTTTTCTACTTCTTTTTCTTACTTTTATATTGTTTAATTTAGGAGAATTCTCTTAAAGCTCAAAACATAATTTTTAATTAATATTTATGAAATTCCTTAAATTTTTAGATTCATACGATAGGGTACACGCGCAACGCGCGTACCCAGACACTAGTTATACTAAAAGTGAAAAGCTCCAAATGTCAAAGTTGAATTACCAAAATACCCGTCAATTGAATGACCACTTTACCCTTACAAAATTTATTATTTCATAAACCAATACATTAATTTGCTTCATTAATCGGTGGAGAATTTGAAAAGTTACAATGAATAGTTTAATATAGACCAAATTCATTTACAGAACTCAAAGGTGTATGTGACTAGCCATTTCCCATGGCTACTAAAGGACCTAATATTCACACTGAAATGCAACCGAATTTTGCTAAAAATTCTATATGTAACATCATGACCAGTTTATCATGATAAGGCCGCATGTACTGAGTAAAGTCATATTATCCATGTGAGGTGAATTGTCAATTTTTCTGAATATTTGTGTATGCAGTATTGAAGATGAGATTGAGAGAACACCACCAACTCACAAAGATGGATGACGTGCAGTGCGTTTAATAGCAACAAATTAAAGTAGGAAGTGATTGTCCAGGAAGCAGTTGTAACAGGAAGTTTGAAGCCCAGATTAGCAAAGAGAATTGCTTAATTGAATTACTATATGTAGTTGTCTCTCCGAGTGTCTGTTTTGCTTAATTTTGATAGCTGATGTTATTGGTACCTTGGGACGTATGTCCAAAACGAAGTTGATGTTGTAGGAACCACGACGCGTACATAACTCTACTTTTGGTTAATAAAATGCTTGTTTATGACCAAAAAAACAAAGGTAGGAAGTGATCTGTCTTTCAGCCATTCTCACTTGAACATTCCCATTCTTTTGTAATTTCATTTCCAATAGTTTTAAAAAGTTCATTATGCAATTGTGAAAGTTTGGTGTTGTAAAGTTTTAGTCATTATGGCGTTTGGAATTCAATAACAAGTAATTCTTCTTTCATGCACTTTGTGTCTTTCCATATAATTTACCTTTCTAATAATTTAAGCATCTCTTTCTATGTGTCTCAATGTAATCTGCTTGTTTTGAATTGTATTCCACATGCCAAATAGAATTCCCATCTTGCAACTCCGTTTCTTGATAGCATTGAATTATTAGTTACACCTCATAGAGAAAGCACTTTCTGGTATCAAATTATTAGCATAATTTTTCGGTTGCAAAAAGCCGCTAATATTTCTATCTTACTAATATCCTATACTTGCTTAATTGCTTTTAAGCATCTTAAGAGTATAGAAAAATAGTTAACGTATAAAAGTTAAACCAAAATTATAATAAACTGTTCACGTAAATGACATAGCGACATTTTTGGTGCAAGAAGATGAATTAACAAAAGGGCAATAGCTTGATGATCTTCCTTGAAATTTAATGCTATCGGTTATATATATAAAAGGGATAATTGTAACACCTCGTGCATTCAGGCTAAGATTTGACTCGTAAGACGAGGTATGATGAATCCAATTTGAATAGTGTATAAATGGTGTTTGAAGCCCAATCAAGACATGAGAAGAGTCCTTGAGCAAAGGAAAGTCAGAAGCTAACCCTACGAAGCGTGTTTTCAAGTGAGTTTGCATCATATCTCAATTAAAATGAGTATACGGAAAAATATGTAAGGAATTTGGGAAAATTTCCTCCTTGAAAGTTGTAGATCTTTGAAATACCTTTCCAATGGTATATTATGGAGGTCAAACAAATATTTGTACAAAAAGTTATACCCGTTTTACTAAAACAGTGTTCTGCCGATTTACGGTGGAATCTACGGGCCATAAAAATTATACGGGCCGTAGATTTGGGCCGTAAAACTGTTCCAGAAATCCCAAATCATTGTAATTGATTTACGGGATAACTACATGATATAACAAACATATAGTGGGTATTAACATTTAGTAGCTATAGTTTAACTTAATTACTTCTCATAGCAAACATTTGTGTATTAATACTATTTAGTAACTATATATATATATACACACACAAAATAGAATACTCATCTCACTATTCACTTCCAACCCATCCCTCCCATTTTTCTCCCCGCCCCCTCTTCTCCCCACTGATCCGCCGCTTGCCACCACCGCCGTCGGAGCTCCGGCGAAAATGCCGTGCCCTTTTTTCCACTGCTCCGGCGAAAATGCCAAAATGCCGTGCCCTTTTTTCCACTGCTCCGGCGAAAATGCCGTGCATCTTCTCCGGCGAAAATGCCGTCCCTCTTCTCCCCACTGCTCTGGTCAGATCCGGATTCGCCAGAATACCGACGGATCTAAGCATTGTTGGAAGCAAAAAAGAAAAAAAACTAAGATCTATGCCAGAAAAAAAGAAAAAAAACTCAGATCTACGTCGAAAAAAAAATGTCCAGATTTTCGCTGTATTCGCCGGAATTTTTTCCGGTCAGATTGTATTCGCTGGAAGTTTTTCCGGTCAGATCTGGATTCGCCAGAATTTTTTCCGGTCAGATCTGGAAAAAGTTCAGATTTTTGCTTTATTTTGTTGTATATTTACCGTGTATACAATGTTTTTCGCTTGTATTTATTGTATACATACCGGAAAATATGGCATCTTTGTTAATTTTTTGGTGTATGAATGTTTTATACTGTATTTTTCGCCTGTATCTGTTGTATACATACCGGAAAATATGATATATTTGTGTAATTATTGGTGTATATGTATTCAGTTTTTACTCGTTGTATTCATGAAGACAACAAGCCAATTTATGAATACAGATAGTTATTTCATGAATACAGTGAAAAAAAAATTGTTGTATTCATGAATACAGCTAAATAAAAAATTGAATACACATGTGGGAGCTAGGCTGATTTGCTACAGAACGTAAATATTGAAACATTAGCTATGCACTTTGATTAAACCCCAAATGTTTGCTATTTATGTAAAATGCCCTTGATTTACGGTGGGATCTAAGGTCCGTAAAACTTTTACAGGCCATAAAATGGGGCGTAAAACAGGTCCGACAGCAGTTTTAAAACTTCGTTTTAAGGTTTTTTCACTTCATTCTTCACACCCCCAAGCCCTAGAATGACCTTCTATTCTCTCTCATCATCAAGAACACCAAGGTAAGCCTATTCTAATAATTCCAAGTCAATTCTAATATATATCCTTGTAATCTAAACAAGAAATCATCATTCCTAACCTAGGGTTTCAAGAAAACCCATCTTAAGGTTCAAGATTCAAGATTTTGGATTTTGGAAACCTTCTTCAAAGTTCAAGTCTTTAATTTAAGTTTTGGAGCATTACCAGGTATGTACGGTTGCTATCCACGTGTGGGAACACTAGTGTTCTTCCCCATGCTTCTTATTCCATAAAGTATGAATCTTTACGAAAACTAGGGTTTCTACACCATGTTCATGACAATCCTAGGTCCATATCCATGAATAGGTTATGTATGAATTGCTATTATTCTATCATTGTGTTCTTAATAACTCCATATGATTATTGAGAATCTGTCCGTAATCCATGAACACCCATATCTCGTATTACATGGGTTCTTGCATGCATGTTTTTAAACAAAAATGCTTATTTCATGAATATCCTACATGTCTACAAGTTTTCGAGCAATGGTATTATATAATTATCTTCATGCCATGATTCAAGATACATACATGCTAATTACAAGTTATTTCATGAAACCATGATTACAAGTTATTTCATGAAACCATGTTTACAAGTTATTTCCTGAAATCATGATTACAAGTTATTTCACGAAAATCATGGGCTTCTTAGCCAACTATATCATGTTCATGTTTTTGGGAGTTGCGCAGATTACCGAGAAGGTTTCATACCTGAAACTACGTATGCCAACGTAGGATAAGGATCGCTCAGCCCAGTAGGACGATTCCTTCATATTTTCCCCATTGAGGGATTTGGATCCATTCATGTCATGTTCACGTCTTGTATCCCGGCAAGGTACAAGACGGTTTAGCTGGTCGGGCAGAGATCAGACGCCACGTGTCAATGTGGTGGTTACATGTCGGTTACATTAATGCTTTCCTAACTTTTAAAATGTTTTTTTATCCATGTTATATATGTATTTATGTCCATGTCAGATACACATGTTCATGACCAGGTTTCAGTTTCAGTTCCAGCTCTCATCATGTTATTTTATGTGTCATGTTTATTTCATTCAGTTGCTTTACATACCAGTACATTCAATATGCTGACGTCCCCTTTCTATTGCCCAGGGGCCTGCATTTCACGATGCACGTACAGATACACAAGACGACAGATCTACTCCCTAGGACCACCCACGTATCAGCTTTTGGTGAGCCCCATCTTCTTCGGGGTTTAGTCATTATTTACTTTATGTTAGTTATGCATTTAAGGTATGCTGGGGGCCTTGTCCCGACAGTTACGTTTAGCAGTTCAGACTCATGTTAGAGGTTTCATAGACTAGACAGTTAAGTTATGTCAGATGTTTAGAGTCGTATAGCCATCTTTGGCTCATTATCTATGACAATCCACATTCATGTTTTCTTAAAACAAGTTTTTTATTTGATAATTATGATATCCCATGTTTAGGCTCATCATGATTATGTCATATTCCGCTTATGTATGCCTCATGATGATTCAGCAAGCCATGTAGTTCGCTCGGTCACATGCAGTAAGGCACCGAGTGCCATGTTACGTCCAGGGCATGGTTCGGGGCGTGACAATAATTCCAAAGCTTTTAAGGGTAAGGCTACATTTTTTTTTTCCGATAATGAGATATTGAGTTAGCTAAACAGGGATTTACATTCATTATTTAGCAAAACATAACAATTTTCTTGTCTTTGTTTTGTAACTCGAACATATTCTTTTAAAAAATTGCACATCTACATAGATACACGCGCAACCCGTGTGCCCAAGTGGGAAGTCTCTAATTTAAAAATTGAATTACTAAAATGCCTATTAAAAGTTGATGAGTTTTTATATTCTTTTTGCCCTTTAATCGAACACTATTCTTATATAATATATTTGGATAAAAAACGTAAATCTGCATTATAATAAATAATAAAAATGTAAATTAGAGCAATAACGCAATCAACCTTTTAAGTTACCTACTTTTTTTATGCTCTTAAAACTACACTAATTGTAATTATAGTCTATATTGGAGATTTATGTGTTACAATTACTACTCCCTCCATTCTATAATAAGTGACTCTTTTAGCTCATGCACTTCCTTTAAGAAATTGCTTACTCATAGAAAATTATGAATATGTTTACTTACCCCTAATTAATGCTTAGAAAAAGAAAAGTTATTTAAGGATTCTTGATTATAAATAAGGATAAGTTTGGAAGAATAGGATTAATTTCTTTTTGAAATTCTAAAGCGTCACTTATTTTGAAACAAAATAAAAAGTCTAAAAAGTCACTTATATGCAATGGAGGGAGTAATATTTTATGTGATAGATTAAAGAAGTTTAAAGGTCACCTTCTTTATAGGCCCTTTAATTTGCCCACGTAGTGCAAAGTCTCCATTTCTCTATGTTATATGTTCTCCTTTCTCAATGTTTATCTCCATTCATTTTCTATCTGAGCTTATTATGCTCAATATTTTTTTTATTTTTCATATTTTATTTATGTTCATGTGCGGTATAATTGTTTTTCTAAATATTTTAGGATAAACATGCAACGCACGTTCCCACGAACTAGTTTTTTTTAAAAGAGTCAATTCCACTTTACCTCCTAATATTTATGGGTTGGGAAACTATATCCTCTTCACATATTGAATCAAAACGATAACCCCCTTATCAAATATTATCCGGTGAGAATTTTCAGTTTTTAGTAAAGATCTTTTTTTTTTTCTTTCTAAAATTGAATTTCAAGAATTTTTCTTCCCTAATTTTAATGGGTTGGATATGATTGGTGTTTGAGGTCTTAGAGTTTTTGGAAAAAAGATTGTATGAACCAAATTTTAAAAAATTGTTGGTATTTTCTTCAAGAGCTTCGAATTCAGTTTTCCAATATTTTAAACTCAAAAACTAGAGTTATGCATTCGTTTGCATGAATAGAAAAAACTTTTGCGGTGCCTTTTTTTTTCCTCTCTTAACCAAACTGCATTAAAATAAAGCTTTTTCGTTTTTGCAACAATTGAAGAACTTTTCTTCAATAAAATTTGGTTGATAAATGACTACAGGACTAGGAAAACAGTAGCGATGTCTCGAAGTGTTTTAGTTGTTGGGAAGGAGCTCAAAAGGGTTAGAGCATTTAGACCTAAGTTGTGGTAGGTGCACATGAGAGAATTCAAAGATGACCCAAAGGTAATATTAGAGGAGAAAATTAGGTAGATTGTTGATGTGCAATTAAAACACAAAGGTTTAAGGGAAAATAACACTCTATGTCTATTTGGATAAAATATTTACCGGAGATGGTTCATATTTCTAATATTACCCGAAATGACCATTTTATACATTATTATACATTTTTATACCATAAGTGTATAAAGTTGTATATCGTGTGTGTAAACACTGTTGCCAAAAAAAAAAAAGTTGGCTATGCGGATGTAATTTAAAAATATGGCTACATGGATGTAAGATTTTATGTTGGATTGTATATTATTAAAATTATCCCATGCAAATAAAACGAATGCCACGTAACTTGAAATTTATTGCTATCCTAACAGAAGTACATTATTTACAACAGAATAAGTGAATGGACAATAATAAGAGTTACATATTTTGTATTTTAATTTTAGAAAGAAAAAAAAATCTTTACTCAAAAAAAGAAAATTCTCATCGGAAAATATTTGATAAGGGGGTTATCGTTCCCATTCAATATGTGGAGGGGGTATCATTTCCTGACACATAAATGTTAGGGGAGTAAAGTGGTATTGACTAAAAATAAATAAGTATACTAGCTGCTTTTATTGAGGAGGGTTAGCCATATCTTAAATTAATATGTTCATCTGGTATTACTGTTTTCTTTCATTTCCTGTTTTCACCTTCCAAAAGAGCTTGTAAACTTTGACTTTCTAATAATCATAAAAAAAAAAAAAAACAGTTTTTCTTTTTCTTGGTTGTTTGAAAGGCTGGATTAACTATAAACAATATATTAAGTGATAATGAGCAACAACAACATAATCTCAGAAGGATTTTATTTGGTTATATATAAGAATAATACCTCTATTCTTATTGATCAAAATTGGCAATTGTCATGGAAATACTAGTTTTTCCACCCGAACCAAGGAGGATTATCAGTAGTTACCGTCTAAACTTTAACAAACATTACACCAGCATATTTAATTTGTACAGCAACTAAGATGTGTTTGCTAATCTTGATTATGACAATTTAGTGCCCCAGAGATACAAAAACATGGGAAGAGTAACAGAATATACTTGTTTGATATAGAAGTGTAATGTAGAGAGTTGATTGTGGAATGAAGCTCTAACAAAATTATTTCATATGGTTTTAATGGGAGGAAAACAGGATTGGAGAGTAACTTCTAGCTTTGTGAAAGTTGGAAAATCTTCTGATGTTTCGTGGAGTTAACACTGAGTAAATGAGATGTAGTAGCATTTTAAATCTCTTTTGATTTATTATGACTTGGAAGATATGGTGACACAATTGGGGAAAATGTGCAATCATAAGAAAAGACTAACGGAATTTGAAAAAGAAAAGTTAAAATATTCTTTGTACCTTGTATATTAGTCTTGAAGGTAACTTGCTATTTATGTTGAGATGACATATACAAAGCTAGAATAGTTGCTGTTTATCCATAGAACACTCTGAAAAGCAAGTAAACCATAAATCTGTTATCCAAATTTATCTAGTTTAAAATCAAACAAATCTTTAGATTATGTACTATATGTACACCCTATATCCCGTCTTCAATGCAGTGATCCAAACAAAACATAAGTACTAAATACCTTGCATTGTAATCCGAAAATAATTTCGTCAGCGAACAAAACGATTCCTTAATTAGTGTCTTTCTCTTAACTTCAACTTTTATACTTCATTTAGGTTGTAAATTGTAATGAAAGAGCCAAGGGATCATGTATTTTCTACACAAACTTTTCAAAATTCAGATTTATCATTTTAAACCGCTAAATAGAATACTCCATTAAATAAGACATTATAAGACTTGCAGGGGCTCTCTGTCTGTTAGGGTGTTGGAACTAAATGAGAGATTAGAATCCCATTCTTAATCCTTCTTCCTGATTAATAGTTTGATTAAGTAAGTGAAACAATTTGTTTTTCTTGTTTAGTAGTGTGAACTGGAGCTGGACTGCATTGTGTGATCATTTGACCCAGTGGCACTCCATCAATTACTTAATTAAAGATGATGATAAAAAGTTAGTGCGCTACACCTCGTCTCATAATTAAACTGCTATAAGAAAAGAGTTACCCCTTTGAATTGGAAATTATTAAGGCCTGGATCTCATATCTATATTACTATTAATTAAGTGAAACAATTTGATTTCCTTGTTTTGTAATGTAAAGTGGGCTAGAATATGTTCTCATTTGTCGACATACCAATTGGAAATCCATTCAAGTTTGTTAATTAAAAAAATGATAAAGGTGAGTACACCAAGTCTTTGTCCCCCATTTAGAAAAAGGGGGAGATGAAAAATAAACCATTTGGACAAAAACCTCTAGCCTAATAATGACTAAGCTACTGAACCGGGGAGATTAAATCCATCAGCACTGCTTTAGTTATTCAAGAAAACTGCAACAACCGTTAACTCATATTATCTCGAACAAATTTTAGCCCCTCAAACTCAATGAAATGGCTTATGCTTCTCTTTCATCACTTACGTATACATTGGAGCAACTCTTGCAACCTAACCAATGTTTGGTTTGTGGAAACTGTATACAACAACATGCTGAATCTGCTTATCAAAGTCTATCTGCTGTGCAAGTTTTTCTTGAGGATACTACAAAGGAAGCCAAAGATATTGAAACACTCAAGTTTATAGAAAAGAGGATCAGAGATGTAGTCTACAAAGCAGAAGATAGAGTTGATTCAAGCCTGAGAAGCGTCATTCTAGCGGATAATGGAGACGACCGAGAAAGGGCTTATAGATCCTTCTATGAAGAATTGCTAGAAATGGAAAAAGAAGTTTATTTTCTCACGAAAGAGGTGATGCTGATCGAGTTTAACAATCATGAAAGCAAGTCAGCAGAAGCAACTGCTACTACTTCATCATCAAGAAGGTATGCAACTGAGGACAACATCGTAGATTGCCTCACTGCCCAAACAGATGAGTTAATTGTCATACCAATTGTCGGTATGGGCGGTATAGGTAAGTCAACTCTTGCTAGGAAAGTTTATGATGATTCATCTATTCGTTCTCGATTTGATAAACATGCATGGGTCACTATCTCCGAAGAATACAATGAGAGATAAATGCTTCTTGAAGTTGTCTCCTCAACCACTGGAAGCAATCAAGAAATGAGCAACGATCAATTGATGGAGATTGTGTTTAGAGGTCTGAAGCGTAGGAGATTTCTAATTGTCATAGATGATATTTGGAGTACTGAGGCTTGGGACGAAATGCGAAGAATATTTCCAAATGATGACAATAAAAGCTGAATTCTATTAACCACGCGGCTCACATATGTTGTTGATTATGTCAGCTGCCCTGATTTTCTGCCTCATAGTATGTCTTTTCTAAGTCTAGATGATAGTTGGAATCTATTCATCGAAAAATTATTCAGAAAAGATCCTTGTCCTCCTCTACTAGAAAAAATAGGGAAGCATATTGTACAACAATGTCGAGGATTACCTCTCTCGATGTCGTCGTTGCTGGACTTCTTGGAAAAATGGACCCAACGCATGATAATTGGAAGAAAGTTGAGGAAAATCTGAACTCATTCTTTGGTACGGTATCTGAAAGGTGACAATCGATTCTTTCTTTGAGCTACAGTTACTTGCCCCAATATTTGAGGGCTTGTTTCCTCTTTTCCTGAAGATAGGGAGATTGGTGTTTCCAAGTTGATGGGGCTATGGATTGCTGAGCAATTCGTAAAGGCAAGAAGCAATAAAAGGTTAGAAGTGGTGGCAGAGGAGTATCTACAAGACTTAATTGATAGAAGTTTAATTTTGGCTGGTAGACAAAGGATTAATGGAAGCATGAAAACTTGCAAAATTCATGATCTTCTTCGCCAACTATGCATAAGAGAAGCTCATACTGAAAATATTATGCATGTCAAGAATGTGAATAACCTCACGTTCTCAGAAGCCATAAATGATCAACGGCGAGTGATTGTTCTGTCTAAACTTCTAGAGAGTCCTGTTTATCCTACAAGGCATAGCAGTGGTATTACAAGTATAACCCGCACCTTTGTTTCAATGGAATATTTTCATTTTGATTTTCCAGAACGGTTTTGTTCCATTGTTTCACAGTTCAAGCTGCTTAAGGTGTTGGACGTATCATCAATGGATTACAATTTCTCTTATGTAATACCTCAGCTTGTACATTTGAGATATGTTGATGCAAGAATTGATGAAGCTCTTTCACTAGCCAAATTGAGGAATCTACAGACCATAATTCTTTATAATCCTGAACGGACAGATTTGGAGTTCCCACTAGATATCTGGACAATGTCCGAGATAAGACATCTAGATATTGGATTGCCACTATATATATCGAGTCCTCTTGAGGCAGAAAGTCATATTGTTGGACAACAACCTTTGTTTCTCAATAACTTGCAAACACTTGTTCTCAATTCCTCTCCTTATGTTGCGGAAATCATAAGAAGAACTCCCAATCTAAAAAAGCTAAAGATTGTTGATGTATTTATGCGTCCTTGACTGGCGTGCTATTCTTAATTCTCTCATTCTTCCTAAAGGAGCTGGAGACACTACAAATAGAAACAAATGACGACCCCATTGACCCGATGGTTCTCTCTGGGGATATTTTCTCTCCGAATCTCAAGCAATTGATATTATCAGAGACTAGTCTACCATGGGAAGTTATGGGTTTGCTGGCTAAGTTACCCAATCTTGAGGAACTCAAAGGGAATTATGGATTCGATGGAACAGATTGGAGACTGAATGAAGTTGATGTGTTTCACAAATTAAAATATCTGGAAATTATGTTCGGAAATCTGGAAAGGTAGAAGCAGGTAGTGATACTTTTCCGATGCTTGAGCAACTATTATTGACTGGGTTGTATAAACTGGAGGAGATTCCCCAGAGTTTTGGAGAAATAATGACACTAAAATTGATCCAAATACGCCATTGCGGCTCTGCTGTGGAGGCTAGTGCAAAGAAAATTCAAGAAGAGCAAGAAAGCTATGGAAATGATGAGCTTCAAGTAATGGTATGTTAAAATTCCATCTTTGATTATTAGTCAATTCTTAATTAATATGTTCATGTGGTCTTTTCTGTTTTCTTTCATTTCTTGTTTTCACCTGCTAAAAAGGCTTGTAAACTTGGACCAGTAATAAATATCGAAAGAACAGTTCGTCATAAAGGTTGGATACAAATGTCAACAACATCATATCATATTTATACTATATTAAAAGCATGAACTCCTTAACTTGAAATTTAAATTACATAAATACCCTTAACTTATTGCTTTAAAAAATAAAAATAAAATAAAAAAACAAAACAAAACGTATAGACGCCTGCCTTCTACCGCTCCTCTGTCACGGACGCCTCTTTGACTTGGCATCCCTCTAACTATCATCTTCTGAATAGTTGCACCCTTTGATTTCAATTTCTGTATAAAATCAGAACCCCGGCACTTCTCCCTAACTTTTTCATCTTCTCTGTTAGCCCAGCATGTTTGGTCACGTAACTCTCCTTCAACAAACTGCCATATCCTTTCAATAGTCAACTTCTTCTCATAGACGTTTTTCACAATTGTCCTTGATGGTCACATCTTTGGTCCCGTTACTATTCCTTCCATCTATTTTCCCCGCTAAGTCCTTGGTCATAACTATCTCCGATCCGTAGAAATCGAGTTGTAAGTTCACTTTTATTTATGTAGCAAAAAACATGTCTACAGTTTTCCTTGAACTATAGATATATATAGACATACATAGGAGTACTAATTTTCGTTGTTTAGATGGCAGGTAGTCCCAATGTGTATCTAGGGAGCAGAATGTGGGAGCAGCAAAAGCAAAGGTGGGAGCGGCAAAAGCAAATACTCTTGGACTTAACCAAGAACTCTCGGAAGTAGAGCAACAACTCGGGGGCTTAAAGCGGAAAAAAAAGACCAACAAAGATCTAAGCTAATGTTAGAATGCTGTAATTTTCCTTCAACAAACTATCTATAGTCTAAATCCTCAATTTTTCTATTAAAAGTGATAAAAACATGTATGTCATCTCTTAGTTTTTATGCAGTTATTGTAGGTGATGTTAAATATGTCCTGTTTGAAACCCGTTAATTTGATTCCTTACATCTTATAGCTATGGCGGGCAATGCATCTAATTCTGCAGAACACAAGAAGTAATGCAGTCAGAGAGAGTTAACCTGAGGCTTGAAGAAGCAATAAACTCATGACAGAACAAAAAAAAAATGCTGAGGAAACCAAAGAGATCGGATGCTAAATATTGTTCAATTTCCCTTTTTTCTTTCATGCTCAATTAAGCCTTTAAGGCACAAAACATTGACCAAATTGTTTGTCACTTAGCTTCTATGTTTAGTTTCTGTGTTATTTATGTGCTTATGCCTTTGAGGTACAAAATAATTCATTATTTCAGTCCTCGATTTTAGTGGCTGTGATAGTAATGCAAATTCCTTTCAGTTTATACGTCACATATCCTGTCTTCATTCATGCTTAGTCTATCAGGAAAATATCCTTTTAAGATCCTGTGGTGCAAGTTCACTATGGGACTTTTTCTCGACTTCAACTTCAACTTGAAATACTCTTTTTTTCCTAAAGTACAACAAACAATTGTGGCTTATATTCTTGTTCTAGAACTGTCAAAATTCAGAGTACCTGATTTTCCAAAATGTTAATTTGGCAATATCAGCATATAGGGATACATGTTGCACCTGTAATGGAAATGCTACGTCAGAGTCCTTTTTCCTTAGTTACTGCAGTCAATTTTATGTTGTTGAGTGCTTGTCTTTCCTAATTTCTTTACCATTCAGCTCACAATAATATCAAAATATTTGAGATCTTATCCTGCTTGGTTGCTTATTTCAGGTCCTTCAGTTTGCAATGGTATATGAAGAGTGTTTATTCATTCATTTTTATATCAATTACTCTGTCGATCTCGTGGTCATATCCATGTTCCTTCGTACAATTCTACTTTAAATGGTTGCTACTGTATTTTTTAATCAAGAAAACTCAACTTTTTGTTTGTTCATGGAGAAGAAAAGGACTTTGGGTTGAATTTCATTTTTAATAACCACTAACATGTTTTCTTCCATGGCCAACTTAACGTTGGTCTACCAAGTGGGATATCAGTGCGGATAACAAGAGTTTCAGTTATGATAGAGCAACTGAAACGGATGAAAGGTACATATATATACATGGATTATCGTCTATAAGGAAATATTACATGAGATATGTATATCATAAAAGCAAAATAATTAAGTAAAATCTGTTGGTGTGCAAACAAAGTACCACATTGGTAGTTGGAAAGAAAAATGAGCTATTTATAAGGAGTTGGATACTCTTAATGATGTGAGGCCTTTTGGAGAAAACCGTGCGAGCTTGGCCCAAAGCGGACAATATCACATCATGTTAAGAGTATCAATGGACCATTTAGCCCAGCAACTGGTATCAGAGCTAATGGTTTGGCGGGGCGAGTATGAAGATGGCGAAGTGTGGCGTGGGGTCTGGCTAAGTGCCTTTGCCAGTCTATGGGCTGGTTTGCGACATTTACGCATAGCTTTGAAGACGTATACACAGCCTTTGGGCTTCGATGACCGTAAATACTTTGATGATGTGGGTGACACACAGACATGTTATATCTCTGACTCGTGAGTTATGGTAATGAGTAATGTGGAACTTAGTTCGAGGGGTAGATTGTTGGGTGTGCAAACAAAGTACTTTTAAAGAGTTGGATACTCTTAGTTCGAGGGGTAGATTGTTGGGTGTGCAAACAAAGTACTTTTAAAGAGTTGAATACTCTTAATTATGTGAGGCCTTTTGGACAAAACCGTGCAGGCTTGGCCCAAAGCGGACAATATCACATCATATTAAGAGTGTCTTTGGACAGTTTAGCCCAACAAAATCATCACATGTATCTAATTACACTTTGATTGTTCATCTTCGTAGGTTCAGACAATGTCCAATCATCTCGATATCGACAAACTATGTGACCAAACGACAATCCACATTAATTATTCACATAAACTTTTACTTTATTATCTTTCTTGTATCGATATTATTTACTGAAAATGTGAACTACATGATTTGGCATATACGTGCAGCGCACGTGCCGAGAAACTAGTTATACTAAAAGTGGGTAGCTCCTACATCTAAAGTTAGATTACGATTTTGTCCCTGCAATAAATCAAAATGTCATAAAACATCTAAATAAATACTAAATGGTACTATTTTAATTACCTGAAATTTGATTTACACGTTCAGTAAGCATTTTCCACACTGTATTGAATACAACCTAATTTAATGTCTAATTAAATAGTGATAATTAAATTGCATAAAGGGTGAGCGAATAAGAAGTTCAACAATCCTATTTTTATGCTCCACTCAATTACACGTTCAGGTGCGGTTCTCCCAAAATGTGTGCAGCTAAATGATTAAATATGTAACTTATAATATTTATCCAATGTCCCTTCGTTAATCCCAAAACTTGAGGACTTTAAGGGGTAGCAATAAATAGTTCAAATTTGTCCACATTCATGTGCAAAACTTAAAATGGTATCTGAATCGTCATTTTCCTCGATTATTTAGGAACCTAATGTTGACAATTTATTTCCACGGCAAATTATCATCTCCCACAGATCCGTATATTTATATATATATATATATATATATATATATATATATATATATATATTAATCATTGGGAGAAAATCATTTTCGCCCCCCAATTTTGCTTTAAAAATCAAATTCCCCCCTCAACTTTGAACAATAGTCGTTGTTACACCTCGTAGTCGTGTACGTGAAATCTATTAGGCGTTCTAGACGTGGAGCATTTATCTCATGGTTACGAGGGTTTGAGTTCATATAATAAGCTATGAAAGACTCTGGGACCAAGCAAATCAAGGAAAATAAGTTTGTTGAAAATTTGAAATAGGATTTTGAGTCAACTTTGGAGAGATATATCTCTATGTATATTAGGAGTTTTAAAGTGTTTCAAAATCCTAAAATGAAGTTTGTCGAGTCTAGTTTCTAATGCAACAAACCACTCGTCGATAGGACATCGGAGTAGAGAATTATAGACGTTACAAACTGAGCTGTCAACGTAGAAACAGGGCTGCTACAGTACCGCTACAGTGATGCTACAGTGCTGCCGCCTCAGCCACTATAAAAAGGGTGAAAACCCCATTTTATTCATCAAAAAACTCTCTAAAATGTTCCAGAAATTTCAGCAACAAAAGGGGTCTTAAATATCACATAGAAGTAAGGATTTTGAGCAAAATCCAAGCTACGGAATACTAATCGAAGTCTGGATAAATTGTAGTCATGATTACCATATCGTTTTGTGTTGGAGTGAGCTTGGAAACAAGTTGATATTGAAGATCTTGTTACTTTAGCGAATATAAGGTATGAATCATTGAATCTTTTTCTTATTAACATTGATTAAGGAATAGTTACAAGAATAAGAGTTGTAGTTTGTTGTATTGATGTTGTTGGCTTATGGATTGAGGTTTGAAGAAGATTTTGGATGAAAATACATATATTTGTCTTGTAGAATGTTGAGAATGTTGTTGTTGATGTTGTTGGTATTGTTTGGGAGTTGTTTTGGTATTTGGAAGAAGTCGACGATATAGGGGAAATGCTGCCCAAATTTTTGTAACCCAAATTAGACTTCCATAAATTAGTGATTATAAGTTGATGGAAATGTGCAAATTAGTCTTCCATAATTAGTACTTATAAGTTGATGGAAATGCGATGAAAGTATGATTAATGATACATTTCTCGATATATAGGCTTGGGTGAAGGGCAAGCTTCGATATAAGGAATTCTTAAGTGGTGGCTCGACGGATAAGGTATGTAAGGTGTTCGCTTCCCTCTTTCTTTGGCACGAATCCAATTAGTACATAAACACGAGCGTTCCATAACAAATTCCACTCCATTCTTATGCTTTGTATTTTCAATCTTAAGGTCTTGTTGTTTGATTGATTTTTTTTAAAACATTATTTCACTCATCGTCATCGATTATTCCTTTGGACCTGATATGAATTCCATAAAATATTCGGAGGTTAACGACCTTATGTCACCCCGAAAAGCCAAGAATCAGACCCTTGATTTCTCATTCAAAATCAGCCTCAGAACATTGCTGCGGAAGGAAAACAGAGTTCTGCGCAGAAAGCCTCAGGACCTTGCGCTTTCCTTCCGCATCGCGGAAGGAAAGCGGAAGCCTTCAGAACTTTGTGCTTTCCTTCCGCATCGCGGAAGGAAAGCGGAATCCTGCACAGTTTTTTTTCCAGTCCAGCCCAATAATGGTATATACATATATATAAATGTATTGCACTATTTTACTACACCGTGCCACGCTATAGTCGGCCGGGCATGGCGCGTAGATGCGCACACCACTGCAGTGGGCTGTTGACACCCAATTTTGTCCCGCCTCTCCTCCGAAATACCTATTTGTGCTTCTAATATTTTTTGAGAAAATAAAATAAATATATATTATGTTTACTATAATTATTAGCTTCTTATCAATACCGGCACTTCATTATTCTATTACAGTTACTATTATTATTATTATTATTATTATTATTATTATTTATTACTATTATTATAATTTATTACTATTATTATAATTCACAATTTCTTACATTTCGGCATTGTACCAGCTCACGCACGCGCATCGCATTTATTACCCGAGTCCTAATAATCACACATTTTTGTATTAAGCAATATTTTGTCACCCTTGGTATATCATTAATTAAAATGGGTCTTTTATTCAAGTTCAGAAGCCAAACTATTTCTTGCACTCAGTCCGTATTTTTGATTTTATCGGATTCCAAATCAAAGTCTAATCAACTCATAAATATTTTTGACCAGCCTATATTTTTTACCCTAATTTTTAGACCAGTTCGTGTTTTAATTCATTAGCCCATTCTTTTAATACCCGGTTTAAAAATTGATCCGGTCCATAAATGGACCTGGTCTGACCCATCTCGTTCAAAAAAGGGAAACCCTTAGGGTTTCCCCTCATTTTCACCAGCGCCGCGCCTCACCTCCTTTTCCCTTCTCTTTCGCCTCCCGCCTCTCTCTTCCTCGCTTCCTCTCCGCCGTCTTCTCCACCTCCCCATCGTCGCCTCCACCACACCACCGTCTCCCCATCCCCTTCTCTGCCACTCCCTTTCCCTTTACCCCTAAACCCTAGCCGCCACCCCATCCTCTCCTGTTCCCCACGTTACCCCCACTGTTTTTCCTACATCGTCACACCCATACCTCTACTCCCCACTCGTCTGACACCCCACTCCCTTCGCTCCATCTCACGCTCTCTGACACTTCCACCCACGCCTCTGCTCCCCACTCCCTCTTGTTCCCCATATCTGTCTTCACTCTATAAATGAAGAACAATTATTCAGTTGAAGGGGGGATTTTTTCGGGTTCATGGATTACCCTGGAAAAACGGAGAAAAACTCGAACTAAGGAGGAGTCGCACGAAATCCCTTAAAAAGTTAAGTCCGTTAGCCGCCATTAATCCCCTAAAATACGAGTTCGATTAACAGCTTTTATCTTGTTTTGTTATCAAGTCAAAATATCGAATCAATTTTGTTTTTCATTTACCTTGGTATTGTTACGAATCCGAGCATCGCAAGCTCGGATTCGGTAGTGTTCGAAGTAGATCGAAGATTCGAGGCCTCATTTCGCTGCACCCGAAGAAGGTAAACCCTTCCCCCAGTTATTTTCTGTTTATTTAAGTTGTTGTTTATACTGTTTATGCTATGTGTTTAATACAGTTGCAGTAGTAAGTTTGATTAGGAAATTATTTTATTCTGTTTTAAGTTATATTCTTTGCTTAGTTATAACTATAATAGCAAGCATGATTAGTGGTTAGATACTTATATGCCTAGGTTGCTTAGCTAAGGTTATTGTTTAGATATTATGTAATTAGCACGATTAGGATAAAGACATGCTAATACGATTGTGCTGTTTGATTTAAGTCATAAGATGTCATTAACAAACTTGTCTGGGAGTATTTAGCAGGTTGTTCAATTAAATTCTTTCACTAAAAGTCTATTTGAGTACCCGGGTTGTTGATTATTAGGACCATGTATAAGTCTATAAACCCTGTTTAATCGCATATGCTGTCAATATTAGTATAGGTCATAACGGGGTCTATGAAACCATTTGGGCTATCCTTCCATGTTTTGTGTTTCCATAAGTGACAATCTGAATTGGCCTTCTATATCATTGTTGTCCAAATGTAGTCATGCCCACCTGTTTACCTGATGTTTAACCTGTATAGGATGTCTAAGAATGTCTAATCACTTATTTTACTGATATCTAAGATGTTGTCATATGTTTGAGATGTTTTACATGAACACTTTGACTTTAAATTTCTGCTTCAACTTCAGTACTGTGTTATTTTAGTCCTAAAACACATTAAAGGATATCACTTGTATCCTTTGGGCTTACCCATACCTATGAATTTGAACACTGATTTTCGCCTAAACTAAACAGGAATCCCATATGCCTATATACTATCAGTAACAGCTTATAGTGTCCCCCTTTGTGAAACCAGTATTCCTCATGCCTATTCATATGCTAAGTCAATTCCTTTATATCATTTGTCTATCCTCTAGTCCCTTTCAAAACTTTAAGTGGTCTGAATTTTGTCTATGAGGATAGTTGCTGGCGTGGTAACAGTGTTTAGAGATTCACTTCTCTGGATAGATGATAAGTGTGTAAATTACAATAGCAATGTTTGGGCTGAGTTTTGTGTGAAGGTTCATTTTCCTGCAACTAAAACTGGAGCTGTTTAACTGGTGCTTTTCTAAATCAGTGTATGAATCATTAAGTTGTGCAACTCATGAACTAATAACATCACTAATAAGAGTTTGTGTGCTGTTCCCCCATACTGTGATTGTTGCCTTGCCTGAAATTCAAATTGTTGATCTTGTCATATGTAAACATGATTTAGTCCAGACCCACTCATATAATCCTATTGTGACCCTCATGTAAGCTAACATATTTATCATCTTCATCCCATTCCTGAACATGGTCTTGCCTGTATCTAATATGTGCAAAGATTCCAAAAGATGATCCCGAACTTATCATGACCACTTAACTGCTTTGCTATTAATTTTACAGCATAGTTGTGGTTCTGCTCAGTTCAGCTGAGATTGATGGCCCTTTTTGTGACTTGAGATTATCAAATCTATTAATGCTCTATCTTAAGTATATATGTCATAGACTAATTTCTTGAAATATCTGCCTAAATGATATGCTTTGCTAGACTATACGTTGCATTATGTTATCATGAGTGTTTGGACTAGACTATCTGTAACTGCCTGCTGTCTCCCTGTGGGTTCTGTTTGTTTGCCTATGTAAGCAGCGAAACTGAAATGTAAACTGGCAGTTGTCTAGACATATTGAAGCGGTTCATGCTGATTTAAACACACGATATGGGGCTGTTTGGGTTCCTGTCCATTGTTTTGCTTATGTCGTAATGCGTTGTGCCTGAATCATGTATACGCGTGTGTATGGCTAGTATACCCTCATTGAAACACGTCAAATATACATAATTTATTGATCTGTTTTTTGAGTTTATATTTCATATGCTTAACATCATTTATTGATTGTATATTAATCCTTTTCCTTTCATTTTATGCATGATCATCGCATACGATTTCGAGGGATTCGTTTCCTCCGCATTTGATTGGGCTAAAAGCCCAACACGACTTCCTCTTGTGTCCAGCCAACCCGCAACAGAATAGAAGACATTTTGGGCCAAGGCCCAATAGCAAACAAATCACAGCAGCTGATCGTGGCAGTTCTAAAATTGGCTGAGCCCATTAAACTATATTTGCTCCTCCATTTTAATATTTTATGCAGTTAATTTGTATTATATGACTAACCATTTTTTTTATTTTTATTTTCTTAAGTTAGACGAACCTTAGTGAATTTAGTGGGTTTAGTTTAGTATAATGGGTAGTAAATTTAAGAAAGATATTAACATTAACCTCATAAGTATCACTCCTTTCTTTTATGCTAAAACCATTTATAATGTCTAATATTTATTTTGAAAAAAAATCGATTTGCAAAATAGAATGATTATATATATTTTAAATGAGGAGAATCATTTTATCCTTATTATCTAAACATTGCAAAACATCGTTAATATGCAAATACAAACTCAAGTATTATTTTTATAAATAATTCTTCGAGTTTAAATCAATCATGTCTATTTTTAACCAAGCATAATTAAATAAAGAAAAGAAAACTCATCATCTTTTGCATTCCATTTATAAAAAAAAAATAAGTCTACGATTTTCTGCGCCATTGCACTCATATGATATAATTTTATTTTAAGTTTAAATTGGCTAGGTCTTTTCTTGAAAGCTTCTATTTATATACAAATCATTATATTTTGTAAGTCTCATTTTTACAATAAAATTATTACTTTAAGCTTAACAACATTATCTTTAATCTGAATTAATTAATCTAAGTTTGGTCGGATAACCGTAAGTTAACGGATTCTAAAGGATGCCTAACCCCTTCCCTTTAGGATAATATAGAGCCCTTACCTAGAATCACACTGGTTAAGCAGACTATTAATTGAGGTTTAGTTTTAACTTTGCCTTAGTTAACATTTAGGTGTCCTAATTCACCGTTAAATTAATTAGGTGGCGATTCCTTAAAACAAATAAATAGGAATCACCAATACGTCATACTCCTAAATAAACCCGGTTAAAATAGGGTGTGACAGCTTGGCGACTCTGCTGGGGAAACTTAGGTTCTAACCATAACAACTTAGGTTAATAAATAATTTGTGGAACATTTTGTTTGTTTTGCTTTATTTTCCTTATACAATTGCTTTATATGCTTTTAAATGTTTGTATTCCATTCCTTATGTGCATTTCTTCTATGTAATATGTATATTACTGCTTTCCTTAAACTGGCATTCCGTTCATATTTCTTCCACTTCTGGAAACTCACACTATCACACGTACACGCGAGGTGTGTTTTGCGCACCCGCAAATTTCTTTCGTAGAATCCAAATTTTAGGAGAGTTGGCGTATGCGCGGGGTGCCCGAGTAACGGGGACCGCGTAGCCTTCTCACTCGAGTAGTCCGCTCGAGAACCTTGCGTCTAGTAAACCCACTCTTAGTCTACCTAAGGTAGAGCGAAAACCAAAACCTTGTAAGGACATGCATCATTTTAAACCTAGGAAGCTTAATACCCTTGGTGTATTAAGTTCATTAGTCAACCTTACCAAATGTCCAAATGAGTCTATGACTCTAAGTGACACTATTCACTATCTATGTGCATTATTTGAAGGACAAATATGTGAAATATGTGGACCTAGTACTCTATAGATAAATATTTCAAAGAAACTGACCTTTTGTCGCAGGTTGCGTGGAGCATTCAATTAGTGCCGGAGGTTGAAGACAACCGAAGGAAATTAGTGGATTGGCATGAAATTAGTGGATTGGCATGTATTATGGATTGGCATTTAATAATTTTTATTATTCTTGTAAATTACTTTTAGGAGGAGTTGTGGAATGATACATAAAATACATGTTTGTCCTTCAAATGTTCGTTAGGCCTACCTCTGGCATAAAGAGGTCCCTTGCATTATAAAACGCGACTTATGTGTGCAATAACGTGTTTATATGCAATAATATGTCATTACGGTATACTGACTCATTTTTTTTTAATTTTTTTTTTGTTTTATCTTTTTTCTTTTTAAACTCATTTTTTCAAAACCAAAAGGTTGACTTGTGCTAAAGGGGGACTGGCGGAACATTCATATTTCACACAGTCTAAAGCCAATAAATTAGACTCTGGCTCATCACTAATCACCTGGTTAACCAAAAAGTCTCGTTCTAAAATGGAGCAATTTTGATCAATGCAACCACTTCATCTGATCCATCTCTTAGTTACCGATCACAAGTAATCCCACATCCTCTAATGAACCAGAAACACATTTGGAGATCATTCCTCGTCTTGAGCAATAGTTGCTGAATTAAGCCATATTGTACTTCACAACCGATCATTTTCTCAAACGCCACCACATATGACTCCATTTCAGGGGGTTCGTTAGACTGCCTATGCCAGATTGTCAAACCAAACAAGCTATTTTACTTTTCTCGACCAGCTCATTCCAATTCAGGCGCCCACCTCATAATGCGGGTATTTTTAAATTTCAATTTAGGCAACCCACATAGGATTCGACCCTCCCTTTCATTAAAAATAAAACTCAAAAGTTCTCATTTTGATCACGAACTACGTCTGGCCTGATTCCTTTGGGATACGTAAGCAACCCGAGGCGGGTTCGGCCCTTCTATATTAAAAATTTTTATTTTCAGTTTGTCCAAACATTTTGGTTCCTATAAAATACATAAGGATTTTTATACAAGACTTGGTCTTCCCACCGATTAAATTCATGTGTCTTAGTATCTTGAAACTGAGACAAATTTTTGAAATCGGTCAAATCACTTTCAAATTATTTTTTTTCATTACAACTTTCTCACTTTTCGATTGTTTAGAACCAAGTGTTTCCAGGACTTGAAACTGGGACGAATTTCGAAGTCGGTCAAATCACTTTTCGAAAACTTTCATTATAAGTTCTTATTTTTCAATTGTCTAGAATCTAGCATCTCTAAGACTGAAACTAGGACAAATTTTTAGAAGTAGCATAAAAGTGATCTTAAATGCTTAACCACTTTTAAATAAAAGTCCATCCATATTTTTTAAGTGCGAATAAATTCAAAAATCGAGTCTTCCTAATCATTTTACAGATTAGAGCCACTAAGTATTTCCTTTCAAAGTCATCCAAATCTCGTTACTTTTATTTTCAAAATACATTTTTGTATAACTGAAACTCCCCGGCAAATCAAGATATGTGGTGAGACATCGAAGAACGTGGACGCGACTGAAGCAAAAATCAATTCAAGGGCCAAGTTCCCCAACAAGCACAAGTCAACCAATTTTCTTTAAACTCACAACTTTTCTTTGATGAGACAGGTTTCAATTAACGTAGATGTGGCGCATATTTGACTCTTTTTCAAATTTTAGTTATGGACGTGAACAAAGAGTTAGCCTTCTGCAAAAGGCAAATATTCTTCAATGTGGATGTAAATTTAGCTTGCGCTAAACGGTGGATGTTGTTCCATTCTTCATGAAATTTTGATCGCAACAGTGGACACGAATTTATCTTCTCAACCAAAGGCTGTGAGCATAATTCTTTCAAATCCAGCTATTTACATATTCCTATCACTAACAGTTGTTTTAGCTCGTGGCATTTCTCGATGGATCAAGTACACATAATCGTGGATTTAACTTTCTCCAAAGTGGATACTGACATTGGTCACCTGTTATTGAATGTGGTATTTTAATAAGATAACAAGATCGAAATCTTGCGTCATATATTAAATTGTGGGGACAATTATAGATTAATTTCCACAACGGGACGTGGATTAGGATGTGGATATAAACGTGGATACCTTTCTACAATACTATTTTTAAAGTGGACGTGGATTTACATTTTTTTTGCATTGTGGATGTGGACGTGGAAGTAGATTTATATTTGTACATTATAAAAAAAAAATTGTGGAAGGGGGTGAGGATTCATATGAACATTGTGGACGTGGAAGTGGATTTATTTTTAAAGTTTGTGAAAGTGGAGGTGGATTTATTTTCTTGCACCGTGGAAAGTGGACGTGGATTTATATTTTTGCACTGTGGAAGTGGATGTGGATTTATTTTTCTGCACTGTGGAAGTGGATATGGATTTACATTTTTTGTACCGTGAAATGCGGACGTGGATTTATATTTTTGCACTGTGGAAGTGGACGTGGATTTATTTTTCTGCACTGTGGAAGTGGATGTGGATTTACATTTTTTGTACCGTGAAATGCGGACGTGGATTTATATTTTTGCACTGTGGAAGTGGACGTGGATTTATTTTTCTGCACTGTGGAAGTGGATGTGGATTTACATTTTTGTACCGTGAAATGCGGACGTGGATTTATATTTTTGCACTGTGAAAGTGGACGTCGATTTATTTTTCTGCACTGTGGAAGTGGATGTGGATTTACATTTTTGTACCGTGAAATGCGGACGTGGATTTATATTTTTGCACTGTGGAAGTGGACGTGGATTTATTTTTCTGCACTGTGGAAGTGGATGTGGATTTACATTTTTGTACCGTGAAATGCGGACGTGGATTTATATTTTTGCACTGTGGAAGTGGACGTGGATTTATTTTTCTGCAATGTGGAAGTGGATGTGGATTTACATTTTTTGTACCGTGAAATGCGGACGTGGATTTATTTTTGTACTGTGGAAGTGGACGTGGATTTATTTTTCTGCACTGTGGAAGTGGATGTGGATTTACATTTTTTGTACCGTGAAATGCGGACGTGGATTTATATTTTTGCACTGTGGAAGTGGACGTGGATTTATTTTTCTGCACTGTGGAAGTGGATGTGGATTTACATTTTTTGTACCGTGAAATGCGGACGTGGATTTATATTTTTGCACTGTGGAAGTGGACGTGGATTTATTTTTCTGCACTGTGGAAGTGGATGTGGATTTACATTTTTTGTACCGTGAAATGCGGACGTGGATTTATTTTTTGCACTGTGGAAGTGGACGTGGATTTACATTTTTGTACCGTGAAATGCGGACGTGGATTTATTTTTTGCACTGTGAAAGTGGACGTGAATTTATTTTTCTGCACTGTGGAAGTGGATGTGGATTTACATTTTTTGTATCGTGGAAGTGGACGTGGATTTATATTTCAGTTCAGGCGCCCACCTCCGAATGCGGGTATTTTATATTTCAGTTCAGGCGCCCACCTCCGAATGCGGGTATTTTATATTTCAGTTCAGGCGCCCACCTCCGAATGCGGGTATTTTATATTTCAGTTCAGGCACCCACCTCCGAATGCGGGTATTTTATATTTCAGTTCAGGCACCCACCTCCGAATGCGGGTATTTTATATTTCAGTTCAGGCACCCACCTCCGAATACGGGTATGTTGTGGATTCAACTTTCAAAACAGGGGGTTACAAGTGTAACTTCTCCAACCCTGCTTTATTTACACATATATTTCTTTATTGCTAACAATTGTTTTTAGTTTGTGGCTTTTGACAATATTAAAGTTGGCATCACACATCAATTCGTGGAACTATTTCTTCGGCAGCGAACTGGGGCAATGCGTTAGGGAGGACAAGCAGACTTCCCGACACGGGTCAAGGATCTACCTCGAACACTCGTCTCTAATCACAAGTATTCTACCTGCATTCCAGCAATTCAATTTTTTGGAATTCTCAAGTTCTCTCACAATACCCAGTGCCATCATAATTCAATACTGGAGCAATATTTTGCAAAGCTTCGCGCCAATCGGGATTCATTAGTCATAAGGTGTCATAGTTGTCCCAGAACTACACTCGACCTGATTCTCGTGCAGCCCGAGATATGTAGGCAACTCAGAGACCGGAGTTCGGTCATAATCCTCTCAAGTTTCCTTTAGCCGGGACAAAATAGGCTATTGAGTCAACGTCTTTGCCCGACAACTCTTTCATCATTACCGGGCAAAGAGGGACAAGTTGTTGACACCCAATTTTGTCCCGCCTCTCCTCCGAAATACCTATTTGTGCTTCTAATATTTTTTGAGAAAATAAAATAAATATATATTATGTTTACTATAATTATTAGCTTCTTATCAATACCGGCACTTCATTATTCTATTACAGTTACTATTATTATTATTATTATTATTATTATTATTATTATTTATTACTATTATTATAATTTATTACTATTATTATAATTCACAATTTCTTACATTTCGGCATTGTACCAGCTCACGCACGCGCATCGCATTTATTACCCGAGTCCTAATAATCACACATTTTTGTATTAAGCAATATTTTGTCACCCTTGGTATATCATTAATTAAAATGGGTCTTTTATTCAAGTTCAGAAGCCAAACTATTTCTTGCACTCAGTCCGTATTTTTGATTTTATCGGATTCCAAATCAAAGTCCAATCAACTCATAAATATTTTTGACCAGCCTATATTTTTTACCCTAATTTTTAGACTAGTTCGTGTTTTAATTCGCTAGCCCATTCTTTTAATACCCGGTTTAAAAATTGATTCGGTCCATAAATGGACCGGGTCTGACCCATCTCGTTCAAAAAAGGGAAACCCTTAGGGTTTCCCCTCATTTTCACCAGCGCCGCGCCTCACCTCCTTTTCCCTTCTCTTTCGCCTCCCGCCTTTCTCTTCCTCGCTTCCTCTCCGCCGTCTTCTCCACCTCCCCATCGTCGCCTCCACCACACCACCGTCTCCCCATCCCCTTCTCTGCCACTCTCTTTCCCTTTACCCCTAAACCCTAGCCGCCACCCCCATCCTCTCCTGTTCCCCACGTTACCCCCACTGTTTTTCCTACATCGTCACACCCATACCTCTGCTCCCCACTCGTCTGACACCCCACTCCCTTCGCTCCATCTCACGCTCTCTGACACTTCCACCCACGCCTCTGCTCCCCACTCCCTCTTGTTCCCCATATCTGTCTTCACTCTATAAATGAAGAACAATTATTCAGTTGAAGGGGGGGGGGGGGGGATTTTTTCGGGTTCATGGATTACCCTGGAAAAACGGAGAAAAACTCGAACTAAGGAGGAGTGTTGACACCCAATTTTGTCCCTCCTTTATTTTAATTTACTCAGGCTTTCTAAATTTACTGACGAGCTAAATACTTTATTTCATTGATTACTACTAAATATCATTACTTTTATTTTTAACATTACAAGTATCACTTTACTACAAATTTTAGATGATTCGTCATCATTTCATTTTTTCGGGTTCGGACTCGTTAAATTTATTACAAGGCAATATTTTGCAAAATCTTTATTCTTCTACAGGTTAATTATCATCTCTACATAATATATATTATACCAGTTATTAAATTAGAATCCCAAAGTAATTAAATAGCGGAAAAATGGTCAACAATTTTTAGCCAATTAATGGCTTAAAATACAAATATAATATTATTTCCCTACCCGAATAAGCAACCCACATTTTTAATATCCAATCCACATTTATATCAGCCCATATTTAAATTAATAGGCCAGCCCAAAACGGACCAGCCCAATTAACTCCTACCCGGCCCAACCCTCATTATCTTTACCCTAATTCCCTTCTCCTTCATTTTCCGCCTCCCTCACCCTTTCCTCCTTCTCTGCTCCTCGTCTCCATCTCGCCTCCATCTCCCACGTTCTTCCCACCTCTTCTCTGCCATCCCTCGCTGCTCCACTTATCCTTGTCTCCCTCACGTGCTCCCTCTGCACTTCCACCACGCCTGTCTCCCGCTCCCGCCTCTCTCATACGCTCCTTTTTTTAAAATACAAATGAAACCCTATAAATAGTAGGGGAGTTGAATCGTTTAAAGGGGAAGACTGGGCTATATTCAACATTCTTTCTGTATCTCTACTGCTACTCTAAATTGGAGATATGTTAAAATTCCATTTTGTTTCGGAATCATTTTCAGACGCCTGAATCCTTTCTAAAATACTCATATTTTTACTATCCCTGGAAATACTCTTTGAAGGATTAAGTGGATTATTCCTTCTGTTGTTACTTTAAAATTCGAGCGTAGATTCGAGACGTCGACACCCACTTCACTGCACCTACAAGAGGTCAGTAAACCCTTTTTCTTTTCTTTATTTTTTTGGTATTCTAGATTGTTTAGTTTAATTTATGTTCATGTGTTAGTTAACAGCTATGTTAGCGTTCGTTTAGTTCAGTCGAATTTAGCCTTAGTTAATATAGCGTAGTATCAATTTAAGCTCAATGTAGTTAATTATGTTCATCAAGTTGATTTTACCTAGTTCGAACAGAGTAATTGGTTAAGTGGTAATTTTGTTTAGTCGAAGATGTTTGTTAAGTTATTTGCCAGCTATATTGATTAAGCAATGTTTATTTGGATGTTCGGATTCATAGTAATCGAAGATTGTGTTCATCGAGTCTAAATTACTGTTGTTGTACTACCAGCCTTGAATCTCTGGTGTAGGATTTGATCTCAGTCGTGTATCTCATATGACTTTGTATGTTGACATCATGAGTAGTATATAGATTGATGCGTATCCTTGAGGCATTGCTTGCATTTTCCTAATGTATAATTTCGATAGCTTGGCTAAGTACCGCGATCTCTGTGGGCCTAATTCTGTGTGTTTCAAAATATGTGTGTGGTCTGATATGCATACTCATACTTAGAACAATTGGTGATTATTTTGTTCATCCATGTCTACTTAGTTGTTGTCATTTACTGCTATTTGATTTCCTATGGGTATTGTGAATGTTCTGTCAACATAGTGATCACAATTTACTACACAAGCATGTCTGTTAAGATCATATAGGTTTAAAGAGCTTATGAGATGAAGGTAGATTAGACCAATATAATATCCCATAAGATACCTATGGTATGGCCATTAGCCTGATAAGGTTCAACCGATTACAATATTATAAGGATGTATTGAACTAAGTTTCAGAACTATGTGCATGAACCAGGGTGGGTCTGCCTCAAACTATGCCAAATTCACAAGGATCAGTAACTTGTTCATGTTTAGGTGTGATTAGCCCTCCTTTGCTGCATATGGTACTATGCGATTTTGATTGCTTTCATTTCTTGTTTCACATCCCATGCTTGCTTTGACTGCACTTAACCTTGTCCTATTTCAAAAGATTAGCTCATTGCTTTCAATGGTCCACAACACTTAGAGTAAAATAGAGCTAATGCTTCCTTCTCTGTCGACCCGAACTATTAAGCTAGACAAAGTTTAACAAGCCCATGTGAGTTCTATATGCTTCTCTGTGAGAATGTTTGCATCTTCATGTTGGGGATTGATAACTGTTACTCTAGTTCTAAATTGTTGTGGCCTGAGCTCATTAATGCATGATTATGGGCATGTGATGGTCCATAGTTGTTGTTCTCAGCAGTACATGTTTCCATAGTGACATACTTAACTATTTATTATTATAGTAATATTATACATAAGGAAATAACTACTATTGTTTTGTTATTTGTTGAAAATGATTAGACATGACTATTGCCATAAACATGTTGCATTAAAATATACTTAACTGCTGTAGCATTTGGCCTTTGAGTTGTTGTAATCTGATAATTCACTGATTTCCCATTTGGCTATATATTGTTTGCTTGATGCTGCTGTTATGTTTTGACATTGTTGTGCCCTTGGTAGAAATTTGGAAAGCCATTGCATCATTTAAGACGCTGAATTTCCTGTTATCTGTTGCAAACTATTGCTAAACAAGGTTTGCTTAACATATTGTTTCTGTGTTTCTGAGATTCTGGATTCCGGAAAAGATTGTACATGGATGAACGAATATCAATTCTGTTGATTTTATGGGATGCTATATTCATCAGCTGCTTATCTTAACTAGTTGTTGTTAATGTCTATTGATGCTCATTTTCAAGGGTCCACTAGTCAAGATCAGACCTTGCATTTTAGTATTGCTTCACTGGAATGATTTAAATTCTTTGGGTATACAATCACGTTCACGTTAAATAAAGGATCCAGATCTGCCAAATGCTGTGATGATTTTTTTTTGCTTGTTTAAATTCGCATGTGTTGGTACATAGCAAGTATATTGGATTCAGTTGTACACATTGGCGTATATTTTTAGCACATCTTAGTTAATACGTATAGGGATTTGGCTTTTTTTTTTTAAAAAAAAAGGGACATCGAATCTTAAAACATTGCAAATGTTTGTTGCTGTCATGTTTAGGAGTTGTTTGCTTATATACTACAAGTTGGCTGTAATAGAATCGTGTATATGAATGTATGCGTGAAATATATTTGAATATACACAATATGTACATTATCAACTGAAATGTCTTGAGTTTATATTTTATGCATTTAATATTATTCATTGATCATATACTAATCGTTCTCTTTATCTTTCTTTTATGCATGAACATCGCATACGAGTCCACGGGGACTCGTCACCTCCCATTCGGCGTTGGGCTAAAGCCCAACAAAATATTTTCCCTCTGTTCCAGTCTCTCTGTCCGCAGCAAGGAAATAAAATTTGGGCCAAAGCCCAATCAATGTGAACAGCAACAGTAGCCGGGTCACAACAATTCAGAAATGGGCTGAGCATTTTATGCATGATCATCGCATACGATTTCGAGGGATTCGTTTCCTCCGCATTTGATTGGGCTAAAAGCCCAACACGACTTCCTCTTGTGTCCAGCCAACCCGCAATAGAATAGAAGACATTTTGGGCCAAGGCCCAATAGCAAACAAATCACAGCAGCTGATCGTGGCAGTTCTAAAATGGGCTGAGCCCAATAAACTATATTTGCTGCTCCATTTTAATATTTTATGCAGTTAATTTGTATTATATGACTAACCATTTATTTTATTTTTGTTTTCTTAAGTTAGACGAACCTTAGTGAATTTAGTGGGTTTAGTTTAGTATAATGGGTAGTAAATTTAAGAAAGATATTAACATAACCTCATAAGTATCACTCCTTTCTTTTATGCTAAAACCATTTATAATGTCTAATATTTATTTTGAAAAAAAATCGATTTGCAAAATAGAATGATTATATATATTTTAAATGAGGAGAATCATTTTATCCTTATTATCTAAACATTGCAAAACATCGTTAATATGCAAATACAAACTCAAGTATTATTTTTATAAATAATTCTTCGAGTTTAAATCAATCATGTCTATTTTTAACCAAGCATAATTAAATAAAGAAAAGAAAACTCATCATCTTTTGCATTCCATTTATAAAAAACAAATAAGTCTACGATTTTCTGCGCCATTGCACTCATATGATATAATTTTATTTTAAGTTTAAATTGGCTAGGTCTTTTCTTGAAAGCTTCTATTTATATACAAATCATTATATTTTGTAAGTCTCATTTTTACAATAAAATTATTACTTTAAGCTTAACAACATTATCTTTAATCTGAATTAATTAATCTAAGTTTGGTCGGATAACCGTAAGTTAACGGATTCTAAAGGATGCCTAACCCCTTCCCTTTAGGATAATATAGAGCCCTTACCTAGAATCACACTGGTTAAGCAGACTATTAATTGAGGTTTAGTTTTAACTTTGCCTTAGTTAACATTTAGGTGTCCTAATTCACCGTTAAATTAATTAGGTGGCGACTCCTTAAAACAAATAAATAGGAATCACCAATACGTCATACTCCTAAATAAACCCGGTTAAAATGGGGTGTGACATGGGCATGTTATGATATTGCCCCGGACGCGGGCTAATGATGATAACACCGAGCCTTAATGGTCGGGCATGATTTTACATATATGACACTGAGCCTAGTATTTGACGCTACTATATATATATATATATATATATATATATATATATATATATATATATATAAGTCCTCCTTTGAAGAATCTCACGCACTCACATAGAGAGAAACAAAATCGAGTAAATACAGCCAAAGCAATATTTGTGAAATCTGATTCCTAAAGTTCAGCGTGATACGAAGAACAAGATTGAATAACTTGTTTCATTGAGTAATGTTTTACAGTCTTCAAGTCTAGAATCTTGTATTAGGATTGTTTATCTAGTTGTACCTTTCCAGCTTTCATATAAGCACTTGTCATAGGTATAAAAACTTGTTAAATTCAGCTTCAAGTTGAGGGAAACTTGAAGTGAGCTCAATAGTCTAGAGAGATTATTGAGATAGGAATTAGAGTTAATTCCTAGGTTAATCTGAATTTGCAAAGGCTCACAGTTGTATTGGAGTTTTGGGAGAAATCCTACAGAGGTGTAGGTGTTTTCTCACCCATGTGAGTCGGGCAGTTTCCACGTGAAAATACTGTGTCCTTACTTTTTTGTTCTTTATTATTCCGCAAGCGTAAGCTTGGAACATATAGAGTAACTATACGCAAAAATTGGGTATAACTTAGGATAGACATTTGATCGTGCAAAATATCACCAATAAAACAAACTATTCATAGAACGCTCTGAAAAGCAGCAAAACCGTCAATTCTTGGTTCAATCCTTAGCCATATATCTGTTAACATGAGCATGCATCATGTAAAGATCATGCAAGCTATCATGGTAGGTAGTTATAACTAACTACTCTAGTTGGTTAGTTAGTTAGAGTTAGTTTAGGTAGTTAGAGTTAACTAACTCAAAGAAGTCCAACTAAATGTATATATACAAGTAAGTAGAGTATATCAGATGTAATGGAATCATTTTCATGTGATTGAAGGTTCTACAAATCTTCTCTCTATAACTGAATTCTCTCCACTCTTTTTCTCATTCGTGTACATACATTAGCTTCTTATTCAAGTCTCTTCATTCCTTAAGCTCTTCCTTCATTTTGCTTAGTGATTCAAGCTCCTATCCATGGAGTTATCATGGTATCAGAGCCTCTCACGATCATAGATTAGATCGAGGTAAAAATCAATGTTCATAGTTTCCAAAATTGCTTAGATTCGAAGCAAATCAAGTCGAGTCAAAAATAAGCATAAAACAGTTAGATTTGGTGATTTCAAGTTCCATTCGAAGGAGAAGATCATGACGAATGTGACAGTTGAAGGATCACGAACTCTAGAAACTGGAAACAACAATATGAACAACAATGAAAATGAATCAAATAGAAATACAAGCACTGGAGCAACAGCTGCAGCAGGATCAGTGATAGATCACACACATCCCTTGTACTTGCAGTCAACAGATACACCAGGTAGTTCTCTCATTAATATGCAGTTAATTGGTTCAGAAAACTATGCATTATGGAGTAGGTATATGAGAATTGGATTGGTAGGAAAGTAAAACTAGGATTTGTTGATGGTAGATATCCAAATAGTAGTTTTTCTGAAGAACTGCATGATCTGTGGGAAAAGTGCAATGCTGTAGTACTCTCATGGATCATGAGTGCAGTCAGACCTGGTTTACTTGGTAGTGTTGTATATGCTTTTGATGCTCACAGGGTCTGGTGTGAGTTAAAAGAAAGGTTTGATAAGGTCAATGGTTCTCAAGTATTTCATCTACATAAGGAAATTCATACCTGCACAGAAAGAACTATATCAGTCTCAGATTATTTTTCAAAACTAAGTGATTTTTGGAATGAATTTGATGCAATAATGCCTTGTCCTGGATGTCCTTGTCCAGAATCAAAAAAAATTCATGAAACATTTTGAGTACCAGAGACTCCTACAGTTCCTTATGGGACTTAATGAGTCTTATACCCAGGCTAGAGGTCAGATCCTCATGATGTCCCCCACTCCCAACTTAAACAAAGCTTATTCAATGATAGTTGATCAGGAAAGTCAAAGAAACTTAGCTAGTGCTGCTTATGTAAGTTTTGGGTCTGGTAATATTGAAGGAACAACACTCTTCAGTCACAAAGGGAGTGGAATTGGAAGTGGTCATGTAGAAGGCACTGGTCCAGGAGGGGGTGGTGGTGCACCAGGTAGTGGTCACTATGGAAACCATTTGAATAAGTCTCAGAAACAGTTCATAATATGTGAAGTGTGTGGCTATAAGGGACATACTAGGGAGCAGTGTTTCAAAATAGTGGAATATCCACCAGGTTGGAAAACAAAGAGAAAAAATGGACCACATGTAAATCAAGCTGCATCTAGTCAACCTGTAGCACACATGGCTGCAAATTCAGCACAGGCTCCAACTGCAGCATTCTTCACTCAAGATCAATACAGGCAGATTCTACAGTTGCTGTCAAAGGGAAGTGGCACTGCATCACCACAATTATCTACTAAAGCAGCAGCAGCAGGTAGTGTTTTAACTGCTTTGGTGTCCAAATATGTGAAAAATGAGTGGATTATTGATACTGGAGCATCTAATCACATGACATCAAAAGTTGAAATGCTAGATAGTTATAAATCTGTTCCTGAGACTAATAGAAATAAAGTGCACTTACCTAATGATAGTGCAGTGCCAGTATCTCATGTTGGAGAGTCAAAGATATTTGAAGATCATCTCCTCACCAATGTTCTGTTTGTACCAGAGTTCAAATATAGCCTCTTATATGTGTCTCAGCTCACAAAAGAACTAAAGTGCTCAGCATCCTTTTTTCCTGATTTCTGCATTTTTCAGGATCTCTACACTGGACAGGTCAAGGGGATTGGTAAAGAAGAATGTGGTCTCTACATACTAAGGGAAGGAGGATCTCATCAGTCTTCAGTTCAACCTCTAAGGGAAGTTGCTAATACTGCTGACCTATCTGAGTCTAGTTCTTTGTGGCATAAGAGATTAGGACATGCTCCTGTTGATATAATAAAGAAGCATGAGTTCTTTAGACACTCACTATCTGCAGATCTTCCTCATTGTTCTATTTGTCCTTTAGCTAAACAACCAAAGTTGTTTTTTCCTATCAGTAATCATGTTTCACAGTCTGTGTTTGAACTGGTGCATTGTGACATTTGGGGACCTTATAGAGTTCCTACTCATGATAATAAAGGTACTTTGTAAACATTGTGGATGATTTCTCTAGCTATACTTGGATCTTTCTGATAACCTCTAAAGCTGACACTATTGTAGTTCTCAGACAGTTCTTAACTCAAGTTAAAAATGTTTTTTCCACTTCTGTAAAAACACTCAGAACTGATAATGGGGGAGAATTCTTCAGTTCTGAGTGTCAAACTATGCTTAATGACTATGGGATCATTCATCAGTCCTCATGTGTGTATACACCTCAGCAAAATGGTATTGCTGAGAGGAAACACAGAACCATTCTTGACATTGGCTAGAGCTCTCAGATTTCAGGCTGCTATTCCCTTGAAGTTTTGGGGAGAGTGTGTATCAACTGCTGTCTATATTATTAATAGACTTCCTTCTAAGTTACTGAAGTTCAAGTCACCTTTTGAACTATTGTACTCACACTCTCCATCACTAAGCCACCTCAGAGTTTTTGGCTGTTTATGTTATGCCTCCTGTCCCAAAATTCCTGACAAGTTCTCTCCCAAAGCTATACCAGCAGTTCTCCTTGGCTACTCATCCACACAGAAGGGGTACATCTTATGCGATCTGCATAATAAATCCTTGTTTGTTAATAGGCATGTCATTTTCCATGAAGAACTATTTCCCTTTAAACACATGAAACTATCATCTAACCCAGTTTTTCCTTGATTAGACCTACTATCTCCCACTTTGTCTAAGTCTGGTCAGTCTCCTCTCACTGTTGTTGATCAAAGTGAGTCTCCTAAACATAACTCACCTTCTATACCTCTACCTCCTTATTTATCTTCACAAGTTGACCAAACTCCTGCCTCTCCATCTGTACCTATAGCCACCAGGAAACCATCCAGATCAGTCAAACCACCACTATGGATGCAAGACTATATCACCACATCCACAAGTAATTCCTGTCTATACCCCTTCTTCAATCATGTGTCCTATACTCATCTCTCCCCCTCCTATAAACATACTTTGACTGCCTATTCAGCTCATGTTGAACCTTCTTCCTTTAAGGAAGCCTCAGCTGATCCTCACTGGGTGCAAGCAATGCAGTTAGAGATTGATGCCTTAGAAGCCAACCACACCTGGAGTTTAGTTGACTTACCTCCTGGCAAAAATCCTATTGGCTGCAGATGGATTTATAAAATCAAATACAAATCTAATGGGGAAATGGAGAGATTCAAAGCTAGACTTGTTGCCAAAGGATACAACCAACAAGAGGGTCTGGATTATGGAGAGACATTTAGTCTTGTTGCCAAAATGGTTACAGTCAGGTCAGTTGTTGCTTTAGCTGCTGCCAAGCACTGGTTCATTTAACAGATGGATGTTCATAATACTTTCTTGAATGGTGATCTTCTAGAGGAGGTGTACATGCAGATCCTTGAAGGGTTTGCCCGACAGTGGGAGTCTTATAAGGTCTGCAAACTACATAAGTCACTGTATGGGCTTAAGCAGGCCCCTAGACAGTGGAACTTGAAATTAACTGAATCTTTGCTGTATATGGGGTTCCAACAGAGTCACTATGATTACTCTTTATTTACAAGGAAGACTGGTAATGATACTGTGATCATTCTAGTCTATGTAGATGATCTCTTAATTACTGGTAACAGTCAACAACTTTTATGTGATACTAGAAGAGATTTACAGAAGAGATTTAAGATGAAAGACTTGGGTGAGCTCAAGTTCTTTCTGGGCATTGAGTGTGCAAGATCAAATAAAGGGATCATCCTTTCTCAAAGAAAGTATGCTCTAGAGCTAATAGCAGAATCTGGTTTAGGAGGAGCCAAAACAGTTGATACTCCTCTTGAACTCAATCAGAAGTTGACCTCATTCAAGTATGATCATTGCATCTCAGGCATCAATACTGAGAGGGATCAAACAACAGGTGAACAAGAGCTTGAGGATAGTAGTCAGGCCTCTTCAAGTGAAAACAATACGAAGAGTCAAACTGTAAGTGATGAGTTGCTTCAGGATCCTAGCAAGTACCAAAGGCTGGTAGGAAGATTACTATATCTTACCATGACCAGACCAGACTTGGCTTTCTTAGTTCAGGTACTAAGTCAATATATGCATTGTCCAAAAACCTCACATATGGAAGCAGCACTCAGAGTCATCAGATATGTAAAAGAGGAACCTGGATTAGGCTTGTTCATGCCTTCTGAAGATGCTAATAAGTTGACAGCCTATTGTGACTCAGACTGGGGTGCATGTTTGGAGACTAGGAGGTCAGTTACAGGCTATCTAGTCAAGTTCGGAAGAGCTTTAGTGTCATGGAAGTCAAAGAAACAGGAGACTGTGTCTAGAAGCTCAGCTGAATCTGAGTTTAGAAGCAGGGCTACATGTGCGGCTGAGGAAACTTGGTTGATTGGATTATTCAGAGAGCTTGGAGTAGAAGTTGAAGTACCAGTGAAGATGATATGTGACAGCAAGGCTGCAATCCAAATTGCTGCCAATCCCATATTCCATGAGAGAACCAAGCATATAGATATTGATTGTCATTTTGTGAGAGAAAGGATCTGTCAAGGACTACTTAAAACTGAGTATGTGCATACTGATGATCAACTGGCAGACTTGCTAACAAAAGGGCTAGGCAAGGCACAACACCAGTACCTACTCAAACAACTTGGAGTGATGAACTTGTTTAACCCATGAGCTTGAGGAGGAGTGTTAACATGAGCATGCATCATGTAAAGATCATGCAAGCTATCATGGTAGGTAGTTATAACTAACTACTCTAGTTGGTTAGTTAGTTAGAGTTAGTTTAGGTAGTTAGAGTTAACTAACTCAAAGAAGTCCAACTAAATGTGTATATACAAGTAAGTAGAGTATATCAGATGTAATGGAATCATTTTCATGTGATTGAAGGTTCTAGAAATCTTCTCTCTATAACTGAATTCTCTCCTCTCTTTTTCTCATTCGTGTACATACATTAGCTTCTTATTCAAGTCTCTTCATTCCTTAAGCTCTTCCTTCATTCTGCTTAGTGATTCAAGCTCCTATCCATGGAGTTATCAATATCCGTTATCATTTAGGCTTAATTCTACCCTTTTGGTATAAGTTGGTTTCCCTACTGTAATTTTAAGCAAGGCTGAATGCTCATCTCATTTCTAAATCGGTTCTAGAAAATATGGCTCTGTAATGTTACCATTTCAAGTTATATTTGAAGTGTATTGTGGAGATTTCTGAAATGTATCTATAAAGAGTTAGAGTTCGTGACTTTCAATGAGTGTTTCGATTCAATTGTGTTGCCTGTCCAAGTTGCATCATTCTCAGTTCATCAGTATGTTTTCTGTTTTCCTATTAAAACATAATGAATCTCTTTGATAGACTTGAGGTAGATAGACTTGAGGTAGTTAAATGATCTAGGAAAGCTTACAAATGTAGATGGCTGATACAGAGATTTTTGATGTAATTAGAGATCAACTGGAGGCTCTTTGCTCTTAATACCCTTCCTAGAAGGTGATTAGTGAGATTGAGTGCTCTTTAGGTGTATGTTTTTGTTGGTTTGTTAATGGTAATTTACCTTGGTTACCCAAAAAAAAAAAATCTCTTTGACTCAAAAACGCCTTCAAACGGGAAATTTTGCTCCTGTTCATGGGAAGAGACTTAGGGCCAGCCAGACGGCCAAGCCACTAAAGCGGGGCTTTAAGCCCCAAAATTTAAGTGGCCCTATTTTTTTTATCCGGTGTTCGGTACCTGTATTAAATTTCTTGATTAATTCGATTTCGAGACACGCAAGACCGATCAAAGAGGGAAGCCCTTCCTATCAACATTTTTTTATTCTGAGGCTCGAACCCAAAATCTCTATTTAAGGGAGGATGAGGCCTAATTTTTACCTACAATAGATTTATAGATTAATTTTTCTTTAAAAAACATTGAGCAGAAAAATAAGACCTCCCGATAAAGTTGGCTTTAGGCCACCGATTATATTGAGCCGCCTCTGAGAAGGGTATATATGCTATTGCTAGTTTCATTTTTGGTTTTGATACAAAGTGTGGAGTCATTTGAACTCCTGATATATAGTATTAATAGAGTAGGTTAAAATGAAAATAGTTTTGTAAAATTGAGTTGAAGTAAGTAATACTCCCTCTGATCCTTTATATCTGTCACTTTAGCCAAAGTAACTGTCACTTAAAAAACCAAGAGTTTTTCCACTTATACTCCTCACTACTCCAAGAGCACATATATAGTCATTAATTACTCATTTAATGAAGAAAATCAGGATAAATAATTCAAACACCCCGTATGATTGATTTATCAAATGAGCTTTTAATAGGTGTGCAACAACTTTAAACCACATATACAAAAAGACCTTAGGGAGTACCAATTAACATAACAATCAGACCAACGTTGGTTGTCTCGCAGAATACCTTTAAATGTGTACTAGTTGGACTGATTATGTTGTCCATAATGGAATTGCATTACATAATAAACCAACTGGCAGTCCTATACGCTGTAAACTATGCATCTTAACCATTATAACTACAATATGTTCTTGCGCAAATGATATAGATAATTTGAATCAGTCAAAATTAGGACAGAAATCTAAACTCAGAGGAAATGGCTTATGCTGCTCTTTCTTCACTTATGTATACGTTAGAGCAACTCCTGCAGTCTAAATCACCTTTGTTTGTGGAATTGAACAACAACATGTTGAATCTGCTTATAAAAGTCTCTGTGCTCTGCAAGGTTTCCTTGAGGATACTACAAAGGAAGCCAAAGATACTAAAACTCTAAAAGGTTTTAGAAAAAGAGATCAGAAGTGTAGTATACGAAGCAGAAGATAGAGTTGATTCAAGCTGAAGAAGCATCATTCTAGCAGATTGCAAAGAGCAACGAGAAGGGGCTTGTAAATTCTTCCAGCAAGAATTGCTAAAAGTGCAAAAAAAAAAAAAAAAAAAGATATTCTCTCAGGAAAGAGGTAGTGTAGATCGATGTTAAGAAGCATGGAAACGAATCTCCAGAAAAAAGGACTTCTTCCTCAGCAGGAAAAAGTGCAACTGAGCAAAATACTGTTGTTTGGAAGGTGGATCACTTGAACACCATACAAGAACGCCTCGCTAGCTAATCAGATGAGCTCGCTGTCATATCAGTTATTGGTATAGGCGGAACATGTAAGATTACTCTTGCTAGAAAAGTTTATGATGATTCACAATTCGACATAGATTTGATAAACATACATGGGTAACTGTCTCTAAAGAATATAATGAGAGACAAGTTTTACTAGATGTTGTCCTTTCAGTAAGTCGGGATAGACCTGACGAAAGCTATCAAAAAATGAGTAATGATCAACTAGTGGAGTTGTGTATAAAGATCTGAAGGGTAAGAGATTTCTATTAGTCATAGATGATTAATGGAGTACTGGGGCTTGGGGCCAAATGCTAAGAATATTTCAAAACGATAACAACAAAAGTCGAATCCTATTAACCACTCGCCTGAACTACATAGCTTATTATGCAAGCCCTGATTTTCCTCCTCATAATGTTTTTCCAAGTTATGAAGATAGTTGGATTCTATTTGTAGAAGGACTATTCAGAAATGATCCATGTCTCACATAACAAGAACAAATGGGGAAGTACATCATTCTAGCAAAATGCAGAGAGAATCGAGAAAGGACTCGGAAATTGTTCGAGGAAAAATTGCTAGTAGAAGAGGATGTTGAATCTCTCACAAAAGAAGTGATGTGGATCGAGCCTGATAAGCATGGAAACAAATCTACAGAAGCAACAACTTCTTCCTCATCAGGGAAAAATGCAACTGAGCAAATTACTGTTGTGGGGATGAATGATGACTTCAACACCATACTAGATCGCCTCACTGCCCAATCAGGTGAGCTAACTATCATACCAGTTGTCGGTATGGGCGGTATAGGTAAGACAACTCATGCTAGAAAAGTCTATAATGATTCGTCAATTCGACATCGATTCAATACATATGCATGGGTCACTATCTCTCAAGAATATAATGAGAGACAAATGCTTCTAGAAGTTGTCTCTTCAATTAGTCGGGATAAGTCTGAATGCAATAAAAAAATGAGCAATGATTAACTTATAGAGACTGTGTATAGAGGTCTTAAGGATGAAAGATTTCTTATTGTCATAGATGATATTTAGAGTATCGAGGCATGGGACCAAATGCAAAGAATATTTCCAAACAACAACAACAAAAGTCAAATCCTATTAACTACTGGCCTTAACTATGTAGATGATAATACAAGCCCTGATATTCCTCCTCATAATATGTCTTTTCTAAGTTTAGATTATAGTTGGAATCTATTTACCGAAAGAATATTCAGAAAAGACCTCTGTCCTCCACAACTACAACAGATAGGGAAGCATATCATACAACAATGTCGAGGATTAACTCTCTCGATTGATGGCATTGCTGGAATTCTTGGAAAGATGGATCCGACCCATGATAATTGGAAAAAAAATTGAGCTTATTCTTGGGTACGGTTTTTGAACAGTGTCAAGCAATTCTTTCCTTGAGGTACAGTTACTTGCCCCAGTATTTGAAGGCTTGTTTTCTCTATGTTGGAGGTTTCCATGAAGATATGGAGATTGGTGTTTCAAAGTTGACTAGATTATGGATTGCTTAACAGTTCGTAAAGGCAAGAAGCGACAAAAGGTTAGAAGTGATGGCAGAGGAATATCTAGAACAGCTAATTGATAGAAGTTTAATTTTGGCTGGTACACAAAGTGCTAATGTAAGGATGAAAACTTGCAAAATTCACGATATTCTTCAGCGGCTGTGCTTAAGACACGCTGAAATGGAGAATTTCGTGTATGAATGGGAGTGGTATTACACATAAGATTCGCAGCTTGGTTTCTATGAGCTCTTATCATGGCGCTTTTATAGAACAGACTTTTTCCATCGTCTCACATTTCAAGTTGCTGAAGGCATTGGACGTACTTTTATTGGATCATGATTTCTCTGGTGTAATACCAAAACTTGTACATTTGCGATATGTTACTGCTACCATTGGAGAAGCTCCTTCACTAGCCAACCTGTGGAATCTACATACCATAGTTCTTCGTGGATTAGAAAAGATACACTTGTTGGGTGTGTGAACAAAGTATCACATTGGTAGCTGAAAAGAAAAAAAAGTTACTTATAAGGTGTTGGATACTCTTAAGTCTTAATGATGTGAGGCCTTTTGGGGAAAATCGTGCGGGCTTGGCCGAAAGAGGACAATATCACATCATGTTAAGAGTATCTTTGGACCGTTTAGCCCAACAATACTTGCAGCTCCCGCTAAAGATCTAGACAATGTCAGAGATAAGACATCTCGATATTGGATGGAATATACACCTGCCCAATCCTCTCGAGGCAGAAAGTCACGGAGAACAACCTTTGTTTCTCAATAACTTGCAAACACTTTCTCCCTATTCCTCTCCTTTTATGGCAGAAATCCTAAGAAGAACTCCCAATTTAAATTAGGTAAAGATTAGAGCTCTATCTATGGATAGTTGGTGGTCTGCTTGTCTTGATTGTCTTTAGGCATATTTTCTTGCCTAATCTCAAGTAATTGAGATTAGTTTATATTTCTTTGCTATGGGAAGATATGGTTGTGCTAGTTAATTTACCCAATCTTGAGGTGCTCGAAGCAGATACTGCATTCTATGGAGCGCATTGGAGACTAAATGAAGATGTTGTGTTTCAAAAATGAAAATATCTACGAATTGAGTATGGAACTCTAGAAAGGTGGGAAGCAGCAAGTGATAATTTCTCGATGCTTGAACAACTAATCTTGACTGAGTTCGGTTGTCTAGAGGAGATTCCCAGAGCATTGGAGAAACAATAACGCTAAAATTAATCAAAATAGATTGTTGCAGCTCTGTAGTCGAGATTAGTGCAAAGAAAATTCAAGAAGAGCAAGAAAGCTACGGAAATTATGGTTATGGACTTCAGATTCAAATTATACCGTCATGAAAATTAGGTATATTAAAATAAATTTTGATTAGTAACCAATTCTTAAAATATATTTCTTAGCATTTATATCCTACTGATCCAGCTGAAGAACATGATAGTCAACACCAGAAAGACCGAGATTATATCCTAGGCGGCCTCGCGCAAACTTTCATATGGTTTTAATGCAAGGGCAAGAGGATCGAAGAACTTGTAGATCTGCCGAATTTGGAAAATCTGTTGGTGTTGATGTGGTTAACACTCAAAATGAGATGTAGAAGCATTTTGAATCTTTGATCCAAAAATTCGTCTAGAGAGTTTACACATGTATTATTTGATAGTCAGATCTTTTTTTTTTTTTTTTTGGTAACGTTAGTCAGATATGTATTCAAGCTAATAGTAGTTAGCTCCCCAGAATATTTGATTTGCAACTGCATTACCTTCAGAGAAGTCAATTTTTTGAGTTAGTTTCAAACTTGAAATCAAACTGTCTTGTTTTTATTTCCCTGATCATTTATTTGTTTTTCGTTTATATTTAATTTTGTGTGGAAAATACAGAATGAGAATTATAGTTCTTTAGGTTGAACATGTTACTAGAAATATATCATTATTTAACATCAACATTCCAGCTAAACTGGTAATTAAAGACATAAATAGCATTTTAATCGTTGTTTTAGCTGTGTAGTTTTGCAATGTTTAAAGCTTTTGCTGCTGGGAAAGGCCAACGATGGTGGAGAATTGAATTAGTTGCAGTAGACCAGTAGTAGTTTAAAGTAGACTGCATATTGTGTTGTTATTTGTCAACAAACCAGCTGGCAATCCATCTACTTTATTTTATTAAAGATAATAACATCACATTAAATGAGTATTATTTTGTTTGGTTATGAAAAAATGATTTTATAAGAAAAGAAATTGTATTCTAATTGATCAAAATAGTCAATTGTCTTGGTAGTACTTTATTCATGTGCTTCACTTCATTATTCATGCTTTCATGTCATATACTTGACTGATAAAACCAAGTGGTCACAGATAAAAGAAAGCAAAGAAACATAAAAATCAGAGAAAAACTGAAAAGAAATGGCTTATGCGGCTCTTTCTTCACTTATGCATACACTGCAGCAACTCCTGCAGTCTAAATCACCTTTGATTTGTGGAAGCTCTGTACAACAACAACATGTTGAATGTGCTTATCAAAGTCTTTGTGCTCTGCAAGTTTTTCTTGAGGATACTACAAAGGAAGCCAAAGGTATTGAAACTATCAAGGTTTTAGAAAAGAGGATCAGAGACATAGTCTACAAAGCAGAAGATAGAGTTGACTCAAGCCTTAGAAGAATAATCACTCTAGTAGATCGACATAAACGAGAAAGGGCATGTAAATCCTTCAATGATGAATTGCAAAAGGTGGAAAAAGAAATTGATTCTCTCAAGAACGAGGTGATGCAGATCGAGTTTAACAAGCATGGAAGAAAATCAGCAGAAGCAACTACGTCTTCATCATCATCAAGAAGGTATACAACTGAGCATAATATTGTTGTTGGAATGGAGGATGACTTCAACATTATACTAGATCGCCTCACTGACCAAATAAATGAGCTAACTGTCATACCAGTTGTTGGTATGGGTGGTATCGGTAAGACAACTCTCGCTAGAAAAGTTTATGATGATTCAGCAATCCGCTATAGATTTGATAAACTTGCATGCGTTACTATCTCTGAAGTATATAATGAGAGACAAATGCTTCTTGAACTTGTCTCTTCAATTATACGGGATAGGACTGATGAAAACAATCAAAAAATGAGCAATGATCAACTAACAGAGATTGTGTACAGAGGTCTAAAGGGTAGAAGATTTCTAATTGTAATAGATGATATTTGGAGTACTGAGGCTTGGGACCAATTGCAAAGAATATTTCCAAATGACAACAACAAAAGTCGAATCCTATTAACTACTCGCCTTAACTTTGTGGCTGATTATGCAAGCCCTGATTTTCCTCCTCATGGTATGTCTTTTTTGAGTTTACGTGATAGTTGGAATCTATTTACTCAAAGACTATTCAGAAAACATCCTTGCCCTCCACAACTACTAAAAATAGGGAAGCATATCGTACAAAAGTGTTGAGGATTACCTCTATCAATTGTTGTTATTGCTGGACTTCTTGGCAAGATGGACCCGACCCATGATAATTGGGAGAGGGTTGAGGAAAATTTGAACTCATTTTTTAGTACAGTTCCTGAACAATGTCAAGCAATTCTTTCTTTAAGCTATAGTTACTTGCCCCAATATTTGAAGGCTTGTTTTCTCTATGTTGGAGGTTTTCCTGAAGATACGGAGATTGGTGTTTCAAAATTGACTAGATTATGGATTGCTGAACAGTTCCTAAAGGCAAGAAGCAATCAAAGGTTAGAAGTGGTGGCAGAGGATTATCTAGAAGAGCTAATCGACAGAAGTCTAATTTTGGCTGGTAGATGAAGGGCTAATGGAAGGATGAAAACTTGCAAAATTCACGATCTTCTTCGGCAGTTGTGCATAAGAGAAGCTCAACTTGAGAATTTTGTGCATATCCTGAATGATCATGACTACATTTCCTCAGAAAGAATAAACTATCAACGGCGGGCGATTCTTTCACTTAGCATTCGTTGGAAGCATTTATATGTTCCCAGGCACTGGAGTGATATTACAAGTACAATTCACAGCTTGGTTTTTACAAGCAGTTCTTTTCAAGTTTATCTAATACCCCGATTTGTTTCACACTTCAAGCTGCTTAAGGTGTTGAATGTATCTTCAATCAATTACAATTTCTCTTGGGTAATACCTAAACTTGTACATTTGAGATATGTTGATGCAAAAATAGACGCAGCTCCTTCACTAGCCAAATTGTGGAATCTACAGACCATAATTCTTCGTAATTTTACAAAGAGAGATTTGCTTCTCCCACTAGAAAAGATACACTTGCAGCTCTCACTAGAGATCTGGACAATGTCAGAGATAAGACATCTGGATATTGGATGGAATATACATCTGCCCAATCCTCTTAAGGCAGAAAATCATGGTAAACGACCTTTGTTTCTGGATAACTTGCAAATGCTTGCTCTCAGTTTCTCTCCTTTTTTGGCGGAAATCTTGAGAAGAACTTCCAATCTAAAAAAGTTAAAGATTGTAGATATTAAGCATGATGACTGACCTGTTATTCTTGATTCTCTCATTCTTCTAAAAGCCATGGAGATGGAGAAACTAGCCATACAAACGAATCTTATTCCGGTCACTCTTTCAAACGATATTTTTCCAGCTAATCTCAAACATTTGAGGTTAGCTTGGACTTATTTGCCATGGGACGATATGGTTGTGCTAGCTAATTTACCCAATCTTGAGGTGCTCAAAGCACGTGGTGCATTCCGTGGAAAAGATTGGAGGCTAAATGAAGATGTTGTGTTTCAAAGATTAAAATATCTACAAATTGGGAGCGTATGTGATTTGGAAAGGTGGGAAGCAACTAGTGATAATTTTCCGATGCTTGAGCAACTAAACCTGGTTTATTTCTCTAAGCTAAAGGAGATTCCCCTGAGTATTGGAGAAATAATGACTCTAAAATTAATCCAAATAGAAAAATGCAGCTCTACAACTGTCACTAGTGCAGAGAAGATACGAGAAGAGCAAGAAAGCTGGGGAAATTATGAGCTTCAAGTTCGAATTATAGGTATATATGTTAAATTCCATCTTAATTAATATGTTCATGTGGTGATTTCTATTTCCTTTCATTTATTGTTTTCACCTGCTAAAAGGGCGTGTAAACTTTGACCTATAATAAATATAAAAAGAGTAGTTTTGTGAAAAAGTTGGATGTAAGTGTAAACAATATATTGTGCTAACAAAATTGTTTCATATGGTTTTAATGCAGGGGCAGGATGATCGACAACAATTTTTAACTTTCTTTAACTTTCTGAAAGAAGGGAAATTTGTTGATGTTAACACTGAGTACATTAGATTTAGTAAGTAGCATTTTGAATATTTGATCCTAACAATTGTTATGGGGAGGTTAGGCTTCTCTTTTTTTTTTTTTTTTTTTAATCCTTTTAGTCAGATTTGTATTCGAGCTTGTAGTAGTAGATCCCTGGAATGTCTAAATATTTTGAATAATTGATTTGCGGAAAGTTCAAACCTTATGTTTAGTAGCAAACTTGCAATCTAATTGTTTTCTCTCTTTTATCTGATATCTATTTGTCCTTTTATTTAGCTTTATACTATTACAATTTACAAGTATAGGCCATCCGCTTGAATTATTAAGACTTGAAGGATATGGGTAACAAATTAGGAATTTGGATATAACTTGTGAGTTGTGATCCTGTATCTATGTGACACAACTGAGGAAACTGTGTGATAATAAGAACAGAAAAAAGGATTTTTAGAAGAGAATTAGATAATTATAAAAAATAAAAAAGAGCAAAGTTAAGATTTTCTCTATACCTTGTGTTGAATTTTGGTCCTGAAAGTAACTTTCTATTTATGGTTTCATCAACAAAACAAAACTATCCACAGAACACTCTTAAAAGCAGCTAAACCATCAATCCTTGGTATAATCCTTAACCATATATATATTTAGGCCTGTTTCTACCCTTTTGGGTAAAAGTTGGTTTTCCTACTGTAACTTTTTTTTTCTAACAAACTTCCAAAAAAAATATATATATATTGGTTAGAATGTCAACAAAAGACATAAGAGCAGTTGAAGAAGGGAATTGTTCAACTTATACACAACATGCTAATGAAGAAGATTCAAGCCTTTGCACTTCACCTGAGGTTGTCATTATTATTCAAAAGGTTTGTTAATCCTCTTGAAATGAATTAAACTCTGACAAAAATGAGAATTTCTTAGTGACACAACTTTTTGTGATTACATTTTTATTTTGGGATTTTATTATAGGTGATAGCAGAGGCGATCGGAACGTATTTCTTGATATTTGTAGGGTGTGGTGCAGTAGCAGTGAACAAAACATATGGTTCGGTAACATTTCCAGGAATATGTGTGGCATGGGGTTTAATTGTTATGGTCATGGTGTATGCCGTTGGTCATATTTCTGGTGCACATTTCAATCCTGCAGTCACCATTGCCTTTGCCATTTTTAGGCATTTCCCCTTCAAACAGGTTTGTTAGAGTCCCACCCCGATTTCTTGATGGGGGATTTTAGTCTCGTTATATGCTCGTGGATGATCCTCACTTCACAAGCTAGCTTTTGGGGTTGAGTAACGTCCTGTTGAAATGTCCCCGATTTTCCAACAAGTTCTAAGTCCATTTTCTTATCATGGTCAGAGTTAGGCATATCTCAATTCTTGGTTTACTCGATGTTGGGACCCCATATTATATTGTGCATGCTCCAGATGTTCTGTCCTGGACGCGTGTGGGATGTTAAGAGTCCCACATCGGTTATATGGTCTTAACTCTTAAGCACTCTTCAACTCATGAGCTAACTTTTGGCATTGCGTTAGACTCAAAATTTGTTTCCTATCTAGGTTAACTCATATTTGTCTTTCCTTTTATAGTCAAAAATTACATAGAGAAAGTAAATTAATCATGCAGAAACATCAAGAAAATTCCATGCTCGATAATTTTGTACTGCTTGTTGGAAAGTAACGTGTCAAATGGAGTACAATGGATACAATCATTCATATAATTGACCCCAACAAACTCTGTACCGTGTTGTCTTGAGATTAATTTTGACTTTTTGTGTCTATTGTAGGTGCCACTGTACATATTGGCACAGTTGGTTGGGGCAATTCTTGGAAGTGGGACTTTGTATTTGCTGCTGGATTTGAAGTCTGAGGCATTTTTTGGAACAGTTCCAGTGGGATCAAATGTTCAATCTTTGATTCTTGAATTCATCATTTCTTACCTGTTGATGTTTGTCATTTCTGGTGTTGCCACTGACAATAGATCAGTGAGTTAATTTTTGAGTTACTTTTGTTAAGTTTATATGTTTTGCCTCAATAGAATTTTAGGTTGAGGATACATTTTAATTTTTGGCATTCTAATTTTAAACAGATTGGAGAGCTTGCAGGAATTGCTATTGGAATGACAATACTCCTAAATGTTCTGATTGCAGGGTAAATTTCACATATTTATTTCCCCTTTCATTTTTTTTTTCCTGCAGTAAAAATAATAAAGCAGGGAAAAGTCATAGATTATCCATTTATTGAAAAACGGTAAAGTTGACCTACAAACATTTTCAACTTATAACTTGAGGAAACAAGTATCTCAAGTTCACGTATAGTTATGCACAATTATAGGTATCATTCATTTTTAAAGGGGAATTTTAGAGCAACGGTAAAGTTATCTCTATGTAACCTATAAGTCATTGGTTTGAGCCGTAGAATTAGCTACCAGTGCTTGTGCCCGGGTAGATGGCAGTCAATCAATGGCTACATGCAATATCACACTCCCTTGGGTGATGCCCTTTCACGAATCCTGTGTGAATGTAAGATGTTTCGTGTACCGAACTATCCTTTTTTAACCTAACCAAAAACGTTCATTTATCATGTATAAGTTGCACAAAGGCATGATATAAAGAGTAAGCCAATATATACACAATAACCGCCTAGGAGAGTGGTAGCATAGATAAACTCCAACACTATTAACCAGAAATCTTGGATTCAAGCCTTTGAAATTGGAAACTCTTAATTAAAACGTTTTTCTTTATGCGCCTTATGCAACGCGAATCTGAATTAATCGAGTAATTAAATTTCACGTATTATTAAATATGTAAAGCAAAAAAATTGCAGGCCAGTGTCAGGAGCATCAATGAACCCAGCAAGGAGTATTGGGCCAGCAATTGTGATGCATGAGTACAGAGGGCTTTGGGTTTACATAGTTGGGCCTATATTTGGTACTATAGTTGGTGCTTTCACTTATAACCTCATAAGGTTTACAGAAAAACCACTTAGAGAACTCACAAAAACTTCAACATTTCTCAAAAGCATGTCCAGAAGCCATGCTTAATTTTTCCTTCTTTTTTTTCTTCTTAATTATTCTTTTTTTTTTCCCTCTGAGCCCCGTGGCTTAACAAAAAATAGAGTCACTAGTGGCGTTTTAAGAGAAAATTCATTAGTAAAAATAAATAGAATTACAGAAAAGAGATATAGTAAACATTTTCTTATGTAGTTTTTTCTTTTCAACTTTTTTTATTGTGGGTATGAAACCTGTATTTTTTAAAATTTAAGGTAGTAATTCTGCCAAGGGAATTAATTCTAAATTCTCCTTTGTGTAGTTCATTGATTGTTGGTGTTGTTTCTTTTTACTTATTTATTTATTTATTTACTTTCTTCTTTCTGAAGTATTTTAGTTTCTTAAAATTTCAAGAATTGAGGAAAAGATATGTTTATTATAGTCCATCGACGACTATATATGAGAGGAATAGAGAAAAACTCGTAATTGTTATGGAGGAAAAGATCTATTTATAATATAATTCACGAAAGAGTGGTTTTCTTTGATCTTTAGAGTTTATTCGCTTCAAAACTGATTCTAAATTGTATAATATCATTTTCGACCAACCTCCATCAAGAATTTATTTTTTGTTATAATTTCAAGAAGTTACTTTTTGTTGTAACATGGAATTTTAATCTAAATGTTTTCAAGATCATAAAAAAGGTCTATATAGTTTATAGAAAATATTTTTCTTCTACCTATAAATCACAAAATTTGATGCCCTTATAACCTAAAGATCACTTCCAATTCAAGAGAAATAAACTAAAAAAGATTTTCTCTATGTTGAAGAATATTAAAAAATTGCTTGTATTGTGGAAAGAGAGTCTTTTTTTTTCCCTTCCTATTTTAAAAGCTAAGATATATACGGTGAAAGAGAGTCACATGCACCTTAAGCCACTCCCTTAAGCCAACGAATATTTAACAAGAAAAATTAAGCATATTCTAGGAAGGATCTCACTAACATAACAAATATAAAGTTTGAGGTGCCTTTACAATTTTTTTAATGAGTTCCACAGGATGTTTGTGCATCTACGTGCTCATTGAAAGAATTTTCAGGCTGTCAGTAATTTTTATTTTCACTTTCCTTCTCTGACACGAACTGGAAAAATGTAGTACTTAAACTTAATTACCCCTGAGAAAAAAAAAAAAAAAAAAAAAACAGGTTCTAACATATATTTTCAAACTACATGAAATACCATAGGTCCTGTTTCGATCTGTATAGAGTCGTATCTCTATAGGGAACGACTTTGTTTGTTCGGAGATTTTAGACTGCTATAGTAAAATGTTGATATGAAAAATATATAATATGAGATACATGAAAATTCGGTTTAAAAACAAATTTGTTTGTTATGATAATTATAGAGGATGATTGTTTTAGAGAGATCCAACTGTATATGTGACTTACTAATTGAGCATCAAGTCCATTTTTCGGTTAAAGAACCATTAGACACAAAGACAAAAGGCCTTAGGATAAATTTAAAAGAATATTAATCAAGAAATGCACGTAAGATTGTTTTTGTTTTGCTTATATTTGATCTCTTATAGATGTTACTCATGTAATCATGTTAAACAATAGGTTCAAATTTAAATTATATTTTATTACCCTAAAGAGAAAGTCATTTCAGAAACCCAGAAAGAAATAGTTTCCAAAATCAGTAAAACTAAAAATCACCCTAAAGGTGTTTAGATATAAAATATGCATATAATATAATCCCATACCAAAAAAGAAAAAAAACTAAGCAAGCAGTTATATATGTAGCTTTCGTCTCTGAATATCATGTGCCACGAAGTTCATCCATATTTCAGGTTATAATTAAAATAAAAAATAAAAAAGTGAAACACATGGAGTCACATGATTTTTTGTAACTTTCACATGTCACATGATTTTTTGTAACTTTCACATGCATGGCCTCCATTGTCACACTGTCATTTAAAAATTAAAATGACTTTCTATCTACTGTTTCATATATAAGACTTCACAAAGACAAAACAAAAACATTAACATCGCACTCATTTAGATCCAACCCCATGACAACAATTTATTCCCCGACCTTAGCCAAGAGAAATCCTAGATTCGCCGTTTATCTTTATAACATATTTAATTATCTATAAATATTATTCTGTTGAGATGATAAATATATCGGTTGTTAACTTAATTCTATTCACGAAAAATAATGTAGATGAATCCCAAGTATTGAACCTAGAATCTCCAAGTTGTTACTCCGATATTTCCATGCATTCCTCAATACTTAACCCATTCCCTTAGGAATTATGTCCTATTTTATATGATGGTATTCGATTAAATACAAATTTTAATACATTAAATAAATATATGATTCACATAAGTTTTAATCTTAAATTTGTCAGACACTTAATTGCTTTTTAAGGTAATCATCTCAATTATATATGTTAAACTTTGGAATTTGTGAAATCTATATTTTTTCAAAGATGTGTCATTGAGTTATGCCGAATATTTTAGCAGGTTGATGAATAAATTCTATATAGAGTGGCTTATAACTATGAGTACAAATTACAAAAAACTATTGTGTAACTAAAATAAATTGCTTAATACATAGTTAGTCCCTTCAAATTATCAGGATATTTCATTTAGACACTCGAACTAAGTTATGTTTTAATTGAACATCTCAACTCCTAATGAAATGTCTCAATTAGCTACACTTTTGGTTCAAAATTTTGAACTTTCTTTGCGTGTCAGGTAGTTAAGTTTATCATATAGAATATGTCATATCCTTCAATTATATGCATCAACCTCAATTGAAAAAAATATCTGGGATTTTGCGACTTATTGAGATGAAATATTTCATATGATAAATTTAACTACATAATAGACGAATGAAAACACATATAATTTTTTTTTTTTTAAATGAAGCGAAAGTGTCTAATTGAAACACTTTGTTAGGAGTTAAATATTCAACTGAAACAGAATTTAATTTGAGTATCTAAATAAATATCCTAACAAATTTAAGATGCTACCTTTTGAGGCAAAAATTAAATTCATGATTTCGTCATTTCAAACATAAGGTGGAACATACATGAAACAAGTCAAGCAGTCATGTCGCCATCCATGCAGTTTCCATGCACCCGCCTGAAAAGTCCACTTATATTTATTTTTTATTTGAAATAATATAATATTGGCAGCTGATATGAGTTTTTTTTTTTCCTTTCTATTTTTATGCTTCCATTTCCATTTTATGATGTAGTCCTTTCACCAAAAATGTGGACGAATCTTGGACTCTAGCTAGTCGATTCACAAGGTCACATGGGGTGGGGCCGTGGGGCTAATCTCCTAAACCATTTTACTTATTTAAGTTTCTTTTATGGGGGTATAATATAATTTAACGTTTTTTTTTACTTTTAGAGGTTTCTCTTCTCCTTCTTGAATCTTCTTTTTATTTTTTAATATTATCTCTTCAAAAACTTATCTTTGATTAAAAAATGTACTCCTAGAGTGGACAGTAGGTCAATACAAATTCTTAAGGTTGCAGTTCCAATGCAGGAGAATATGATACTTGTGATATGCCTTTTTCATGGTATGTTAGTCCATTTTGCAGCAAACCAACATTCGGGAATTATGGCCAGTTCAAAGGTTTATTTTTATTAAGTTAGAACAATTATTGACATTAAATAGTTAAGTGGCACCGTCAGAATTTTCGTCAAGAAAAATTAAAATATAATAGAAAAAGGCTAGAGATCAATATATATAATATATTTATAAATTTAAAAAATTAACTTATCGCATCTTTTTGCAAAAAAGAGTATCGGTTAACTTTTCCTCAAATAAGAGTATAGCTCCGCCCCTGATCAAAAAACACTCATTATAAGTTCTTTTGAGAATTTTCACGCTATCCAATTAGAGGGAAGTATAACACTTTCTAGAAGAGAACTTATTTTCAACAATGCTTTTTGCAATTGAGGATTAGATGACATCCTTTGCATTTCCTAATCTTTCCCAACATAAGGCTACAAAAACAAGAAACGATAAAGAAGAGAAAACAGAAATCAGAGTACATATATATATTTTTATATTTAGTCAAAAAAGTCGTTTTTACATAATTCCGAATGTGTAAAATATTAGGAGACAACTATGCCAACTATGTATACCCCTCTAGTTATGTCACTCGTGGTTTTCATTTCTTATCCATAAAATAAAGAAGCCGTTTATATTGACCCTCTTGGTTTCGCATTCATTTTTCAGCTTTTTAGCTTAAGGACAACAAACAAATGGAAAGGTATATATATCTATATCTACCTTTAATAATAATTGAGCTTTAAAAAAAAAAAAACTCCTTTTATCCAGAACAGACATATACCAATGGGCCAAACCATGTTGCACGAGGAAAACTTAGGTTACTTTCTTTTGAAGATTAATTTCTCGTAATATAAATAAAGTGTAATAGGAATTTTTTTTTTTTTTTTTTGGGAATGTATTAGAAATTCTCAATTGGCCTGAAATCCAAATTCAGCGCCACATTTTGTGCTTCAGGACCACAGCAGTACTGGTAGGTAGCCAAAAACAAAAAATAATATTAAAAAATGAGCTGATAATTGTTGTTTAAATATAACACCGCAAAATTGGTACAAGGTATGTAGAATTTATTCGCAAACTTCATCAACTGAATTTGGAAAGGGCAAAAAGAAAAAAGAAAAGTTGCATTAGGGGTGTGTTTGGTAGGAAGGAAAATGCTTTATATATGTGTGTGTTCCTAAAAAGCAAGTATTCTTTTAACCAATTTTTTGGTGTTTGATAAATAAACAGAAAAATACGAATCAACGTGAAATATAATATGAAACTTATTTGTAAAAGAAAAAGCGGAGGAAGTAAATAAATCACCTGAAATTCAACATGTCGGATTCTATGGAGACAAGCACATGCATTGTCTTCAAGAGAACTATGTAATAATACTCCAATTTGTTGTCTTCTTTCGTTCTTGTTCTTTGTGTGATCACAAATAACAAAATAAGTATGATGTTTGGGCTAAAGGCTAACAAAATGATGATGCTTAAAGCAACAAAAATATTAGGTAATGTTTGCTTCAGAGTTTGCGAAAATTGAGTTTACAAAATAATGACGCAAGCTTACTTTGGGAATCTTTTTCTTTTTCTTTCTTGAAAATATAAGAACTAGCTTAAATTGTTTTTTCAGGAAAATACTAGTTTTGATTTGATAGGATCCATTTCGGAAGCATAGTAGAATAAAAGAGAAATTCATACGTGAAACAATATGTCAGCACTTCTACTTGAAATACGTACGTCTCTTTATTTTTTAGTCTAGCTACTTCTAAATAAATACTCTGCTTTGTTTAGTCTCTAACTTCATGCAAGTATACTTTTAAATACTAAAACTAGGTTGAAAATTAAAATAAAAACTAATCTTGAGGTGAAAAGCGTCAAAGAATACAAATAGATAGTTTGTCTCTCGTGCCCCATTCACACACTGTGCGGAAGGATGTGTTTTTTTCTTCTTCTTAAAATAAATGCTACTCTTAGCAAATGGATTTGATACTTGTATCGACAAACAACGTAACGAAATGGACATTCACACACTGTGCGGAAGGATGTGTTTTTTCCTTCTTAAAATAAATGCTACTCTTAAGCAAATGGATTTGATACTTGTATCGACAAACAACGTAACAAAATGGGATACTTGATGAAAATTATAAAATTCTAAATGTAACAAAATTCGATACTTGATGAGAATTATAAAATTCTATAAACCATCGAGTCTTTCAACAAACATATTAAGAAGTTAATTTTTACGAGTTCTCTAAAACAAAAGCCACCAAAATCTCATTGTTGTAGGATTAAAGATTTTTCTCGGATGTCAAAACTATCAACCTTAGCTAATGGACGGCCTGATGTACTTTAATTTATTGAGTTTTTTTCCCTTTTTTCTTATAAGAATCTCAGGTAATTAATCTATGGCTGTTCATATTTTGATTACTATGTCTTGTCCCTTAACAAGTGGCTTCTACTCACTAGACACTAAAAATATGTAATCCCTCCGTTCACTTTTACTTGTCCATTTTGGACTTTTCACGTTATTTAAGAAAATAATAAATGAAGCGCATAATTTATCAATTTACCCATATTAATTGGTGCATATTTTATTGGATTTGAAAAAATAATTTAAAGTGAGTATTTAATACTATGGGTAAAATAGGAAAAGAAAAGTTGTCTTATCTTGATATGAAAAAAATGACAAGTAAAAATGAAAATCTATTTTTAAAATAGTGAACAGAGAGGGAGTACATATATAGTTATTTTAAGTGTTTTCAAGCATTAATCTGTGGGCGAGTTTAAGTAATTAATGAGATGCATGGGCCAGCACTTAAAATCGTTTGGATAAGAACACCTTTCTAGATTATTAGTATATTAATTACTACGAGCATACCAATAGTAAAGCTCATTATGAGCTGTCTCTATACGATTTTAATTACTCCATTAATTAAATTCCATTAATATGCAATAATTGATAAAGAATGCACATCGCCTATCTACATGTCATAAGGTCGATATCAGTCGTTGAAATTAATATTAACAACATCAATAACAACATCCTCGGGTCCTTTTGTTTAACGGAATCTAACTTAACATAAATATAATGCTAGGCCAATAGAAAAGCACACATTTTTTTCCACGAATTTATACCATTAAATAGAGCGGCCTTTTATTTAATAAAAACTAATCCTAAAAAAGGAGGAATACAAGCAAAGGGGGCTAGAATTTAATTACCTTACTAATCTTAATGAGACAACGACAGTAAAAAGATCGCTCACTTAAATAAACTACTCTATTAAGCATGCAAATTTCATTATCATGCAATCATGGATAGTAAATACTCATTTGGGAAAGAAAATCAACTGAAAAGAAACATAGTTATTAATTTCAAAGTCAAATTTACTCGGAAGTCCAAAATGCATCACAACTAGTGAAGAACAAAAGTTGTTGCAGAGACGGATGTACTGAAGCAATTATGAGTTCATCCGAATTCTTTAGTTTTAGCTTGACTCATATTTAAAAGTTCACCAAAAATATAAATAATAGAGTTTCAAATGAATTATCATAGATTTCGAAAGTCGAACTTATAATATTCAAAATTCTGAATTCGTCTCTGACTTGTTAGAAGCAACGTCTAAATGTACACAATTATATATATATTCCTTTCTTTATCCACCATACATGAGAAATTCACAATTGATAATATCTTTTCTACTCTTTGCTATTCACTAAATCATATTTTATCCTTTTAATTTTGATTTTATAAAAGAAGTATCACAAAGATAACAATAAAGGGAATTATGGAAATTAATTAGTTACGTACTGGCCCGCGCGCACCTTCATTGGCCTAAAATAAACTTGAGAATGCATTACTAAAAATGACATTCTACCTTTGTGTCTCAAAGATTATCTTAATAATGCCTTTTAGCAATGCAAATCAACATCTTTCTTGTCCCAATTATAAGATCATAATATAACCCCACTTTTTATTTCCTTTTAGCACTTACTCATCTTTTAACATAATAAACTACAATTCCTTCACCAAATTTTTTTAAAAAGGCTAATTTATATTATCCGCATAATGGCTCCACCACTAGAAAAGCTATTAATCATTTCCAACCACATAATCTTGAAATCTAATTAGTCAATTATTGTTCTCGCTTTTTGTAGTAAAAATTTCTTTTAAGATTTCCTTAGTTAGGGCCCATATAACTCTTTGATCCTTATAAGGGGGTAAGGTTAAAGGACACGTGGAATAGTGTGAACTAATTCCTGACCGTTAGATCAAGAAAATCAAGGGTCAGATCAGAACGATTTAGGTGGGGAAGGTTTAAAGTGGGACCCGGGTTACGTGGGCCAGTCAGCAGAAGTAGACAAAAAGGGGAACACAGGCACATGATTACTGGTGCACCATTCAACCATTGGATCATAATTTTTTTGTGATTTGCAGTTGCCTTCCTTCTATTTTTGTAATGTTACATATTTCCTCCCTTTTCTTTATTTTAATAAATTGTACAAACATCTCTTTCCATTTTAATGCATGTGGCAATTTTTGACTTCTAAATTAATGTTAGAACCTCTTAATTAAAACTAAAATACGAAGTTAAAAGTTGAATTATTTTTAATTAGAACATATTAATACCTTATGGCTTATGGTGACATATAACATGAAACAAAAAGGAGATTTAATAGCTTCAATTTTTAGGTTATGGACACGTCTCTTCACCAGTTTTTACGCAAAGAAAATGCTACACCCTCTATCTCAATTTATACGAAGGTTGATCAGTTTGGGGAGTCAAACAACCCTTTGTTTAACTAAGATTTTCTTCAACTCTTTCATAAACTGTGAATTATTAAATATGCAGACTTATAGTACTTTTTATAGTTTTTAAATGTGTAAATTTTAGTGTAAAATACTCAAAGAATCTATGTTTAAAATTGAATGGGAAAAAAAATTATTTGACTCCCCAAACTGGTCAACCTTCGTATAAATTAGGACAAAGGGAGTAATAGAGATGCTTGAATATAATCAAATTTTTGTTTTGTTCCATTCTAATTTAGATCTATTTAATGTAATTTAAAATTCACCAATTATATATTTACGTTTTCATAATTAATAATTGAAAATAAAACACCATTAACCTTCTTAAATATTTGTAAGATTATTCAAAGTTGTTCTAAAGAAATCAAAAATATATTTAAAAAATAAGTTTACAGTAAGGATAAACTAAGAATAGAAGAAGAAGAAATTATTAAAAATAATGAACTAACATAGAGTAGAATAGTCTTCTTTGATCTAACTATTTTACCATAAAACAAGTGAGAAAGGTATTAGCAAATTGTAATGCAAACTAGTTAGGATATGTTTATAATATTGCTAAACTAGAAGGATGTAACTGCAATTCAGTTTGGTTTTAAGATCTAATTAATTATTTAATCCAAAAACTAATTATTTCACATTAAATAAAAATTCATTTAAACAATTTTTCTTACAATTCATATTCACTCCAATTTAACTACCACCCTTAGCAGTCCTTGTCACTCTTTAATCTTCTCTTCTTGAAAGCAAAGTAGTGATTCTTCTATACTCTCACACGTTTTCTTTCACATTTTATCTCTCACTTTTTTATCAGATAGATCTTCCCAAATTTCCTTCTTCCTTAAAAACCTGTAATTTTCTTGCTCTTTATATCTGTAAAAATTTCATTTTTTGGTCCATTTTGATGTTGTTTATGTATGGAATAGTAAAAAGAATTTAGTTTAAAGTGATGGGGTGTTGATTTATTTTTTTTTGCTAGAATTTCAAGATTCTATCAATTTCTTCCTTAAAATCCTGTAATTTTCTTGCACTTTTTATCTGTAAAAATTTCTTGGTCCATTTTGATGATGTTTATTTATGGAATAGTAAAAATAGTTTATTTTTAAGTGATGGGGTGTTGATTATTTGTTTAAGATTTTGTTTTTTTGGGAAATGCAGATTATAAACCTGTAATTTTCTTGCTCTTTTTATCTTTAAAAATTTCATTTTTGGTCCATTTTGATGATTTTTATGTATGGAATAGTAAAAAGAGTCTATTTTTAAGTGATGGGGTGTTGATATATTTTTTTTATTTTTTATGTTTAAGATTTTGTTTTTGGGAAATGCAGATGATATTTATGGAGGTGCTTTAAAAAGGACCAGTTTTCAAATGGCTGGTGATATTGAAGAACCTTTTAGCCTTAATTTTCAGGTAAAGTTTGTGTTTTTTTTAAAAAAAATTAATTCCTTTTGGATCTTTACTCTTTGTTACTGTCATATTCATCTGCATTTATTTGGTTAAATTTCTTTTGTTAAAATGTAACATACAGCTGGATTTGGTAGAGAAATCTTTGTTCTTGTTATTTTAGTCAATTGGGAAGAAAAAAGTTGGAATCTTTATGTTCATTAGTAGATTGATATTGCAGTATCAATTTATCTGTTTTAGGGTGTTCAATATGATTAATTATTATGAATAAAGAAAATGCATATAATCAGTTTTTATAAATTAAATTTTGGACCCTTTTCTTAGCTGTTTGAGGCGGTTACTGAAGTTTTTTTTCTAGTTTCTTTTGTTTGTTTTATTGAATTGAGAATCTTGCTTGTCACTTCCCTTCAATAGTCCTTGCTGCATACATCAATGAGAAAGGAAATGAGCTTTTTCGCGTAATGTCGCAAGATCTCGGTGTCAGTTTGAAAATGTGTTTGTAGCTTCCTTGCAGAGAAGTATTCAAGAATTTGAAGTTTATGGGTTCCTAAAACGACCTCAGATTAATATATAGTAGTAATAATGAGTTCACAATCAACCAGTTATAGGTATTTAGTGGATATTCTAATACATATACAGGGTCTAGGCAAAAGCTACTGGGTTCTTGTGAACCCGCATGTTACTCTCTGGATCCGCCCATGCTTCCTTGTACAATAGTGCTCTTTCTGTCTGAGAGATTGATCGGAAAACATTCTCTCCACTGGTCGTTGGGTTAATATATGTAGTTTTTCTTAGTTATGGATCCATAACACTTCCATGAGATCATATATTAAATGCCGGGTCGCATGCTTGTTCATTGGTTGAGGCTTTATCAAAATGGAATTTTAGTGCAAAAGATTTTGATAGTTTTGTTATCTAATAAAATTGGCCATACAGTCAATCTCTATAGAATAACACAGTTTGTTCCGATATTTTTTGGTTGTTATAGTGAAATGTTGTTATAGAGAACATATGATATAACATAACATGAAAGATCAGTTCCACGGGAAAAATGGTTGTTATAGTGAAATGTTGTTACAGAAGATGACTGTTATAGAGAGGTCTGACTGGCATGTTAGGATAGAGTATATATTACTTGAGACATTAATAATTAAACCATTAGGGGAAAGTGAAGATTTTCCACGAGAACTAAATCTATGAGGCTTTTTTACTTAATATATGATCACTGGGTTCTGATGCGTGATCTTAATCTGCTCACTGAAATTGACAGGCAGACTCGTGGCAATCTGGATCTATCTCATTCGGTAGATTTGAGAATGAAGCTTTATGTTGGGAGAGGAGGTCTTCTTTTACACACAACAGGTATCTTGAAGAGGTCAAGAAATACTCCAAGCCAGGTTCTGTAACTGAAAAGAAAGCATATTTTGAGGAGCGTTTTAGAAGGAGGGCACTTCTAAGCCAGAGCTCATCCGATTGGCAGAACGGAACTGAGTCTCAAGCTAGTGAAATTGATGGCCCTGAGCATACAGGTTATGAAGGGGACTTTGATCATGTTAATGACGTCAGCCTTTCCTCATGCTTTGTTGAAAATAATGATAGATTAGCCAACTCACTGAAGAATGAAAATCAAGCTAGTGAAATTGGTGTCACTGAATGTACAGGTAGGGGTGTCAAATGGGTGGGTTGGCTGGATTTGGGCGGGTTAAATTGGGATGAGTTGACCCTCCAAAGTTACTTTGGCTGAAATGGGCTAAAAAGCGGGTCATAATCCAACCCGTCCAATTCTTACTAAGTTTTAATTTCCTTATTTGTTTTTTTATAATTTTTGAAGTACCTAGTAAAACTATTTTTATCTTTATTATGGTCTATATATAACATATCAAATAGAAAAATGTCTATTTGAAAGTATTTTGATAAGTTTCTATGGATCAACCATACAAATCAGCCCAATTTTTAGATAGCCTGAAATGCATTGGGCTAAAATGGACGATTAATAACTCGCACCCAAACTTGAAGGGGTTGGGCGGGTCAAGTTTTCATGAGCTAATTTTGCCACCCTTATGTACAGGTTATGACGGGGACTTTGAGCATGTTAATGAAGTTGGGCATTCTGCACACTTTGATGAAAATAATGATAGGTTAATCCATTTATCGAAGAACAGAAAGTATCAAGCTATTGAAAATGACGTAAGTGAGAATGTGGGTTACTATGGGGATTTTGAGCGAGTGAATGAGGTTGGTCATTCCGCACGCTTTGAGGAGAGTCTTGATGGATCAAATAATGGAGACATCAAAGTCACAGAATGTGGACCCCAGACTGAACAAGCTACCAACAGTTCCCATGGTCTTCAAAGTGTTTCTGAACATCGGGAAGCTGAAGAAAAATTTCATCTTGATGCTGGAAATTCAACTTTTGATGATAATCCTGTATCTGAGATTGAAGTGAAAGAGAAACTAGAGGGCCAAGATAGCAGTATGGAGTTTTCATCAAACTCTGTTGATCTGTACTCTAATGCTCATACCACCGAGAAAGATGGCAGTGTTAATTCAGAACCTCAACGAAGTTCATCTTCGAAGGTACATCTCTTTTAGCATTTATTACTACTCCATTAATCTTCTATTATTAGAGCAGTTTCCCGCCCTGCTCGCTTACTGTAGTAAGCTACTCCCTCTGTACACTTTTCAGATTTCGTGAACCAATTTTTTTTAATTTTGACATAAAATTTATAAGTTTTCTAAATGTAATATAAGCCACAATTGACAGTTCAAAATATTTAAAAGGCACATGACAAAATTGCGGTCAAAGAAAAATGTTTTGACTCTCGAAATCTGAACGGTGTCACATAAACTAGGACAAAGGGAGTACTATTAATAAGCATGGTAGTCTTATTCTAGAAAAGAAATTTTTTTGCCCCTTTATAGACTATCGGGTGCCTAAAATGCAGGTGAGGACTGCATCTCGATCTAGAGATACGAAATCCAGAATGTTGTCCCAAGTTAATGTTGCTAGTGGCAAGGGGCCTATCTCAAAACAAGCATATACAGACATGCCAAAAAAAACAAATAGAAGGCATAGTGATGTTTCTTTGACACAAAAAGGAGAAAAAACTGGAATAGAAGTTCCTGGCGCTCTCCATTTGCGTCCAACATCCAGAACACCAAAATCAGAGGTAGTTATCAGATTTTATAGCCTGTTTGGCCAAGCTTTCAAAATCTGCTTATTTTGAAAAGGGTTCTTTGTTAAAAGCGATTTTTTGAAAAAGTACAACAGTTGTGCTGGGCTAATCAATTTGAAAAGCACTTTTGTCAATATGAGTAGTACTTTGTGCTTAGCTAATGTTTCAAAAGTGCTTTGGGGGAAAAACTATTTTTTTTAACTTATAGGAAACAGCTTCTGCTACTACTCAAAAGCGCTTTTTTTCCACACACCTCAACTTTCTAAAATAAGCACTTTTGGGCTTTTAGCTTCTCAGATTCTTGGCCAAACAGGCTATTAGGCTTAGTGTTATCTTCAAATTTCAGTGTGGGGTGAACTCGCTATTTCAATGTGTTAGGACTTATTGCTCAACTTCTTATTGGGGTCAGATTGTTCTTCAGTGATTATTCAATTTTTTATCAAATTTATGGTACCAGGTGTCTTGCTTTATACAGGTTTGTTCGGGTTCAAAAGAAAATGTACTTAATCAACAGAAGAGGTATGCTGCTTAATTATGTTTTCCATATTGAAAATTTAGGATATTTTGATTTCCCTGATTCATTCTAATTTTTCCGATCATGTTTATTATTGAATGATGTATAGCACTGAACAACAACGGAGAGCAAGAAAGGTCGTCGCTTCTCGTGCTTCCTGTACAGAGAAAGTTAGCCATAGACTACACCAAAGTGTAAACAGGTATATATCATAGGAACAGTGTGAGCTTTAACTACATATTCTGTTCATCAAATTTTGGCTTATGTATATTATTGTTGTACAGGGATAAGCAGAGTGTAAATTCATGTCAACCAGGCGTGAAACAGAATGGATCTGGTTTCCTTTTCAAAAGCGAAGAGCGGGCCAGGAAAAGGAAAGAGGCAAGGACCAATTTATTGTGTCAACTTGATGAAGTTTAAAAGTGATATAAAACCTAAACAAAGTTTTTGATATTGATTTCAGTTCCTTATGAAGTTAGAGGAGAAAATGCACGCCAAAGAGGAAGAAACACATCTGCTCCAAGCAAGAACCCAGGTAATAAACTCGGACTGATTCTTCTGATTAATGGAAACAGGTCTAAATTAATATGGAGAATCATTAGGCTGCAGTCTTTCGAATGTTAGCTCTGAAAAGCCATGGCATATATTTTGTTAGGTTTGCTTTTCTTTTCCTTTCTTTTTAATTTTATGTTTAGACTTGTATTCCCTCGGTTTCAATGTCTGACTTTCCTTTTTAGCTTCTTTCAAAAAGAATGCCACTTTCTTTATGTTTCTTTATGCGGTAACTTCTTACACCCAACTTTCAAAGGGCATTTGGTACATTACACACATCTTTAGTTTAAGACCACAAGATTCAAAGTCTTCTTTATTTTCTTGAACTCCGTGTCGAGTCAAACGAAGACACTTCAATTTGAATGGAGGTAGTAATATATAAAATATCATTTGCAGGGTTAGATGACAATATTTTTGATCAGCCGCTAGAATTAATTACTGTTTGTTTGATTTACTTTGTGATGTATGTAGGAAAAGAAAGAAGCAGAGATCAAACAGCTACGGAGAAGTCTCAATTTCAAAGCAACTCCCATGCCTGCGTTCTACCGTGAACCTGGTCGGCGATCAGAAAAAATCAAGGTATTAACAAGTCTCAAATAATGAGAATTCAGATCACCAAAACTCAGCTTTCTCAACTGTATTCTTCTGTTATTTCCCTTTTTCCTACTTTTTAATCGTAGGCCAGCTTCACGCACCTCAACTAATTTCATGGTTTCTACTACATACCACCTGCATAGCTACCGGATAATTCTACCCGCCGAGGCATGAAAGGATGGGGAAGAAATCACCTAGTGTTTTTACCTCCTTTGGGATTTGAACTTGACGCTATCATTGTTTTCAACCCACTTCATTGGCGACTAGACCACACCTCACCCTTGGGGTGCTTTTCCTATGTTGAAATTAGGATATTGCATCAAAACCATGCACTTCCTATTCCTGCATGAAAGTAAAACTTGAGAAAATTTGTTTACAAGTTGTTTTACTGGTTTTGGTTGAAGCACTTCTCTGTCATTTTATATGGACTCAAATCCCTTTTCTTGGACAACTGACATTAACTTTCTTAAAATTTAAAACCGAAAAAAAAGAAAAAAGAATAGGGATGTTCTCTCTTGCTATCCTTGATCAAGTGTGATATTGACACTGATGGCTGGAACAGAATATCTTGTACATTGGTCCTTCTATTATGATATCCTTTAGGGCCTATCTCAATGCTATAAGTTATGGGTGATGAATAGCATACTTCCTTGGTGCCCTTTTTAGATTCAATCTCGTTTTATGGGTGATTTTTTGTGTATACTAGACAGGTTTGGTTTGAAGTAAACTAAAAAGGTTTGGTTCAAAGTAAAACTTGCTTATCTGAGTAAGGCTTTTGGATGCCTCAGATGTTGATTTCTGTAATGATATGGTTGGAAACTTTGATCGTCCTTAAACTTTTGACTTTCTAACATCGATCCTCGCAAGACTGAAAGCTGAATGTGAACGCATAGTGAATATTGCTCTTTCATGTTGGGGGGAGTAATTTGAGAAGCCAGCCAAATGGGATGCCAAACTTTTCATTCATGTTATAGCAGTTCGTATTGATCTGAAGGTGGACTAAACCAGTTGATCTCTCTCCTAAATTACATAAATCTTGCGATCCTACTGCTACCGGAAAAAAATGTCTTACTAATTATCTGTCTGGCTATTTACTTATGAGTGTCTGCACTTGTCATCAGTTAAATTCATCCTTATCCTCCTAATCAGTGATTGTTTTTCCCTCCCTCTTCGATAAATCATATAACTTTCTTTTTTGATTATTTTTTCAGGAGTTAGCAAATAAAACTAAATCAAGTAAATCACAAAGCAGGCTTTCATCTCCAGGGGCTAGAGCTACTAGTTCAACAGAGAATACTGTTCCTTGTTCAAGAGCGGAAATTAATAACGGATGTTCCACTAATGAACATCTAAACGTGGCTGATTCGCCACAGGTTTCAGAAGTAACCAATCATGCTTCAGCAGAATTATCAGACAGCAGTGTGCCATCTTCAGCTCCAATAAGCAAAACTTCCCGCCAGACCCCATCGAATAAAGCAGCAACTCCAAAGAGAGTGCAAGAGAAAAGGCAGGTCGTGAATTCTCCGAGGCCGAGAACATCAGATGCGAACAAAAGGAGCAACAGCTTCAAAGCTGAAGAGAAAACAAAGGTAGTTGCGCGAAGAATAGGAAACGATATTAGAAGTATTGATTTGAGCCGTAGTACAAGAGTGGGTCGTTTAGCTGTTGGTGTTGCTTCCTAGACACATCGGCTTCTACGTCTTTTATGACCTGTCATGTCTGCAAGATGGACCAGCAAAGGTAATCGATCATGTATCTGAGACGGTATACTTAGTGTGTAGGTTAATTAGCATTTCTGTTAGATATGCTGTATGTAATTATGTGTAGTTCTGATAGATAAAAATTATGGACCTCTTTAAGCAGAGTTCTTGAAAGACCACGAATGCTGTGCTACTAAAGATTATCACACTTTCAATAAAATGTTAAGTTGCAGTTTAATTTGTAGTCAGTACTTTGCAGTGTTCCTGCTAATGTGGTAAATACTGATTCTCTATTTGACCAAATGTTCCAAAGATTGGTATAGCATTATTATCTTGATAGCAAGTCTTGAGACAATAGCCAGAAGAATATTAAAAGCTATGCTAATTTGATCGATTACGTCAAGTCTGAATAGCATGGGAAGATACTGAACTTTTTTTAAAAAAAATTTGTAGGGATCTCTAAAGTAGGTGTCGGTTGATAAAGAACTACTGGATTGTAATTTTCCGTATGAATACAACGTCCAACATGAAACTTATGATTGGTAATAAAACCCTGATTCGCTTAATAAAATATTGATTCGTCGAGACCAAAGTCGATTTTCATAGATTTCCCGAGATATTTTCTTATGGAATTTTGTGATAGCATCTACAACCACTTCAATTTAAGTGGGCAAGCTGGTGGATATACGTCTATATACATTAGCTTATGGACTCCCCCTAAAAGTACTATAAAATCTGTACTGAACATCCCCACAGCAAAGAAAAACACCTTTAGAATAAAAGGAAATGGCTAATTAGAATTAACGCCAATTCTCTTTATCTTAAAACTATGAATCATATAGTAATAGGACCACCACTGTTGGTGGTATCTCCCATAGACTACTAGTCATTAAAGCACAGCTGGTAATTTCTTCCAATAATTAAAAACATGCACGTAATAAAATACCATTAACTTACTTTATTGCCTAATGAAAACTAAAGAGTCACCATCACGTACAAATCATCAAATCAATTCATGCCACAATTTGAGATAAATATCAATCTGTCAAGTCATTAATGGCCAAACATAGAGGAAGAACGAATATTTTATGAGTTTGTGACCTCTACCAGACGAAATATCACTCTCTTTTGATGACCATATAAATCTCTCAAAGCCTGTTATTTGTGTTTATCTCTTCAATCATTAATACTATCTCTCACCACCCAAAATATTAACACATCAGAAACCAGAAAAAGAAAAAAGAAAATGAATAGACAGAAACAGAAAACAGATGGTTATTATTGTGGTGTGTTTTGCTTTTCTCGTGTTTTTTGCCATCATGTAGTTAGTTTGTCCGCGTATATAATAGTAATATTCGTTTTAATAACGATTTTGTAACTTATATCTATTGTGAAAAAAATAAATATAATCTATCTATCTATATATATATATATAATTGCATGACTTTGGCCCGGTGACGTGACACTCTCTAAAAGCCAATATTACCATTTAAATTTTTTGTCAAATTTTTGCCTTTTCAAATTTTAAATTACCCTTCTTAAAATCCTAATTACCCTAATACAAAGACAACCTTTCACGCCTCAACCCAACAGTTCATACGAACGGGTGTTCTCCTTCCTAGAAGATCATTGTGCTCTTACTGTTAATCACTTTTCCCCTAACTGGTTAGCTTTTTCTCTCTTCAAAAGTTGATTTAATTCTTTCGTTTTCCTATTATCACATTAATTTATTTAGTCTTTCAAGTTTATTGAAAATAATGTTTGTGTTTTTTGGTTCCTCATTAGTTTAGTTGAATTCGAAAGAATTATCAAGAAAAAAAATCCATGAATAAAAAAAGAGTATATGCCTTGCATCAGTTGTACTAATAAACTTTGTTTATACTTTGTAAAATTATATACTGTGAGTGTCATTCCATATTCTTTTAATATATTTTTTTTAACTCTCCTTCTATTTAGTAACATGTTCTTTTAACATGTTAGATATAATTATCATCTCAATTTGTCATATCTATGCTTTGCGATGGATTTTTTTTTTTAATTGAAATTGGCAAAAGAGAGATAGAATCAGTCTAACAGCAAAAATAATGAACAAACTTAATCTGAAGATTTGCTTGAATTTCTCTATATTTATGAGATCAACTTGGCATTCAAATCTATTCTATTAATGTGTAATGTAGGATGGCAATTCTTAGGACCTGTTTGTCATGAGAATTATTCGTTATTTTGCCCAAAGATGAACTATATGTCATATTGAGGGTGTTGACACCTAATTTTTGACCTCCCATAATTTATTTAATTACCCAGAGTCTTTAGATATTAAATGGAGTGAAATATGCATTTTTAGAAGTCAAATGAGTTAACAAAATTATTTAGATAATATTTTACCATTCTTATTTGGTAAAATAATTTCTATAATATTATAAATCATTTGGGAATTAATTTACATATCGTTGCAACAGTTATGGTATTTGATAAATTTATAACAATTACCTTGTTTAATTAATTGTCCAAATTAGCAAGTATTTTATTCTGTTTAAATTCAAGGAATCTGATTGATTAATAAATTGATCAATTTCACCCCTCAATTCTAAATTTTGCATGCTCCAATTTATTGAATTTAATCATAATTAATTAAGTATTTTAATTGTGGTTAAAATTTCATAAATTGTTTGCTATACGGCTAATAGTGGCTACAACCGAAATAATCAATTGTTAGCCTAATTCTGGCCTTAATTGAAATATCCAAATTCATTGGTTTAAGTCAATTAAGGTCATTATTGTAAAATTCACCTTTAATTGTTTAATTAGTTTAATTCCGGCTTTAATTAACATAGCCAATTTTTATGGCTTAGGTCAATTGAAGTCATTGTTGCAAATGTGGCCATAAATTGAAACGGCCTAATCAATTAAGGCCATGATTTCAAATTTTGACTTGTTGCATAATTAGCCGCACCTTTATTTTCGTTAATTGGTTAATTAATCGTGATTTAGTCATGATTAAGGCATAATTAACTAGTTTCTTAAATTAGGGCCATTTCCTTAAAAAGTTGTCCCACATAGACAAACATATACACAGATATACATGTGTATACATGCATATCATGTGTATATGCGTATATTGCCCCTACCCCCTTTTATTTTTGAGTTGAGCCGAGTCCAGCCCACTAAGGCTAGACCCGGCCCAATATTTCATTTAAGGAAGGGGGTAATACCCCTTTCCTCTTCACTTCGTACCAAACAACCCCTAAGAGGAGGGGAGGAATCCCTAACCGTGCTTTTCCAGGCATGTGTGACCGTATGAGGCAAAGCATTAATTGTTTCCCCCGTCTCTCACCAAACACAACCCAAACACGGTACATTTCTCTATTTGTTCTTTATTTTTTGTGCATCAACGGTCAAAACACTGTAATTTCTTAATAGTTTTTGTTGCGTTGTGTTCGAAATCCTCGATTGCCATTGGTTTAAGATGCACCAAGTCTTATTGATATTTTTGGGTTAAATCTGACCTTCTTTGCTTTGTTGTGATCGATCTCAATCATTGATTGTCGTGTGAAGAGATGATTCTCAGAAATCGGGAATTGTCCCACATCAAAATCAAATTAGGGGTTTGGGGTATTTAAAGGACTCCAACTTGCATTGTAACAAAGAGTTTGCAACTTCGAATATATCACAATATTCAAAAAATCTAAAAAAAACCTAGGGTTTCTAGCATTTCGCGTAAAACCTTTAATTTTTTTTTATTTTTTTTTTAAGTTATATTTTTAAAGTTTAATTATTGCTCGAGTTGAAGGAGCATAGGAATTCACCAAGTTCAGCACTCGACCAAGGCTGCGTAACAAAAAGGTAAATTTGCCTCCTTTTTTTTTTGGGGGGGGGGGGGGGGGGGGTTATATGTTAGTTATATGTTCTCATTTGTTATGTATTAACTTGTTGTTTATGTGTGATTCGTGTTTAATATGGTTTAGTATAGGCTTATCTCTTTGTTAATTATATGCTTCTATAATCATTTAGTTAGCTTAGTTAAGTCAAGTTGAGTTATTTAGTTATAAAAAAAGGGGTTATTAGCTCATTTTAGTCTTGTTTAGATAGCATTAGAGATGTAGAAGATTGTTAAATCCTGCCTGGTAATGCTTTATTTGATATGGTATAAACTAGTCATACTTGAACTTGATTAACTCTCTGGTAACATGTAATATTATCCTTCACCTGTCCATTTGAGAGATTATGAATTGATAATTATTTAAATACTTAGTTGTGCCCTGAAGCTTAGTAGTATTAGACTGTTAGTCCTATTCTTGTCTTTCTAAATTTGCCTAGGTCTGTTGAGTTATATGACTTTGCTATCTGTTAATGTTGAATACATAGCATTCCTTTGTAAGTTGGGGAATCACCTATGGCCAAATCTCTGTGTTCTTTTAATACTTATGTCTTAGAAAGAAAGTGTACCCCTTATTGCTTCAAAGTTGCACATGTTTCTACTCAAGTACACTGTAAAGATTCTAGTTTCCTCTACTAAGTCTTGGTTTGGTATTGTTTGATGTTGTTTGGTATACTAAGTCACAGTAAAATACTCAGACTGCCCTATAATACACTTTTGAAACTAAAACTACCTAAAAATTGGAAATGATGTCCTGCGTGCTTAAGTAAAAGGAGATTAAATATATGTGTCCCTTTGCTGAACTGAATCTTTTTGTTTGAAAACTATTTGTTGACAACTACCCTAACTATGCAATATTTGAAATCTGTTATGAACTAAGAGGTTAGGATCAGATGAAGTTGGAAAAGGGTTAAATATGCTAATAAGGATCCAGTTTGTTGGGAATAACTTAGTAATTGCTTTATTTGGTCTCTATGTGTTGGTTTCTTTGTGAATCAGAGGTCTGAATCTGTATTGTGGTGCTATGTGTTGGGTCTGTGACTTCTTTAAGTGTTGAAAGGTGTAAGTAAGGAGGACGACACTTGAAACGTGGACAACTATGAGTGTGACTTACCTAGGACTTAGAAGAAGTATAGAGGACCTTGGAGTTTCTAGCTAACTCAGTCCCCATGTCTATCTTCTGAGTTGATGGGGTTCCCTCATGGAAATCCACATTCCATGGGACCCTTCCAAAAGTTTAAAGCAATTAAAAGAGGTGTTGAGTTGTTCTTTGAAGGTTCAAACTGATTTTGCAGCACTTCATCAAACTGATATTGCAGCACTTCCTCTCTCTGGGTGTATGTTTTTTAATCATGTGAGCTTCTAGTTTTTATGGTATTGGGGTCTGTTTCCTTTGTGCATTTTTCCTTGTGAATAGGCATTCAAATAACTTCAAAAATGTCTTGAAATCTTGTGTGTTCCTGTGTTGTGCCATTGCCTAAAATAAGTTGGTTTTCTTCATCATGATATACTGGAATATACCCATGTATACCTCGTATATTCAAACTTTGCATATGCTGCATATGTAGAAGTTTGGTATATCAGGTATATCATAGGTATATCACCTATGAGAAATGTCGTAACTGTCAAAAGCTCTACATGTTAAATTGATCTATTGATGAGTTTAGTCCTTGTGCCTTATTGGGTCTAATTTTCATTAGAATTTGTTTGGGGCGAGTTTGCCTTTCATGGCATATTTTGATTTGTGATTTGGGCCAGTTTGTAGACTTTGAATAAATTGCCTGGGTCAAGACTATGCTTACATTATTGAAATTGGGCCTAAGACTTATCTTCTATTTTCTTTTGTTTTGCACTACTTTCTTATTAGTTGTTTGTCAGTATAATTAAATCACTTAAATATGGATTATAAGTACTTTGATATAACACATAGGCCTTAGACACAAGCTAATTCTTTTCTTTTTGTGCTCCATGTGATTCAACCTCGGGCCACTTGGGCCATCTCTTGCATTAAGTTCTGGCCCAACATCATTTTTTTAATTGAGTCCATGGAAAGCAAATAAGGGAAGAAAATATATTGAAGGCCCAACTATGGGTGAAAATGGTCATTGGTGGGCTTTGGTAGTCCCACCAAATAAAATTCTCGTTCCTCTATCTCCCTTTATTTATATGTATATTTGTGTTGTATATGTATTGTATATGTAAACAAATCTGTAGTATATTGAAATCCACGTGGATGTAGAACTTAGGAAAAACATTTAGTATCTTAGGAAAGTCGCCAAACTGTTTTCAAAAGGTCAAATAGTGATCAACTTTGCATGAAAATGGAACTTAACCCGATTTTGGCTAATTGTAAAACTGGTTCAGTGTTTCAAATAAAGGGCAAAGCAATTTCAAAAATAAAGATTGAGAAGTAAAATGGTTCGGGCTTGCAGCCCCTTTGTAGAATTCAGTAGTACAATAACAAGTATTTGCACTGTTTTGGGCCTTACGCCCACTACTAAAAATAACTGTTTTATTGAAGCAAAAAATGGGATTTCAAGGGTTAGCCTAAATATTGTTTAGATGGTAGAACTTGTTTTGATAGCAAACACTTTAAACACTGTGAAAATCAGATGATTTGGGAAGTTAAGAACTGGGTTCTGTTTAAAAATGGAAATGGATCTCTTTTGAACTTTAAAGGATTTTGAGATTAGTGGACCAAAAGCCCACCGAACTGGAGAATTGAAAAAGAACGAGCATTTTGGGCCTAGAAGCCCAATGTTGAATCTGGACTAAAAACGAGATAGTTTTTTGGGCCAAGTTTGAGATGAGATGGACTTTGGACTAGACTACGAGTTGACTTGATATGAGCTTCAAGTAAGTAAAATTGGGACTTAATGAAATTTGCCTTTTCTTCATACATATGTATCAAAATAGGAGATATACTCCATAATTTCCCTTATATATATATATATAGGAGAATACTCCATATTTTTATATAAAAAATAAAAACCCGTAAGAACTAAACTCATCTTATTAAGATCAGAATAGTAGTGACTCTATTTGGGAGAAATCCCGGGTGTGTCCTAGTCTGGCAATAAAGTGAGTTGAACACTTACGCGGATTTTAAGTCCAAACACCCTTTTTTAAAGAATTCTTTTTGCCAAAATTTTCTTGAGTTAATGATATGAATGAAATGACACTTTGCGGGATTTTAAACAATATTTAAGCAAGTAATTACAAAATCACACATTGAAGCTCGTACGTCAATCGTATTCTACGGATCTTTAATACTAAGGTGCGTAAAACCTTCCCTAGGGGATCACCAGAACCCTTATCTCGAATTTTGGTCCAATAAGACTTTTTCTCTCGCTTGAAAAAAAAAAATTTAAACCCCATTTTTCCTAATTTCCCTTATTAAATTAGGTGGCGACTCTAAAAAAAATACTAAATCCAATTAGAGCAACTACAACCTTGTAGTAGTTTTTATGTGCCCACGTAAAAGTGAACCATAACAGCCTGTTCCTGTAAAATTTGTAAAGTCGATAGTATATACATTAGCCAACTCCTTTTTGTCTTCTTATTTTGTAGCATTCTAAGATACAATTATGTGAATGGCTTAAATGCTAAGTACTATATGTTTTCTAAAATCATGAATTATGTCTATGTTTTGATCATAATAACTTAAAAGTTTAGACTTGCATTCCAAAATTAGGGCGATAAAGAATCTTCACTACTTCGATTACGTAGCAATAAAGTCTGTATCTTTTGTTTTTTTATTTCCAATTACGTCGCAATAAAGTTTGTATCTTTTCATTATTTTGTCGTCCATTTGGTGAGGTTTGATTAATCCTGAATGTGTTCACTTAATGAGTTTTTCGTCTAATGTTTTTATGCATTGATGATGACACCAAAATATTTATTTTGTTGTTTTCTTGTATATGTTTGCTCGATAAGTACTTTGCTCTGTACCTTCAATTATTGTTGAGGTATTGTTAAAGTGTTTCTAGGGAAAAGTTGAACGTTCGAACTTCCATTAACTGGCTTCTTCAACAATATCAGGGAGGAAGTTTATCATCCTTGCGAAATATCTGAAGGTACAAGTTCTTCATCTTTTGGTTGGTGCTTTATTTCATGTATATCTATATTAAATCTTTTCTTTTTTCCCTTTTTATATCAGGTTTTGGCAGCGTATGAGTCCAAGTATGAGAATTTGGTGAAACTTTTTTCGTTGTCTTTTTTTTACTTTCGATTTTGCTTTCACAATATTTTTCGTAAGAGTGAAATTATGATTTGGGAGAATAACTTGATTACAGGAAGATCGAATTGATAATTATCTGCTCCATATGTTGCTTGATTTGAGTCATTATAGTTTTGATAGTTTAGCAAGAGTCTATTAATAGCAATTTTCGAAGTCTTGATTCTTTGTCCGCTGCACTTCAATGGTTGGCTAAAATAGTGCACTAGTATCTTCTTGGAAGCAACTATTTTTTATTTTAGATTTTCTTCAGCTTGTGAAAAAAAAATGAAACTTTTATATATTGTCGTCTTTGTATATTTTGGTTTATTTACTCTGCTGGTATGTTGTTGTTGACTATTGAAAGTAAGAAATAACCCCAGTTAAGAACTTATTCTCTTTCCCTTTCCTCTTTCACACTAAAAATCTAAATAGTAACTAATTGTAGTAAACTAGGGTGAACAGAGATTATAAAAAAAGTAATGAAGTGGGGGAGGAGAGACGGGGTTTAGGATTCTTAATTAGGATTTTTATTTATCTTTTTCATAATTTTTTGGGTTTTCTCCTATTCTTCCATTTATTCAATGTTATTATTATAATAACCCAAAAGTTGTAAGAAAAATGGTCACCTTTTTACACAAGTGCAACACAAGGTTCTAACGTATATGGAACAAGTGTTTCAACAAGGTTTGATGAAACCGTTGTTTCTGACAATATTACAGCATATTTTACGCACAATACCAACTGTCTTAATTTCTCTATATTTTCACAGTTTTAACTACGTATTATCTAGCGAAATATGGCTTTTTGGAAATATCATGAACAAGTGACAGATTTTATTGCCTCTACGTTGGGTATCAAGATAAGACAAGTGACAAGTGAGGGATGGCTCAGTGGTTAAGCACCTCCACCCACGACCGGTAGGTCCTGGGTTCGAGTCACACTGGAGGGGAAGTGTGGAAACACTATAAATCCTCCTAAAATGGGAGGGGAAAAAAAAAAAAAAAAAGATAAGACAAGTGTGAGTAAAATCTTGGAATGATAATGTTTGATTCGTTAATCTGTGCATCATCACAAGCCTGTACTCTAATTAATTTGTTTGTTCTATTCATATTCCTACTGTTAGATATGGACTGCTGAAGTCTAGCATTTTAACCACTTGAAATAGTAAGTGAAATGTTAAGTGTTGAATTAAAGCACAATACTTGAGACAGGGATAAAGGTTCAATAATTTTCCAATCAATTCTCCAGTCTACTGTTGATTTTCCTGAAACCAGTTTTCATCTACTTCTATAGGATAGTCTCTGAAAATGACTTGATGCAGGTTACAAATGAATTTTGCGGTAATGATGATCATTCATTAAGAACTAGAAAGGATGATTTTGCTGCTTACGAAAGTTTTTTGCCGCTTCAATATTGTAGATTTACAGGTAAAGCAGTGTACGTTTAAGTTACTTCAAACAAGTTTGTTTTAACCATGTGAGATTAGTTGATGATCTTAGTAGATAATTTTACATGTACTTTAATGTCACATTTCATCTTTGATTGGTTGTTGACAAACTATTTTCCTGTAGTATGAAATGTTAGTATTTCAAGTGCATGTCTTTAGTCTTTTTAAGATTGAGAAGATGGTGGCATTTACTTATGTGATTTTTCCTTTTTTTCCCTTTGCTGTTACATGTGAATTCAGGTGTTGATTTGCATAAGCAGAATAGGAATTTATTCCTAGCTCTGCCTCAGTAACATTAACCAGGACACTTCTACAATTAGCGGTTTCCCAATAAAGCTGAATGTAGCAAAGAGGACACATAATTTGTGTTCTCCTAATAAATGAACTTGATCTCCTGCTCAACGAAAAGTAGAAATTTATACTGTGATGGTTGCCTAATTAAATGAAGTTCAACCATAGAAGTGAAGACCTCACAACCTATACGCAAGCATTAAGAATGTTATAAAAATAAGTTGGGAACTGAAAAAGACTTAGAGCCCGTTTGGATTGGCTTATAAGTTGTTTTCAGTTTTTTTGAGTGTTTGGCTGGTCAGCTTAAAGTCATTTTGTGCTTAAAATAAGCTCAAAAAAATAATTAGGCCAATTTGACTTAGCTTATCTAAAGCAGATTATAAGCTGTCTTATAAGCCAAAAAAAATAAGTTAGCTTATAAGCTATTTGCAGCTTATAGGCATAAGCCCATCCAATCAGGCTCTAATATTTTAACAATGGACATGCGTGACAGTTGCATCAGAAACAAAAGTGCAGTAAAAGGCCAAATATGTAGGCGTAAAATCTCCACTACTACTTTGCTTCAAGATTCTTAGAATTCAAAACTCAAAAAGGAAAATGAAGGTGAAGTAGAAGAGTTGTAGCAAAGATTTGTGTACTTGAAAAAGAATGACGTTGTAGAAGCAAGAAACAAGGAAGCATGTTGATCTAACAAAGCAAACAAGGTTTGAACATAATGAACTACAAAGATGTTTTAGCTTCTTTCCAAAATAAGATAAGCTCTTCATGGTTGCCTAATTCCCAGTCCCCTTCTTTTGGGTGATTCTGTTCCTTAATTATGTTGTGCCTGTAAATTTTTCTCTTTTTTCACATGGATGCCACCGTTTAGCTGAAATGGTAATAGTATGTTAGTAACCCTATCAAACTTCAAGTAAGATACTAGGACTAGAATGATTTAGGAATTCCAGTTTAACTGCAGGATTTGAATCATGTCTGAATTTGTAAATTTGGCGGAAGGCTCAAAATTCTGAACATTAAATGAGAATAGGTTGAGTATTTGAGTCCTGAAAGGTAATGAGTGCTTGGGTTTTGAAATGTAACTTGATGTACCTTTGGAGGATTATGCTTTATGGTGTCACATATAGGCAGTTAGCCTGGTCATATTATATATTTCTTTATTTTTTTCTTCTCCAAGGCAGTATTGTATTTTTCATTGTGCATGGTAATTTATTTCATTAAGAACTACTACATATGATTTGCAAAGCATATAACCGAACGTCACACGATTTCTCTTCTATTACTTGAATTGTAAAGTTGGATTTATTAGCAAAAGGTTCTGCCATAATTTTTTTTTACCCAAATGATAGTTCTAAATTTCACTCAAGAAGGATTTTCCATCGCTCTGACCAATTATTAAGAAAAGTCTAAATGGCTCGATTGTTACTAGACCTCTCCTATTCTTATTAATACAGAAACAAGATTTTTTAAGATTTTCAGTTGCTAGACTTATAAATATCTCAAATTTTCACTATTTTTAATATATACTCGATTTTTTTTTTAAAGTAGGCTTAATGAGCTCTGATGGAAGTAAATTATTCATGTAATTTTATACATAAAAAATAAGTTTTAAAATAAAATATGAATAATTATATCTTATTCTCTCATATTTTCTGACAGAATTTTACAGGAAGAAGAGTATTGCAGAAGAATAGAGAAGAAACGAATTGTCAAAGAAGTAAGCAAAGAATTCAATAGGTGCAACCACGAATTCATAAGTTATAACCGTGGAGTTTTACATGTGGGAATTAGAAAAGTCAACATTAGGAGAAGTTGTGAAATTCACGGGTGTCACCGCTTCATACTCACACTCGTCAGGTGTTGAAATCCACGGGTGTCACCTCTTCATACTCACACTCGTCAAGTGTTGAAATCCACGGGTGTCACCGCTTCATACTCACAGCCGTCAAGTGTTGAAATCCACTGGTGTTACCGCTTCATACTCACAGCCATCAAGTGTTGAAATTCACGGGTGTTGCCGCTTCATACTCACACCCGTCAATTGTGGGCATCAAAAAAAGAATTGCAAAATTCATGGGTGCGACTACCGTTGTCATACTCTCACCCATCAAGTAAGATCACGGATGTGAGCACTACTTCAAAGAATGCATTCGCAGGGAGAGACTACATTCTCTAATAAATCGAAGCATCACTTTGCTTACAAAGGATATAATATAATCCAATCTTGAGAAAGACATAAGAAATAGTCTTTGCTCTATTTCTCTTCTTTTTATATTTGTAGAAGTAGTATTTTATTTTAAATTTCTTTCTTACATACTCCTTAATAGAGTAGTTTCTTTTTGTTGGATAGTTGAAGAAGCTTGGTATGATGCTATAATATTATTTTTACTTTAATTTTTTCATGTCTTAATATTCAAATCTTTGATCTTGCTTCTTTTAGTCCTAATTCTCACGGAGGGATTAATTCAAACTAGTTTATCGATTCAAAAATCTCAATATTATTTCTTTTAGTCCTAATTCTCACGGAGGGATTAATTCAAATAATTTTGTTGGTTTAAATTTTTTATCTTATTTCCTTCGGTTCTAATTCTCACGGAGGGATTGACTCAAATAAGTTTAATGATTTGAGGAGTCTCTAGCTTATTTCTTTCAGTTTTAATTCTCGCGGCTGGACTGACTCAAATGAGTTTAGTGATTTTAAGGGTTAATCGCAAGAGGTCTTGACCCAATCGCAAGAGGTCTTCTCTATTCTTCTGCAATACTCTTCTTCCTGTAAAATTCTATCAGAAAATAGGAGATAATAAGATATAATTATTCATGTTTTATTTTAAAATTTATTTTTTTATGTATAAAATTACATGAATAATTTATACCCATCAAGCTCAATCATCACCGCGTGAAGCGCGGCTAAATTACCTAGTTTAATATATTTGAGAAGGTTACTTAGTCTTATTTGTTGTAACTAAACAAAACACAAATAAACCAAAGGAAAAAGAGGAAAAGAAAACAGCAAAAAAGTGGCGTCACCAGAGAATTTAAAGGGGAAATGATGCAACTGGCATGAATTTTTGGGAAAGTTGGTTGTCGTGATAAAAAGATGATGGGAAAGGCGAAGCTACTTGTTCAAAAGACAGATCAAAATTAGGTGGTGTCTGTGATCTTGTAGAAACTTATATTTACCTACTATTAAGAATTCGGTGAAATCGATGAGAAGTCTTCGCTTAAAAATTTTAAATTCGAGCTTTAATAAAATTAAATTTTTTTATGGGAAGCTTTCTTCTTTTTAATAGACTAAATGCGACGCAAATTTGAATATGTCGTATTAATGAACAATCTATACTGGGATAATAATAGTCTAAGAAAATGATAAGTCTATATCGACCTTATTAGTTGAAGCCGAGAAGGGTCCAAATGCCAATTGTATGTGTACGTGTCCAGAATCTTCCTTTCTAAAAATGCAAAATCATCATGCGGAATCTAATTACCAAAGGTAAACGCCAAGACTCTTGAAAACATAAGTTTGTTTCTCGTGGTTTTGGGAATCGATTAATTTGAGAAGTTAGAGATAAAACATTTCTTTATAAAAAGTGATTTTATTCTCAAAGCTCAAACTCAAAAAGTCTTATTCAAGATAAAGAGATAATTATCACCCTATGACAACCTTTAATGTGGTTTGAAAACACCAACATCCATCCATCCACATATCTCTTTCATCCCGTGTTTATCACCAAATATAATTTTCATTGTCTTCTGCAAAATAAAATAAAAACTGACAAGAACTCCTCTGTCCATTTAAAATGAATACACCGAGAAAAAATTGAACATGAATTAGACATTAAAATCGTACAACAACTTTAACACAATCTAATCAACATGACTCTACGAAGTACAACAAAATTCGCTTATAGAACTTAGTGAAAGATCAAGTGGTGATCAAAAACAGAGAAACTCCTCTGTACAATTTTTAAACAATCTAATTTAACATGTTCTAAGTTACATCAAAATCCATTTCATAGATAAAACTAGTGATCAAAAGACATAAATGAAAATATCAGAGGCAATAGTGGTCATCATCATCATCTTCATGGTTCTTGATTCTTGAAGAAATAAATAAATGACCATATAGAAGAATCCAATTACCAAATGTAAAGCCAGGACTTTTGAAAATACATGTTTTTTCATCTCACACGTGGTTTTTGATAGCATTTGTTTTAAGGCTCGATTGATACTTTAAATTCGCACCGAGAAATCTCACTTTGAGAATTACGTGTTCTCTACCAGAGAGAACTTCATTTCTGATGTCCAAGCCTAAATTTCTAATCACGAGAAGGAACCCTTGCAAGTTGCAACTCCACCACACCCTTTGATTGTTTGAAAACTAATTTTGCAAAACAATAAAACAGAGGACTCTTCTGTCCACATAATATCAATAAACATAGAAAAATGGAACTGATGATCATTCAATAGACATAAAATGTTACAACAATTCTCAAACAATCTTATTAACACGTTCTCTACTAATTACATCAAAACTCACATAGATACCTAACTTAATGAAAAAGCAAAATCAAAGGAAAAATAGTAGTAGTAATCATCATCATCTTCATGGTTCTTGATTCTTGAAGAGAGGGTGATGATGATGAAGATTGATCAACATCCGCATGAGGTGGCTTTCTATAATAAAATGGAAACCATGGGACTATTGGTTCTGGTGGTGGTGGTGCTTCACCATTCACAGAATCTGGTGGAGAGTAAATATAAGGATCATTATTATTATAACCAGCTGGTGGTGTTGGATTGATGGTTGATGGAGGGTTTGGGACATACCCCCCACCCCCTTGTGGTGATGGTGGGGTTGTAGTTGCTGGAGGAGGGTTGTTTCCTGTGGGGCTGGTTGGTGGTGGATAACAAGGGTAAGGACATTCTTGGGCTGTGATTCTTGGTGGAAAGTTAAGTAATATTAGTAATGGAAGAACATATAGTAGTAGAGTAATTGAGAGGAGTTGTGTGTGTCTAGAAGGCATGTTTTGTGTTGTGGAAAGAAATGGAAGGAAAAAAGAAGGGAAATGAGTGAAAGAGTATTAAGGAAATGAAGTATAGGTTTGATTTGATAAGGTCCTTTTAGGGAAATATGGAAAGGAAAAAAGAAGGGGAAATGAAAGAAAGGGTATTAAAGAAATAAAGTAGAGAGGTTTGAGTTAATGGGGGTCTTTTTCGAGAAACATAGAAAGGAAATTAAAAAGAAGGAAATAAAGTAGAGAGGTTTGAGTTAATGGGGGTCTTTTTAGAGAAACATAGAAAGGCAAAAAAGAAGGGAAATTACAAAAAAGGTAGAAAGGAAATGAAGTAGAGGTTTGAGTTAATGGGGCCTTTTTAGAGAAACATAGAAAGGAAAAAAAAAAGGGGGAAATGAAAGAAAGGGTATGAAGGTAATGAAGTAGACGTTTGAGTTAATGTGGTTCTTTTAGAGAAACATAGAAAGGCAAAAAGAAGGGAAAATAAAAAATGAATATTAAGGAAATGAAGTAGAGGTTGAGTTAGTGGGGACCTTTTTAGAGAATAATAGACAAAATAGGTTTATATATATATTATATATTTTTAAATCAAGATTGTAGAAAGAAATGAAAGGTAAAAAAGGAAGGGGAAATGAAGAAAAATGGTATTAAGGAAATGAAGTAGAGTTGAGTTAATGGGGTCCTTTTAGAGAAACATAGACAAAGTAGATTTCTCTTCAAGATTGTAGAAAGAAATGAAAGGAAAAAGAAGAAAGGGAAATGAAGAAAAAGGGCTATTAGGGGAATCAATAAAGGGGAGCTAATAGACTTTTGAGTATTGATGGGTTTTCTTAAGGTTTAGGAAAGAGGCAAAAGAGATGCAAAAGTATGGAACAAAAGCAAGAGGCTTTTTGGCCGCTTTGATGTTTTAGATAGGAGAATATTGTCGACCTTGCAAATATTTTTTGTTATTTATTTAATGTTATTAGGTGGCTCAAGTAATTTTAAAATAAGAATTTGTTAAGAAGGTGTCTTTTTGGTGAGTGCGTGTTGTTATAATAAGATAAAAAGTTTAATGGTAAGCTTAGGTGATGGGATGTTTTCATCACTTTGTAGTGGAAACTTCATAGCGTGGTACTCTGAATATGACTCCTCTAGAACCCTCAGAACACGTTAGTTCAGTCCAGCCCAATTTAGTTCCTGTCAAGCTGCTGATATTTTCATTGGTTATTTCTTTAGAGATAATTATTTATAATATATAATTCACTTTTTATTTTTCTTGCAATTTATAATTTTTTGGACCACAATTTAAAGATCGTTTAAAGCAATCTGAAATCTTGTAAGAAGACGTTAGATTACGGTATAAAGTTATGTAATTATTCAAATAATGAATGATAGTCTAATTTTTACATGTAAAGTTGCGAAATGTATGAGTAAATATTAAATTTGAATTTAAATTTTCTGAAAGGATCATTCTCTATTAGCTAGTAGGGCGCAATGGCCCGTGCCAGCACGTACCCAATATTATGAAAATTGAAACTATATATAAATATATATATTTGTCAAAACAAAATGTCACGATAAAAATATGCACAGCCTAATATATATTTTATATATTTTCTAACATGTTAGTTGAACTTTTTGATTTTCACTAATATTTTATGTAGTTACTTAATGATTACTCTTTTCTATATATTGGAAAGGATGATTTCAACATGTATACTTAATGATTACCCTTAAGATTAGAAAAAAAACTAATAAATCTCTCTTGATTTGCTAAAATGAATAAGCAAAAAGAAAAACTTATTCTTTGTATAAGGGACAATTAAGAAGAAAGAAAAGGAATATATGACATTTAATTACTTTTAGTATTTAATCATGATTAACTAATATGAATTATAACCTCATTAAGTCACTTAACTATATTAAATTTACCCAATTTGATATAAACTTGGATGTAGATATACTGGAGATTCTCGTTTATTCAATATCGGACCATTCATAATCGTAATATTTATCTTTCTACGTTATTCAGTAATTTCTTTTGGTGATCACCTCGTTCGCCCTTTTTTTTTTCAATAGGATTTACCCTTCACCAAATTCAAATGGAAATATACGGAGGAAATTTTTTATCCTTCACCAGATTCAAATGGGATATATATGAAGGAAATTAAAGTAAATATGACATTATCGTACGTTAGTGCGTATCAATTTAAAAAGTTATGTGGGCGCACCTATATTCAATGACATTTTAAATGTGAAAGCTCATCTGCAAAATTTATCAAAGACTATATTACGTTGACTATAAGCGTACATGTTGAAATCATGCTTTCTAATACATTACTACTGTATATAATCACCAGTTGGTACACTTTTTCGTTCGTCCGTTTGTAGGCCCAAAAAAAAATTATGGGCCCACATATTAAACACAAATCAACAAATATTAAAAAAAAAAGTGCGATCCCCATATTAAACACAAACCAACTAATATTAAAAAAAAAATTAAAAAGTGGAACCCATCATCTCCAAACTCACGGAGAAAAAAAAATGGACCCCATATTAATAAAAACAAGCAATATAAAAAAAAGTGCATCCCATATTAAAAAAAACAAACAATGTAAAAACAAACGTGCAGACTTTGTATTCGTAGCAAACACTAATATAATAAAGTTTTAGATGCGGAGCACAAACAACAATGTTATATTAATCGTCAGTGGACCCCATATTAACAAAATCAAGCAATATAAAAAAAAGTGAATCCCATATTAAAAAAACAAATAATGTCAAAAAAAAATGTGCAGACTTTATATTCGTAGCAAACACTAACATAATAAAGTTTTACATACGGAGCACAAACTACAATGTTATATCAATCGTGTTTTGAACATTAAAAAAAAAGTAAAAAAAGTGGGCCCACATATTAAAAACGTGCAGACTTTGTATTCGTAGCAGACACTAATATAATAAAGTTTTAGATACGGAGTACAAACTACAATATTAATTGTGGGCCCACATATTAAACACAAACCAACCAATATTAAAAAAAGAAGTAAAAAGGTGGAATCCACCATCTCCAAACTCACGGGAAAAAAAACTGAACCCCATATTAACAAAATAAAGCAATATAAAAAAAAAAGTAAATCCCATATTAAAAAAAAACAATGTCAAAAAAAAAAAAAAAAGTGTAGACTTTGTATTCGTAGCAAACACTAATATAATAAAGTTTTAGTACGGAGCACAAACTACAATGTTATATTAATCGTGTTTTGAACATTAAAATAAAAGAGTAAAAAAAGTGGAACCCACTATCTCTAAACTCACGGGAAAAAAAAAGTGGACCCCATATTAACAAAATCAAGCAATATAAAAAAAAAAGTGAATCCCATTTTAAAAAAACAACAATGTCAAAAAAAACGTGTAGACTTTGTATTCGTAGCAAACACTAATATAATAAAGTTTTAGATACGGAGCATAAACTACAATGTTATATTAATCGTGTTTTGAACATTAAAAAAAAGAAGTAAAAAAAGTGGAACCCACTATCTTTAAACTCACGGGGAAAAACAAAAGTGGACCCCATATTAACAAAATCAAGCAATATAAAAAAAAAGTAAATCCCATATTAAAAAAAACAATGTCAAAAAAAAAAAAAGCGTGGACTTTGTATTCGTAGCAAACACTAATATAATAAAGTTTTCGATACGGAGCACAAACTACAATGTTATATTAATCGTGTTTTGAACATTAAAAAAAAGAAGTAAAAAAAGTGGAACCCACTATCTCTAAACTCACGGGGAAAAAAAAAGTGGACCCCATATTAATAAAATCAAGCAATATAAAAAAAAAAGTGAATCCCATATTAAAAAAACAAACAATGTAAAAAAAAACGTGCAGACTTTGTATTCGTAGCAAACACTAATATAATAAAGTTTTAGATACGGAGCATAAACTACAATATTAAAAAAAAAGTAAAAAAATTGGAACCCACCATCTCCAAACTCACGGGAAAAAAAAGTGGACCCCATATTAACAAAATCAAGCAATATTAAAAAAATCCCATATTAAAAAAAACGTGCAGACTTTGTATTCGTAGCAAACACTAATATAATAAAGTTTTAGATACGGAGCACAAACTATAATGTTATATTAATCGTGTTTTGAATATTTTAAAAAAAAAAGTAAAAAAAGTGGAACCCACTATCTCTAAACTCACAGGAAAAAAAAAGTGGACCCCATATTAACAAAATCAAGCAATATAAAAAAAAAGTGAATCCCATATTAAAAAAACAAACAATGTAAAAAAAAAACGTGCAGACTTTGTATTCGTAGCAAACACTAATATAATAAAGTTTTAGATACGGAATTAATCGTGTTTTGAACATAGTAGGGCACTTTTTCATCGTCCGTTTGTGGGCCCAAAAAAAATTATGGGCCCACATATTAAACACAAACCAACTAATATTAAAAATTAAGAAAATAAGAAAGTGTGGTCCCTATATTAAACACAAACCAACCAATATTAAAAAAAAAAAAAAAGGAGGTAAAAAAAGTGGAACCCACCATCTTCAAACTCACTGAGAAAAAAAAAAAGTGGACCCCATATTACCAAAATCAAGCAATATAAAAAAAAAGTCAATCCCATATTACAAAAACAAACAATGTCAAAAAAAAAAAAAACGTGCAGACTTTGTATTCGTAGCAAACACTAATATAATAAAGTTTTAGATACAGAGCACAAACTACAATGCTATATTAATCGTGTTTTGAATATTTAAAAAGAAAAAAAAGAAGTAAAAAAAGTGGAACCCGCTATCTCCAAACTCACGGGAAAAAAAAGTGGGCCCCATATTAACAAAATCAAGCAATATAAAAAAAAAAGTGAATCCCATATTAAAAAAACAAACAATGTCAAAAAAAAAGTGCAGACTTTGTATTCGTAACAAACACTAATATAATAAAGTTTTAGATAAGGAGCACAAACTGCAATGTTAATTGTGGGCCCACATATTAAACACAAACTAACCAATATTAAAAAAAAAGTGTGGTCCCCATATTAAACACAAACCAACCAATACTTAAAAAAAAAAGTAAAAAAAGTGAAACCACCATCTCCAAACTCACAGGAAAAAAAAGTGAACTCATATTAACAAAATCAAGCAATATAAAAAAAAAGTGAATCCCAATTTAAAAAAATAAATAATGTAAAAAAAAAACGTGCAGACTTTGTATTCGTAACAAACACTAATAAAATAAAGTTTTAGATACGGAGCACAAACTACAATGTTATATATATATATATATATATATATATATATATATATATATATATATATATTATATGCATAAAAATAGTGCAAACTAATAATGTCCAAAAGGGTGTGCCCCATACTAAACAACACCAAGCAATATAAAAAATGGGTCCCATATTAACAAAATCAAGCAATATAAAAAAAAAAAAAACTAAACCTCATATTAAAAAAAAATAATGTAAAAGAAAAAAACAGACTTTTTATTCGTAGTAAACACTAATTTCCAAAGTATCTCATTAAGTCAATAATGATGGATTCATTGCCACGTGCGTATCAATCCATTAGTGGGAGCAAATGAAACTGTTTTTCTTCAAAAAGTTAAATAGTCAAACCATACAGTTTTTTTTTAATATTAGTCTGAGATCTAATCTAGATATTAAACTGTTGTATTTGCTATTCCGCCATGTCATTTATTTGTTATGTTCACTAAAATAAATATACTTAAAATATTTATATTTTAAAATAAGATAGAATAATGTAAAAAGAGATTAATGTCGAAAAAAAATATATCAAATAGAGATCAAATAATGAATAAGGTAAATTATTCAAATTATAATTCTAATCGACGTTTTATTAAAAAACCATGCAAAAGACATCATGACAAGTAAAATAAGTTAAACCAAGAATATTTACCAAAAATTAAAAAAATAGTATTTCGTCGTTTAAATAGAAAATTAATTTCTACTTTGTTTCGTTTTAAACATGTAAAATTAATTTAATAATTTGAATTAGAATTATCCAAATCAAAATTTGATAAAAAATAATAAATATTTTACACCTTTAAATTAATCGAATTAAAATTGAAAGTATCAACTGATGCTTAAATATTGCTATTGTTTTATCTCAGAGAGAGGAAAATAGTTTCCTTTTAAACAAGTCTTCTCTTTTAAAAAATATTAATAAATTTGCCGATTTTGTATTCGTAGCAAACATTAATATAATAAAATTTTAGATACGGAGCACAAACTATAATGTTATATTAATCGTGTTTTGAACATAATATATAGTCTATATATATATATAATCACTATTCAAAGACAATTACATACACATAGATGCACTATAATCTAAAGTGTTGGACCCGTGCGCACTAGGCCGTCTAGTAGAAAGAATATTTGTCGTCTCAACTCCGCCTTTCGTTTGAAAAGGCATCTAAAATATTGTGGAGGTTTTCACAAATACAATGAGTTGAGGTTATTATTTATATTTTGAAAATTTATATTACTCTCCCCTCTTAATTTGTATATGACATAATCCGAATTTCAAGAGTCAAATAAGAAAAAATTTATCGCGATTTATTTGTATGTCCCTTAAATATTGTAAATCATTAATTCTTGCGACTTATAATATTTTTTTTTATGTAATTTCTAAATATATAAATTATTTTTTAAAAACTTTAAATATTGCATGTCCGAATGAATAGTCAAAATAAAAAAAATTGACTCTCAAAATTCGGACTATATCGTATAAAGCGGGACGGGAGGAGTAATAAATTTGGCGTACAATAGGAAGAACAGAATAATTACGTTTATTCAATTGCTCACAGGCTTTACTTAGATGTCTAAATCTGGTACACTATTGAATGACAAATTTAAGAAGGGCTGTATTTTTTAAATTGTTCACAAAATAATAGACAATGCATGTGCTGTTTAATTATTCATAAAGTTTGCCGGACCGATTAAACATGGCACAATGTTAATTCTATTATTATTATTATTATTATTATTATTATTATTATTATTATTATTATTATTATATCAAGATAATTGTACTTTGTGGCCCCCTTTATTCTAAACTGAACAATATTGCCAACCGGCCAACCCATGGCGTACACAGAATTTTTCGTAAGCGGTGTCACATTTTAAAATGAAAACAAATAACGTCATATTTAAAAAGTAGCATAATATAAATGAAACACAACTCTATACTCCTATAACTCTCCCCGATGAATTTTCGTTTTTTGAAATGTATTTAAAATAACCTCACTAGAAATAATATTGGACGCGTCATTTTTCTATATAAGGAGCCAAATGATCACTAGAAACTCTTTGTTCATTTGATTCCGCAAATTGTCTTAATCAATTTTTGTTGATGAGAAAAAAGATAGAAGAAAAAAATATAGCACACAGCTAAGTAGGGATGCAGCATCCTTAAGCATTTACCGATCTTGGACAAGAAGATGCTCCTGTATCTGTACACACGAGGGTGAGAATTTTCTTTTTAAAAAAGAATGAAGCTGGTTAGTCTCGAACTCACGACATCTAACCAGAAAATGAGGCGCCTAACAAACTGCGCTCTGTCACTATTTGTGTCAGGGACTGCCACTTATTCTACTTATCCTCGTTATATTGCTTCTGCCTTCCAATTATGTATACGTATTTATTAAAATTTTCTGGCGAAGCAGTGTCCCGTGACACCCTTCGGCCTAACCTAAATCCCCCCGGGCATTTTGTAAAGGGAAGAAATCAACAAGCTAGGAAGTAGGGAGGGGACACAACAACTCAATTTGGAAACTTCTCAAAAATGACACTTCTTGCTAAATCATGATGTACTCCATTTAAAAAAAAAAAAAAAAACTGATGTCCTGCATTCAACATTACTAATAATAATAATAAGTCAAATTGAGACTTCAAGGTTATTGCTCGAGATTTAAAATTATTTTCTTGGATCTTGTTTAATTTTTCGTAGTTCCTTGGTTGCTTCCTTTATCTTGAAAATCACCATACAATTGTCAAATCAGGCCCTAAAAGTCATGTAACTTTTACATATATATTTTGGAGTTATACAATAGGTACTTGTCGTGCAAAATAATTCTTACAATATCAATGATCACCCAAAAGATAATTGCATGTAATATTTACTTAAAACCTGAGGTTAGCAACATAAAATATAAGACATGTTACTTATTATAACATGAGTTTAAATAAATTGAATGTGCAAGCTTCTTTAAAAAATAAAAAAAAATAAAAAATTGTAGTGTTAAGTTAAATCGTACTCTTGGCATATGTGTAATTCGCATATACGAAGTTGCATGTGGACGAAAAGAAAATAGCTAGCTAGCTCAAGCATCCATTTGTTGACTGTTGAAAAAAAGTGTGTGGTCGAATATTCAAGAATTGATTATTCCACACGCAACACAAATTGGAAACGTGGCGCCAGTGTTTTTTCTTTCCCTACTAGACCCATCTGATATTTGATATTTACGGGTTCGATTAATTTTGATCCATATCGCGTAATTCATTAAAAAGAGTCGCAAAAAAAATTATAGCAGCTTCTGTATCCATTAATTATCCACCTTCTAGCATCTGCAGTACGGAATTTTCCTCACATTTTCTACAATCACTTGCTAATCTATCTAATACTTCGACAAAAGTCATCATTTCTTCTTGCCCAATTTTTTTTTTTTTTTTTTTTTTAAATCTTAGGAATGAGCTAGAAGATATGTTTTTATATAGGGAAAATACATTAAAACCCCCTAACGTATAGCCAGATTAATTATAACGCACTCAATCTTTGCAGGCGACCTATTACCCCCCGGTCTTAATTTTTCAGTATTTTAGTAGCATTTTTTGGCTGACGTGGCAAAAAAAAAAAATTGAAGCCCAGTCGCACAGTGGAGAGTGTTGCACACTCTCAGTCACGTCACCGCCACTTTTTTTTTCATTTCACTGCCACTTCTTTTTTCATTTGATTTTTTTAGTAGCATTTTGATTTCACTGCCACTTTTTTTTTTCATTTTGATTTTTTTTTCATTTGATTTTTTTAGTAGCATTTTGATTTTTTTTTCATTTGATTTTTTTTTTCATTTCACTGCCATTTGAAAATGCTGCGGTGGCGGCGGTGGTTGCTGCTGCTGCTGCCTTGTTGCTGCTACGGTGGAGGCGACGGCGGCGGTGCGGCGGCGGCAGCGGCGGTGGTTGTTGCTGCTGCTGCTGCTACGGTGTTGCTGCTGCGGTGGCGGCGGCGGCAGCGGTGGAGGCGGAGGTGTGGCGGCGGTTGCAGCGGTGGTTGAGGAGAAAGAAGAAAAAAGAGAAAAATAAGAAAGAGAGGGAGGGTGGGGGTGGGTGAGAGGATAAAATATAAATAAATTTTTAAAAATTAATTTTTATTAAAATATCACATTTGGACCATTTTCACTCGTCATATTTTTTTTTTGCCACGTCAGCCAAAAATGCTATTAAAATACTGAAAAACTAAGACGGGGGGGGGGGGGGTAATAAGTCGCCCGCAAAGGTTGGGTGCGTCATAATTAATCCGGCTATATGTTGGGGGTTTTAATGTATTTTCCCAATTATATATAAGTAAACAAGTCTTGCTTTCCTTCATCAATGATGGATAAAGTTCACTTGTTCATTGTATTTTCCGCTATTTCGCAATTCACATTACACCTCATCTTTAAAATCAAATAAATTCAAGGTCTTTAAAGCCTAACAATTCCAACATGAATGAGGAATGACTATATTATGCATGAAAAAATTAAGTAATATTTAGTCTATGTCATAAATCTTCTTTATTTCCACAATTCGAATCAAATACTGTTAATTACAGGTATATAAAAAATGTCATTCATCTAATACACTCGTTTGATAGTAGTGCTGCTGCTAATGGTTACTTTACCAGTCGTTACTATTATCATTGAAAAGATTCACATCAAGTTCAGTTTATAGTGACACAGAAAATGTTTTCGTGGGAGGGATTTGTCTCTATGGAAAAACACTACTATTCTTAAACAACTGGGACAAATATTTTGTTTTTTTGCATTACGAATATAAAAATTATTGGTATTATTGATTTCATTTAAGATTGAGAGAGATGCCCTGATGGTGGAGACATGTGGGCCAAAAGGGAAAAGAGAAGGCACCATGAAGTTCTTCATCTCAAAGGAATAAACTCAAAATATGTCCAAAACTGTCAAATTATCAGTTTCTTAACTACCAATTAACAAAAAGCACCAAATACCAATTAACATAAAGCACCAAGCCTAAGGTTCATTGTTTGTTGAGTTGTCTTTTTCATCTTTCTTTATTCACTTATCACTAGGATGATTCATCTGTCTTATCCAATTAACCTATTACACATTGATGTGTAGTAGCTATGTAGTATAGTCTTGTCTATTTAAAAGCGGGTAGGTGGGGATTAAGAGTAAGAACATTGATGAAAGATTAAAAATAAAATTCTAGATTTATGATAGTCCTGACTTGTTATATGGTTTTGGTTGAATGCATATAGAAATTAATTGTCTCGGTCATTTAGTTTAGAAATGCATCATAAGAATATATAAGTGAAATAATAATTTAAAAGAATTGTATTGAGTATTCTTTTTAAAGGTGAAACGTTATTGATATTAGTTTAAAGGTATACCATGGAAAACTCAAAAATGCAAGTACAATTATTAATTTAATTTGTTTTCTCCAAAAAGAATTTTATTAGGAGAAATCGTCATTCTTCCCCACTTAAATAACATTTTTTTGCACGGATTGCCCTTCTTTTGGGGTAGTCTTTAAATTTTGCCCCTTATATTTGTAGTCTTTAAATTTTGCCCTTCGCTTGGATACCTGAGGTTCTGGGTTCGAACCCCCGCTCAGGCATAAAATAAAAAAATAATTTCGCAAGGCAGGGCTGGGGGAGTGTATGCCGGATCCGGCATAAAGTCCTTAAGGAAAAACTAAAGTTATGCCGGAGGGGGCATAACTTTTCCTCAAGGTATAGTTTAGTTATGCCTTATGGGGCAAAACTTTTCCTAAAGGAACTATGCCTTATGAGACAGACTTTTAATTAAGGCATAACCAAAAGTATGCCCATAAGGCATAACCAAAAGTATGCCCATAAGGCAGAACTTTTTCTTAAGGTATAGACTTTGCCTTATAAGACAAACTTTTAGTTATGCCTTAAGGAAAAATTCCGCCTTATATGGCATACTATAAAAGTTTGCCCATTAAAAGTATGCCCCCACCGGCATAAACTTGTGAAGGAATTACCAAAGTTATGCCGGACCCAGCATACTTATGCCAAGTCTGCCCATAAGGCATAAGTATGCCGGGTCCGACATAAGTTTGGTAATTTCTTAACAAGTTTATGTCGGTGGGGGCATACTTTTAATGGGCAAACTCTTATGCCGGACCCGGTATAAACTTGTGAAGGAATTACCAAAGTTATGCCGGACCCAGCATACTTATGCCAAGTCTGCCCATAAGGCATAAGTATGCCGGGTCCGGCACAACTTTGGTAATTCCTTCACAAGTGTATGCCGATGGGGGCATAGCGAAATTTAAACTCTGCCTTGCGATTTTTTTTTTTTAAATTTTAACTGTGTGGGAGTTCGAACCTGGAACCCATGAGATTTAGCCGAAGGGCAAAATTTAAAGATTTCAAATATGAGGGGCAAAATTTAAAGACCACCCCAAAAGAAGGGCAATTCTGTAAATTGCCCCTTAAATAAACTATATGAGATAAGAGGAAATCAGTAAGTACAATATTCCGCGGGCCGGTAAATAAAGTGAAAGATTAGGTGAATTGAGGATGCTTTTGTTCTAAATTTCAGTGCGTAAGCTAATCCTACTTTTTGACTTGCTCAGTACCAATATGTGATATAATTGATTTTAGAGAAAAGAAGATATTTGAAATTTATGATTTAAAATAAATTATTAATATTTTTGGAATTGTAAATTATTTCATTAAAGATAAAAGAGGAAGTTTTAAGTTAAACTATTTCTAAATATAAAAATGTATCATTCTTTTTGAGACAGACTAAAAAGGAAAGTGTATTGTATAAATTGGGACTGGGAGAGTAGTGTTTTCTGCATTTTATAAAGCAATTACATGGACCATTCAAGAGTGTCATAGAGTGACCAAAATTTTCTCACGCTTAACTAAAAATTTTGAATTTGAGTATCGTGAATAAAGAGATTGTCGTCAACATGAATTGCCTTGACAAATGCTAGTTACTATATGAGTTTCAATGAAGCCAATTTAGTCATTAATAAAATCAGTAAATAAATTACATATATGATTAGGAAAAAGGAAAAGCAATTGCACGGAAATGTGGAAACATATGACCACCCCAAAGTTACACACTTTCTTCATGGTAACGTTAAGTGGTTTGTGTCGTAGACAACCAACAAAATGAGTATCTCATTCAAAATATAATATAAAGTGCTAGCCTTTATGCAACAAGCTGGAAAATTCTCCTAAAGTTAGAATATTAGTAGTATTATATAAACCTTTTTTCTTCTTGAAAAAAACTCAAAGGGAATAAAAGTGGAATTTTCCAACCAAAAAATAGATGGATAAAGAACATAGCATCTTAAAAAAAAAAAAAAAAAAAAAAAAAACAAACAAAGAAGCTTATAGTTTCCTGGGATTTGAAAGAATTTACTCCCTTTCCCTATTCTTTTTTATCCTTTCGGTATCTTTCCCTTTATTTATTTATTTTGGATATCTTGGGACCAGATTGCTATGTTCACATAAATTTTCTTTCCACGGTTTGATTAAATTTAATAATTAGAATTAGTACTCATATTTTCGAATTTAAAGGATCCAAACTATTAAGAAGAATAATAACAGGATTATTTTAAGCCTTTCCCAAACTTAAGAACCGTCTTTGCCATTTTCGAAAATTCAGAGAAGTGAAACAACTTTTAGAGTTGGACAAATAGACAAATCATAGGAGAGTTAATATGTTACAGATACCCATTTGTTTCACATCAAATCAGAACTTGTAGTTGTCCATGTTCTGTTGTCGATTAATTAATAACCAATTGCGAACTCATTTTTATTCGATCATAGATTGGTCCAAGAACGAGAGTCAGCTTCTAACATCAAGTCCGCTGTTCCTCAACAGCTCGTGGTAGAGCGGTCGGCTCTTAACCAATTGATTGTAGATTCGAATCCTATTTAGGGAGATTTTTTAGTTATCTCTTTTCTGACCTGACAACCCTTGTTCTTCTCTTTTGTTTTTAAAGTGGCAAAATTGTAGGACATCGAAATCAGTAAGTTGATTTTCTTGATTTTTATTCCTCACTTTTATGTAGGTTAATTTGATTTGTTGTTGAGATAAAAATTCATCCATCCTAAACAAGTGATCGCGAATCAAATCATAAGTATAAATTGACAGAGAAAACTTCTTCCTCTGATAAGCTTTATGCGATGCAAATTTATATTAATCAAAATTTAGATAACTAAACACCAAAAAAAAAAAAAAAAAAAAAAAGATAAACTTTCCAATGATTCCATGGCCAGAAAAACATTTTCCTGATGAAATTAAAAACTGAACCAATACCGGCACATGGGTTAGTAAGCCACCAAAGTGTAAAATTATAGGCACACAATTTGACAAATTCACTCTACCAAGTCTCGAGATTCAATGAATGATATATGCCACCTAAACACGTCGTGCTTTAATTGAAACTTCAAATAGTTTATTGTAGCTTTTGGGACCACCCCCCGCCCCCGGGGCACCCAACCTTTCTTGGAATATAATGGGGTATAAAGTGGATTCTAGAGTTTGTAAAACCGAAGTTGATCTCAGCCCCCCACACAACAAACTCTGACATCAAAATCTTTATGGTAAAAGAACTTTTAGAACCTTCTTTTCTTTTAAAAAACCACAAAAATGTTTATTTCTACAATGATAGTGTTGGAATTATATTGTGCAAGCTTCAACTATTTTATTAAGTATTTATTTTTCGCCAGCACATATATCACATCAAAATTTTAGCACTTATAACCACCTATTTTATTATTGTTATTGAGATTCATAACAATGTTAATCTAATTGTTATCTCACTTCTTTAATCATTATGCCACCCCGCGGAATATTTTATCCAAAAAGTTCGCGAATTGGGTCTCATTCTTTTTTAACCAACTTTATGAAGCGATTAAGTAATCTATATATCTAGTAGTATTTGCATTACATCATGAAATTAGCTTATAGTTATCAAACGTTGATTTTTGTGGGAGAAAAGTTTGTCATTTAGATAACAATTTTGAAGGGTAGCTTAAAATTGGTATCAATACAACTATAAAAGGCTTTACTAATTGAGATATTTGTGGTCGCATTTAATTAATAATTTACACAAAATCCCCAATCCAGTTTCCTGTCAAAATCGACGAATTAAACGTGTCAACCCAATAGATAGTGTGGGTCCAATTGCAATAGAATCATTATTATTATCTTGTTTGGTTATTTAATTATTAGTTTGGTTATTTAATTTGTTAATCCACTTCCTCTCCAATCCCCCAAGCCCACCTCCCAAATGCTAATTAACGTTTGTTTTTTCAATCATTTCAGTAATTAAACAATTCTAACTAATTATCAAGTATCAATACTAAACACTCAAGGACGTAGTTTAACGTCAATGAAGTGAAGAAAAATCATGAAAAATTATAATTCAGACAAAAGATAATACGTAGCAAGTTATTATTTATCATCTGCCTTGATTGTAGTAGGCATAGTAATAGACCGTCATCATCAGTAATAATGTAATGATATTTAATGAAATAGTTCAGATGCACATAAATTGATTAAACAATTTTTATTTTAAGAAAATAATAACATACGGAGCTGATGTTGCCACGATCATACGCGATAACATTTGCTTAGTACAGCCTAACCAATTAGTGTGCCCAAAAAGGAGCCAAAAGAAAAAGACTTTTCTAACCAGTGCACTAGAAAAAAAAATGCATAAATTAATAGACACTAAATTCTTCACTGAAATTGAAGACTCAATAACTACCTTATCTTCTGACTGAAACCCATAACCTTTTTTTTCTCTCTTTATTTTAATCAATTTTCCCATAAGGAGATGACGATATTCACAAGAAAAAGTACAGTGGAAAATAAAGGGAAAAAAAAAAAATAGGAAATAGCTATCATGAGCAGACGATCGATAACTTGTCTCTTGAAATAGGATAGACATTTACTTTTGCAACAATCAATAACTTGTCTCTTGAAATAGGATAGACATTTAATTTTGCAACAATCACAAGTGGAAGAAAATTTAGAAGGTTATGGAACTATATGAAGCACATGAATATCAAGATTACAGCTAAGGACCGACTTACTAATAATAGAATTAGAATATATTCGTAGCCACTAAATTATTGGTCTTTGAAATTTGCCGTTTCTCCTCCTCTTCTTCTTCGTCTTATTCTTCTTGTTTTACACACAGAATTTGATTTGATCTTTCATCAAGTACTCAATTTCACCAAAACAAAAGCAATCCCAAGAAGAATCCACTGATCAAAAGTGAAAATCCACTAGAAAAGCTCCTTTTTGCACCACCAACGTCATGGTCAACGGGGTACAAATCCCCTGGTGGACCAGTCATATAGATATATTGTGAATTTGGAGAATAGGGAACATTTTCCCCACCACCTCCTCCTCCTCCGCCGCAACCATCGGAACAAGGAGGAGGAGGGCAGTTAGGGCCGCTTGGCGGTTTCTTTGGTGGTGGCGGTGATGGTGATGGTGGTGGCAGATCGGGTGGAGGTGGTGGTGGTGAAGGTGGAGGTGGTGGTGGTGAAGGTGGATTACAAGGTTTGTCACAAGGACAACCTCCACACTTGCTCTCACCCTCATCGAGTTTTCGTGGATTCAATCCATTGGCTATATGTATAGCCACCACAAAAAATAAGAGAAAAATCACGAGTCGCGGCATGTTCAGAGGCCTGTTGGTGAAAACCTTCGAATTCTTGATAGATGTGTGAATTTCTTCTTCTTCTTCCTTAGAAGAAAGATATTATGTTAAGTAGGTGAGAAGTGAGGAAATGAAAGTGTATTGGAGAAACGAGAGAGGGCTTGTTTGTTACGCTTCTTGAGAATATTGCATGGAAGTTGCAAGAGAAAGGAATTTAAGTAGTTGGTTTTGAGTACTTTGTTGTGGGAGTGGGGCTGGGGGTGGCTGTTATGAAATGGAAGAAACCAGAGAGAAAATTGAAGAAAAAATAAACTATAACTCTTTGTATTGATTCTTATATTGAAAAATACTACATCTCTATTTATACAGAAATAGAGAATCAATAAAAGAAAATATATTATTTTCCTTATAGACAGTAAACTAAAAGGAAAGTAACAAACAATAACAACATATTCAGTGTAATCCTACACGTGAGGTTTGTGGAGGGTAGGATGCACGCAAACTATACCTTTACCTTTTATGGGGTAGAGAGAATGTTTCCGATAGACCCTAGCTTGACTCAAAAGAAACGTAGCCAAGATTAAAAAAAAAAGTAAACGTTATATTCCTAGACTAAAGAGACAGTAAATATTATACCATTAATGTAAATCATAAAATATTAACCCAATTAAATTCTAAAGGGGAGGGGTTGTTACATTATTAATTTTTAGAGTAATAGAAGAGTTTGATGATGACGTGTCTCTCATATGTGTGGGATTTATTGGCTTAATCTATAAGGCAATTAACAAATGCATGTGGATGGTCCAATTTGTGTCCCCACCATTAGACTCCTTTTCTATATCTAAATATTCTTATGGAGTTGATTTAATTTTTTAAGCCGGTTATTTCGTTTGATTAATTGTCAATCAACATACTTTGTACATCTACGAAGCATGTATGCTTTCAATAATTGTACCCTTTTTAGGTAATTAAATACTTTAATCTAGTATCCTGTGTCTGGAGAAGTGGCAATCCCAATTATTGAACATGAACAATGAAATTTGGAGTATTTTGGGTAGTTGAATTTGGTATAATGGGGACTACAATTAATTTACTTAGTTTTTGCATTTTGGAAGTCAAAGTGATGGTTTAATATGCTTTGGTGCATGTGGGACGTTCCTTTTATCTCGTCCTACTCAAAAGTAGGAAATTCTTGCAATTTAAAGGGAACAATATTTATTCTCTTTTACTTATTTATACTAAAATATTGGAATCGGGAAACCAATTATAAATATTCTTGCAAAGATGGAAAACAAAAGGGGGAGAAAAAATAAAGATGGCTTTGTATATGGCTAGCAAGGGCGGATCTAGAAGCCTGCATATGGGTTTACAGAAATATATTTAGAAATTTACTAAATATATATAAATATTTAACTGTAAACTCATCTATTATTGTAATATTCGCCGTAAAAATTTATAAACTATAAATTTTGGATCGCCTTGCTGGCCAAAAAATATTCAGAAGTACAACTTACTATTTCTAAATTTAATTTACACAAAGTTGAGCACTACATTATAATCTTGAATGTTCCCCTATTTTGCTCTCCATGCCTTAATATCACGAGAATATGCAATGATCATAAGAAATTAGACGAAGTCAAAATGCTGGTCGACTTAACAGTTAACAGTGTGAAACTTTAATTGAAAATTGGAAACTTGTAAGGTTGGTCCGTCTATTGGGTCTACTGGATTGAATTATGGAGGAGACGTGTTGCTGTCGTAGACGACTTTGAAAGCAACTTAGTCAACCATAATACAATAGAGTCCAACTAATAAAAAAGTCTGGTGTATTGGATGTTTAAAACTGTGTACAGCAATTTTCTAAATTTTTATTTTCAGTATTTTATTTTTCCGCCCGATGTCCGCTATCCGCATTAGAGACCGACTATATTTGAATTCACACTGCGCAGGGCCTATTTTGGGGAAGCCCTCCCTACCAAGAATTTTTCCATACCACGGCTCGAACGCGAGACCTCTGGTTAAGGGAGGAGCAACTCCATCCACTGCGCCACATCCTTTGATGGTATCAAAAGGTGTTAAATGGAGTAACCTAATCAGTCAAGAAGTAGTAGGCGTTTGGCTATAGAAATCAAATATTTTCATATTTATTTGGAATTTTTGAAGTTGGAGTTGAATATAGAGTTGTGTTTGGTTAGATATGTTTGGTTATAGTTTTTGCAAAAAATATTTGATTGTTTGAAAGTATTTTTCCTAAAAAACAAAAAAATATGATTTATACCCTCAATTTCTAAAAACTAGAAAAACCGTCCAACTTGATTAATTTCGCTGAAAGGTACAATCAAATCTGCTCTAGAAGGGTAAATCTCATAATAATCACATAATGTTATAAATTGTATCGCATATAATTTTTTAGGTACAAAAAATTGCTTCACTAATTCAAATATCATGATTAATATTTTACTCTTTTTTAATATATCTAATAAATAAATACTCAATTAGAACAATCCGACCCGACCTACCTCAAAAAACTGGTGTGACACATTTGACCAAATTGAAATGGGGTCGTTTTTATAAAAACTAAAAAATTAGGGAAAATTTTGAAACAAAAAAAAAGAAAATTCAAAAAGTGAGATGGAGAAAATTGAAAACAGGTTTTGAGGTGTTTTTCAAATTACGAATACAACTTTAGATTGTATTTTGATTTTTCATGGTCAAACACTGATTCTCAAATAAAATTAAAAAAAATTCTCATGGCCAAGCGGCTCGCTTATATAACATATTTCAACTTATTTAAAATTGAAGCACAATTATATTGAAAAATGTTACGTCTCCAGAGAAATCATGTTTTTTTTTGTACGAGATATATCATAGTGTCGTCCCCTTAGCAAGTGACTGAACACATTTCCTTTTCATTTGGGTCAAGGGTACTCGTAGCCCACCAGACGAAGTAAAGTCATTATGGGCTTAACACTTTCCTCTCCCTTAACTGAATCATTTTTTTTGTGCGGAGTGTCCTAAAAATGCACTGGTCTATAATTTTTGTCCCTCATTTGGTGGTCGTTAATTTTTACCCTTCACCTAATACCATGAAGTTTGGGATTCGAACCTCGGCTCAATAAAAAAAAATCGTCAGGCAGAATTTTGTAGCAAAGTTGAGCCTATTCGGGCCAAAATTAGGCCTTAAGGCAAGGTAGAACTTTTGACATGCCTGAAGGTAGCAGTTTTCCAGGCAAATTTCTGTCTTGCGAATCCAAACTTCACCTTGCGATTTATTATTATTTTTTTTAATAAATTTTTAACTGAGCAGGGTTCGAACCCGAAACCAAGGAGTTCTACCGAAGGGTTAAAAATTAAAGACCACCCCCGAATAAGGGCATCGTGCAAATTGCCCTTACTGAATCCTCTTTTTTTTTTTTTTTTTTTTTTTTTGTGGATTGACCTTCAAACGCACTAGTCTTTAATTTTTGGCCCTCATGTTTGTGATCTTTAATTTTTCCCCTTACTACTTATTTAATGAAAATAATCAAATCTACTTCGTAATGCATAATATTTGTAACGTTTAATTTGGAAATTGAACTTTTGGCTTCTCGACATAAATTTTGTAGAAATTAAGTTATGCGGTATAAATTGTGTAGTTATTTTCATATTATGTTGAGTGTCAAAATTTTTGCCTTATCCTCCAACATAATTTGTGTGGATGTTACCATACATATGCCACCAAAGTTAAACGTAAACTATGCCTTGTGAAATCTAAAATTATGTCGATTTTCTGATTATGTTGAAAGTATTTCCTTGTTCAGCATAATTTATGTGGATGTTATGATATATAGGTCGAAGTTTAACGTAAACTATGCCTTGTGAAATCTAAAATTTCATCGTTTTCAAATTATGTTGAGTTTTGTAAGTTTTGTCTTGTCCGACATAATTTGTGTGGAGGTATGATACACATATCAATGTTAAACGTAAACTATACCTTGCAAAATCTAAATTATGCCACGCAAAAAATGTTGAAGGGAAAAAATTAAGTACTACACATTTGAAGGACAAAAATTAAAGACCACCCCCAAAATAGGGAACTGAATCTTTCCTTTAATTTTTTTTGCGCGGATTGTCCTTCTTTTGGGTGGTCTTTAATTTTTTGCACTCAAATTGTTGGTCTTTAATTTTTATCCTTCGCTTAAAAAGGTGATAAAAAATATCTCGAAATTCTGGATCCGAACCCTCGCTCAATAATAATAAAAATATTCATAGAACAAAACTTTTTCAAAAAATCTGCCTTATACGACAGACTTTACCTTAATACATAACTAAAATTTTGCCTAAAAGTAAAGTTTACCTTACAAGTAGGGCTGGGCGTTCGTTATTCGGTTCGGTATTTTCAAAGTTCGGGTTTGGTAATTCAGTAATCGGTAATTGAAAGTATACACCAAATACCAAACTTTCAAACTTCGGTTCGGTAATCGGTAAATCAAACTTCGGTTCGATACGGTATTCAGTAATACCATATTGAAATCGAATTCCACTGTATCAATCAAGTATTCTGTGCAATCAAGCCCCCAAGAAGTAAACTCTTTTACTTTGCAGCATGTGGTACCATTGTAGAGGGAATTGGAGTACTTCAAGGAATATAAGAGGAAATTAAAAGCATATGCAGGCAAAAAAAAAGCCAAATACATAATAAAGAAGTCACTATATTTAGTCAGCATTGAAACAAATGATTTCATGGAAAATTACAATTCAATGCAAAGCACATGCTCGTCTAAGGGGGTCAAGTGGGTCGGGCCGGGCTATTTAAACGTGGGCCACAGGGGCCGGATCGAGGCCGGGCTGTAAGTTAGAGGGCCGGGTTGGGGGCCAAGCTTGAGAGGGAAAAGGGTGTCCGGCCCAGCCCACCCCAGATAGAGGCTACACCTCGGGCTAACCAGGCCGGGCCGGGTTATAGTTAGTGGGCCGGGCTTATTTATTTATTTTTTTTTTTTTAAGTTCTAATACAAAAATAGACATTTACATTTACTAATAATAATAAAATTAACATTTACATCTAATGATAAAATTGCTAAATTAAAAAAAAAGTTTAATCGTCGTCAAATTCAAAAAGCTAACTGTTGTAAATTTAAAAAACTAGTCGTTGCTAATTTTATTTGAACCCCTAAATTTATGAATAACTTCACTTTGGTCATATTTTCAAACTATAAATACTCCTCCATTCTTCTTCATTTTCACACAATTCTTCGACAATTCTCTCTTTATCTAAATTTGTTATTCAACTAGTGTACATTACTTCACCTCCACCTTCTCCTCGAGTTCGAAGATCAACTTCAAGTGCGGTGTGAATGCATTTTGAGCGAGTAAATGAGGAACATGTTAAATGTCAACATTGTGGTGACATATATCTCCACAAGTCCGGAGCGTCGGGTATTAGCCTATTAGGGGGGGGGTAGGGGGTGGAGGGGGGTACCGGTGTGTTGCGTTGACACTTGTGAAAAGGCATGAAATTGAACTGAATGATTTATCAAAGATATATTTGTTAAGATAAGTACTATCACAATCTAATATATACTATATACTAAAAATGTATCAAAGGTATATTTGTTGAGAAAACAAGATTGTCTAGTTTTAAAATACAATTTTAAAGAAAACTTAAGTGCTCCGTAAAAAGAAATTTCTAATTTATTGGGATACAATGTTTTTAAAATACTTAATATTAGTAATAAATGTAGTACTTATCTTATTTTTTTTATATTTGAAATGGGCCGGGCCGGGCCGGTGCCCCTGTGGGCTATCACCCGGGCTACTGGTGGGCCGGGCTGGTGGGCAGTCCTCCTTATCCGGCCCAGCCCCCTAAAAAATCCCACCTAGCCCAAACCCTTACACCTCTTAGTGGGTCTGGGCAGAGCCGGTGGTGGGCCGGGTTTACCGGGCCGAGTTCGGGATGGCCTGGCCCACTTGACACCCTTACGCTCGTCAGTCATCTCAATACACAGAAGAACAATTTCAAGAATTCCTTCTTTGACTTGCCCATAATTTTGTGAGGCAAATATATCACATGGTTTAAAAGATTGCCTAAATTAGTAAAGATTACCTAAGTTAGTGGATTTAGAATTTAAAATCAGCGACATGGCTTATATTACTATTGTACAATTCAACAAACAACATACTTTTATTGAAACATTATCACAAAATTTGTAAAAGTGAAATCTGAATTAATGAATTGCAAGAGAATAATCAATGGAGTTGTACCTTGAAATTGTAAAAGTGGGAATTAGGGTTGTTGGAGACTTGGAGCCGGAGGGATTAAGGATTTTGTGATTTTGTTAGAGCTTTTTGTGTGTGTGTGTAATTTGTTAGGACTTGGAGAATTAGGAATTTTTAAGTGAAGTGACGATGCTGTTGTTAGAACTTAGAAGAAGGGGATTTTGTTAGAAGAAAATTTATCATTGTGAAGAGATTTTAGCCTTTTAGATGAGTGATGGGTAGCCGGGTAGGCCTCGCCTATTGGGTATGAGTTGAACTAGTAATTTAATTACAATGGGCCTTTAAGCTTTAAGTGTATTTATTTCGGTATTCGATATTTACCGAGGTATCCAACAATATATTTGTAAATATCGAATACAGAAATCAAAATATCAAATTTTATCTTTTATTCCCGAAAATCGAACCGAAAACTGAAATAGCCGGTTCGATTCGGTAATTCGATTTTCAATATTTTATGCCCGACCCTACTTACATGGCAAAATCTACCATCTTTGTATGTAACTTCGCCTCTGCTTTACCTTAATACATAACTAAAAATTTGCCTAAAAGTAAAGTTTATCTTACAAGGCAAAATCTGTCGTCTCTGTATGCAACTTCAACTCTGCTGGAGTGAGAATTGCCCTTCTTTTGGGGCGGTCTTTAAATTTTGCCCCTCATATTTGTGGTCTTTAAAGTTTACCCTTCACTTAAAATTCATGAATTCCGAGTTTAAACCCCTGCTCAATTAAAAATTCGTAAGATAAGAGTTTGAATTTCGCTCTACCCTTCGACAAAATTTTAATTATGCTTAATTAAACGTCTGCCCGAAAAGGCATACTTTTCCTTGAGGCATATACTTTTTTTTTTTTTTTTTACTTTTCAATGCAAACTTTTAATTATGCCTTAAGAAAAAATTTCACTTTATTAGACATACTTTTAGTTATGCATTAATTAAAAATATGCCCCATAAAACATAACTAAAAGTATACTTCATAAGGTAAAACTTTTCCTTAAAACATAACTACAAATTTGCCTTATAAGACAAAGTGTATGCCTTAAGGAAAAATTCTGCCTTATGAGACATATTTTTAATTATACCTTAATTAAAAATCTATCTCATAAAACATAACTAAATTATGCCTTAAAAAAATTATAAACTTTTATTTATACCGAATCCAACATAACTTTAATTTTTCGCATATCCGACATACACGCCTCTCGTCCTTACCTTGCGAAATTATTTTTTTGTTTTATGCCAGAGCGAAAATTTAAACCCAAAATCTCACCTTAACAAAATTTAAAGACTACAAATATGAGAGGCAAAATTTAAAAACCACCACAAAATAAGGGAAATCCGCGCAACAAATGAAATATTTCGATATTTTTTTTAAACGAAAGACAAAAATTAAAAGACAAGTGAATTGAGGGAAAAAAATCAAAGACCAGTCCGTATGACGGACAACAGTGGCAATTGCCCCTTGGACCAGAAAAACTTCTTCTGGGCCGGCTCTACTCGCAGCCTGCGAAATAGGCCCATAGTACGAAAACAGTCATTAATGAACATATAAGATGGACACAGAGAAGGGGGATGAGATCCCCACACTAAACAAAATCAAAGACATTTCATGCATAAAATTTCTTCAAAATCTCATTTCCAGGAGTAACACTACAAATAGTAAACCTCAGGAGCCTCAAGTGGCTACTACAATCTTTGCCAAAGTCTTAAACATTCCCCACTTATATTTACCGAAAATGAAAAAAAAAAGAGGACATTTAATCGTAAATGTAGTTGGCAGAATGATACATGTTTTCTTGCCTCCAACAACACAGCTTGTCAAAAACCAAAAAGAATTTGTACCTTCATTTCTTGGTTACAGTGCGTCAGCGCTAATATGATCGCATCCCACTATAATACGTTGCAAAACCTCATTATCTCACATCGCTACTCTCAAACTGGTCACCAGCATCCTATGATGTAAAAACCATCGAAAGCAACAATTTTTGCATCGATTCATCAAGATAAAATACTTTCTTGAAGTAGTTTTATCTGCAGAAACGGTTAGCTCCGTGCATCTGCATGCTTGAGAAATCAAAGAAGGGATTTCCCCCTGCGAAATTCGCATCAAACTGAGATGTCCTTGAAGTTCTGGAGTTATCATAAGCCAAAGAAGAACTACAAAACCATTGTGGAGAAAAGTTTTGCTGTTGAGAGAAGCTAGACCAATTACAAGTCTCAAAGCCTTGAGCCATTTCCCAGAACATGTTTTGTAACTCCTCCATGCTATAATTTTTCTCCTGTTTTCAAGAATTTGCAATAAAAAAGAAAAATCAATATCAAATCAGTCGCTTCTCCAACAGAACAAAGCGGGTTCCATAAGATAGATAATTAAGGGCAGAAGTAGGGCTTTGACATACAAGTTCTGTAGAGCCTATTAGCTTTAGTGTAAGGACCGTTTGGTCATAAGAATTATTCATTTTTTTTTTGTTTACTTTTTAAAAAATTAATATTTGGTCATAAAAATTCCAAGTACAACTTGTATTTGAAAAACAAAAAAAACTTATTTTTTAAAAATTTCACCTTTTTCACAGCTAAAACAAATAAATTTCAACAAAAAAAAAAAAATTACAAAAACTATAGTTGAACACAACTCCTACCCCAACTCTAAAATTCCAAAAAAAAAAAACTGATGTTTTTTTTTTATTTCCTTCCATGGCCAAACGCCTGCTAAGTGCTAACTTTGTATGTGTAAAGAAATGCTCTATATCTGAAGAAAAATTAAATTCAGAATCCAATTATTATGACTTAACTCGTGGTCCTAAAATCCAATTAAGAACCTATAAAGTTCAAATCTGAAATTCTTCCGTGATCATTACACTATTACAGACATGTCCTCTCAAAAAGCACTTAATCCTCATTTCAGGCCAATGAAGCCACAAAAGCCAAAGGCCCAAGCCTTGGTCGACTTAAGACTAGTATGCAAGATAATTCATTTTGGTTAAGCACAAAAAACACCAAGCCACTTATCCCTTTTAAGTATGTTCATTATCCAAGATAATTGCAATTATAACATATAAAGGCAGCTTAGGACAGAAGCATCTTGTGCTCAAGCAAGAGTTCAGGGAAGGACTGCACTCCAAGAGGCTGTAATGTCGCCATCTCTCAGATAATCTAAACTAGCATAAAAATTCTTTATATTATCGATGCATATAAGTTAACGGCTTAACGCCGTGCATTTACTATTACAAGAAGATCACAACACAAAAGTTCCTTCGATAAATGTTCTAACATTCATTAGCAAGAAAGTATAGGAAAAAGACAATACATACCTCTTTCCTTGCATCTTCCATTAGAGATACCATTTCTTGCAGAAAATCACCAAATCCCTGTAAACAAAAAAATAAAAAAATAAAAAAATCAGCTCATGGAGACACTCAGCAATAAGTTCCAAAAACAGAACATATCTTCCAAACTCAAAAAGGTGGACAAAAAATATCAGAACAATAAATTGCATACCTCATCCTCATCTTCTTCAGGGTCATACAATCCTGCATCATACATCATTCTCTTCTTTTGATCCGACAACACTGTTCGAACAAAAAATATACATTAGAAATGGCATTATTAATTTATTTTTCTTTATATAAAGAGCATTATGGAATTGAAAAATGGGAAATTTACCTGAATATGCTTCTTGAATTTGCTGAAACTTCCTCTTAGCTTCACCTAATAATGATGGTGTGCTTGTCCATTTATCAGGGTGCCATTGCTGCAACCAAAATCACCATTTCCATTATCAACCAAATCCAACTACTCTCATAATAACAAAAATATAATTTTTTTTCATCAACATACCATAGCTAGCTTTCTATAAGCCCTTCTAATTTCTTCATCAGAAGAGTCTACATTAACACCAAGAACACTATAATATGATGGTTCCATCTCCATAACCAAAATTCCTCAAAAGGGTATCATCTAATTTCAATATTTAATAAAAAATATCAAGACTTTAAACCCCCTCAACTCTTTCAGTTTTTCTATATCTCAAAATCAAAAAATGTGACAGGAAAAGGTTGTTAAATAAATCCTATATATAGTTAAGGTAATTTGAAAGGTCGGTGATAAGTGGGGTCCAATGGAACTTTGTTTGTTACAAAATATCTATGACCTAAAAAATGTAGTAAAAGGCTAGAAGCTTCCATTGGGTTCTAAGATAGAAGTACAAAGGTTCAAGAAGGTTCTTGAAGGAAAAATTCGGTTTTTAGGGTATACGTGGTTTGGTTTGATAATTGTAAGAAGATATTTTAGTTTTGTGAGTTGAGATATTTTGTTTGGAAATTTCTGGCGAACTTGAGGTGTTTATGACTTTTTGGTCCCAAATTTGGATAATGATTGGGCACGACAGATTTTTTGGAATGACGTGTCCACATAAGTTTACTTTTGGTTACACCTAATCATGATACTCCTCCGTCCTACGATAAGTAATTTTTTAAGCTCATACACTCTCCTGAAAAAATTATTTACTCGTATAAAAAATTAAAGTGTTTTTACTAATTTACTTTTAATTAAATTTTACTATTTTCTAAAAAATAAAAAAATAGTTAGTGAGTCTTGACTAATTAAATAAGAATAATCTTGAAAGAATCTATTCAAAGTTTTTTTTAAAATTCTAAACGTCACTTATTTGAAAAAAAAATTAAAATATCTAAAACATCACATATTATGAAATAGAGAGAGTATATTAATATACGCGCAATAAAAATTTGCACTGTTTATATTTAACGAACATATGCATAATAAATATGTGTCAGAACATATTCACCTATCACTTAGCAATGATTGGTTAGTGTATATTTTCACTTAACTAAATTACTTAACCTATGTAAGTTAATCAATAAAGTATAAATACATAAGTACTTAGCATCAATGTTTTAAAAGGCGGGGGAGTAAGACGGGGCGTTTTACATACGCCTTGATGAGGCGTAAGCCTCATGAGTATTTAATTTTTAGTATTTCTTAAAATAATATAATTACAATAAATATTTTTAAATAGGTAAAATTACATAAAAAAAATGAAAGAAAACTGTAAATATATATATATGTGTGTGTGTGTGTGTGAGCGCACGCGCACGCGCTTGATCCTCACAAAAAATGATCAAAGCAATCCATTATACACCGCTTATAACTTGTAATTATATATAACATAATTTTATAAGTATAAACAATACAGTGAAATAAAAGCTATTATGAAATGCAAAACAATTCTAACATTTTAACTTTCAAACACGGAAAAAAACACAGTTTCTTAAAATACTATTACTCTCATACTATTCATTTTATCTTCCTATAAGCAAATAATCAATAAAATTTATCAATATTACAATTAAAACATAACTCCTTCATGAACAAAAAATAAAATTATATGATAATTCTGATACATATGACTTATGACCAATGACAAGTGAAAATATACAATTCCGCTATGTGTTTTTTTTAAAAAAATTAAGTGATATTCACCCTCACGACATTCTCAAATAGTAAATATCCAATACTACGACTTGTTATATGAGTTACACCCAATCTTCTATTTCTATAGATGAAAAACTATTAAGTATCATTATTTTGTTAAATAATTATGAGGGTGAATGATTTTAATTAAGGAATTTAAAATATAATTTGTGTAAGAACTGTTAGGCGAGCCCTGGGCGTTGGGCGTTAGGCGTGTTTAGGGCGTACGGTTGGGCGCTTAGGGCGTAAGCCTCATAGGAACTAAGCCCCGCACGTTAGCCCCAGAGCGTTTTGCCACTGCCCTGCCCCGAGGCGAGTCCTGACACTGCCTTTTAAAACAATGCTTAGCATATATACCGCAATAAAAATTTGCACTGTTTATATTTAACTAACATATGCATAATAAATATGTGTCAGAACATATTCACCTATCACTTAGCAATCATTGGTTAGTGTATATTTTCACTTAACTAAATTACTTAACCTATGTAAGTTAATCAATAAAGTATAAATACCAAGTGCAGATAAGTGCTCAGCATAGAAAAATGATGATGTTAGTAATAGAGGCAGAACTAAAATTTAAAACTTATATGTTTGAAATTTCAATTCTAGTTAGTGAATTTTAAATTTTAATAATTTAAATATATTCAATAAATTTCTTAAGATAAATATCAAGTTTTTATCAAAATTACTGAATTAAACCGAACTCATATCCTTTATTCTAGCTCAGCCCCTCGTTAGTAGATGCTTGTTTTAAAGATATTTTCACTCAGTTGACACACTATTTCATTTTTAATTTATCGAAAATTTTGTATTCACACAGATACAATTTTTAATTAAGGATTAAGTGGAACTTAAACTACAAAAATGACAAATGTGAATTTGGATAGTTATAACTTTTGGCCATAAAGTCAGGGGTGACTAATACTGTTAGGGGTCTAAAGTCAAACTTCAATGAGGGGTCTTAACTTTTTTTTTTAATCACAAAATTGAGAATAGAAAAAAGAATTCATAATTATTTTTCATTTGAGGTCTACTTTTTGAGAATTTATGTCAGATATCTCACTTACTTCCTCAAGAGCTCATTTTTGAGATTGTACCAAAGATTCAATTCTTCCTTCTGAGTTTTGAACAACCGGATTCATATTTTTCTCGTTGACATATTTTATATTCTAATAAATAGTTATAGAGAAAATATATATTACGTAGTAAAATATCAAAAACAAGCAAGTTTTAGATGAAATATAACAATAACAACAACAACATACCCAGTTGAATCCCATAGTGTGGGGAAGTTTTAGAGAAGTTTTTTTTTTCCATTTTTTTTTTCCAGTTTTAGATGAAAAAAAAAACAAAAAATTTGAAATAATAGAACCTGATTTAAGAAGTTGATAACTTGATTTGAGACTACTTATTTGGTGCTTCAATATACCTCTTGCAATATTTGGTGTCCAAGAAAAATAAAAATAGCAAATTCATACGTTGTAGCTCTTGTCTTTCATAGCAATATAGTCAAAGATTCTCTTGGAGAAATAAAAAAGAATATGAAAGCATAGAATTATACTAAAATTTAGAGAAAATTTAAAAGTAGATTGAGCATTGTAGATAAACAAATCAGGGGTCTTTTTTTTTTTTTTTTTTTCAATACTAGTATTTGGACACGTGCGTTGCACGTGTGCCCCATACAAGTCATACAAACGGAATGAATTATTGTGAATTACAGTGTAATAATGCAATATTTGAAGGGAAATGTACAAGCTAAAGTTGATTAACAATTAGCATATTCGAATGATTTGATTGTTTAACTACAAGTAATTAGCTATTTTATGAACCTGCAAAAGTAAACAAAATTAAATTTAGTCAGGCCTTCGTAATTAGAACAATGTTAAAAGGCTACCACTTATTAGGGATTTTCATTGCTCTCTAGCAATTCCTCATCATTCACAACTAAGTTTCCTATAGAGTCAAAGTTTTTCGATCATACCATACATGTAGTAAAGTTTCATCCACGAGTGCAAAGTGACTGGCCTTTCATTTGTAATTGTTGCTCCTCGTCCTTCTTCATTTATTTTTTCACTTTTATAAAAATGCTAACCGCATCTAAAGAAAGTATGATCAAAGAAAGTATGGTCTATAAATTAAAATACTGAATAATTTTAGGTGCAAAATAGTCAATAAAAAACATGAAGTTAAATTTCAATAATTTTTTTTATAACCAAAATATTGACACCAATTTCATGTGTGTGTTGTAAAACAATCCCAAAATTGACAAAATGAAATGTCATAATGATCCGTCGTTAGTATGACACTGACATGCTCAAGGAAGAAGTAGAATGCTACTATGCTAGTACAAGAAATTTTCCGAGAGGTTGAAACCTTTCAATATAAATACCTTACACTTCATGAATGCTGCTATATCTTAAAAAAAAAAAGATTCTGATACAATGAATACTCATAGGAAATACTGAAGGAAACTAAACTTACATGGTAAATCTGTAGCTTTCTTCTACCATTTCTTCCAATGATGATGGTTATGCATATTATTAATTTAAAGGGCCATTTATATAAGTTCATGTAACCAGAATTTACTTGACGGTCTGATAATATTCTTGAGCATATAAGATGATTAATTAGTAATTTAATTTCACTACAAGAAAGTTGACATACGACGACATTTTATAAATGTCGCATATAGCTACATAAATGTCACAAGATCGCTTACCGACATTTATTTTACATTTAGCTTAAATGTCGGAAATTTAGATGTCGGGAATTTTCTGACATTTATGTAAATGTCGGTAAGAATTTTGCGACATTTATTTACGACATTTGTAAAAATGTCACATTGAAATTTCCGACATATAGGTTAATGTCAGCAAACAAATAGTGACATGTCTTTGTGACCTTTATCAAATGTCAGCATTATGCGTTTTTAGCTTATTGTTTGCGACTTTTTTAAAAGTGTCAGGAATTTTTGAGTTATTGTTGACACTAATACAAATGTTGTTAAATTCCTGAAATCATTTTTAACACATCCAATAGATGTCAACAGTAGGTTCTTTTAATGTTCATATATGAAGCCATAATCATTCAAATTCAAATAATAAACCTACAAATTTCATTAACCATAGAAAATATAAACTGGAGCCTTACATTTTGAATAGAGAAGTTTTCTATAGTTAATTCCAAGGATAAAATCTGTAGACTTTACAATAAAATAATTTCATGATAAAATTATCAGTATTCAAGTAAGAATGAAAATCAAATTTGGTAACGGTTGACTTTCTTATTGGATCATGAAAACAATGAAAATCAAAAATCTATTGGACACTTGGGAGTCTTTAGCTTAGAAGGGAATAAGACTTATATTGCGGTTAAATCCTTTCCAATTCGCACGTTCACTGAAGGCATAATCACCATTTAATAGGATCTCAATTTAATAGTCAATTACAGTCTATGTACATTTATCCGGCGAAACAGACAGAGTAATAAGCTTAGGCTGGAATTAAATAGTTCAAATAAATCATTTTATTGGAGGTAATTTTATTTTTAGGTAGAGGGTAAATTGATCATTTAACTTTTAAAGGGTATTTTAGTAAACTAATATTACACTCAAGGGGCTTTCCACTTTTAGTATAATATGATACTAAATATAGATTGAGTATTTATATATTATACATTACTTACTGATTTAGGGGTCATATTTTCTATAAATTAATTAACTATTTTCTTTTAATGACAAAAAGTACTTAAAAAACTTTATAATTTTTCAAAAATAATCTATATAGATGAAAAATGAGGCTCCCAAAATGAGAGGCCTAAAACCTAGGCATTAGAGGCTACACCCAAAAGCCACCCCCATAAAGTCAACAACTTGAAAATTAATTCCTTCTCCCTTTAGAGTTTAGTGTATTGTCTTGCATTATTGCAACCTCTGGTATCTACTTAAAGGAGCTATTACTATCATTGTTATTCTCACAACTATTATTGCAACCTCTGGTATCTACTTAAAGGAGCTATTACTATCATTGTTATTCTCACAACTATTATTGCAACCTCTGGTATCTACTTAAAGGAGCTATTACTATCATTGTTATTCTCAACAACCTTACAAACTTACCCTCTTATTATTCTCACAACGAATCTCAACAATTAGAGCTTGGAGTAAATTAATTTACCACTATACTCATCTTTTCTACTTATCTTATGAACCAAACGATCCTCAAAGTTACTAGAATGTGCAAATGTATGTATTTGCTGTTTATTTTATTAAATTTTAATACTTTTAAACATTATAAATTAAACCATGTTTGTTTTTTTCTCTTTTTTTTTTGGGGTGGGGTGGGGTGCGTGGGTGGGTGGGTGTTGTTCTATTTGTAATTTTTTTTTTGTACATTCAAAAGGACTTTTTAAACAAAATAAATTACTTAAAATATTTCATAAACTATTTGAATAGAATCTGTCAGGAGAAGAAACTCCGTTTCCTTCATGTAAACTTTCCAGATTATCGAATCTCGTGTATGCTTGTGACCTTCATTTGCCTCCCTCCGAACATGGACATAGGGTCTCATCATCTTCGGACTATTATTGTGTAAGTTTTTGATAGAAACTACTAATAACGCGTGGTTTGGCACTTCCATTGTTTTTAGCATTTTACGATCTGTTGTCTCTCCCCCTTAGAGCATGTTGGGCCTGCTCAATGTACTACAAGAAAGTACATGCCAATAGCATTTATGGCAACAAAAATAATATAGTTGGCACAATTCAATGTTTGGCAATAACTTAGTTTTATTGTTGACATGATGAATCTTTTAAAAATGAACTTTTTTTGTTGCAAAACAATTTAATTTTGTTGTCATAGTATTGACTATTATTGCAAAAAGTACTTTTGGCTTTTGTTGTTGCACGTCGTTGCAATAACAACCGTTGGGAAAATTTTATGCAACAAAAAAAAAAGTTATTGTCAAAAGTACTTTTTGCAACAATAGTCTATCTATGGCAACACCAAAAAAAATTATTGGCAATTGTCTTCTTTCTTATAGTGATGATTTACTCATGTCACGAAATCAAAGTGTACAATATCGTACATTGTAAAATTAACAAGCTTTCGTATCGATTAATTCCTCCATTCACAGCAAAATCTCTCCTTTTGTAATTCCAATGCCAGAATTATAAATTCTTGATAGTAGTGAGATTTCTGGTTTTAGGTATAAGTGTGACATTAGCAGAATTCATTGGCTTGTACAACTGTTGTGTGTCAAAGAACTCTATAGTTGCTGCACTCATATCCTCCCCAACTATACTTCAGGCTTTCTTGAAAAATATAGCATTGAATCCATCTATTCCTGGTGTTTTCAAATCATCTATATCTTTCGTAGCTTGCCAGATTTCCTCATCAATGATAGGTTCAATCAGCATGAGTTGTTGTATACTGTTAAGTACATAATCCCCTTCTAGAACATTAGGAAGTATGGTTGGTAATTTCTCAGCACTTGTCCCCAGAAGTCCTTTATAGAAACTGAGTATTTCCTCTTAAATGTCTTTCTTAGACGTCAGACTCTCCCCATCTGCATTTACTAACAATCTGATCTTATAATTCAATGTTTCCATGATCTTCAAATTTGCATGAAAGTATGTAGTGTTGGAATCACCAAGTTTCAGCCACTGAATTCTGGATTTTCGTGGCATAACACTCTCTTCAATATTAGTCCACTTCTCAAAGTATTTCCTTAACTCCTTTTCCTGCTCAAGTAATTGTTGTTGTTGACCATCTTTTATTTGTTCTTGAATTTCTAGCAGCTGATCTTTTGCAAGTTAAACTTTGGATGCAATATCATTGAACTCCTTGGTATTAAGTTGTTTCAATTCCCTCTTGGTAGCTTTTAATTTCCTCCATACCCTTTCCATGAGGTTTCCCCTTGCTTGTGTGTTCCATCCAGTAGCCACAACCTTCAGAAAATCACCATGGCGTGCAAGGCAATTAAAGAATTTAAAGTGCCTAGCTACTTTCTCAGGATGCCTCTCAATTTCCAAACACATTGGAGAATGATCTGAAAATAGAGGCTCTCTAGCAGTAACATTAAGAAATGGGCTATGAAGCATCCATTCAGCATTAATGAGAGCTCTATCTATTTTGCTGCATATAGTGCCATTACTCCAGGCATACAGTCTTCTATCAGTTAATAGTTCTGAGAGAGCATGATAAAAAATAAACTTTCTGAAGTCTGGAACTTCCAGATCTTTCATCTCACTACCATTAATCCTGTCTTGAGTGTGAGTGATTGTGTTAAAATCACCGATTATCAACCAAGGGCCCTGTATAATAGTTGACAAGTTCCCTAGATCACACCATAAAGGTTTTCTGTCTTCAATAGTGTGCAACCCATACACTGATGTAAATAAGAATCTACTATTCATATCTTTCACCAAGACAGAACCATGTATGAATTGTTCAGTACTAGCAATTTCAGTGTATACAATATAAGATGGATCCCATAGAACCCAGATTCTGCCCCTGCCAACAGAATTGTAGTTTGAGCACCATTGCCATCCGTTAACAATCTTCTTGATCAACTTTCCAGCCAAAGCTTGGTGCACTTTATGTTCTACTATAACAATAATACCTACTTTATTCTCTGTAATAAACTTATTCAAACCCCTATGTTTGAAGGCTTGGTTCAAGCCTCTCACATTCCATGTCACTAGATTTATTGATAGCGTGTAGGTGAATCCCGACCTCACTTTCTCTAACCTGATCACCATGGCCACTACTGCTTGGTGCATTCTGCACCATGTGAGGATTTATTCCAATATTATCAGCTAACGGACTGAAACCATTTAGGGATCTCACTGGTGGTTTTTGCAGTATTTGAGTTCCTTTTGCAGCAGATTTCTTGGGTACTTCATTCCAACTAGCCTCTTTCTCTTGTGGTTTAGAAGAGATTGCTTGCGGTGGTGAAAGGTTCACAACTTGTGTCCCTACATTCATAGTAGCCTGAACATGTCCAGCAACCTTGACATTCCCCCCTTCATTTGCTTGAGCAATTATTGGAGCAGGTTTCATAGGTTCTGGTTTAGACTTCTAATCCCTTTTCATCTGCTTTGGAGGTGCAATAACCTGCTTCATCTTGTCATACTTGCAGTCACGCCCTACCATTAGACAAGCGCAACAATAAATAGGTTTCCAATCGTGATCAACAGGTTGAGCAAAGTATCTCCCGTTGGAATCCATAACCTTCACTGTCTTTGGTAACTCCGGTCCTTTGTAATATCCATTTCAATGAGTATCCTCGCATAGGTTATTCAATCCTTCTTAGATGTGCATTCATCAGCATATAGAGGAGTACCCAAAATGCTTCCGATTCTACTTAGTGCGTTCATGCTCCAGCAATTGAGTGGCAAATTATGGAGTTTCACCCAAAGTGGAATATTCTTTAGTACTTCATTAGCAAAGTTAAATTCTGGGGTCCATGGCTTAACAATCATTGGTCGGTTATTTAGCATATGGGGACCTGTATAGTGGATTTCGTTTCTATCATCAAAGCTTTTGAATTGAATCAGAAAATAGTCGTCGTTGTGGTAGTATATACTAGTTTTTGAGGCAAAATTCCATTGATTAGCAATGAATCTCCCAAGTGCTGCAATGGTCGTGGAATGTCCCACTATAACGAATTCCTTGTCTTCTCCTGGTTCAATTTCCCTTTGAGCCTCTTGCATTTGTGATCCAACGACCACCTCCCCTGTTTTGTCAACTAGCCTATTCTTCACGCTGCTCAAAATCAATGGGGTTGTAACTACACTTGCAGTAGCACCCCCAGCTAGTGATTTCAGATCTTTGCTTGTTAATCGAGGCCATGCGACTGGATCTTGTTCAACTGTCGTCACCATCATCTGGGTTTGGTTTTTGTTCTTATTTACACTGACATTTGTTTTCTCCCTTTCTGTTGGGCTGGCGTTATTGTCTACCACCTTCTTCGCCATTCCGACGAGTGGCACAGATTAGAACAGCACTCTAACATGCAGCTATTAAGCGGTCCTAACATTAACCTGTCAATGTTGAGATATTAAGTTGACATACTGGTATTTTTCTAATTTTTTGTGAATTTTAAATAAATATATTTATCAGTTTCATTAAGTTAAAAATCATTTGGTAATATCATAATATTAATTTTCTCATTCCACTAATAAAAAATTGTTTTAATCCATACAATGACTTAACGAGTTTGGATATTTTCTTCTTATTGCCAAGAACCACAAAACCCTACAAGTTGCTCCATATATAATTCTTCATAAATATTTTTTTCCGGATATTATATATCAAGATCATCGTTATATAATTTTAGTATATTTTTTGGATTTTCGTTAAGTAACAAAAAGTTGTTGTTTGTGAATATACATATATGAAATTCAGCACCGGGTATCAACATGGATAGATAAATGGCGTAAAATAGTCATAGTTCGAACTTTTGGCAAGGGATGGCCCATTCTCGCGTTTTGGGATACAACTTTCTATTCACTAACTTGTAAAAATTCTCTCTTTTATGAAAATATTCCATTCTCCCAAATCATCTTCCAAATCATATCCGTAAATCTCTCAAACCATCAAAGTCTCCCGTTAAAATAAATTCAAAAATTTTGAATTTATTTTCTCTCTTCCGAAAATCTTCGACACTCCCAAATCATCTCCCCAAATCTCTCAAATCATATTCGTGAATATCTCAAACAATCACCACAATATAAAACCATCACCACAATGTATACTCGCTGGCATTATATGAATAAAACCGACAAACCACACCAAATCGATAATTAAATCGAGTCAAACTGAAAAAACTCGACTAGTGATTGGTTACTTAAGTTTGGTATTGACAAAAAAACCAAACATAATTGATTTGGTTTGGTATTAACTAAAAAAGGTCAAACTGAGATCAAATCAATCCGACATTATAAATATACATTTTTAAAATTTATTTTATACATAAAAATATTTACTATAATGCAATTGATAAATATTTATTTAACTTTGTTATAGTTTTGCTTTCTTAACATTCTAACAACTTAACAAAAAAAACACCACCTTTAACACCAAGTTTGGACTTACAATTTTAACCCACTATTCATATATGTCCAACAACTTAATCAAATGAAACTCAACCAAGACCAAATTACACCCCTGATTTTATTTTTTAACTATATAGAAACGTGAGTTTTAGAAATGGATATAACTCCCTTCTTAGCTTAATATGCTTCATTGTTATTCCCTCTATCCATTTTTACTTATCCAGTATATTAAAAATAGATATTCATTTTTACTTATTCAGTTTGAAAAATTAAGAGATAATTTACCATTTCATATCTATTTTACCTTATTATTAATTATTGAGTTTGAAAACATCAAGAAATTGTTTGTCGTTGCACAACCTTTAAAGTATTTTTGATTAAATTACAATTATACATGATTTATAATAACTAAGGCTGATATGGTAAAATGATCGAAATTACAATTATATATGATTTATAATAACTAAGGCTGATATGGTAAAATTATCGTTTTATTTATTACTCGTTAACGGGTGTGCAAAATCAAACATGAACAAGTAAAAAATGGAAAGGAATAACAATTAAGAAAATCAATTAAGGATCAAAGTGTTTAAATTGGACTTAGCTACACAAATGTGAACTCTCGTAACTTTTGAGTGACATAGTCAAAAGCAAACATAATTCCTTATCCAATTATTAGAGTTTAGCATTAATTCAATCTTTTGATATAACTAATGCGATCTCCGTTTCAATTTATGTGAGCCTTTTAGGAGTACGAGAGTTAAACTTTATAACTTTGACTGTGAATTTTGACATAATTTTTCAAGTTTGTAAAATTAAAATTTATATATTTAGAAATTACATAAAAAGTACTATAAGTCATGGTAATTTATAATTTAGAAAAAAATGTAAGAAAAACGTGGTCAAAAGAAGCACCTCGTAGACTCCCAAATAGTAAAAGGTTCACGTATATTGAAACAGAGGGAGTAGTTATATTTGTAAAATCAAAATACAAAACTTACCCTCTTATTACTCTCACAACTATCTTCAACAACCTTAGAAGTAAATTAACTACCACTAAATGCTCCGCTTTTCTATATTTTACGCTTTTATTTCTTATACCTTTTCAATTTAATTTATAAATGTTAATTAGTTTTTCCTTTGATAAAACACAAGTAAAATCTTATATTTGAATGTCACAATATGCACTTTTGACCTAACGAACATATCAAGAAACTCTTTTCTTTGGCAAAAAATAAATGCGTGTAAACTCCTAGACCTATGCTTTAAGGGATGCAAATTCACATGGTCAAACCATAGGAAAAAGAATAAATGATTAATTATAGAAAGATTAGATCGTGCCCTGTGTAATGAGCAATGGCTAGGATTTTACCCTAAAGCCACTGTTATTCTCCTACCAAAAACACATTCTGACCCTAACCCAATACTTATTAAATTAATCCCTAAGCCAAATATTCCCCATGCAAAACCCTTTCGATTGGAAGACATCCTGATTTTGTCAATGTTGTTAAAAGTAGTTGGCTAAACAACCCTCTTGAAAGAGCTACTAGAAGTTTTAGAGAGAATGTCATGCACCGGAAAGATCACACCTTTGGGGATATCTTCAAAAATAAACGGAGGATTCTCGCTCGACTTAAAGGTATACAAACCTCTAATGCTTATACATATAACTCCTTTCTTGAGAACCTAGAAAAAAAACTCATCTCGGAATACAATGATATTTTTGTTCTAGAGGAAGATTTTGGAAACTTAGGCCGGGAATCATGTGGCTTAATGAAGGCGGTATCTGACTTCTAAAACAGAAGCACTAATCCGCCCCCTTAAAAACTCTCTCCGTACAACACCAAACGTTTCTCCAATAACGGGCATATTTTTTCTCTCTCTTAGCGCCTGAGCCTCACGCTCCGACCCATGGGGACGCCGGCAGCGCCGGAGATGGCGCGTCAAGTGGAAAATAATGTTCAGCAGACTGCGACGAGCAATGGGAACAACCCAATTCCACAAATGAACAGCTATGCAGGAGCAATTCTTAATACAGCCCCAACAAATACACCACCCATCCCCACTCTTAAACGCTATGGGAATCCAGAAGTCAAAGTTAGACTTTCCAGACACAATGGAATTCCGACCGTGATTTTCAAGAAAAAGGATTTCTAGGGTGTGATGGCTGAAGACTATAGACTAACTATAGTTGGTAAATTCTTAAGGACAAGGCCCTAAATTGAGAGAATCAGATCTAAGCTTGCTGAAAAAGTTCCGGTAAGAGGTACTTGCAAAATAAGTGCCTTCAATTTTAGAATTGTTATGCTTGATTTCAACAATGAAGAAGATTTTTAAAACACTTGGTACAGAAGATCTATAGAAATCGAAGGTCAAGTTATGTGGCTAGAGAAGTGGACCCCTGATTTTAGACCGGATGTGGATTCTCCCATAGTACCGACTTGGGTGTTATTACCTTCTCTTCCTATACACTGTCACTCATGGCATTATGTGAAACAAATAGTAGGCACAATTGGTACACCTCTTTCAATGGATTTAGCTACTGAAAACAGGACTAGACCTAGTATGGCTAAGGTTAGAGTTGAAATCGATTTGACTAAACCAAAAATCGACTCAGTCTGGATTGGAGTAGAGGATGATGATAGTCCATTAAAAGGCTTCACTCAAAAAATTGAGTATGAGAATGTGCCAAAGTATTGTAGACATTGCAAACTACTTGGACATTCAATACTACAATGTAGACATGCTGAAAAGAAGAAGGAAGATGCAAAAGAAAAACATATAGAGGGCGAAGACAATGGGGAACGAGAAAAAGCAAGTGAAAGCACAAAAGGGAGAAAACACACGACCGGAAGTAGAAAAGTGAATGAACAGATGGAAAAGGAGGAAAGAAATGTAACAAACTGGAGAAATAACAGCAACAGCAAGGAGAAGGCAGTGATGGAAAATGCAGAGGCGGAGGAGATTACCAAGGAATATAACAATGATAGGGGACAGGAAGAAGAGCAAGAAGCAAATGAAATAGATACGGACAGTAAAGAGAAGGAAAAGGAAAGTATGGTATTTAGAATAAATCAAAAGAGGAGGAAGAAGAAAAAGCATAATACTAAGAAGGCTCTAAAAAAGAAGACCAAAGTCACCTTCAAGGTGATCAAGGAACAACAGAAGGGTCATAAACAGTACAGTCCCGTGGAAAAGAAGAATGTGGAGAAGAATATTGATCAAGACGAACCTCAAAACAGTGAGGCAGAACAAATTGGCGACACAGCCAGTAACAACAATGAGGAGATTACACCAGCCGGACAATCATTGTATGAAACAGGACAGTAGTCTATGGATAACAATAATGAGGAGCAGCAAAGCTTAGAAGGCAACCACATGGAATTAGATCAAAGTCTTCAGATTAACATTGAATTTGGAGAGGACAGGGAAAGTATAGAAAAGGAGGAGCATATAGAAAGCCAAGAGACCAAGGATGGGGTAGTGGAGGAGGATGGGAATGGAATTTTAAGCAGGTACACTGAAGTCATAAACCACAGAGGTATTGATCTTGTGGTGGATCTCAACATGAACAATTATAAAGAACAACAAAAACTTGAAGGGGAGGAAGAATTGGCAGAAGATTTAGACAACAGGCTGGCTAAATGTGACACAAGTTCTGGGAAAATCCCAATTGAAGATGCAGAACAAGAGGATTCGGATGATCCAGGAAAACAACATCTACAAGAAGTTCTACAAAAATGTGATCTCTCTCTAGTAAAGAGAGGGAGAGGCAAACAAAGAAAGACCAGGGAAAAAAGTGAAAGAAGTTCAGCCCATGTGACCAAAGGAAGGACACAAACAAAAACTTCCATAATATCTTAATGATCAGTGCTCTCTTTTGGAACATAAGAGGAGTAAGGTCAAAAAAGGCCATACACAGACTGAAGAGGTTGATAACATTGAATAACATTCAGTTTGTAGCTATCTTTGAACCTTTTATCAACAAAAACAAGATTGAGGGATACAAAAAATTCTTGGGTTTTCAGCATTGTATTAGCAATGATATAGGGCAGATCTGGTGTTTCTGGTCTTTGCATCTTTATGCTACTGTGGCGTCTAATGAAAATCAACAAATCACCCTTTACCTGGATGATGGGTCTGGGGCCAATGGGGTCCATATTACATCGATATATGCCAGGTGTACTGCGTCAGAAAGAGAAGAGCCGTGGGATAATCTGGATAGCTTGACTCCTCAGGTGCAGAATGCTTGGTGCATAGGGGGGATTTTAATGTGATTTTGGAGGCTTCTGAAAAGCTGCGGGGGGAAACCTTACAGGGCTTACAAGAGTGTGGATTTTGCTAACTGTATGAACAGATGTGGGATGGAGGATGCTAGTTATGTAGGCTCTACCTATACTTGGTGTAACAACAGAAGACCAAGCAAAAGGATATGGAAGAGGTTGGACAGGGTACTTTTTAATGATATTTGGCTACACAAATTCCAAAATAGCGTGGTTAGGCATTTAAGTAGGACAGGGTCCGACCATAGACCTCTACTACTTAAATGTTATGATGATATGAATGAGGGCATCAAATATTTTAAAATTTTGAATTTTTGGAGTGATCAACCGGGTTTCTATGATATAGTAAAGAAGGAATGGGATATTCATATTAGGGGGAACCCAATGTGGATTCTACAACAAAAGTTGAAGAACTTAGGAAGGCAGCTAAGTATTTGGTCCAAAGAAGTCATTGGTGATGTGTTCCAAAAGGTGGTAGAATGGGAAGAAACTGTCCAGAGATTAGAAGATGTGGACACACTTGACAACACTGAAGAAACCAGGGCAGAGTTAAATAAGGGACAGGCAGAATATGTCACTTGGATGGCTATGCAAGAGTCTCTTCTTAAACAAAAGCTCAAATAAAGTGGTACGAAAAAGGAGACTCCAACACAAGATATTTTCATAATATCATTAAACATAGAAGGAGAAGGCTACAACTTCATAGAATCCAAAACCATAGAGGGAAGTGGATTCATAATGAAGAAAAAATTGGCAAAGCTGCTGTCAAACATTTTATAAATTTTTTCAATTTAACAGAGCCTACAGTGGACGAAACAGTGGTTTCATGTATTACCAAATGCTTCTCTGAAGAGGATAACCTGCTACTGTCTAGGCTTCCAGAGGAAATGGAAATCAAGGAGGCTATTTTTGATATGAGCCCTACTAGCTCAGCAGGTCCAGATGGCTTCAGCGGTATGTTTTATCAGAAATGCTGGGAGATTATCAAGGATGATATGGTCAACTTTGTCCAAATCTTCTTTAAAGGAAGTAACCTATAACACCACGTACCTTTAACTTAAACTTTGATTATGATCCTAGGCTTAGAAAATCAGATAAAGAATGTGAGAGTTAGAATTTCCATGTTCAGTTGTAAGATGGTGGTCTACGCCCATGAATAGTGACCGTATTTCAGTTTACGCCCATGAACAGTGATCGTAAACTGGAACCAAGAATTTCTGAACATTATGGAATTTGGCATTTTGATGTCACATGGTTAAATACGAACCGTATTTCAGTTTACGGCCCGTATTTCAAAATGTATTCGGAATTTGGGAAAACTTCCTTGATGAAATTTGTAGATCTTTGAAATACCTTTTCCAACGATATATTGTGGGGGTCAAACGGATATCTGTGCAAAGAGTTATGACCATTTTACTGAAGAGAGGCAGTACAGTCCGTAAATCAAAATACGGACCGTAAATCAAAATACGGTCCGTATTTCAAAATACGGCCAGCATTGTTCAGGACATAAACTGCAATTTCACAGGGCAGTATATATTCGTCCATATCAGTTCAACTAATTATTTTTCATTCCTTCAAACCTTAGAACAACCTCCTACTCTCTTCCATCATCAAGAACACCAAGGTAAGCCCACTCTAATTATCCCAACTCAATTCAATCATATATCCTTGTAATCTAAACAAGTAATTATCATTCCTAATCTAGGGTTTTCAAGAAAACCCATCTCAAGATTCAAGAATCAAGATTTAGGAAATCTTCTCCAAAATTCAAGTCTTTAATTCAAGTTTTGGAGCAATTAAGGTATGTTGAACTTCCATCCACATGTGGGAATCTCTACATTCTTCCCCATGATCCGTTTCTTAAAATCCATGAAGTTCAAATCCTAGGTCATTAAACCCAACATATTGGTAGCCCGTATTTATGTACATGAATTTTGTATCTATATTCGTTATTGTATTCCTAATCTTCCATTACGGTTATTAGGAATCCTAGCTTAATCCATGAATCATGAATTCCTCCTCATGCGTTCTCATTATGTTTATATGAAACTTTATGATTTCATCCAGCAAGTTACAAGCATGTTTTCAAGTCAAGTATATATATATATATATATATATATATATATATGATTACGAACTATTGTTATTACTCATGAACCAAAAATATGTTTTGCAAGACTATGACAAGTTATCTCATGAAAACCATGTACAAGCAAGTTATGATTCATGAACACTATGTACAAGCAAGTTATGATTCATGATATACCATGGGTAGCAAGTGCCACTATTTTACATGTTCATGTTTTGGGAGTTGCATTAATTACCGAGGAGGGCTTCAGATAGCCTGAAACTACGTAGCCACCGTAGGATGAGGATCGCTCCACCCATGTCTCGGACGATCTCTCATAATGACTGGATCCTTTCATATTTTATTAAATCTCATGTTCCCTGGCAAGGACTGAGTGTTCTGCTGGCGGGACGCAAGCACCAGACCATGGATCGGTTATAAGTTACTGCTCTCCCTACTTATGATATTTTTACCATGTTATATATAAATATATGTATTCATGTTCATGTATCCAGGTTTTCAGTTTCAGTTCTTATCATGTTATTTCATGTCCCATGTTATTTCATTCAGTTGCTTTACGTACCAGTACATTCAATGTGATGACGTCCCTTTTTTATTGCCCGGGGGCCTGCATTTCACGATGCAGGTACTGATATACAGGACGACACATCTGCTTAGTAAGACAGCATTCGTATAAGCTTATTGGTGAGCCCCATCTCATTCGGGGTTTAGTCAACTTTTGTTTTATGATTAGTTATGCATCTAAGGTATGCTGGGGGCCTTGTCCCAGCAAGTATGTTTTCCAGTCAGACTCATGATAGAGGTTTCATAGACTAGACAAGTAAGTTATGTTATGTCAGACATTCAGAGTCGTATAGCCATTTTTGGCTCATTCATGTTATTTCCGCACTCATGTTTAAACAAGTATTTTTATTAAGTATTATGACTTATTTCGTTTTATAAAGGCTCACATGCATTCACGTTATATTCCGCTCATGTTATGTCTCATGATGATTCAGCAAGCCATGTGGTTCGTTCGGTCACATGCAGTAAGGCACCGAGTGCCGTGTTTCGCCCAGGCCATGATTCGGGGCATGACAAAGCTTGGTATCAGAGCCTAGGTTCAAGTGTCTTTAGGGAGTCTATGAAACCGTGTCTAGTTGAGTCACTTTTATATGTGTGTGCGTGCCACACATATAAACAGTTGACCACCAAGACATTTAAGATTGTCTCACTTCTTTCAACTCTAGATCGTGCAATAGAGCTATGTTCTAAGAAATCACTCGGACTCGTGTGTTGTTTCCCGTTCTACCGAATACGCCTCATCTCAATGACTGAGAAAGATATAAATCTAATCATTATCGATATGTTGCTTTCAGATGGAGTCATCAGGAATTATTCTAACTCGTGCCATGAAGCTTAGAGCAGTAAGTAACATTTTCTTTCCATCGAATTCTAAACGTATCGAATGCGTAAGCGGTGAGAAGAAAAATTCGAGACCCAAGACTTACCAAATAGTGCATGGTGTGTTTATCAGGTGATAGTACCCTTTTAAAAAACAAGTTTCGACATGGCAGTACACATAGGTTATATACTTTATAGAATAAGTTTATTTGGATTATTTGACCATGGAGCTACAGTATAAGGATGATAGTTCAGATTTAAGACCCTACAGAGTAACATGTTATGAAATTAGCTGCAGCAATCATAAATTATCCATTGTAGTTTTAAGCAGGAAATAGCCTAAGAGCCAACCACCTGTAATACTAGAAAGTCTCGACCTTTTCAAGGATATATATATTTTGTCATATGATCTATGTACATGAATAGGAAGGGACTGATGCGATAAGAAAACCACGAGCAGACGATATTGAATTTTTTTGTAGGGTTAGTTTTAAATTATTTAAGCTTATTCAGATCAGACCTAGAGAGTATGACGTTAGTAAGTTACTACAAGAAGCAGATATTACTATGAGATACAAGATATGACAATTCCCTCTTAGGTTATGTGATTAAGTATTTATCCCTGATATGGATAGTGTAATATAATTTTGAACTTGTATAGGGAGTTTGGGATTAGTTGTTCCAATTCCTTGTTTGAGACATATGAAATTTTCCTAAGTGTGATTCATGTCTATAGTTCAGAAAGATAGTATACAACCTCAGAATAGAGTCAGATAAGGAGGAAAAGTTAGAAATAACCTTATGCTTCACTTTAGTACTCAGAGAAGAATTAGAGAATATGATGTTAGCAAGTGGTTAACAGAAGCATAGTGAGTAAGTTTGAATAGACACAGTGAATTAGAAATTTTCAGCAGAGTTAGTAGAAGTACGATTTGAGTTACTTAGTCAAGATAGCACTACTAAGTAACTGTCTGAATACACCGAAGGCATGTTAGAACCCAAAGGGTTTAAGTTAAGTTTGAGGTATAGAAATCGGTGAAATAAGAAAACCATCTAAGCAGTAAGAGAGCAAGCGACAGAAGAAGAGCCTTTAAGAGTTATCAGAAAAGAGTTTTCCCGAAGACTGACAAAGCTAATATGCCAGTTATGTACATTAGAAACTCGTTCATTTAAGTAATCCAGTTTTCCCAGTAAGTAAGACTTGCTTGAAGTAAGCCGAAAAAATAAGTTGTCAGTATGCTAGAGGAAATTAGCAGAACCGTTAGATGACCACTTATCGCTAACTCAAGGGATCCACAGGCTTTAAACGTTAGCTTTTGAACTAAGGGGGAGATCGTGCGATAAGGTGCCGCTATAAACTATGTGTTTTGTAAGTTGATAAGTGTTAAAGAGATTATGTCAGAGGGTCACAGTTTCATGTAACCAAGATAAGCTGTGTAGAATGTGATCTTTGTCATGCTGTTGAGATCAAGTACTAGGTAATTATGTTATAAGGTAAATTCTAGAGCGAATAGCGGGTTTTAAGGGTATGACGGTTCCAATTCCAGAGTAATTCCTGCATTATGTGGTACTAATGCCAGATGTACTCTACTCGTGCATTTCGTACCCATATCATGCCCATGTTAGAGCTCTACACTCTACGTTTAAGATACAAGAATTAAGACTTCATACGATAGTAAGCTATGCAAAGGAATGTCCTTTCACGTTTCGCACATCAGGTGTGCTCATGTCTAAAGTTAAAAAAAAAAACTGCACTCATGTCTCACGTATCTATCATGCTTTTATACTCATGTCCATGTTCTAGCATCCAAGTGCTTTTCAAATCTGATGATGATCTTGACGACTATGATTATGTTATCCATGTTACCACATACTCGTGCCCCAATCCATTTCGCTATGCATCCCACTTATAGCGGTATCGTAACAATGATGTTATTAGATGATAATGAATGTGAACCAAGATGGATGTCCTACCCATGATTCTATGTAATTCGTGCTTATGTTTCTTTGGATAAGGTTTTAAACCATCTAGTAACTTGGCACAAAGAATGCCCTTATCTTTTCCGAAGTACCTATGCCATTTTTATGTTCAAAGTGACTTTCTACCCATGTCTTAGATACTTGAGGAACGAATTATTCATGCCTATAATCCATTCTTTCATAAGCCTTATTTATAACAAGGGCGTTTATTCACGGTGATAAGAGTAAGCTATGTTGAACCATGTCCTAATCTTTCGGTATATCTAAATTCTAAAGGTAATGCTTTATCCATGCATTACGTCTATGAGTACCCAAGAGTTATCCTACAATTGTACTCCACGCAAGACACACTTATGCTTTAGTCTTACTTCAATGCTCATGAACTCCAGTCTATACGCCATGGTATGCTGATACTTATGTGAACGCCACGTTTTTAATGTACCCATGTCCCATGTCATGCTATTCACACATTCACGTTTCATGTCATATGAATCACGTTCCCATGTACGCATGTTCCACGTTACGTCCGCCATGTCCAATGCACCATGTCATGTGTGTGCTCTAAAGAGAAGTATCTCATGTGATTAGTTCCTATAATTCCTTTTCTCTCAATCCTTCATGATCCGCTCACAATAATAAGCAAGGTATGCCAAGGTATTCCTATCTATGTTTCAAAGCAAACAAGAGTTCCTTCCCTGCCCCTTAGGTGCTTATCTCAGGAGTATTCTACTCAGATTCGACGTATTCATGTCATGCCTACACTAGAGATTTATGAATACCTATGTTAGAATCATATTCCTAGTATATGACTCAAATCTGTCACATTCACATTGAGTTGTGCTTACATTCAAAGCCTAAGTCATACTCATATCTTATATTACCATGGTGACATACGGACGTCTGTGATCAAGTCTCTAAGTATCCAAATTCAACCCTCATGTTGTGATAATCATGTTTACGACAATCAGATCCCATGTTACGATATCCATGTTTACACGTATTCGTATCTCATGACAGTTTAGCACTCATGTATTCATGTCATCCAGTCTTCATGTATTTATGTCCCATGTCATGCGTCTCACGCCCAGGTAATCATGTCATGTTCGTGCCTATTTCCAGTACTCATGTCATTCGTGCCTACGCATTTCTTCCAAACCCCATGTATAGTAATCATGTAATCATTCAGTCAATATCCGTGTGTTCAAGCTAGCTCAGTACTTATGTTAGATACATTCAAGATTCAGTAATCACGTTATGTCACATCAGCGTATTAAGATGCAACGTGAGTTGTGTGTTGGTACTTTAGTTAGTTGGCAGGCGTTTGAGAAATGTCGTAAAGGTCCGAATTATGAAGGAAGTCCTGCCATAAATTTTGTAGATTCCAGAGTTAGTAGCGATTCTTAACCACTAGTTATAAATCGAGCACAAATGTTTCATGATTCTCATTCATGTAGGTGCTACTCAGTTTCATGTTCCCCATGTACATGTTTTCATGTAATCACGTATTCAGTTCTCATGATCCATGACCATGTTCCCACGTAAACATGTCTAGCTGTTATGTTTTACGTCATGTTTCATTCATGTTCATGTATTCAAGCCATGTCCAGCCATATTTTTAACCATGACCCATCATTCGAGGACGAATAATCTCAAGGGGGAGATATTGTAACACCCCGTACCTTTAACTTAAACTTTGATCACGATCCTAGGCTTAGAAAATCAGATAAAGAATGTGAGAGTTAGAATTTCCATGTTCAGTTGTAAGATGGTGGTTTACGCCCGTGAACAGTGACCGTATTTCAATTTACGCCCATGAACAGTGATCGTAAACTGGAACCAAGAATTTCTGAACATTCTGGAATTTGGCATTTTGATGTCACATGGTTAAATACGGACCGTATTTCAGTTTACGGCCCGTATTTCAAAATGTATTCGGAATTTGGGAAAACTTCCTTGATGAAAGTTGTAGATTTTTGAAATACCTTATCCAACGGTATATTGTGGGGGTCAAACGGACATCTGTGCAAAGAGTTATGACCATTTTACTGAAGAGAGGCAGTACAGTCCGTAAATCAAAATACGGACCGTAAATCAAAATACGGTCCGTATTTCAAAATACGGCCAGCATTGTTCAGGACATAAACTGCAATTTCACAGGGCAGTATATATTCGTCCATATCAGTTCAACTAATTATTTTTCATTCCTTCAAACCCTAGAACAACCTCCTACTCTCTTCCATCATCAAGAATACCAAGGTAAGCCCACTCTAATTATCCCAACTCAATTCAATCATATATCCTTGTAATATAAACAAGAAATCATCATTCGTAATCTAGGGTTTTCAAGAAAACCCATCTCAAGATTCAAGAATCAAGATTTAGGAAATCTTCTCCAAAATTCAAGTCTTTAATTCAAGTTTTGGAGCAATTAAGGTATGTAGAACTTCCATCCACATGTGGGAATCTCTACATTCTTCCCCACGATCCGTTTCTTAAAATCCATGAAGTTCAAATCCTAGGTCATTAAACCCAACATATTGGTAGCCCGTATTTATGTACATGAATTTTGTATTTATATTCGTTATTGTATTCCTAATCTTCCATTACGGTTATTAGGAATCCTAGCTTAATCCATGAATCATGAATTCCTCCTCATGTGTTCTCATTATGTTTATATGAAACTTTATGATTTCATCCAGCAAGTTACAAGCATGTTTTCAAGTCAAGTATATATATATATATATATATATATATATATATATATATATATATATATATATATATATATGATTACGACCTATTGTTATTACTCATGAACCAAAAATATGTTTTGCAAGACTATGACAAGTTATCTCATGAAAACCATGTACAAGCAAGTTATGATTCATGAACACTATGTACAAGCAAGTTATGATTCATGATATACCATGGGCAGCAAGTGCCACTATTTTACATGTTCATGTTTTGGGAGTTGCATTAATTACCGAGGAGGGCTTCAGATAGCCTGAAACTACGTAGCCACCGTAGGATGAGGATCGCTCCACCCATGTCTCGGACGATCTCTCATAATGACTGGATCCTTTCATATTTTATTAAATCTCATGTTCCTTGGCAAGGACTGAGTGTTCTGCTGGCGGGACGCAAGCACCAGACCATGGATCGGTTATAAGTTACTGCTCTTCCTACTTATGATATTTTTACCATGTTATATATAAATATATGTATTAATGTTCATGTATCCAGGTTTTCAGTTTCAGTTCTTATCATGTTATTTCATGTCCCATGTTATTTCATTCAGTTGCTTTACGTACCAGTACATTCAATGTGATGATGTCCCTTTTTTATTGCCCGGGGGCCTGCATTTCACGATGCAGGTACTGATATACAGGACGACACATCTGCTCAGTAAGACAGCATTCGTATAAGCTTATTGGTGAGCCCCATCTCATTCGGGGTTTAGTCAACTTTTGTTTTATGATTAGTTATGCATCTAAGGTATGCTGGGGGCCTTGTCCCAGCAAGTATGTTTTCCAGTCAGACTCATGATAGAGGTTTCATAGACTAGACAAGTAAGTTATGTTATGTCAGACATTCAGAGTCGTATAGCCATTTTTGGCTCATTCATGTTATTTCCGCACTTATGTTTAAACAAGTATTTTTATTAAGTATTATGACTTATTTCGTTTTATAAAGGCTCACATGCATTCACGTTATATTCCGCTCATGTTATGTCTCATGATGATTCAGCAAGCCATGTGGTTCGCTCGGTCACATGCAGTAAGGCACCGAGTGCCGTGTTTCGCCCAGGCCATGATTAGGGGCGTGACATAACCTAGCAAAATTATTTTCTCATTCTTGCCTTGTTTTGGTCCCGAAAGTCAATTCTCCCTCTAATTTTTCTGAGCTTAGGCCCGTCAGTCTAAGCAATTTCTCAAGTAAAATTATTTCCAAATTCTTTCAAGAAGACTTAACCCCCTCTTGCGTAGGTTGATTTCCCTGAATCAAAGTGGGTTTGTGCAAGGGAGGCTTATTACGGATAATGTACTATTGGCTCAGGAAATAGTTCATGATATTACGCAGCCTAATCTTGGTAGCAATGTGGTGATCAGGCTTGATATGGCAAAAGCCTATGACAGGCTTTCTTGGAGATTTCTTATTACTGTTCTTAGGAACTTTGGCTTTTCTGAATGGTGGACTGAAATTATCTGGAGGCTGATCTCCCAAGTATGGTACTCTGTTATTATTAATGGCAACAGAACAGGTTTTTTGACATCATCACAAGGCTTAAAGAAAGGAGATCCTCTCTCCCCTTCTCTATTCATCTTGGGATATGAAGTACTATCCAGGCTACTTAACAAGCTTTATGATAACCCCAATTTCTACCCTTTCACCATGAGTAAGAAGGGTCCTCAAGTTAATCATTTAGCATATGCAGACGACATTGTCATCTTCACTGCCGGGAAAAGTAAGTCTATCAAAGTGATCATGAAGCAAGTAAGGAAATATGAAAAAAGCTCCGGGCAAAAGTGAATGAAGACAAGAGTTTTTTCTACACTTCAAAAAAAATCTCTCCCTCTAGAATTAACAGAATCATTGACAATCATTTACATATTTGGGCTGCCCTATTTATGTGGGACAGAGGAAAATCTGCTACTTCGATGATCTGGTCAACAAGATCACCAAAAACTTATCAGGGTGGCATAGCAAATACTTATCCTATGGAGGCAAGGTAGTTCTTATTAAGAGTGTGCTTTAGTCCATTCCTACATATACTTTGGCAGCTCTTACACCTCCTAAAACTACTTTCAAGCTCATTGAAAAACATATTGCCAATTTTTTCTGGGGGGCTGATAATGACAAAAATAAGTATCATTGGAGTGCTTGGAGCAATCTGTGTAATACCAAGGAGGAAGGACGAATTGGAATCAAGAGACTTGAAGATATCAATGATGGTTTTGCTTATAAAAGGTGGTGGAATCTAAGAACCCAAAAGTCCTTATGGTCCTACTTTGTCATGGCAAAATACCGTTCTAGCGTACACCCGGTAGCCAAGTCCATTAATGGCCCCCAATCCAATACTTGCAGAAAGCTTATGCAAATCAAACACAAGGCAGAGAAACATATTATATGGAATATCAATGAAGGAGGGAGTAATTTTTGGTGGGATAACTGGACAGGGAAGGGTGCCTTAGTCGAGCTAGTCCCTAACCAGTCTATTTATTCCAAGACCAAAGTCAAAGAATTTTTTCAAGAAGGGAAATGGGACAATGACAAGCTTTCTCAAGTGATACCTAGTCAACTGATTAGAAGCATCTCCAGAATTCGTATAGGCAACAACAACAAAAAGGACATAGCCATTTGGGACCCGGGTATAGATGGCAATTACTCCACCAAGTCAGCATGGGAAATTATCAGAACACATAAGGAGGAGCAATGCATCACTAGTAAGGTATGGCACTCTAAACTCCCTTTTAAGATATCTTTCCTTGCATGGAGAATCATCCATAGGAAACTTCCTTTGGATGATACTCTATGCAAGTTTGGTACTAATAGAGTTTGCATGTGTGTCTACTGTGAACAGGAAAAACACGAAACAAGACATCACTTGTTTATAGATAATCAGGTGGCCAAGCAGATCTGGAAAACATTTGGAACACCTTTGGGGATCAACACGCAGCTAACCTGGAGCATTGTAAGAAACCTAGAGACCTGGTGGAAATCCAAAACTAGCAACGAAGTTCATAAAATGACACTACATATCCTTTCTGCGATCATCTTTTGGGAAATATGGAAACAAAGGTGTTCTTGTAAATATGGCAGTCAAAGGAAGTTTTGGTATAGAGGAATGGAAAATCATATATGGTGGAATCTCAAGATGTCCTTAGAGCAAGCTTTTCCAAAGCTGGAGGTAGCTGGCAGCTGGAGTGCATTTTGTGAAAATGTGGGAAAGCTAAGGCCTAACATCAACTGGAAAGTTGTCTTATGGACAAAACCCGTAGCTGGCAAAGTGAAGATCAACACTAATGGAAGTTAGTCCAGAAACGGATCTGGCATTGGGGGTATAGTGAGAGACGAGCGAGGCAACCTTATCATAGCATTTGCGGCTAAGGTGGACAGCAACAGCAGCAACTCGGCAGAGGCAGAGGCAGCCAAGTTTGGATTGCAGTTGTGTGCCCGAAATGGCTTAACCAACTGTGTGTTAGAGCTGGACTCAATGCTAATCGCTAATATGGTTAGGGGAAGGGGTACAAACAATTTGAAACCCAAGACTGTTATTGATGACATTCTACAAATTATGTTGCAAATGAACTGTAGTGTGGAGCATTGTTATAGAGAAGCCAATCAAGTGGCGGATGGGCTTGCTAAATTGGGCGCTATCAGTGAGGATACAATTATCTTTCAGAACTGGCAACAAATCCCGGGCACATCAAAAGGAGCATACCATCTTGATAAGTCTCAGATTCCCAGTATGAGAATTAGATACGATAAGGCCAATTTCTTGGTTAGTTAGGTCTATTTTGTAAATATGATAGTCCTTATACTAGCAACTTTTGTAGAGTTCCATTGAACTCAATGGTGCATCATGTAAGTTTTTGCGGGAAGAAATAAGATGCACATCCAATGATGGACGTAATTAAAAAATAAATAAAAAATGAAGGCGATGCAAATACTAGCTTCTTTCATATCTCAGTGAGTGGTGGGAAAAGAAGAAATAAAATTGTCCTTTTTAAAAATGATGCCGGTGACTAGATTGATGAATGATGATCCAAGAATGATCTTTAACCATACTGTTGCTTATTTTTTCAAGACATGTTTACCACATCGCACTCCTAATTAACTGGTGGGATTGTAAAACTGCAGTAATTAGTTTTTCTATATTTGATCTGTCTTCTCTAGACTACCACTTCACTACAGTGAAATCAAGAAAGCGGTTTTTTTCCTTTAAACCCTTTAAAGCACCAGGTCCCAATGGCCTCCACCCTTTTTCCTATCAAAAGCATTGGCATATTGTAGGAAATTCTGTTATAGATTTTTGCACATCTGTTTTTAAAACATTTACGATCCTCTCTCATATTAATAGAACCATCATCTGTTTAATCCCCAAGATCCCTAATGCAAATAATGAGATAATGGACAAAAACACACCTTAAGCATAGACTTTTTTTTAGTTTTCTACCTGAAATATTAGGTGTAAGTGTTTTCTACCTAAGCTATTACCAATTAGTTTGTAAAACACACCTCAAAACTAGTTGAGGTGTGTCTTGCAAATTAGTTGGTGATAGTTCAGGTAGAAAAAGTGAAAAAGTGATAGTTGAGATATGTTTTGCAAATTAGTTCGTGATAGCTTAGATAGGAAACTTTCATACCTGATAGTTGAGGTGTGGTTTTTACCCCAAAAAACTTTCAACCAATTGGGCTTTGCAATACCATTTATAAAATTATTACAAAATTAATCATTGCCAATCGTATCAAGCTCTTTCTACAGTATCTCATCAGCCCCTATCAGGCTAGTTTCATCCCTCGTAGAAAAGCCAGTGATAATGCTATACTTATACAAGAAATAATGTCTTCTTTTAGAAAGCAAAAAGGGAAAAAATATGATATGGTTATTAAGCTGGATTTAGAAAAAGCCTTCAATAGGCTTGAATGATCATTTGTCTATCGTGCCCTCAGGTTTTTTTCATTTTTCTATAGGCATTAACAGGTTAATTATGTCGTGTATATCTACAAGTAGTACTGCAATCAATGTCAATGGTGCTATTCCGAGTTATTTCTCTCCTAGCAGGGGCATAAGTCAGGGTGATCCTCTCTCGGCATATACTTTTATACTGTACTTAGAATTATTATCTGTTTACATTAGACACCAAAATAATATGGGCAAATGGGTTCCTACCAAAATTAGTCCAAAGGTTCCTGAAATATCCAATCTTTTCTTTGCGGATGATCTCTATCTGTTTACATTAGACACCAAAATAATATGGGCAAATGGGTTCCTACCAAAATTATTCCAAAGGTTCCTGAAATATCCCATCTTTTCTTTGCGGATGATCTCACTCTAATGGTCACAATCAACCCTAAAACCTGTTCTACCATAAAAAATTCCCTTTCTTATTTCTGTCAGCTATCTGGACAACTTATTAACAATGCAAAATAAAACATTGTCTTTTCAAAGAACTGTCCCCAAAATGTCATTTACTCCACCTCCAAGTTTTTTGGCATAAAAAACAGTGATTATTTTGGGAAGTACTTTGGTTTTCTAGTTCTTCACAAGAAACACATATCTTCTGATTTCCAATTCATCATTGACAAAATGCATAACAAATTGGCAAACTGGAAAACTCATCTCTTAAAGATGGCAGGGAGAGTCTCACTCTAACACGATCAACTTTAAATGTCATTCCTAGTCACTATATGCAGTATTGATTCTATTCTTCCTACCAAAATCCTTAACCTTATTGATAGAATAATATGTAACTTTATTTGGTGAACTACTAACACCAAGAAGAAACTTCATCTGATTAATGGGGATACCATAACCACTAGCAAAGAGATGGGTGGTTTAGGAATACGTAAGGCTAAATCTAAAAATCATGCTATGCTTTGTGGTCTTACAGGGAGACATTTAACAAACCCTCCTGCCCCTTCGGTTAAAGTGGTTACCCAAAAGTATGCTAATGGACGAGCCAGTAGGAGTACCTCTTTTATATGGAAGGCAATTCTAAAGGGATGGAAATATGTAATAAATGTATTCGTTGGAACCTTTCTTTAAACTCAAAAATTAACATTTGGTATACAAAATGGATAACCAACCTTGATACCTTGAGGCACTACCTATATGGTCCTTTGAACAGTTCAGATACGAACATTCAAATTCACCATTTACGTAAAAAAAAAAAAAATTGGCAGCTGGCGAAATTCTCCTTTGACATACTACAACTGTGCTACCACACATGTTATATCCCGTATTTTCGTACGTTGGATTATTCATAAGCTGAGGTGGGGTCCACATGTCGAGATTTTTTTTAGGACATATGACAAGTTATATGAATAATATATGCGAAGTTAAACACAATCCAAGAAGGACCCTTGAGCCAAATCAAAGTGAAAGCCCTCCAAAACAATATTTTTAAGATACGTTTTCTGGTGATTTGACTTCGGGAGGTCATAACCCTATCAGAATTTGGGAATTTGGGAAACTCCCAGAATGAAAGTTGTAGATAATTGAAATAGATTTCCAATCGTAGGTCGTGGGTCTGCATGTGACATCGGGATAAATAGTTATGGACGTTTTAAGGAAGAAAGGTCAAGCTGGGTAATGAATTCGGCCCAACCCGATTCTAAGTCGGGTCAGGCCCATTACCCATGATATTTATGAGATTTGTTTCAGCTTTCTCCTTCATTTTTACACCAACAAACCCAGAAAAATTCAGAGATAGAGAGAGAGAGAGGAGAGGTAGAGAGAGAAACCAAATTTTGACCACAATCTAAGCCCCGAATCGCGAAGCTCATGAAGAGAAAAGTGTTGTACGTCGCGTTGCCTTCAATTTGAGCTAAAAATCAGCCAAGAAGGAGAGGGCGGAAGTGGTTGCTGCATACTTAAGGTAAGATTAAGGTCTATTTTTCATGGTTAACAAGTTTATTTAGAGTTTTAACGGATTAGAACAGAGAAAATAGCAATATAAACTCGTTTGTTGTTTTGTTGGGATTTATGGATTAAGGGGCTGTTTTAGGTGGATTAAATGGATGGAATTAGCTGAGTTATGATGTATAATAATTGTTGATATTGTTGATAAGTTGTTGTTCTTGAATTGGGAGAATAAAGTGTATAAAGATATTGTATACAAAGCGTATACCGGGCTGTTTTGTGCCGATATTTGGGGCTGTTATATGTAATTTTCGTGGCTGTTTTGTGACAATATTTTGGGGCTATTTTATGTAATTTTCGTGGCTGTTTTGTGACAATATATTGGGGCTGTTTTATGTAATTTTCGTGGCTATTTTGTGACTATATTTTGGAGCTGTTTGGTATAATATTTGTGGCTGTTTTGCGATGATATTTTGGGGACTATTTTATGGTTGTTATGGACTATTTTGTGGGCTGGAATATCGGGGGATTGGCTGTAGTTGTTGCTGTTATATTATGGATATACGAAAATAAAGAAGCGTATACAAGCATTGGCATCCGAATGTATATTGGGCTGTTTTGGGAGTAATTTAAGAATGGATTTAATTCTAGTTTGATATGAAATTGTTGGTGTTGTTGTCGTTGGTATTTTTATTGATGTTTGGCTAAGTTGGAATTTCGAGGATTGTTAAGTTTACAGGGGAAATGCTGCCTGAATTTTGTTAAGTTTAATTTGTACTTGGATTTGTTAGTAAGTGATGTGGATAATCTAACTGTGGCCTATGTTATCTTAATTTTAGACTTGCGAGCTCGAGAAGTAGACGTTGGACATTAGATAGAGTTCAAGGTATGTGAGGCTAGTCCTTTCTTTCTAATGGCATGAACCCCATAGCATAAATTCCCTTCCTCTTCATGAGTTTATGTATTCCGAAAAGCTACAAAGCCTATATCTATAAATGTCTATATAAGATAAGAGATATGATATGATGATGCCATAATGATAGGAATGTTATTTATTGCTTACACTCACCTTATATACTAATTCCTTCAAGGTGAGGCAGAATGTCAATAATTGCTCCGTAATGAAATCGGGGAATCACGACCTTACGTCACCCCGATAAAGTATAGTTGATCTTGAGCTTATGCATGTACTATAATAATATGAGCATGTCATGATAATATCACACCACGCCTAGTTGGCCGGGCAGTCACCGCTAAGGCGGGCAGCTATACGGATACACCATTACCAGTTGGCATGGGCAGACACCACTAGTGGGCGGCATGAGGTGCTACCCCGGACGCGGGCTAATGTTATTGATTATCACACCATTCTGATACGGACGGGCAGCTTACATATTATGCATATATGATATGATGATGAGTATGAGTAAGACAACATGCATTACTTCTCTTATGATTGTCAGTCAGATCCAGATGTTTCGTATTGATGTTCTCATTATATTATTATTGTCTTTCTTCATTGTTTATGCCTCTCATACTCAGTACAATATTCGTACTGACGTCCGTTTCCTTTGGACACTGTGTTCATGTCCACAGGTAGACAGGGTGGAGAGCTCTATCCAGATTCTTAGTAGCTGTCAGCTAATCGAGAGCACTCCATTGTTCGGAGGTGCTTATGTTTATATTTTTGGTACATATGTATATTTTGGGCACGACGGGGTCTTGTTCCTTCTATATGTTTAGTATGTCAGTAGAGGCTCGTAGATACGCAGTGTGAAGAAATACATAGCAGAGTTTGTGGCTCAATGTCCGAACTGCCAACAAGTAAAGATTGAACATCAGAAGTCAGGAGGCTTATTGCAAGCAATGGAAATCCCTACGTGAAAATGGGAAATGGTCAACATGGATTTTGTTGTAGGGTTACCCCGTTCCCGAGGCCAACATGACTCTATATGGGTGATTGTGGATAGATTAACAAAAGCAGTTCATTTTCTTCCAGTCAGGACCACATATTCGGCTGAAGATTATGCCAGGTTATATCTCAAAGAGATTGTGCGACTCCATGGTATTCCAATATCTATTATTACAGATAGAGGGGCACAGTTTACAACTAAATTCTGGAAGTCTTTTCAAGAGGGCTTAGGTACCCAAGTGAAGTTTAGCACGACATTTCATTCGCAGACCGACGGACAGGCCGAGCGGACTATTCAGACTTTGGAGGATATGTTAAGGGCATGCATATTAGATTTTGGTGGTAGTTGGGAAGACCACTTACCCTTGATTGAGTTTGCCTATAATAACAGCTATCACTCCAGTATTCAAATGGCTCCATACGAAGCTTTATATGGGAGGAATTGCAGATCCCCAATCGGATGGTTTGAAATAGGAGAAGTACAGCTAATAGGCCCTGAATTGATTCAGCAAGCGGTAGAAAAAAGTTAAGGTGATCCGAGATCGATTGTTGACAGCCCAAAGTCGCCAAAAGTCTTATGCGGACAATCGCCGACGAGACGTGAAATTTCAAGTTGATGATTGGGTATTTTTAAAAGTGTTGCCCATGAAAGGGGTGATGAGATTTGGTAAAAAAGGGAAGTTGAGTCCCCGATACATTGGACCCTATAGAATTATCCGCAAGGTGGGTCATGTAGTCTATGAATTGGACTTGCCTTCAAATCTTGAATCAGTCCATCCAGTCTTTCATGTCTCAATGCTCCGTAAATGTGTTGGAGATCATACGAGGATTGTTCCAATGGATGATGTGCAAGTGATAGAAAAGCTAGCATATGAAGAAGTGCCTATTGCCATCTTAGACAGGCAAGTACGAAGACTTCGAAATAAGGAAGTAGCTTCAGTCAAAGTGTTGTGGCGAAATAACAACCGGGAAGAAATGACTTGGGAAGCAGAAGAGAAAATGAAATACACATATCCTCACTTATTTCAACCCCCAGAAGAGGTTCATGATGAAACACCAAGGTTATAAGGTATGTACACTTTCTTGTTTATGCATATTGGTCGTGTGAGGCCAAATTCTGTTGCTATTATATTATGGCCCTATGAGGCACAGTTACAATGGGTTGTTGTGACAGGATGGTAGTGCAATATTACAGGGGAAACTCTGGCGAAATTTTTGTAAAATTCCCGAATAGTTTAACATTCGAGGACAAATGTTCCAAAGGGGGGAGGGATGTTATATCCCGTATTTTCGTACGTTGGATTATTCATAAGCTGAGGTGGGGTCCACATGTCGAGATTTTTTTTAGGACATATGACAAGTTATATGAATAATATATGCGAAGTTAAACACAACCCAAGAAGGACCCTTGAGCCAAATCAAAAGTGAAAGCCCTCCAAAATAATATTTTTAAGATACGTTTTCGGGTGATTTGACTTCGGGAGGTCATAACCCTATCAGAATTTGGGAATTTGGGAAAACTCCTAGAATGAAAGTTGTAGATAATTGAAATAGATTTCCAACCGTAGGTCGTGGGTCTGCATGTGACATCGGGATAAATAGTTATGGACGTTTTAAGGAAGAAAGGTCAAGCTGGGCAATGAATTCGGCCCAACCCGATTCTAAGTCGGGTCAGGCCCATTACCCATGATATTTATGAGATTTTTTTCAGCTTTCTCCTTCATTTTTACACCAACAAACCCAGAAAAATTCAGAGATAGAGAGAGAGAGAGAGAGAGGAGAGGTAGAGAGAGAAATCAAATTTTGACCATAATCTAAGCCCCGAATCGCGAAGCTCATGAAGAGAAAAGTGTTGTACGTCGCGTTGCCTACAATTTGAGCTAAAAATCAGCCAAGAAAGAGAGGGCGGAAGTGGTTGCTGCATACTTAAGGTAAGATTAAGGTCTATTTTTCATGGTTAACAAGTTTATTTAGAGTTTTAACGGATTAGAACAGAGAAAATAGCAATATAAACTCGTTTGTTGTTTTGTGGGGATTTATGGATTAAGGGGCTGTTTTAGGTGGATTAAATGGATGGAATTAGCTGAGTTATGATGTATAATAATTGTTGATATTGTTGTTGATGTTGTTGATAAGTTGTTGTTCTTGAATTGGGAGAATAAAGTGTATAAAGATCTTGTATACAAAGCGTATACCGGGCTGTTTTGTGCCGATATTTGGGGCTGTTTTATGTAATTTTCGTGGCTGTTTTGTGACAATATTTAAGGGTTGTTTTATGTAATTTTCGTGGCTATTTTGTGACTATATTTTGGAGCTGTTTGGTATAATATTTGTGGCTGTTTTGCGATGATATTTTGGGGACTATTTTATGGTCGTTATGGACTGTTTTGTAGGTTGGAATATCGGGGGATTGGCTGTAGTTGTTGCTGTTATATTATGGATATACGGAAATAAAGAAGTGTATACAAGCATTGGCATCCGAATGTATATTGGGCTGTTTTGGGAGTAATTTAAGAATGGATTTAATTCTAGTTTGATATGAAATTTTTGGTATTGTTGTTGTTGGTATTTTTATTGATGTTTGGCTAAGTTGGAATTTCGAGGATTGTTAAGTTTACAGGGGAAATGCTGCCCGAATTTTGTTAATTTTCATTCGTACTTGGATTGGTTAGTAAGTGATGTGGATAATCTAACCGTAGCCTATGTTATCTTAATTTTAGACCTGCGAGCTCGAGAAGTAGACGTTGGACATTAGATAGAGTTCAAGGTATGTGAGGCTAGTCCTTTCTTTCTAATGGCATGAACCCCATAGCATAAATTCCCTTCCTCTTCATGAGTTTATGTATTCCGAAAAGCTACAAAGCCTATATCTACAAATGTCTATATAAGATAAGAGATATGATATGATGATGCCATAATGATAGGGATGTTATTTATTGCTTACACTCACCTTATGTACTAATTCGTTCAAGGTGAGGCAGAATGTCAATAATTGCTCCGTAATGAAATTGGGGGATCACGACCTTACGTCACCCCGATAAAATATAGTTGATCTTGAGCTTATGCATGTACTATAATAATATGAGCATGTCATGATAATATCACACCGCGCCTAGTTGGCCGGGCAGTCACCGCTAAGGCGGGCAGCTATACGAATACACCATGACCAGTTGGCATGGGCAAACACCACTAGTGGGCGGCATGAGGTGGTACCCCGGATGCGGGAGGCCTGGACGCGGGCTAATGTTATTGATTATCACACCGTTCTGATACGGACGGGAAACTTACATATTATGCATATATGATATGATGATGAGTATGAGTAAGACAACATGCATTACTTCTCTTATGATTGTCAGTCAGATCCAGATGTTTTTTTCGTATTGATGTTCTCATTATATTATTATTGTCTTTCTTCATTGTTTTTGCCTCTCATACTCAGTACAATATTCGTACTGACGTCTGTTTCCTTTGGACGCTGTGTTCATGCCCACAGGTAGAGAGGGAGGAGAGCTCGATCCAGATTCTTAGTAGCTGTCAGCTAATCGAGAGCACTCCATTGTTCGGAGGTGCTTATGTTTATATTTTTGGTACATATGTATATTTTGGGCACGACGGGGTCTTGTTCCGTCTATATGTTTAGTATGTCACTAGAGGCTCGTAGACGCAGTGTGGGTTAGATGGTCTCACGAGATGCTATTATATGTATATATTATTTTGATGGCCGAGAGGCAAATGTATATAAAGCAATTATGTTCCTATACAAGATATGTTTTTCCTATAATTCGTGTATAAAGTTGATATAAGGGCACCAAGTGAGTAACATGAGTAGTAGAACGAATGGTGCTCGGTGGCTAGCCCCGTGTACCCGTCGCGACCCCTAGTTGGGTCGTGACAACACATTAGGACCATAACACTTCCTCTACCAATAACATCCCTGATACTCCCCTTTGGGCTCCAGGGAATATTGTCACTAGATTCTCCACTACTTCTTGTTACCAAATCATTGAAGAGTCTATATCATCGGCCCTCAATTTTACATGGTATGGAAACTAAATAGCCCTAATAAAATGAAGGTTCTTCTATGGCTTTGCTATCATAATAGGATACCTAGTAGAACTTTCTTCACCATATTGGCATGATTATTGATGAGCAGTGCCCAATCTGCTGAATGGACAAGGAGACAATAACTCATATTTAACTCCACTGCCCTAATTCCAAAACACTATGGACCAGTAAATTGTGGCGGAGATGAGGAACATGAAATATGGATTTCAAATGGAGGGGACCAGATGGAGTGGGTAATTGAGTGTAAATTAAGCAAAGATCCATTCCCAACAAATACATGATCAGATCCATTGTAAATAGATTTATGCATAAAATTACCTTCACATGGCGTCATATGCGTGGAAGCAGCTGAATCAAAATACCAAGTAGCATCATTTGTTTCACCAATCAACATTGTAGCGAAAGAATTAGGCAGATCGTTAACGACATATGCATGGTTAAAACAGTTGTTACACTGAAGAGCAGAATGACCAGGATTTCCACAAATTTGACAAACAGTTGGAGAAGGTGGGGGACCTAAAAATCCGATGGACGATGAAGGTGCACTAGCAGATTGTGAAATATAAGAAACAGTTGGAACACTACCAATACCTGACGATGATTGTCCAGGGAAACCACTGTGAGTAAAATTGTTGTCGAAAGGAACTTGATGTTGTTGACCCCGACCAAAGGAGCTCGGCCTCTACCACCACGACCTCGACCTCTGGAGGAGAAAGATCGACCTTTTCCACGACCTCATTGAGAAACAGATTGAACACCAGAGACATTTGAGGAGTTTGAGGTCACATTTTGGGCAGCAAATGCTTGATGAGTGATACTAGAATCTATATCCTTGAAGCGGTCCAACCGTTGTTCATGGAGTAGAAGCTTCGTTCGGAGTTCTTCAAGCGACAATGAACCAGGAAAATGTGTAATAATGCCAACCAAAGTGTCATATTCCTTGCCTAATCCAAGAAGCACATGATCAATAAAATCTTGAGAAGAAACAGGAGAATTTATCGCTGCAAGAGAATCAACAATTTGCTTGGCCTCTCGAAGATACTGATCAATCGACGTAGAGTCTGTTTTGCGCATAGTAGTCAGTTGTCTCTTTAGTTCTACAGATTTCGCCTGACTTGCATCCATGTAGCGACGTTGTAGAGAATTCCAGATATCATGTGAAGTAGGCAGTAAATGAACATCCATAAGAACTTCGCGAGAAAGTGTCGCAAATAACCAAGAACGAACACTTTGATCAACTCTGAGCCATGACCGATAAAGAGGATTAGGTTGTTGAGTGCCGGATGCGTAAACAAAGGGATTTGGTGGAGATATTGAGCCATCGACAAATCCCAGAAGTTCATGAGAGAGCAAGAGAGATTGAAATTGAGTACGCCATGTGAGATAGTCTTCGACCAATGCAAGCTTTATAGTTACCAGGTTTGTGACGTTTGGTGCAGCAAGAGCAGCAACATAATTAAATGAAGAGAGAGATGTTGGATCTGCAGTTCCAGTAAATGGATATTGAAAAGGCAAACCAACACTGCTAACAAATGGGCCTGGTAAATTGGTGGGAGAAGGAAGAGAGGGTTGCAGTGAGGAAAATGAATAAGATAGAGGGGGAATACTAGCAGAAATACCTGTTGAAGGTACAAATACAGATGAAGAAGATAAAGTGGGAAGACTGGCAGAAATACCCGTCGAAGCTATAGATACGGTAGAGGAATTTGTTTGAGAAGATAGGATAATAGGTTCTGAAATTATTCCAGAGGTTGTCACCATCTTTGCGTTTAAAAAAAAAACTGTGAAGAATTTATTTTGGTGAAAGATCAAAAAGCAGCAGAAGAGAAGATGGACTAGGTTTGACTATCTGAAACCATGTGTTAAATAGTATTCTCCCAAGATAACTCTCAACGTGAGAGCTTTGTGTGTTATATATAATCATAGACAAAGTACAATGTATCAAGTCAACTAGGACTCTAGGTAGAGTACAACTCTAGGTAGAGTACAAGGTTACTTGTAATACTAAAACTACCTATTCTATATGCACTAATACTGCCCACTAGCGTGCACTCACACCACCACTGGTTAGATGCTATAAGATCCCCACCCCTTCCCCTACACGTCAACAAATAGGAAAATCTTTATGCGTTTGTTATTTGGAACATTTGGATCACCAGAAATGCAAACAATAAGAATAACACTACGTTTGAGGTTAATTACAATAACACAGTTTCAGAGCATTGGAATACCACCTCCTAACGGGGGAAAATATTCTTTACAACCCCAAGAAATCAATCAACATTAAATGGCATCCTCCTCCTCAGAATTGGTACAAGTGGAATATTGATGGTGCTTTTTCCCTTACATCACAAATGGGAGGTATACGTGGAGGTGTATTTCGAGATAGTTCAGGCGAATGGATAGCAGGCTTCAATGGAACTACACCTGCAAATTCTCCACTACATGCAGAACTCCAATCTCTCCAAGAAGGAACAATATTGCTCTAGACAGGCAGCTATTTCCTCTGGAAATAGAGGCAGATTGCACAGAGGTAATTAAAGCCTTAAATCAAAGGAATACAATTTACAACATAATCTCGTCTTGCAGATGGTTAATGCACCAGGGGAAGGAAGTACTATTGCCGCATAACATTAGGCAAGGAAACAAGGTGGCGCATGTGTTAACAAACGAGGCATCCAAGATGTCCACCTTGAAGAATGTTTAATGTTTTGTTAATGCTCCCTACTATGTTCTCCATCTTTTAGCATGCGATAAAACTAGTATTATAGCAGCTAAGGAGGATCTTGATGAAAGAAACTGTAATGATTTGGCTAGTTAGCGAAACAAATGTGTCCTAAGTGACATAGGTTTAGATTGTAATATTTCTATTATGTAGTTAATATAATATTACCTTTGCAGTTCCAAAAAATATATATACACAAAGAAACTCAACAGCAAAACAACTACCAAAAGATGTGGTTAAATGAGATATATAAAATTCATTTATCCTTAATTAGTTGATCCGATTTGTTAACTGAATCATACTCCCTTTCAATTAGGTGAGATATTTACGTATCCATTAACTCGAAGTCTTGAATTTGATTACTAGATTTTCTTTTTCAAATAAACCATATTCGACGCAATTTTGGATTATTAGAGTAACCAGCAAGATAAACATATAAATTATCTCTCTCCTTGTCCATCTTTATCTAACTTATCCTACATATGAGAACCATGAAACTCAGTTTCTCCTTAATTCTCTGCTCTACCCTTTTCATCTTGTTTGTTCTTTCCACTAATTTATAATGTGAAGATTGCTTGAATTCATATGAGGCAATAGCGCATCCTTTCAATTATGTTCAATACTATGATACGCCTCAGCCGATTTAGAATTGAACATAAAAAATGTGGGATAGACATTATGTTAAATTATATTAGATCTGAACTTTTAGACGAGGTATTCGCTCTTTTAATGTGTAGCAGTTAGAATTTTGTCAATAAGGTTATCATTCAATTCATTGTTTGATGCTTTTCATATTAAGGAACAGGAGTAAAGAGAAGGGATAAGGGAAAGAAAATGTGTTCAATCACTTGCTGAAGGGGACAAAACTATGAAATATACTCGTATAAAATATATGATTTATATGGGGGAAAAACAGTTTAAAAAGCGCAAAAACTAATGGAACACGCTTCACCCCCCCTCCCCCTTCCCCTCTTTTAGTTTCTCTTCAGTGTTCCTTGCTCATCTCCGGTGATGGTCGCGGCCGTTAATATCAACTGCGACCTCTCTAATGAACCTCCCCGAAGTCCAATCCAACAACGAAGGCTATAAACTTTGCTAATTCTCTTATGGCTTCGAAAGCACCGACACCCCCTAAACCTAATCTGATTTTTCAACCACCGGAATTATATAAGGGTCAAGTGGTGACTTTTTTCACAATTGAGAAAGAGGAAGCTCTCGCAAATGTTTGTCACTTGACTATCATCGATAAATTTCCCCATGGAAGAGCTGGTATAGAGGATATTAGAAGGGATTTTGAAGCTAGATTTCCGTTAAGGCACAAGGTCAGAATCGGCCACTACAACCAGAAGCATATTTTCTTGGATTTCGATGAGCAAGAAGACTTTAATAACATATACTTTATAGAGAAAATCACCATTCTTGGTTTATCTATGAGGCTCATGAGATTTCGATGAGCAAGAAGACTTTAAAAACATATACTTTAGAGAGAAAATCACCATTCTTGGTTCACCTATGAGGCTCATTGTCACGACCCGACTAGTGGGGCACCCGGAGCTAGCACCACGCACATACTACTATCGACTTAACTTGTACATATATAAAATCCATAAAACATGTACACACACACACACACACACACACACACACACACACACACACATATATATATATATATATATATATATATATATATATATATATATATATATATATATATATATATATATATATATATATATGTATACATAAGCCCGCGCGGCGGCAGAAGAATAATATACAAAATATACAATGAGTGTCACTTAACATCCACTACCCACACATGAGTATCTGCGAGCCTCTAACTCAAACTCTGAAGTCATAAAGACGGGACAGGACTCCACCATATCCAAGTATGAACACAAAAGGATATATCAAAAACTGCACCTCCGGAGTATGGAAGTGCTCCTGTGCAAGCTGGTGTGCCTCCGAGGAAGCTGGGTCATCTCTCTGTCTACCTGTGGGCATGAACACAGCGTCCAAAAAGGAAAGGGACGTCAGTACGAGCAATGTACTGAGTATGTAAGGCATGCATCATAAAATAACAAGGGAACAGAAAGATAAAATAGAGATGAGAAAATAACCGGTGACTGCTAGCCTCTTAAGGCGGAGTCATGCATGCATGCTCGTAAAAATATCACCATATCATATATTGCTGCGGAACGTGCAGCCCGATCCATATATCATCATATATCAATATATTTCCGCGAAACGAACGTCCCGATCCATTACCCATATATCCCTCGTCCGGGATGATATCATAAGATACCAGCTGATCAGGTGGCTATGCGTCTATAGCGCCTCACCTTTTCCCCATGTCCCTTATATACATATACATATCATATACACATATAATATACGTAGCATGCATTAGAGCCCAAACAAAAGTGCACTTTATCGGAGTGATCCTCATCGTTACGTCTCACCTTGAAGGAACTAGTATGTTGGGGTGAGGTAACAAGGAAAAATGGTATCAATGAACCCATAACATAGAAATATATGCATCATGAAGTCATCTTTATCGTTATGGATCATATCTCATAAGAATTTCTCAAAGTTCTTCAAACTTCATCTTTAGGGATGTAAGAAAGTCATGGAAGTATAGGGAAGAAATTATGAAACAAGAGTCATGCCTTTGAAGGAAAGGGGATAGCCTTACATACCTTTGTATCTTCTTAACGATGTCGACTAAGAGCTCTACTTTTGGCTTACAATTCTACATACAAAGGGGGTTCGCACGAAGGTTAGATTGTTGAAGGTATACTTAATCCTGAACTAAAGCGAATAAGGCTAACGAAAATTGGGCAGCATTTCGTTTGTTTCAACAACTTTCCCTCAAATAATAAAACAACTCCCAAACATCATAACAACGCCCATAATATCATAACATATAAATTCCCTTGGCTAGATGTTATTCAATTTCCAAATTCACCCCCAAGATCCTCCATAACCACAACTATAATACACATCATGCTTACCATTCACATAATACTTCCTCAACCTCATTAACATGAAATAGTAGTAAAACTCATGTTTGGTTATGTAGAGATGATCTATGGATGAGAACACTCCGCTTGAGAAGAACTCTACTTCGATACTAAAGAGATTCTCAACTTCTATCAACCCTTAAGAAGCATTCACACCCTTGATTCTACCAACTTTTGATGTTTGATCCTTGATTTCTCTCTTGACTATGTGTTAGTGTGATATGGAGAAAGTTCTAGAGGTTTAAGGGGTGTTGGAGAGATGAGAAATGAGAAAACAAAAGAGGAATCATACATATATGAAAATAAAATTCGGACCCGACCCGAAATATATGGTCTACTATACGGACCGTATAATTTATACGGTCCGTATATTGGACCGTATGTTTCTTCCAGAAACTTATCCCTTTCTGGAGGGGTTTTGCGGGCAGACATACGGCCGTACAAATTATACGGTCCGTATGTATGGCCGTATAACCCATACTTTTCCGAATTTGCTCTCATCGCTCTGTTTGACCTTGAATCCTTATGGAACCTTCTTGGTACTTGTGTAACACATCCTTAACGATCTAACGGACATTATAACTCGTCCTAAAGACCTTACTTAATATTCTTTAGTTCGACACCCATGAAATTCTCCCCAAACATAACTTACACTCCACTTCCTTTGATGAACCTAGTTTCACCAAGTCTTATGAAAAAAAATCTTATCGTATATACATTAAGGCTGCTAATCACCCTCTGGTAGTCGTGAAGGTCTCGTATCCGACTTAACATATGTTAGTCTATTCATGATGCAGCGATATGAAATTGCCGAGGTGTAACACTCATGAGATGGACAAAAGACTTCAATCCTGAAGAGGAGACTTCATTGGCCCTGATTTGGATCCATCTCCCGGAGCTTCCTCGGCACTATTATAACTGGAGTGCTCTCAAGGGAATTACTGCACCGATTGGAGCTCTACTGACGATTGACAAGGCTACGAACATTAAATCGAGACCTAATTTTGCAAAGATAAAAATGGAAGTTGATTTTGCAAAGCCTATGAGGGATTTTGTTTGGGTTGGAATCAAAAGTTTGGATGGTATAGAAAGTTCTGGATTCAAGCAAATGGTTGAATACGACTATGTTCCAGGTTCTTGCTTTATTTGAAAACACCATGGGCGCAATGATGATCAAAAGAAGAAATCAGCAGATGAAGAAAATAAGATTGCTCCGATCCAAGCTCCCTCCGGTAATACAAAGAGCAATTTTGTTATAGGGGAATCAAGTGGGAGCAAAGATATTCCTTTGAGGAAGGAACGGGCTGCTAAGACCGATAAGGTTAAACTTGGTGCTATTAACATCAAAAACAAAAACAAAAACAAATAGGTCCATAAAGGTTGGAACATGAACAGAAATAGGCAACAAGCAGAATGGATGGCAAAGAAGAATCAATTTACTGATAACAAGGAGCAGATGGTTAATCTATCATCAAGTCACTAGGACATCACCCTTAGAAGAATTCAGCAGAAATCTGAAGGTATTCAGAAAATTAATGTACATTCAGAGCATGGGAAACAGTTGTCTTGGAACAAAATTCAAGGCAGTTGCCCTAACAGCTCAGGTCTACAAGTTGAATCTTCTGTGAAAACTAAGGAGTAATCGAAAGTGGTTGATTTTCAACAAGTTCGATCAAAATACATGAAGGGTATTAGTTTTTTTTTTTGTAGCTTAACTGAAATGAAGACATAGATATGGGGATATCCCAACACGATTCTGATCAAGACAGCAACGATGAAGGGGTACAAGATGGAAACCAAGAACTCTTTGATTATTCAAGCAAATATGAATCTAGCTTGGGTGAAGAAAGGGACGGTGATAAATAAGACTTTGAGGAAGAAGAAAACTATGAAGAGTGTAACTCCTCAGATAAAGAAGAGCTGATTAAATCTTTTGCTCTTAGGACTATTTGGTATGGGAGGAGTGTGAAGTTGCTATTATCCAACAGAAGAACAAGTTTATCATTTCAGGTAACCTCTCACCTAGAGGAACAAAAGGCATTAAAACAACTCAAACCAAAACTTTGACAAATCCTGGGCCTACCACAAGAGCAAAGATTAAAGCCTCTCAAACTGGTGCTGCCTCCTCCAATGTTTTTAATGATTAATACAATCTCATGGAACATTAGAGGGATGACATCAAAGGGAGCTTTTGGAAGATTGAAGTTCCTATCCAAAATCCACAACATACAATTTATTTCTGTCCAAGAACATTTTGTGAATTCTAGTATGATAGAACAGTACAAAAGGGGTCTGAACTGTGAAGGTTGTTTGGCTAATTGTAATGGCAAAGTTTGGTTTTTTTGGGCTGATGGTTTTATCACTTCCGTTGTCATGGATGATGAGCAACAAATTACTTTGAAAATTACCAGCACTACAGTTTTGCTTCTAAATTTCAGGGGACAAAATATTTTATATTTTTACAGTTTTGGACAGAACAACTTGATTTCAAGAATGTGGTTCAGGAGACCTGGGATATTACAGTTCAAGGAAACAATATGAGAAAATTTCAACTCAAACTTAAAAATATGAGTAGGAAGCTTAGCAATTGGTCCAGAGAACACATTGGTAATGTATTTGATCAGGAGACCAGGGATATTACAGTTCAAGGGAACAATATGAGAAAAATTTCAACTCAAACTTAAAAATTTAAGGAGGAAGCTTAGCAATTGGTCCAGAGAACACATTGGTAATGTATTTTATCAGGTTAAAGAATGGGAATCGAAGATGCAAGATTTGGCGGCAGGATACATTGACAATGGTATTAATGATTACAGAGAACAAGTCCACAAGGCACAAGCTGAACATATCAAATGGCTTAAATATGAAGAGTCCATCCTCAAACAAAAAGCTAACATTAGATGGTTAGATGAAGGAGATGCCAACACCAAATATTTCCATGACATCATCAATGAAAAAAGGAGGAGACTCAACATTCAAAGAATTCAGTACTCAAAGGGTAATGGATTGATGATGAAGATGAGATCTCTGAGGAAGTAGTTAAACATTTCAATATCTCATTCCAAAAAGAGAATGAACCAGATCTTCAATTTATTGATTGTTTGGACCATGTTATTACTCAACAGGACAATGCCATTCTATGTACCATTCCTGAAGAAGCTAAAATCAATGAGGCTCTTTTTGCACTCAATCCCAGTAGTGCTCCGAGTCCCGATGGCTTTGGAGGATCTTTTTATCATAACTATTGGGATATCTACACTAGTACTTGTCTGATTCTATTACCAAAGGTGGACAACTCTTCCTCCTTTAATAAGATGAGACCAATTAGCCTCAGCAATTGCTCCAACAAAATCATCTCCATAATTATGAGTACAAGGCTGAACTTTTTATTGCCTAAGATTGTCTCTGAGAACCAGTCAGGCTTCATTAAAGAAAGATCAATTACTGATAATTACTGATAAGAATAGAGAAATCTCATCTTTTGAAGATAATTTGGCATAAGTTCGTACCTTTCAAAATGTCCTATATTATGTGGAAATTGTTTAAGAATAAGCTGCCTTTTGATGAAATTTTATACAATTTTAAGCAAATTGTAGTGTCAAAATGTATTTGTTGCAGAATACCTCAACTGGAAACTATCCATCATTCACTTGTTGTTGGTGATATTGCTAAAGACCTTTGGAAATTCTATGGGAGTCCCCTTGGTATTAGATGGGAAGAAATGGTGAAACCTGAAGCCTAAAAATACAATGCATCAAATTTTCCTTCAAACCACCCCTTTAGTGGTTTGTTAGGAAATTTGGAAGGCTAGATGTGCAGATAGATACGGCAACACCAAGTGCTCTATGAGGAGAATTAAATGCCAGATCTTGTCTCATATGAAATGGATCCTGAACAAGATCAAACCTGATAGAGATTGGGGGACAGATTGGTTTGCTATTTGTGATCAGATTTTGCAGTTGACTCTGAGGATTAAGTGCACAATGATAACGTGGGAAAAGCCAGAAGGGAATTGCTCCAAGTTGAACACTGATGGAAGTAAAACTAAAGATAGACCAGCAGGAGCAGGGGGCATATGCAGAGATAAAGTAGGGAATATAATTATGGCATTTACTTCTTAACTGGGAAATATAAATAGTAACCATGCTGAGGCCAAAGCTGTTTTTCAGGGATTAAAATGGTGCAATCAAAATGGTATTGAGAAACTGATCCTGGAAGTTGATTCTTTGTTGATCACCAACATGTTGAAAGGCACAACAACCCCACCTTGACATCTAAAAGATACTATTCTTGAAGCTTAAAGACTCGCTCAAACCATGGACTGTCAATTTCATCACTATTTTCGAGAGGCAAATCAAGTTGCGGATGCATTGGCAAAATGGAGCATCAACAAATTGTACCATAATTTCTTCTCCTTGGAGGAGCTACCACAAAGTGCGAGAGGACCTTACAGACTGGACCAAGTACAGATGCCCTCGTCGAGACTGAAACACAGGAAACTCAATTTTTGGTGATTGTATAAAGCCGATAAATAACTAATTGGTGTACGCTATTAATAGAACCTCTGTATAGTAGGTTAATTTTTTTATTCAGTTGACAAGGAGGAGGCTTGGATGTAAATCCAACACTATGTAAAGGATTGATTCTGGTTGATAATGAAAACCCAGCTACTGGGAAATTGATTCAAAAAAAAAAAATGAAGATATTCATATTCGCACTATAATTGTGTGCTTCAATTTCAAATAAGTTGGAAATTTGTTATATTAGAGCGTGTTTGGATTGATTTATTTTAGGTGCTTTTAAGCCAAAATAGCTTTTAAGCACTTTATATTGTTTGGTAAGGTTTGGTTACTTCATTTAACACATACTGATAACCTATAAAATAAAAAACTACTCCCTCTGTTTTGATTTATGTGAACCTATTTCCTTTTTAATCCGTGCTAAAATAAATGACCTCTTTCCTAATTTGGAAACAAATTCACTTTATAAAATGATTTACAGCCACACAAATATTTAAGACTTATTTTGAACACGAAATTTAAAAGTCTTCACTCTTTTTTAAATGTCGTGTGACGTGCCATGAAATTATGGCACCGCTAATGCTTTTTAACTCTAAGTTTTACTTGTTTTCGAGCAAGTTTGTATTAGTTTGATGTGTTTTGTGTGTTGTGCAGGTATTTCAAAGTTAGAATTCTCGGAAAGCAAAAAATGAGGAAAATAAGTGATTTGTTCTGATAAGCATAAGGACGTACCATCAACATGTTGACGATCCGTCGAGTTGCCTCGTCGATAAGTTCCTGCAAAGTGACAAATCATCAGATTGTCATCAAATCGTCGACTTGCACCGTCGACATGATCGACGGTCCGTCAAAGTGCTTCGACGGTGGAGTTCCTGTAGAGTGAAAAAGAGTAATCATATTGTCGTTATGGGCATTGACCATGTCGACGACCGTCGAAGTGGAACGACGACCCGTCAAAGTGCAAGCCGAACTGGAACAGGATTGGGATTGATTATTCCGAGTTTAACTTGTATAAATACCTGTTTAGGTTTTATTTTCCAGACATCTGGAGTTTTAGCCTTGTAGTAATTACTTTTGCATTTTTATTGCTTTTGAAGAATTCTAGACAATTAGATTCAATACTTTCAAGTTTTATGCGTAAGTTCAATATAAAATTCAATTATGCAATCTTCAATCTTTTATTGTTTTCTTGTTGCCATCAGTAGCTAAATATCTTTAGTAAGGTTGTGAACCCAATTAAGGATGGGTGTTTTGTGATTAGGGATCGACATTGATATATGTATAACGGATTGTTAGGGTTTATTTGTTCTTCGTTTTCGTCATATAGTTAGTGGTTGCAAACATTAGCTAATCGCCATAAAATTTAGTTTATTTGGGAAAATAACTAGGGTTAGGTAAGAACAACTCACAAGGGCTCAAGGCTTTAAATCTTGTTTAATAGATTCATTGAGGAATAAGAGGAATTTACTTGGCATAATTAACCGTTCTTCATGCATACTTTCTTATCTTTGGAAAAAGCAACAACAACAACAACAACATCCCAGTGAAATCCCACATCGTAGGGTCTGGGGAAGGTAGAGTGTACGCAGACCTGACTCCTACCAAGGTAGGACGGCTGTTTCCGAAAGACCCCCGGCTATCTTTGGAAAAAGCATAGAAAGAAATAATCTTTTCTTATTGGAAAATAGTCTAGATTCACGTAGTGGTTAAGTGCATCCATACAAATGATCCATTAGAAGTATATCAAGATCGATACCCATGATCATGCACTTTATCTGACGGGGACACAACGCTAGTTCTTTTTACCCATATATTTACAACTTTAAATTTCTAGTCACTTTAAATTAGTCCACAAACCAAACCAACTATAAAAACTTTTTTTTGGAATACACCAGGACCGCAAGATCAGTAAAATACTTGTTTAGTAAACTTTTCACACCATATTCTCTGTGAGATTCGACCCCAACCTCGTTGGGTTACTATATTTGACATCGTCCACTTTACACTATTAAAAGTGCAAATTTGAGCTTATCATCATGCTCAGTCAAATGGGCTCACATAAATTGAAACGGAGGGAGTAGAAAATTACTGCTCGACTCTAGCACACAGCTTTATAATTATTTGCATTATATTACTTGATGTTTGTAAATGATAACTGTTCAAAGTTACTAGAATGTGCAAATGTGCGTAGTTTACTGTTTATATTATTAAATTTTAATATTTTTGTACATTATAAACTCTATCTGTTTTTTTTTTCTTTTGTTTGAAAAGGGAGGGGGGGGGGGGGGGGGGAGTGTACTGCTATGGTGAGGTTAGTTCTATTTGTAAACGTTTAATATGGTTTTGCAGTTTTTTTTTTTTTTAATATTTTTGGATTCTATTGTTTAGCTCCCCCTAGACCCTGTTGAACCTACTCAATGATTAACAACGAATTATGACATGAAATCAAAGTGTACAACATTGCACTTTGTAAAATAACAACCTTTCATAGCGATTAATTCCTCCATTCACAGCAAATATTTTCTACAATATCTCTCTTTTAGGAACTGTAATGTCAGAATTACAAATTCCAAAGATATCTATATATGTCCATAAATGTCGCAATCACTATGAAATTTCTTCTTGAGATTAAAGAAAATACTTTGTATACCAAAGAACTATAATTGAGATAGTTTTAGCCGCAAAATTGTCAGAAGTGAATTCTTCTAACGAGATTTAACACTGATTTTTCTAATTATTTGGTGAAGCAACATTTTGAAACTCCATTGTTTTGGGTTAGATTTGATTGTAAATCTACTGTTAGAATTGACGCTCTCGAACTGGTTTGAAAATTGTGATGAGTGGGTTTTCGAGAATTTTTGGAAACAATTTTATGAATCTCTCGTTTTGAAACGTGAGCATAGTTGGGACTGGGTTGCAGTGACGGGTGTCAAATGGGCAGTTTAGGTTGAATTTAGGTGGGTCAGAATAGATTGAATTAATAAACAGGCAACTCATTCGTTACTTGAGTTGAAATAAATTGGGTCAAAATGGGTTAAATAATGGATCATAACCAACCCGTGAAATGCTTATCCAGTTTTAATTTATTTGTTCAATTACCGACTTCCTCTAAATTGATGTGATAGTATTTAATTGTCAGATGCTGCTGTAAGGTAAGGCAACTAAGGCCTTTGCCTTAGGTCCCCATTTATTAAGGGCCCCAAAAAATAGAAACGGAAAAGGCTCAAAAAATATAGATTAATTCTCACAGGTGATGTGTCCTTTTTTTTTTTTTTTTTTTGCAAAATGCATAAGAGGAATACTACAGTTGGAAAGACAAAAGTGAACACCATGGCTCTGCAAGAAGACGCTATTATGACGGTATGTTTCTTGCATTTATAACTAGGTATAGAATTATATCTTTCTTTCTTAAAATTGTAGTTACACATGTTCTTTTAGTTTTTCTTATAGTAATGATTTTCAGTATGTAATGAAAATAAATACTTTATGTGGTCAGTAACTCAATTCCTGATGCTGAGTTATTTTAGTTTTAGCATATTTTTCCACATAGGTAAAAGCATAAAGGAGATATACCAAAAACAATAATGAAAAGTATAAAGTGGATACGATCAAATAATTTTTTTTGTACCTCATAAAACAAATAATACTATGTAATTTCAAATAACATAACCTAAAATTTGTTATGATTGACAGATGATATTGTGCGAGACACGTTCATAGAGACTAGTGTGTGTATAAAATATTGGTACCAATTTATTTATATTTTATAATTTTATTATATTTACTCACAAAGGATGGCAATAAGTTACTCCCTTCGGACAAAAAAAAAAAAGAGTCCACTTAGCAAATCAAGAAAGAATTAACCTTGTTTTTTCATATTTGCACCTATTAAGTGTTATATGATCAAATCTCAATGCCTATTTAATCAGGGTAGTTTAGTCAAATTATCTATTTTTGTCTAGGAGTTAGTATTTTCTTAAGGGGTGTGCAAATGGCTAAGTGAACTCTTTTTTTGATCCGGAGGGAGTATTAAACTATCAGTGGGCGAGGTGACCATTGCGATGCTTTCATGGATGAGAGGAGAAAGGAAAAGGCGGCGGCTAGGGCGTTGAACGGCGGCAGTGTGATAAATTTCGGTGGCGGATAACCGCGGTGGATTCTGCCATAAGATTGTTGATATTAGTTTTTTTTTTCATTGTTGAAATTAGTTGTGAGAATAAATTGTAAGAGGATAAATTCTGTATTTTTAAAGATCTGTTGTAAAATAAAACTGTGTGATAAAATTAAAAATCAACAAAGGGCACAGAGAGAGAAATAGAAAGCAAGAAATAGTTCTTTTCTATTCTGATTTCTGGATGATCTTTTTCATTAAAGGAAGAGGCTATTTATAGGCCTCAATTACTTGGGAATGATAGCATGCTACAGTACAATTCCTTGGGAATGATAGCATGCTACAGTACAAATACATGTGGCCCCCAAGGACATCCACATATAGCCATTTACAACAATCCCCGTTGGATGTCCATGCAAATTAAAAATTCTAGTGAAAGAAAAGTACCATACATAGTTATTTGTAATATGCTTTGCTTGCTGCCTCATTAAAACCTTACCAGGAAAACCTAGTGGGACAAAACCTTGGTTAAGGGAAAAAGAGTGTAGCGCGTATTTACTTCCCCTGTTGGAAACATCACTTAATGTCTCGAAGACGACGCATTACAATCTTGCATATTAGCTTCTCAAATGCTGCGGTTGGTAATGCCTGAGTGAACATATCTGCTAAGCTATCACTTGAGCGAACTTGTTGAACATCCATTTCACCCTTCTTTTGAAGATCATGAGTAAAAAAGAATTTTGGTGAAATATGTTTTGTTCTGTCTCCTTTAATATAACCTCCCCTTAGTTGAGCTATGCATGCAGCATTATCTTCATATAATGTTGTTGGAATATTCCTCTTCAAAGGAAGGCCATATGTTTCTTGGATATGTTGAGTTATTGATCTCAACAAAATGTGTTTTCGACTTGCTTCATAAATGACTATTATCTCTGCATGATTTGAAGAAGTAGCAACCATAGTTTGTTTTGTTGAACGTCATGATATAGCTGTACCCCACATGTAAATAAATAACCTGTCTGGGGCTTTAAGTGGATCGAAAAAATATCCTGCATTTGCATAACTAATTAGTTGTGAATTGAATTCATTTGAATGAAACATCCCCATATCAATGGTCCCTCGGAGGCATCTGAATATATGTTTAATGCCATTCGAGTGTCTTCTTATTCGGGAAGAGCTAAATCTTGCTAATAAGCATAAGAGAAAGCTATATCTGGTCGAGAATTATTGGCAAGATACATTAATGCCCCAATTGCACTCAAATATGGTATTTTAGAACCAAGAAGTTCTTTATCTTTTTTCATACGGTCGAAATGGATCTTTATTAATATCAAGTGATCTCACAACCATTGGGGTACTCAATGGATGTGCTTTATCCATGTAAAATCTCTTTAAAATATTTTCAGTATATGTTGATTGATGGACAAATGTTCCATTTATAAAATGCTCATTTTGTAGACCAAGACAGTATTTTGTTTTTCCAAGGTCTTTCGTTTTAAATTCCTTTTTCAAACATTCTACTGCATTTAGAAGCTCTTCAGGAGTTCCAATAATATTCCATTCATCAACATATACAGCTATGATGACAAGTTCTGATCCAGACTTTTTCATAAAAACACAAGGATAAATTGGGTCATTTTATACCCTTCTTTCAATAGGTATTCGCTAAGGCGATTATACCACATGCTCCCTGATTGTTTTAATATGTATAAAGATTTCTGAAGCTTTATTGAATAATTTTCTCGGGAATCTTTATATTCTTCAGGCATTTTGAATCCTTCAGGGATTTTCATAAAAATATCATCGTCCAGTGAGCCATATAAATAGGCTGTGACAACATCCATCAAATGCATATCAAGTTTTTCATGAACTGCCAGATTTATAAGATATCTGAAGGTAATTGCATCCGTGTCACGACCCAAACCGATGGGCCATGACCAGTGCTCGAGCTGGACACCCGTATACGAACCTACTAGATATAATCAGACTGAAACTAAGGACAGTAAGGAAATTAGTAAAAGCAAGCCGTAGACTTATAACGTCACATATCAGAACGAACCTGTTTCCTGAGGAGTCACAGCTAACCAAAACATAACAAAATATGCAAGCCGACAAGGCTACCACTATATACAGGAATATCCAAAATGGACTATGTCGATATAGCTGACCAAGGCCCATATACAACCCACATATGTCTACAAACGTCTGAGAGTATAATAGTGAAATATGACGGGACAGGGCCCCGCCGTACCCATGGATATGCATAAGTCAAGTCTATATCAAAGGATCTGTACCAAAACGACTCAAGCTCCGGAACAATGGAGCTCTCCAAGCAGCTGAGCAGAAGTCCTAGGCTGGGGGATCACCAAACTGAGTGTCTGTACGTGCGGGCATAAAACGCAGCTCCTGAAAAAAGGGGGTCAGTACGGAAAATATATTGAATATGTAAAGCATAAGAACATCAAGTACAGATGAATCATGAAAACCAGTATCAATAATTGAATGCATCTATGGCTAACATCTGAGAATATCTGCGTAACTCTATATGACCGAAACTGACTCTATGGCGTATGATAGGCATAGATTATAATATAACTGATAGTGCTGTGGAATGTACATCCCGATCCATATATAATATAATAATGCCGAGGAACGTACGACCCGATCCATATATAATATAATAATGCCGAGGAACGTACGGCCCGATCCATATATAATATAATAATCATATATATACCATACCCGGCCTTCTAGTGAGAGACTTGGTGAATAATGCAATGAAATTGTGCACGAATACATACCCGGCCCGGGACTCGGTGAAATGATGTAATAACGTTATGCACGATTAGAATATCAGGAGCAAACATATACAAACTAAATCATCATCTGAGACTCAATAGAATAATTAGAATGAACCAACACTTGAGAATCAAAGACAACTATCATGTCAAGTACCACTGAGAACTAGAATTTATTGGAATTATGTACGTTCATCGTCCGCTCGTTTTATGTAATTCATGCCAAAAAAAAGAAGGAAGGGATAGCTTTATATACCTGACAATCTACCTAATCACCCAACGTCCACTCCTCGAGTCCATATGTCTACAATCACGATGATAATATCACGATTAGACCATTTACACCACTTACTATCTAATTTGTATACGAACGGAACTTAATGAAATTCGGGCAGCATTTCCTTTATAAACTGGACAATCCCGAAAATTCAATTCAATTGAATCATCAACAACATCAACAAAAATACCAACCATTATTATACATCATAAATCAGCTGATTCCATCCATTTAATCCAACTAAAACAGCCCCCGATCCATAAATCTCACCAAAACAACAAATGAGTTTATAACGCTATTTTCTCCGTTCTAATCTGTTAAAACCCTAATTAAACTTATTAACAATGAAAAAGGGACCTTAATCGCACCTTAAGTATGCAGAAACCACATAAACACTCCTCTTTTTGGCTGAGTTTTAGCTCAAACTGAAGGCAACGTGACGCACAACGCTTTTCTCTTCATGAGCTTCGGGATTCGGGGCTCGAATTTTGATCAAAATGGCTTTCTTAGCCTAGAAGTTCTCTCCCTCTCTCTCTAATGTTTTGGAAGCTCCTAGATGAAAATGACCAGCCCTAAAATGAATTTTCCATATATATTAACGTTAATGGGCCTCATGGGCCGAAATATAAATGCTTGGGTCGGGTCTCAACTTGCTGCCCCGCTAGCCCAACTTGCATCGTCCATAACTCCTTATCCCGATATCATTTTGACGAGAGATTTGTTGCGTTGGAAACTAGACTCGATGAAATTCATTTTAGGCTTTTGAAACACCTTAAAACTCCTCATATACTTAGAGATATGCCTCACACAATATGGTCTAAAAATCTGGTCCGAGATTTTTCTGAAGTTGTTCCGATTCATTTCGTTTAGATTCGTTTAACTTCTAATCCTCTTCCAACCCTCATCTAACCTCTTATACATACATATACGTACTCATATACATCTATAACAATCCATACACGCGTCTTGAAGGGTCCAGAGAATCACAATAACCTTAAACATAACTAGAGAACTCACAAAGCTTCGACGAAACTCCAATCGCAAAAGTATATTCATATCTTTTGTCCATCTTCTATATCATTACTAGTAATCTCAAATACTTTAAAAGGGTAGTCACATTACCTCGTATACGTACTCATAACACGATTTCAAATCCTTAAGGTTGCCATGTCATCTCGGGATACTTAAGGCAACCATACATATATAACGATATTCTTACTAACTCGATTAACTTTCCTTGAACTTTCGTAAGTCATTCATTCTTGTCTTAAGTCAAGTAGCACAGACTCTTATAGGGTGTAACAATCCACCACATGAGATTATGTCTTCGTCTAATCAATATCAGGTCTTTGCGAAAATCTTTGTGCCACAAGTCGTGCTTTATATCTTACGACTTCATTTTTCTTATTTCGTTTTTGCACAAAAACCCATTTGTACCCCACTGGCTTTACACCTTCAGGTGTTTGAACTATTGGTCCGAAAACCTCGCGTTTTTCAAGCGAAGCTAATTCAACTTGAATTGCATCTTTCCATTTTGGCCAATCATTTCTCTGTCTACATTCCTCGATAGATTTTAGTTCAAGATCCTCACTTTGTTGCATTATTTCAACAACATTATTGGCAAAAAGATTGTCCACAGTTATACCATTTCAATTCGATATTTTTCTTGAGGAGACATAACTTATCAAGATCTCTTCATTTTCATTATTTTCAGGTACTGAACCTCTTCCGAGGTTTTAACAGTTGTTATGTCTCGTTTCTCTTCTTGAGCAACCGCCTCCATATTATTATCATTTTCATTATTTGTTCCTTTTCTTTTTCGAGGATTTTTATCTATGGAACCGATCGGTCTACCATTTTTTAAATGTGGTTTAGACTCATTTTCCTTAATTGATTGTCCTACCGGGACATAAACTCTAACTAGAGCATTAGCAGCTGGAATACGAGATTTAGTAATCCTTGATAGGTCAGTGAATGCATTTGGCAGTTGATTTGCAATATTTTGCAAATAGATTATCGTTTGAACTTCAAGTTCACATTGATTTGTACGAGGATCTAAATGAGATAATGATAATGCATTCTAATCTATCACCTTTTTTAGCTGCTTATCTTCTCTCCCTAATGCTGGGTATATTAATTCATCAAAATGGCAATCAACAAATCTTGCAGTAAATAAATCTCTAGTCATAGGTTCCAAATATTTTATAATAGAAGGAGTTCATACCCAACATATATCCCCAACCTTCTTTGGGACCCATATTTGTGCGTTGTGGTGGAGCTATTGGAACATATACCGCACATCCAAATATTATGGGATGGGAAATATTTGCCTCTTGACCATAAGCTAATCGTAATGGGGAGACTTTATGATAACTTGTGGGCCTAATTCGCACAAGGGTTGAGGCATGCAAAATAGCATGACCCCATTCCGAAATTGGGAGTTTTGTTCTCATAAGCATTGGTCTAGCAATTACACGGAGGTGTTTGATTAATGATTCCGCTAGACCATTTTGAGTATGAACATAGAGCAATTGGATGCTCAACTGTGACCCAGTTGATGTACAATAATCATTAAAAGCTTGGGATGTAAACTCACCAGCATTATCGAGCCGAATTGTCTTAATTGCATAATCTGAAAATTGTGCTCTTAATCTTATTATTTGAGCAAGTAATCTTGCAAATGCCAAATTGCGAGTTGATAACAAACACACATGTGACCATCTTGTAGATGCATCCATTAAAACCATATAATATTTAAATGGTCCACATGGTGGGTGAATGGGCACATATATATATCACCTTGTATATGTTCTAGAAATGCAGGGGATTCAACCCCAACTTTAATTGCTGATGGTCTAGTAATTAATTTGCCTTGAAACATCATGCAACACAAGAAAATTTTTTGAATCGAAGAATCTTTTGGTTCTTCAAAGGGTGCCCATATGAATTCTCAATTATTTTGCGCGTCATATTAGAACCGAGATGGCCCAACCGGTCATGCCAAATAATAAAATCATTTGAATTAGTAAACTTCTGGTTTACTATGGCATATACTTCAACCATGCTAATACTTGTGTAGTATAAGCCGGAAGAAAGAGCGGGTGATTTTTCGAGCACATATTTCTTACTCGGCATCATTGTAGCAGTATAAAGATATTCAATCTTTTCATCATCTATAGTCTCAATATGATAGCCATTTTGGCGAATGTCTTTGAAACTCAATAGGTTTCTTTGAGACTTACTACAATATAATGCTTCATTAATTGCCAAATTTGTTCCCCCAGATAATAATAAATTGGCTTTTCTGGAGCCTTCAATTAATCTTATACTTCCAGATATTGTATTAACATTGACTTCTTTCATCACCATATAAGAGAAGTATTTCTTATCTCTCAAAATAGTGTGTGTTGTAGCACTATCTATAAGACATAATAATTGATATTGGATCCAACTGATGACTGGGAATTTCCATATTCTTAATATAACTGAATTTTAGCGAAATTTGATTAAAGCTTCGTGCTGATAACGTGTTGTAAAATAAAACTGTGTACTAAAATTAAAAGGCAACAAAAGGCACAGAGAGAGAAAGAGAAAGCAAGAGAAAGCAAGGAATAGTTCTTCTCTATTCCGATTTCTAGACGATCTCTTTCATTAAAGGAAGAGGCTATTTATAGGCCTGAATTACTTGAAAATGATAGCATGCTACAGTACAATTACTTGGGAATGATAGCATGCTACAGTACAAATACATGTGGCCCCAAGGACATCCATATATAGCCATTTACAACAAGATCAAATTAACGGCTAAGCTCTAATAATTGGATAAGGAATTACTTTTGCTTTTTTATCGTGTCACTCAACAATCATAAGAGTTCACATTTGTGTGGCTAAGACTAATTTAAAACATTTTGTTTACCCTTAAAGAGCAACAATTGAATTTGTATGCGGTTTAAAGGATATGTGACTTAGCTTAACGAAGAGAAGAGCTAACGAGTAAGAATTAAATAACAAACAGTATAAAAACCAAACAAAAAATAAAGAGCCTAAGTTTGAGATGGTAAATCTGGTGGGAAGAAGACCCTTGCTCAGACTATGCTCCCGAGGCCTAATTGGGGAAAATTCCTTCCTTGGATTGTTGAACGGGCAGTTGAAATGTAAAGAATGGAACAAAATGATAATACTGATGACAAAGGCTTTAACAAGGAGGAACACTCACTAGCAATGAGAATGTAAGGATTGTGATGCCCTATAATGGAGCTGATACATGCATTTAAATAGTGTAAGTGTCCTACTAGAGCTAGGAGGCACGAACCCTCATGTGGGTAAAAGTAGTTGCGATACAATCGGACACGTCTGTTTAGACTTATCCTTTCGAACAATCTTCGGGTACCATCCCACGGACTCATTAGCTCGAAATCAATCACGATTTTATATCACGGGCTGTAACAAAAACGGACCCTCGCTGAATCGGAGAGAACTTTTACCAAGTTCTTACCGTACATAGATAGTCCTTCCATTTTTCGGAGTCAAGAAGTGAAAACGGGAAATGGATCGAAGAGACCTTGTTCTCACAACGATGCTTCACCATGACCGAATAACTGCATACGATCGGACAATAGCCTGCGATCAGATAACCGCCTATCACGTGCCCGAGTATAATAAATGCTGCACCGCTTTATGTTTTAATAACGTGTATTCCACACCTCCTTTGGTCTTTCATATTCTACCATTACTAGAAGTCTTTCCAACTTCAAACTCTTCTTTATATAAAGCCATGTTCAACATCGCTTTTTCACACATCCAAAAATCCAGTTCTTGTTTATACTTGAGATGTCTTCTCTATCACTTTCGTTGATTGACACTGCTCATTCCCTGAATTCTCCTACATCCCCTACTGAACCTTTAACACCAACTCCCGAACCTCTTGTCATGACGGACCTCAAGCTTCAAGTGGCTGAAATTTCTCGGGGGAATTGTACACCTAATCCCACTGGGCCCTCGGACCCTGATTGACCCCGAGGATGACTATGATCGGGGATGATTGCATAAATTCATTGTCATGAGAATGACCCAATTGTAACGTGCGAACCCCGTTCCTTTACCGGAAGAGTGAAATCCCGAACCAATTGCTGTTGAAGCCGAGCTCTTCCCGGGGATATTCGAGTGGTTGCCCGCTGTGTTGGGTGCTGCTAAGCGCGTAGGCCGATCTTAGAGAGATTTGGGCCTAATCAGATGGAGGGGCAAGGACCATGGTAAATCTAGATTCTTCAATATCATCACGTGTATTTTACTTTTTATATATGTTTTCCATGATCTTGTTCCTCGTTGTTAGGGCTTCTTGTGAAGAAAGTTTCGAAGGCAAGGACTACTCGAGCAAGAACCGAGAACACAACCATAGGAAGTGCATCTAGTTTGTATAGGGTACTAAAGAGAAGGGCCATAATGGAGGCATCAGTAGGCAGCTCGGGAAGTGATGCTAGGGTAAGATCTCGTTAGATCTCCGGAAGGGGGTCCTCGAGGGAAGGTCTGGCACCAATCGTGGAGATTGATGATGATGACGAGGCGGCTATGCCCCCAACTGATTCTCCCCCAGCTCGAACACTGGAGACTTTTCTTGAAGACATCCCCCAACACTAAGCAGAGAATGACCGACTTAAAGTGGCTCGGTCGGGGAGCAGTGATCAACACAAGAGCGATGAGACATAGAGCTTGGGATTTTTAGATTTTGCTTTGTTTAGACCTTTCGAATGGTAGCTATAGCTTTGTACGATCGTTTAGACCGGAGTAGATTTGTTTAATTTCCTTTGTCCGATTTTTCAGACCGATGTAAAATTTTATATTCGGATGTTTAATGGAACCATTTTTATGAATCGATTGGTAGCTCGATTTCCATTACCAAACATAATTTATCTCGGAAAGGCTAGACTTAAATGTGATTCATCGGTAATGTGCCAGAAAACCAAACGTCGTATCACGTCATTTCACTAACACGAAAGACACGTCGGTTCCCAATTGGTCACTATTCGGCACGTGTCAACTCATGATCAGTCGGGAAAAAGGCGCCGAATGGGAAGCATTTTGCTTCTCATATATATCACTTAAAGTCTTCCCTCTTCTTCTCTTCATTTCTGCTTCTACTTCCTTCCCTTCTCACTAAGAGAGTCCCTCAACGATTCAACTCCATATTTCCTTCAAAAGCTCAAGAATAGGCTTTGGTTCTTTGCCAGTTCTTGAAATTTTTTTCAAAATAGCCTCTTGATCTTCATCCTCTTCCTGTTTGTTTAGTCGTTTGGTTTAAGAAACACTTTTAAAATATGGCATCAAGTTCGAGGCAACCATCACGAGAGAACACTTCGTCTGATTCCTCTTGTGCCTTCAGCACTGCTGCCAGTGCGGAGGCCAAAATAGTCCCCTATGAATCTCGGGGACAAGACGCAATGGCATCGGCGTTCAACTTCGATTTCGAATTTTCTTCGGAAATGGCCCCAAGGGGTGACCGCACGGACCGAGGATACAACATCTGATTTTATTCTTTAGCTATCACTAAGGCTCTTATACCGCAAGTTCGGGCTGCCTGTGGTTGAAACGTAAGTTCGATACCTCCACCTACTGGTGAGTGGCGGTACGGTCTTACAGAGAATGTAATCCCGGGCCTTGATGAAGACATGACCACGTACAAGGAGGGGTATTCGAGTGTGTACACCTTTCCCTTTACGTTTAATATTGACCCGCCAATTAAGGAGGTAATCCTAGATATGTGCCGAACATATCAATTATGCCTCGGGCAAATTGGACCGAATGTTTGGCGTGTTGTTACATGCATTCGGTTCTTGTCTAACGAGGTCAATTCTCCATTTACGCTTGATTAATTGATCCGACTCTACTATTCTCGTTTCTTTCGTGGGGGGATTGTGAAATTGCTGAAGCGTGAAAAGTACCCCATACTTTCTAGTTGGATGATAAGGACCGGGTGTGTTTAGTGCACTACGTCTATGTCAAGACCGAAGAGATTATTCCTCTGAGCCATCGCCCCTTCTCCGAAAAGTGAAACAAGCGACGTAAGCCATTTTAATGCTTTACCCCGTTGGTTTGTTTTTGCATTTTTATTTATGCATTCATTTTGTCTTGTAGCCAGGAAGTGGATCCCTCGGGTTATCGATAACCTCGTGGACTGGCTTGAGAGCCTCATGGCCCAGTACCCCCACCAGCTACGATGTTGGGTCGAACTGTCGAAGGGCAGATGGGTGACAAAAAGTCACGGGGGTGAGTTTTATTTGACCCCTACCTCTTGTGTTTTTTGTACCCTGCTTTATTTGCAGTGAACCATAACATGGGTTAACTAAGGGATCCTCCACCCCCTCTCCGAGAGAAAGTTCAATGTTTGACCCGGCTGATTCCGAACAGCTCATAGCCGAGGTAGCTCCGATTAGAAAATGGAGTAGATCTTCCAAGCCCTCTTCCAAAGCCCTGAAGAGGACGAAAAAGGCCACGGCTCGAGGTGAGTCATCACAAACTCTAAGAGACGAGCCAGATGAGGATATCATGATCGCCGTCCGAGTGTACCAACCTGCTCTTCCTGCACTCTCGGCTAGCCCCACCATGACCGGCACAGAGTTATTACCTACAACCCTTCCACAGTTACCCGAGGTTGCTTTTGAACAGCCCTTCTGGAGCCCGATAAGGATTTTCAGCGACGTCATTACTATCAACGATGATCTGTCCGAAAGGGAGCTTGCCGTGGACATTGTTGATGTGCCCGGGACCTCTTTCCCACATAGCAAGGACCTTGAGCGGATGTTGGGTGAGGCTTTCTCGATTGAAGCCATTAGGGCTGAACCTTCGGGTTTCAACCTGCCAATTCCTCAAGGCAGGAGACGGCCTATGCATGTTACTGAATTGGATTCTCGACCCCATCTTGTAGGCACGTTCCCTGCTCCGAGCATCTACCCGAGGAGAAAGAGGCTTGTCGTTTTCTCTGTGCCGGAGGACACATATTTTTTTCTCGTCCGGTAGGTATGGCTAGCTATCTTCGTCCCTTAGTCTCCCAGTAAGATCATGAAAAAATGGACGAGGTACCGTGGCTATGCCTCTTAAATGAGAGCATGCATGTTAATAACCGGGTATGCACAAGTCATTTTCTCAAAGCCCCGCATTTTTTATTTTGCCTTCATTTTTAACATGTTCTCAATCGCAGGAAATGGTCTTACTTCACGAGGGATTTCTTCGGGGCTCGAGTGAGTGCACTGAGCTGCGGACTCAATTAGAAAATGCTCGGGGCCAGTTGGATGCTCAGCGCCGAGAATATCAGGAGTTCGAGACCCTGCTTCGTGATGCCAAGAAAAAGCTTGCGGAGTCCCAGAATGTTTTCGTTCTTAAGGCGAAGATCGATGTTATTAACGTCGACTTGGACTTCTCGAAAGCCAAACTCGAGGTGGCAATAACCGAACTTGCTTTGCCAGAGAGGAGAACCTCCAAGTGAGAAATGAACTGGTGTCCTTAGGTGAAAAGGATACCGTTCTTGAGGTGGACAAGGACAGTTAGCTATAGAGGCCGAGATCTCCTCCGAGGTCTTCGAGGAGCGGGTAGCGGCCATTTCTGAGGTAAGGCAAGAGCTGGATACTCTTACGGCTGGGTTCAGCAGGCTAATATCCAAGTACTCTACATGAGGTAAAACTCTGAAAGCGGCCCAGAAGGCAGTGGATGAGCAGGCCAAGGGCGCAAAAGATCTTTCCACTCAAATGGATCAGTCCTTGGTTTCTCGTCGTTGCATCCAGGAGCAGGCCGTTGCCGATATCGAAGCCGCTACCAACAGTTCCATTCTTAAGGCTGAGCACATGAAGTGGTCGACCCGAGTTCATACCCTCTGTGAAATTCAAGAACAAGGCCTTAAGGGTATCGAGGATGAGATCACTCAAACCGAAGAGATGGAAGCAAAAATGACCAAGGACCTTAATGACGAAAGCTCAGGAGAAGATCCTTCGAACTTAGAAGAACTTGCTTCCTCGGGAGAGGAGTAAAAATTTCACTTTTTTTTTTGGACTCGGCATGTTTCAAGCTGATAGGACTTTGTAAAAAGATTCGTCAAAACGTGGGCCGAGGTAAAAAAACTGACCCGGGGTATTTTGGTCTGTATATATATAACCTTTTGGTGACTGCAATTTTACATTCGCAAGTTCGAACGTCTTGATATTGATGTGACGAATATTTTTGGCCGATATGTTTTGGGAGCCTTTTCATTTTGAGTCTGTATTCCCTTAAGCTGATTTGGTTCGACTTTAATAGGAAAGTAGTATATGGAAGCAACAAGATGTATCGAAGTTCAATAAACGAAAATATTAGCCGAAGTGTTCTCTTTATTTCGCAATCATAGTAGTTATATAATCCAGGGGCATTTGTTATAATCCACCCGGGCTCGACTCATTAGGTCGTTTGGCCTCTACAAATAATCTATCCGGGCATGACTCATTCAGTCATTTGGTCCTTATAATTGTCCTATCCGTACAAACAATCTATCCGGGCGGGACGCATTCGGTTGTTTGGCCTTTATAATTGAAATGTAACTTCCTCCGGCTCAACCTATCACGGGTTCATGCGAAATTTGGAACACTTACGTTGTTACCGTGGAGTCCCCAGTCCCAGCTTGTAGCCATTCTTTGATCACAAGTAACACGTACAGTGTTGCCTCATTAAAAACCTCACCGAAAAACTCAAGTCGAGACAAAATCGGGCTAAGGAAAAAAGAGTGCAATACGTTTTTTTCGATCCGTTATTAGCTCACCGTGTCATTACGTGCAAGGATAAGCTAAAAGACATTCAAGCAATTTACCAAGGTTAAACTCGTACCTTAGTAGTAGTATCTCTTCAAGTGTGCTACGTTCCAATTGTTCAACATTTGTTGTCCGTTCATGGTCTCGAGCTGATACGATCCTTTGCTCGATATTCTAATGACCTTATATGGTCCTTCCAAATTCGGCTCGAGTTTTCCTTCATTTAGGTTCTTCATATAAAGTGTTACCCTTTGAAGGACTAAGTCCTCAACTTGGAAATGTCGGAGATTGGTTCTCTGGTTGTAATACCTTCCCATCTGTTGCTTTTGGGCCGCCAAACAGACTAGGGCGGTTTCACGCAACTCCTCCGTTAAATCTATCTTTATAGCCATTGCTTCGTCATTTGTTCCCTTCGTGGCGTATTGAAATTCGAAGCTGGGCTCGCCTACCTCCACAGGGATTAGAGCCTCCGTTCCATACACGAGAGAAAAAGGTGTTTAGGTGCTTGACCTCGGCGTTGTTCTATATAACTATAATGCCTCGGGGAGTACCTCCCAACATCTGCCTTTAGCCTCATCGAGATGTTTCCGCAGGTTCTGTATGATGGTTTTGTTGGTGGATTCCGTCTGTTCGTTCGCACTGGGGTGGTACGGAGTTGATACTATTTTCCTTATCTTCAATCCTTCGAAAAAATCGTTCACCTTGGCTCCTATGAATTGACGGCCATTGTCATACTTGATCTCGGCCGGAATACCGAACCGATAGACGATGTGGTCCCATATGAAGTTGTGACTTTTTTCTCTCAGATTTTTTGGAATGCCTGCACTTCAACCCACTTAAAAAAATAGTCAGTCATAAATAATATAAAACGAGATTTACCTGGTGCCGAAGGTAAGGGTCTAATTATGTCCATTCCCTACTTCATGAAAGGCCACGGGGAGAGTACTGGGTAAAGTAATTCACCCGACTAGTGTATCATCGGGGCGTGCCTCTGATACTGGTCGCATTTGCGGACAAAGTTTTTCCCGTCCGTTTCCATATGGTCCTAATAGTATCCTGTTCTAATTAACTTCCGGACCAACAACTCGGCTCCAGAATGGTTATCGCATGTCCCTTTGTGCACCTTTAGCATAGCATATTCGGCTTCACTGAGCCCTAAGCACCTAGCAAGGGGGCCGTAAAATGAACGTCGGTATAGCTTTCCATCAACTATGCAGTACCTTGCTGCTTTTGTCCGTAGCATCCGTGACTCCTTCGGGTCCGAGGATAGTTTTACCTCCATTATATAGTTCATGTACTTATTTTGCCAATCCCAAGTCAAGCTCGTAGTGTTGACTTCGACCTGATTGCTTTCAATAACCGAACTCATCAGCTGAACAACTGCACTCGAGTTTAGCCCTTCGACTTCAACCGATGAACCTAGATTCGCAAGGGCATCGGCCTCTGTATTTTGTTCTCTCGGGGTGTGTTGAATTGTCCACTCTCTAAACCGATGTAAGACTACTTGAACTTTCTCCAAATATTTTTGCATTCTATCATCCTTCACCTCGAAAGTCCCATTGATTTGGTTCACGACCAGGAGGGAATCGTACATTACCTCGACGACCTCAGCTCCAAATCCTTGGGACAACTCAAAACCTGCAATCAAGGCCTCATACTCGGCTTCATTGTTAGTCCATTTCGAGGATATTTTAATAGATTGATGTATAACATCTTCGGTTGGGATTCTTAGTACGATACCAAGCTCAGACCCCTTTATGTTGGATGCACCATCCATATATGGGGGCCATACTCCGGTTGATTTACCCGAGGTTACTGCTAACTCCTTTTCAACCTCGGGTATCATTGCGGACGTGAAATCCGCCACGAATTCTGCCAAGATCTGAGACTTTATGGCTGTTCGGGATTTGTACTCGATGTCATACCCGCTGATTTCTACCGCCCACTTTGCTAATCAACCAAATAACTCCGATTTATGCATTATATTTCTTAACGGGTAAGTTATTATTACACATATGGGGTGGCATCGAAAATATGATTTTAACTTTCTAGATGCACTCAATAATGCTAATGCAAGTTTTTCAAGGTGGGGATAATGCTTTTCGGCATCCCCCTGAAGTCGTACTAACATAGTAAACTAGAAACTGTGTACCTTTTTCCTCTCGAACGAGTACACAGCTTACCGTTATCTCGGATACGGCCAAGTATAGGTACAACTACTCGTTGGCCTTCGGTGTGTGCAGCAAGGGCGGACTCGATAGGTAGTGTTTCAACTCATCCAAGGCTTGTTGACATTCGGATGTCCAAACGAAGTCACTCTTTTTCTTGAGCAGGGAGAAAAAATGATGACTTCTGTTGGAGGACCTAGAGATGAATCTGCTTAAAGCCGCGATCCTCTCGGTCAATTTCTGCACACCCTTCACATTTTCTACTACTTTGATGTTCTCGATAGCTTGTATCTTGTCTGGGTTGATTTCTATTCCTCGGTTTGACACTATGAATCCTATAAATTTCCCCGATCCTACTCCGAATGCATATTTCTCCGGATTCAGCTTCATGTTGGACTTGCGCAAGACATCGAAGATTTCCTGCAAATGTTTTAAATGGTACTCTATTTCCAGGGACTTAACTAGCATGTCATCAATATAAAATTCCATTGTTTTCCCTATCTGTTCTTCGAACATTTTGTTAACTAGGCGTTGATCGATATTTTTTAATTCGAAAGGCATTACGTTATAGCAATAAGTTCCGTATCGAGTTATAAAAGATGTTTTCTCTTAATCCTCTGGGTTTATTCGGATCTGATTGTACCTAGAGTATGCGTCAAGAAAACTTAGGAGGGTGTGTCCGGCAGTCGCATTTATCATTCGATCGATGTAAGGCGAAGGAAAAGAATCCTTCAAACACGCCTTGTTTAGATCTTTAAAGTCGATGCATATTCTGAATTTGTTACCTTTCTTTGGTACGACGACAACGTTGGCTAACCAGTATAGGTATTTTACTTCCTGAATGGAACCTATTTTTAACAACTTCGTTACCTCGTTTTTGACAAACGCGTGTTTAACTTCTGACATTGGCCTTCGTTTCTATTTGACCGGGCGGAAGTTTAGATCCAAGCTCAAACGGTGAGTGGTTACTTCCGGTGGGATTCCTGTCATGTCTAAAAGGACCCTGCAAAACAATCTGAGTTAGCTTTAAGAAATTTAACCAAATTACTCCTGAGCTCCGAGCTGAGACCCGTGCCCAAGTATACCTTTCTATCCGGGAGGTGGAGGAAGAGGATAACTTGCTCTAGCTCTTCTACTGTTGACCTCATTGTATCACATTCATTTGGAAATACGAAGGATCTTGGAACACCGAATTCATCTTCTTTCTCTGCCACCCCATTCTGTGATTGCTATTTGGTCCCTTTGCTTGTACCCGAGGCATTGGTGCGGCTATCCGTATCTGCCTTTGGTCCTTTTGGCACTGCTTCCTCGATTGCGAACATTTCTTTGGCAGTAGGTTGTTCCCCCATATTATCTTTATTCCATTGGGGGTCAGAAACTTCAGCATTTGGTGCAATATTGACGGTACTGCTTTCGTCATGTGTATCCACGTCTCCCAAATAAGGCATTTAGTTTCATTTCCTCGTCAATGACATAGAACTTGGTGTGTTGCACAACCCCGGCTATACTTACGGGCAGTGTGATTTCTCCCCTGGTGGTTTCACTAGCTATATTGAATCCGTTCAAGACAATATTCTCTATAGCCAGCATGCTTATTTATCTTTTTTTATTATTATTCATTTTTGTACATAACCTACTAACTAAATGTATTAAGAAAGCCTCATAAAATAAATATATTATCAATCCGACATAGCAATAATCAAGGATGATCGTTACGAATTTCTCTCTTAATTATATTATAAATGTCCGTGATATGTTAAAGAAAAACTAAAAATTCATTTCTATAACTTTCTCAACCTTGCTGGAAAAATAAGAGTAACTCATTCTTTTTGTCTTCCTTTAGAAAGCCCAAAAGTTTAGCCAACCTACTATATTATCTTTTAACCTGCTAAATGAATTCAATGTATAATTAACGTGGATGAAATGGTATTCATTTGATTGGATCAACATATAATAAATGTGATATTTATTTAGAATGTAAATGATCCATAATTTAATTAGAAAAATTGAAAGCTCATTAGTTACTGTATATGGCATTCAGTGAGGATTAAGTCAATTCAACAAAATTCTCTACAAAGGAATATGATCACGTTCAAATATTGAGAACTATTTTCTTCTATATACTGCTTATGGTGGTCTATATAATTTTTTTATTTTATTTTGGAAACTCAAGATTATCCTTTTCCGGACAATGTTTACTATGATCATAGAGCAATAATCAAATAGGAAAAAGAAGATTCTTATTTTTGGTTTTATTCATGAACCATGTAGCACCCAGAAGTAATTATCATCAATTGTTTTCATGACTTTTTTTTTTTTTTTTCTGTTTTGACAAATGAGTGTTGAAGAATGAGAGTGAATAGGATTAAATCCAAAATTATACATACTCCAGCATTTTCTAAAATATTTTTCGACATATTTTACTTCCCTTTTCTATTCCTAAAATTTGATTGTATGTTTATTGGAGTCAAACTTGTAACTGAAAGGGAAAAAAATAATAATAAATTCAAATTAGTAAAAGATCCGTCCATGAGAATTTTTATCTCTTCCTTTCTCACAAAAAAAAAATCAAAAATAATATTTTATAAAATTAATCTTTCATGCCTGCGCGAAGCACGAGTAACTTCACTTGTTATAGGATAAGGAGAACAATGGACACCGATATTACGTCAAGTGTAAGCTAATGAAAATTACAATGTAATAGTACTAAAGAATTGCTAATGTAAAAAACCAAAATAAGGAACAAAAAAGATGATTTTTTTTTTAAAAAAAAATTCAGTATAAAAAATAGAAGGATAAGTCTTATTTGAATTTAAGCTAAGAAAGTAAAACGTCATATTACGGATAAGTCGTATTGGAACTTAAAGTGAACTAACTATTAGTGCCTCCGTCCCAATTTATGTGACATCTTTCGGATTTCGGAATTCAAATAAGTTTTTTGTTGACCATAATTTTTTCATATGTATTATAAATATTTTGAATTTTCAATGATTGTGACTTATAGTACTTTTTTATGTACTTTTCAAATATATAAATTGCCTAAAGAATAATTTTATCTTTGTCCGACAAAACAGTCAAAATTAACAAAATTGACTGTGAAAATTCGAATTGTGTCACATAAATTGAGACGGAGAGCATAATTCTAACCCTATATATACTGAATTAGTCCGGGAGGAACTCCATTGTAGCGGATTATGAGATGGAAGCGAGGGCTATATCACTTAGCCTTAAATGGCGTATAAATTATGAATATAAGAAAGTGTGTGTTGAATTTGATTCGATATTAATTGTTAAAACAAAAAAGTAAGAACACGTGCCTTCTGAAAATCCTACATCAAACAAATATGGAATCTTATATGTGAATTCTTCTTAATTTAGTGAAGCTTTAGCATTATTGCCGCATGTTAGAGCTACAGGAGAACCACGAATAAGGACTTCCGACTCTTAAGAGTTAAAACAAAAAACGAATGTTACTTTAAATATGGCTAAATTTTTGTACATTGTACATAAGTCAGTACCTTTTTTTTTTTTCTTTTTTTGTGAAAGATGCACTATAGAAGATACTTCTGTAAAGGATCATTTGGTATATTAATTTTTAGGTAAACTTAATGAATGACAATAAAGATTAATTAATCGAACGTCAATTATATAAATGGTAGAATCTTATTATGGTTGCAAAGAACTATATATATAACATGCATGCAAATTTTTAGAACCTCTCTTCTTATATTTAACTTATTATTATAACTAACTCATTAAGGGGAAGAAGGGAAGAGAATAAAAAGTTCTCATTCAAAGGAAAAAATGCGTATTCTCATGCATAATCAACCTGCACAATAACCATATAATGTTGAAACATGAAGAAGAAACCATCATGCGTACTGCAAGCTATTGCACAGAAGCGAGGTTACCCTATGCGCACCCGAAAGGTAGCGGCTGCGGGTTCCTTTGTCATAAAAAAAAAATAATGCATACTTTTTGTTAATAGCTTTGTGAAATCTAATCTTTATTATCCCTTTTTTATGAATTTAGGAATACTAACATGAATCCACAATTAGAGAGTTTATAGATAAGTCCTTTGTACATGAGTTTTACCATAAAAGATTGAAAATAGAGGCATAATTCAACAATAGATATCAGCTGCCGCTTTCCAGGCCATTCTTCGAGGTGAGTGAATCATCCAACATTACTTTGCCAACATTAACCTTTGAGTTATAATTTTATTACGATATCTAACAGCAACTATGATAATAATTCTTTGAAGCACAGTCGTTTAGTTAGTCTTTAATTTTATAAACTTTTTGATTTGGAGCGTATTGCCCAAAGAAAGCAAAATGACATTACATTTTTTTTTCTTCTGAAAATAGTTAAATTAATATGCTAAAAAAATAAGATAATAATTTATATGATTAATTTTCTTTAACATTGGCCGCGCATCGCGCGGGTTCTAATACTAGTTTTCATAAAAAAACGCAAGGAACAAACATTCCAAATATATTGGTAACAGAAAAACTTGAAAAGAAGTGTTAATTTTCAAGTACTAAAATCTTTCTATTAATTAATTATTGCTTAACTTATTTTATGTTAAAACAATAGATCATAAAAGAAAGGAATTTATATAAGTAAAATCTTAAGTGATTCAAATACCTATTAGGAGTTTTACATAGTTCAAATAAGGAAAGATTTTAATAGCTAAAATTTCAACTAATGGCAAAGTCCTAAACATTAGGAAAATAATTAAATGACCTAAAGTTTGAAGTTTATTGATTTCTACAATGGCCTAAAGTTGACATAGAATAATAAATGATTCACCAAATATTTAGTGAATTTCATACATATGACGTACTAGTCTAAATTCTTTGCAAACTTCATTTTTTAAAATCTGTGTCTAAAAGCCATGCACATTGCGAAGATATAAGGGGAAAATGATATTGTCAAAATTAAAGGATCATTCAATTTTATCAAAAAGCCTACTCAGTATAATCGATTTTTATAAGCATGTATGATTTTTCCTTTTATTTTGGATTTAAGGAATTTATGTACTACTAATTGTTATTCTCTACAAAAAGAATTAAAAACGATACAAACACAAGGAAAAGGAAAAAGAATCTGTAGTACATTTACTACCAGAAAAAGAGCCCAACGTGTTATATAGTTGGTAAACTTTACTTCTGTTGATAAATCTATATATCTATATATATATATATATATATATATATATATATAATATAAAGCTAGACATATATAAGTTGCTTCTAGAAAAGAAAAAAAGTACTTCAAATAGCTTCAAAATTAACGTTGGGCCGTGCACAACACGGCTTCACTCATCTACTATTATGTAACGTCTGAATTATTCATTAATTTAGTAATAATGTATGTTTTCTTTTGCATGTAGCTAGGAAGAGTTTTTTGATAGATTTTGGTGGTGCACAATTGTCCATTCTTCCCAATTTTCAAAAACGTATAATGCACGGCAATGAATCATTGAAAATGGTTGTTGCTATTAATTTTACTATAATTACTTAATCGACGTTATCAATCCTATTACATTTACTCAAACTTACTAATTTTGTTCCATAGCGAGGACCGAGGTCATATAAATGTCTGAATAACAAAGTTTAAATAGGATATTTAACGGAGACGAGATTCAACTCTTAAGTCTTTTCCATGCTTCGAGCTGACTTACTTTTCTCCTCTACATCATGCATCGAATTTTGATGTTTTCTCTCTCAACGGAGTCACACTTTACCTGTTCCATATACAATTACTCAAACTTTATTTCATTTAAAAGAAATTAAAGATCTAATTGATTAAGATATACCCTTCAACTTTCCATATGCTAATTGGCTCATTTATAGAAATTGGAACATTACAGCTTGTGATACAGACCCTGCTTGAAATATGAAAATTGCATCCATGGAAATTGGAAGTCATTTATACTCTCATATGCGTAAGTTGATTAACTTATGGAGTTAATTATGTATGGAGACATATTAATTCTTTTTTATCTCAGCTAAACATATAAAAATATCATTTCTTAAATTTGTAAAGAAATATCATCTGACAAAGCCAAGTTGAAATGGAATACGCCTATGACATGTAAAGAAATGAGAACCTCAAACATGAGTCTATTGATTAAAGACAGATCTTGATAACATTGGGGACAAAATACTACTATATCAAAAGCAGAGTGCCGCTGATCGATGGAGGACAAAGCAGTTTCTATCATGTCATATTAGCTACTAGTTTCTGAGAAGTATTAACAGCCACAAAAACAAGATACATGCGGTCACAATATTGTTTGATAACATTGTGGACTTCTATATCAAACAAATGCTTAAGCAAAATATGAGTTTATACTTCTCCAAAAGATTGCATGAAAACTAGAATTAAGCATCAAGTATATGGAAGCAAACACAGTTGCCTGATACTTTGACAAACTTGTCGGCTAAAACTTTTATCGATGCTGAAGACAATATTACTGCTGCCAAACTGATTGCAATTTCAGCAGAGAGATAATCTGGACGAGTGAATCTTGACTGGAAACTTCATTCTTGGAGTGCTTAAGCAACTCACTGCTCTTTTCACCATAGCAGCCAGCAAGATTAGGTTACAAAAAGCATATAGGTTTTAACGAACTTCTTGACAGGTCACCACACCAGCATCTATAAAGTTGTCAGAGATGGATCAATTCGTCTTTTAAGTGTTTAACTACCCCTTGGGTTCTCTATGAAGAACACCAATTGTGGAAGACAAATCATTTTGCATCAGTGCATAGGGTTCTATTGTCAGAAGCGAAAATAAAATTATAAAGGGCAGACAGACAGAGCAAGAAATAAGTTCACCTTCTGTTGATGAACTAGAGGATAAAGGTGCTCTCCAAGTATCTGTTTCTGCCGTGTAAGAGGAGCGACAGTAAGCATCGTACTCAGGTCTACTGAACCCTCAGCGAAAGATCCAACTTTACCAGTGCCAGCAGAGGATACAACAAATCCTTCATTCACACCACGCAAATGATATTTGACCTGCCCATACATAAACTGTGGGTTTGCAGTTGACTAACCAAAATTTGACAAGAATAATTGGATGCTAATAATGTGATGAAGAACTCCATAAGCATCAATGCAAAGTATCACACACGAGAAACATAAGCAGTAAAAAAATAGAAAATACAATAGACGAACCTCATTTATAGGTTCACGACCAGCATTTTGCAGAAAAGGTGCCAAATCGGGAGTGTCCTCCTCTGGTGTGGAAAAACATACAAATCCAAAGTCCTTACTGACTCCTTTCTCATCTAGCATAAGTTTTGCACAAGTGATTTCGATACATTGACTGAACAATTCGCGCAACTTGTGATCCATGACATATTCATCAGTCGACAAAAAGAAACACTGTTGTGCAGATCAATCAGCAAAAAGAAAATTAATGACGAATCCAATTTATTTTAAAAGATAAGTCAATCAAGTTATTATGTCTATTTGCAGTTGACTAACCAAAATTAGACAAGAAGGTCTATAAGACTTTGTCATCTTTGATTGACATACCCCTTTTCCATCAGGGAAACGCCAGAGGAGGTCTAGACAGGGTCGACCAACAGCATCTTTGATTCCATCAATAAGAACAAAGGTGATGATTACAGAGTACAGCAATCCTGAACAATGGCAGACAAATTAATCAATCTGATCCAGTTATATATACTTGCCAGGCAAAAGCTGATAGTCACATAGGGACAAAGAATACCTAATATAGCTTGATTCACACCGTAGACATCCCTTTTGATGAAGTAAACGACAAGTATGACCAGTAAAGGTAAGATTATAACAACAATCTGATTACAAGGAAAGACGTATGGATTATAAAATTCCCATTGCAGAAGTACAAAAAACACACATATGACTACTCCAAACACAATTTGTCTTGAAGGTTGCACTTACCGGAACAGCCCAAAATGGAATGGTATTGTCTTTCAAATCTGTCATCATGTCAGATCCTCCAACAAAACGGTGAAACAATTCTATCAAATAAAAGAAGAAAAGCTAGGTTAGATATTTAACATGATTGAGAGGCCTCGTCTATACCTTGACAAGTGCAGCAAGAACCATAACTGACCATATGTGGGACAATGAGCCTCAACTCAACTAGAACAACCAAACGAGCTAGATAATAGTTAAAATTTAGATTTCTTAGCCTACATATAGGCATTACAAAATTGAAAGCGCTAAGTCCTGAGACATTCAACAGAGACATGCATTGAAATTCAAGAGAGTTTTATAACCCTTCAACCATGAGTATATCCATATTGATAGACTTGGTCTCCTTTAGAAAGTTAGAAAACTGTATAAATTACAAAACAAATTTACTGGACCGTAAATTAATTTTTGAATGCGAATTGCAGTTTCCGATTTCCGTAACAACAAGCAACAAAGTTAAAGCTAAAAAAAAGAAAAATGAGAAACAATTAAACGAATAACAAAACAAAAAAACGAAAATTAATTTTTAAATGGGAACACTTACTTTGTGGTTTCTGATTTCCGCAACAGCAAGTGAACGAAATTATTAATGCTAACAAACGAAAAGGAGAAACAACTAAATCGAAAACAAAAACAAAAAAATGAAAATTAATCAACAATGAACTGCAAAAGGAGAAACAACTAAACGGAAAACAAAACAAAAAACGAGAAATTAATCAACAATGAACTACAAAAAGGAGAAACAATTAAACGGAAAATAAAACCAAAAAATGAAAATTAATCAACAATGCACAACGAAAAGGAGAAACAACTAAACGGAAACAAAAAACAAAAAAAAAACTAAAATTAATCAACAATGAACGAAAATTGAAGGAACAATGAAGAACAACTGAAATTGTGGAAGAATTATTGGGTATTAACCCCTAAGAGAAAGAAAGATATACAGTTGAGAGGAGAGAAGATGATCCTTTCATTATTCAGAAAAAACCGAATGAATACAAACTGTTTGTTATCTTCACCTTTATACTTCTAACTAACTAATGACACTTTAACTAGCTAACTGTAATTGGGACTTCCTAACAATAATTGTGAAAAGACTCTTTTGCCCCTTTACTCACGTGACACCTTTCTTTACACTCCCCCTCAAGCTAGGCATTGCAAAGATGTTATACAATCCTAGCTTGGAACAAAGGTATTCATGTTGTACTCGGTTCAATCCTTTTGTTAGAATATCAGCAGGCTGATCATGTGTGGAAATGTATTCTGTGGCAATCAACCCTTGCAAGATCTTCTCTCTTATGTAGTGACAATCAACTTCTATGTGTTTAGTTCTCTCGTGGTAAACTGGATTTGCTGCTATTTGTAATGCAGCTTTGCTGTCATTGTATATCTTGACAGGTGTTGGAACTTCCCAGCCAATTTCTTTAAGTAATCCTAGTATCCATACTAGCTCAGTAACAATGTTGGCAAGGCTTCTATACTCAGCCTCAGCTGAGCTTCTAGACACTGTGGTCTGCTTCTTAGCTTTCCAAGTTATCAGGGATTCACCCGTCTTTACTAAGTAACCTGAGACTGATTTTCTTGTCAATGGGCAAGCAGCCCAATCTGCATCATAGTAGGCTGTGATAGTGTTGTTTTCTTTGCTTGATAGTAAGATACCTTGGCCAGGTTGATTCTTAAGGTATCTTACAATCCTAATAGCTGCTTCCATGTGTGACTCCTTTGGCCTTTGTAGGAACTGACTTAAATTTTGTACACTGAATGATATATCAGGTCTGGTCATTGTAAGATACAGCAGTTTACCAATCAACCTCCGATAAGTACTCTGATCAGACAACTCTTCATTATTAGTGATCTTAGTTTGGTCACCGCTAGCTATGAAGTCATCATACTCCTTAGTTGTTAACTTCACATTATAGTCCAAAGGTGTAATTGCAGGTTTTGCTGCACTTAGGCCTGTTTCAGATATGATTTCTAGGTCGTATTTCCTTTGATGCATCAAGATGCCTTATTCAGTTCTGGCAAACTCAATTCCAAGGAAAATTTCAGCTCACCTAAGTCTTTCCTTTTGAAGGCTTTTTGTAATGCTATTTTGGTTTCTTCAATCAACTTCAAATTGTCACCAGTGATGAGCAGGTCATCCACATATACTAGGACTATAGTGATACCCTCAGTAGATTTTTTGAAGAAAAAAGAATAATCATATTGACTCTGTTGAAATTGATCTCTTACTAATGCTTCAATCAACTTAGCATTCCATTGTCTTGGGGCTTGTTTTAAGCCATACAATGATTTGATCAGTCTACATACCTTCTTCTCCCCCTGACTGACAAATCCTTGAGGAAGGTCTATGTAAATTTCATCCTCTAATTCCCCTTATAAGAAGGCATTGAAAACATCCATTTGATGGATGTGCCACTTATTTGAAGCAGCCAGTGACAACATAGTTCTAACAGTTTTCATTTTCACCACAAGTGAGAATGATTCTTGGTAATCTATCCCCTCTTTTTGACTAAATCCTTTAGCCACCAACCTTGCTTTAAACCTCTCAATCTCCCTATTTGACTTGTATTTTATTTTAAAAATCCATTTGCAGCCAATTGGACTTTTCCCATTAGGTAATGTCACCACCTTCCATGTATTATTGGTTTCCAGTGCTTCTATCTCATTTTTCATAGCTTATACCCACCTAGGGTCTTTTATTGCTTCTAAGTAGGTAGCTGGTTCAGTTTCATTTGATGATCCAGAAATGCAGGCTTGATGTTTGGCTGATGGATAGTTATAAGTCATATAGTTTGATAAGGAGTATGGATTGGTGTGATGAGCATTTAAGGAGACAAAATCATTCATCCATATGGGTGGTTTCTTGCCTCTACTAGACACTCTATTATTTTGCATAGAGTGATAATTATGAGAAGTTTGTGCATCTGGTTGGATTGGAACTGATGAAGGTTGAGCACTGGGAAGAGGTGGAGTAGATAAAGAATGATTTGGAGATTGAGATATTGGCATTTCAGTTGGTTCTAGTATATCAGTGTCAGTGTTAATAGGTTGAGTAGAAGGGTTGATCATACCTGAACTATGTTTATGAGTAGTGTCTTGTAGGTGAGTCATAAGGTTATGTAACTCAACAAGAGTGAAGACAGGTTGTGCTTCTAAGTCACTAGTTTTGAAAGGAAAAATATGTTCCCTGAATATCACATCCTTACTAACAAACGCTTCTTTGGTAGCAAGATCATACAGCAAATAACCTTTCTGAGTAGCTACATATATAGCAACGGTTTAACGTGCGTTCCATCTGCTCGCGTGCCAATATATCTATGGCAACGGTTTCTGCAACGGTTGGTAAAACCCGTTGCTATAGCCATATCTACAGCAACGGTTGTTCCTCTTACTGATGCAACGAGTTTTTTGTGTGTATTTGGAACGGTTTCCAACCGTCCCCATACCCCTTTAAGCAACGACTTTTGAGGATATTGCAACGGTTTCGTAGAGGTTATTGCAACAGGCTTTTCCGTTATTGCAACGGTTTTTGTCTATTGCAATGGTTTATCTGAAATAGTATCCCTGGTTATAAATTGATATATATATATATATATATATAATACATTACAAATTACATAAATCAGAAAATACAATTTTTCATAATCCAAAATATCCAACATTCCTAATCCAACATATATACCCGTAAAACCAAAATGTTCAACCCAAAATACATAATTAAGTTTTACATTTCAAGATTTAGGATAAGTTTCAAAATGTTCGATAGCAAAAAGATTCTTGGAACATGTAGAAAGCTTCATAAAAGATCTTCTCAAGTAAGATCAACGTCTTCACTGTCTCCTTCCCTTTCTTCATTTTCGACACCTACAAAAGAGAATAAATAATGTCACTACCCTTCAAATGCACGCGCACATAATACAAAGATAAAACTTATTATAAACAGATACCAATTTTGAAAAGGGACAGGGACTGAATAATTAACTCCTTGAGGTTTGAACAAATCTAAACTTGAAACAAACATGGGTAATGGGATATGAAGAGGTACATCATAGTATGCTACTTAGTTGCACAAAGGCTGGACAACTTGTGCAAATAAGGTTGTTGTTGGTGGATGGCTGCTGTGATGGTATCAGAAGCATGTATAACTTGGTATTATTGCTATTGCATCTCAACAGGTCTGGACAACAATGCAAGATATAGCAGAGACAACATACAAGGACACAAGACAAGGCCACACATGCAAGACTCCTGCTGGTTTTTTTCAAAGAAAGACTGCACCAACTGGTCTGGATAGCATAAAGCAGATAATATTAATAATAATATTCAAACCAGTGGGCTGCCTCATCTGAAGATGTTCTAGTCACTTTGCTCCCATCAACATAAATGGTATGCATTCTAAGGAAATGTACAATAAATTTATCATGACAATTCTGTAAAAATCACTAAATAGAGTCATTGAAAGCCTCACACCTGCAATGCATTTTCAGCATTTCTGCATAGCTTTTTCAGCATTTCTGCACAGTTTTTCAGCATTTCTGCATTGCGTTTCAGCCTTTCTGCACAGTTTTTTCAGCATTTCTGCACTGCATTTCAGCATTTCTGCACTGCTTTTTCTGTATTTCTGCACTGTATTTTTTGCTGCATTGAGTTTCTGTATTTCTTAAATGCAGTTTACTGTTTTCTAAACTGCGTTTCAGTATTTTTGTAGTGTTGTGCTTCAGCAGTGATTTTTTTCTGCACTGCGTATTTGTATTTCTGCACTGCATTTTCTGCATTTCTGCATAGGTTTTTCAGTATTTCTGTACTGAGTTTCAGCATTTTAGTATAGTATTTTTAGCATTTTTGCACTGCGTTTCAGCATTTCTTCACAATTTTTCCAGCATTCTGCAGTGTATTTTTTTGCACTGCATTTAAGCAGATTTCTAGAAATTCTCCAACTGCCTTCATCACCCATATTTCACACCTTCCTCTACAAGAAACACTATTTTAGCATTCTGCGTATTATTATCTTCACACAACATTTCTGCATAGCATTTTTATATTTTTGTACAATGTTATGTATTCCTTTTATTGTTGGACTAAAGTATTTTTGTTCTCTTTATGAAGAATGAATCCAAGAGAAAAGAAAAAGGTTTTGAATCCAAACAAAGCTCAAAGTCCTATGAAGAAGATAGGTTACGATTTTCAATTTCGATCGAGTGCTGAACTAGCCAAGCAATATCAGATTAAGAGAGAAAATTTTGCTAATGATCAGGAGAATAGAGCTGTGAAACAGCAAGCACCATTAAGTCATAAAAGGAAGAATCCTATGTCTACAATATCAAATGCAAGAGAAGGACAAAGTAGACAAAGGTTAATTCAATCTAAGGAGTCCATTCAGCAGCAAGGAAATGGTAAATTACCTATGCACAAATCCACAGTCCAACTGTCTTCAAAGGAAATTCTTAACACTTCAAATATGATTGAAAAGAGACAAGGAGAAGGAGAAAAAGAACTTGGCATTCATGAGCTACAAAATGTCAAAATGGTGAAGAGAAAGTCGGTCTTACCGACGACAAGTCTTGATCTTTTCCTACAACAAAAAGGAACACATGTGGGTGGAGAGAAACTACCTAATATTCAGCCAGTTAATGAGGCCAGATCTATGTCATCCCCTCTTGTTGATGTCGTCCCCTCTTGTTGATGAGTAGCCTCTGGAGGATGAGTCGACTTGCTCTCAAAACAAAACAGTAGAACTTCAGCAGTGTCAGTCAATAGAATTGCTCCATTCCATGCATTCTTGTGGAAAATGTTCCTTGAGAAGGAGGAAGATTATAAGATACCCCTGAAACCATTAGTATCACTTCATTTTTAATTCTCAGCTTCATGGACACAGTGAGAAAGGAAAAAGGTTCATTGGAATTTTTAATTCTCAGCTTCATGGACATAGTGAGAGGAGTCATCAAATAATTTATCTATTGCCGTACAGTTGGGATAATTAGTCAGCCTACTACACCACTTTAAGGTACTTACAGATGCAGCTAATTTACTAGAAGAAGAAAATAAAAGATATTAGAAAACGGAAACGACCAACACAGTGAGAAATTCTACAGCATATCTTCGATCAATAATGAATGAATAACTTATCTCTAAACCCATTTTTTTTCACTTTATCCGCAACACATATGATTTTGTTCAGAACATGAATCAGATAATTAGTGTTTTGACTAAACACATGCTCATCTTCAACAATTTTTACGGATCAAATTCAATTACCAACGAAACCAATATAAAATTCAATATCAAACAGAATTGTAAGAGCTACAAAATATTATTGAAATTACCTTTCGACGAGCAACGAATTGAGACGTTTGAGAGTTGAGAATGCTTCGAGCTTTCACCATGGACAACGAGCTTAGAACAAGAATAAACAAACACAAATGAGAAGCAAAAGAAAGGAAATTCCAAGAGCAAAGAAAGCCTAATTTCTGTTAGATTCTTGAGAGAAAAAATCATGTCTCACAAGCTCATTTTATACAACAAAATCAGAACAACCCAACATTAGACACAGCATTAACTTCGAAAAAAGTAAAGCTCACATCTTTCCGCTAGATATTTACTAAATCGAAGTAATTCACCCAATTCTTACAACAACAAAATAAGCAACCAGATATTGTAAAAAGATTGAGACCAAAAAACAAAAAGGAATATCAAGAAATCAGAGTCCATACTTATTCAAAAAAAATAAATCAAAACCCATACCCCTAACGATTTTATTTTAGAATTGGAAGAACATGCAAAATAAATCAAAAAAAAAAAGATGAGAGAATAGAGAAGATAACCTGGAATTGAGTATAACGGCTACGAGATTCAGTAGAGCATTGATAATTAGGGTGCAAAGTGAAGTAGAAATTAGTAGAGAGAGAGAGAGTGAAGTGTTTAATTTGGTTAAAGGAAAACAAAAGTGACCTCAATACAGATTTTATGATTTTTGGCTAAAAGGAAAAATAATGTGGTCTCTGCTTTAGGCGGGTCTACAGTGAAAATAAGGAAACTTTGGGAGGGAATTTAAAACTGTTGCAATAGAAACAAAACTGTTGCCATATTAAAACTATCGCAACGGTTAAATAAAATCGTCCCATTAGGTACATGTATGGTGACGGTTTAGATACAATTGCAACGGTTTAGACGCTAAAGTGTAACTATAGCATTCTGTCCTTGTGCAACGGGTATAACCGTTGCAGTACCTCGGTTACAGCAACGGTTGTATAATCGTTACAGAGGAAGGCGTTGCCATAGCCCTAATTTCCAGTAGTGTTTGCTCAATGTTTCACTTATCATATCTTGTTTTGTAGTAATCATTTTACTAAGGGCAGTAGTAGATACATGGCCAACCCTCTTATGCCACAATTCTATATTTTCAGCTTCATTGTCTTTGTCTCCAGCCTTGATGTTTAGTGCTATCTCTCCATTACTTTATGATTTTGATCCAGTGAGTATGTAAAGTCCATCTTCTTCTCTATCAATTGCTCTCACCCTTCCAGTGAAGAGATCCTGGAATAGGCAGAAGTCAAGACAAAATAAAACTGAGCATCTTAATTCTCTAGTGATCTTAGAGACTGAAAGTAGATTGTACTTGAACTGGGGTATATGAAACACATTAGATATAGTATCCCCACTAGCTGATGTACTTTTTCCAATATGTAAAACACTTGTGACATCACCATTTGGGAGAAACACTTTCTTTGGTTTTTCAGGTGCCACAACTGTGTCCTTATCTAATGAATTCACATCAGAGACCATATGGTTTGATGCACCTGTGTCAACTATACATTTTAACAACTGATTATTTACTATCAAGGCACTGTGTTTACTTGCTGGACTTTCTGTTGTTGCATTCCTTTCATAATCCTTGTTAGCATCTTTGTTCAAGAATTTCAGAATTTGTTCACATTGCTCTTTAGTGAATGAGCACCCCTGTAAACTTGGATTTTTCTCAGGACCAACTGGTGCTCCTTGGTTGGTTGTACCCAAGTTTTGACTTTGCATCATATAAGCATACTCTTGCCCATGGACACAATCATCCATTTGATGTTCTTGAGTGTTGTACTCTGCTATGACATTATGAGCAGTGCTCCTGTTAGGAGGCATACCAGGACCCCCCTTTCTTCTTGTACTTAAAACTAGGAGGGTAACCCACAATCTTGTAGCAAGTATCCTTGGTGTGCCCCTTCAGCTTACAGAATTCACACTGAATATTGTAGTCCTTCTTGAACCTTTGACTTGGATTATTATGCTGAGTAGTGCTGTGACTACTATACTGGTTACCATTGTAATTTCCATTAGAATTTGCCCCTGATCTTGAGTACATTGCCACATCAAATTGTGATCCTGGATTTGGTCCCAATATCCCAGAAGTTGCAGCTACAGACTTTTGTCCCTCATCACTAATTACCATGCCATAGGCTTGATTTACTGTTGGGATTGGATTCATCAACAATATTTGACTCCTTGCTTGACTATACGATTCATTTAACCCCATGAGGAATTGAAAAATCTTTAATTTCTGCAGATGTACCACATAATCTTTTGACACTGGGCATTCACATGTAGGTGCTGGTATAAGGGCATCAAACTCCTCCCACATATTCTTTAATCTTGAAAAATATGCAGATACAGATAGTGTTCCTTGACTAAAAGTTGCTATCTCTTTATGTATGTTATAAGACCTTGAACTGTCAATCTTGGTGAACCTTTCTTGAAGTTCTTCCCAGACTACTTGTGCACTCGTTGCATACATTATCCCCCCAATTAGACTGCTAGAGACTGAATTCATCACCCGTGACAGAACGATGGCATTAACCCTTTCCCATCTATCCCCCATAGTTACAGCAAACTTTTCTTTTGCATTAACACCATTCACCAACCCTAGTTTATTACGACCTAGCAAAGCAATACGCATAGATCTGTACTAAGCAGTGTAATTTTCGATACCTGTGAGTTGAAATGATACGAGGTTGATTCCACTCACATGTAGGGGTTAAGAAAAGAGGATGATCATAGTCAATTTCAGTTGTGCCATTGCCGCCGTTGCTTGTTTCAACACCATTAATCCTTTGATTAGTATCAAGATTTCTAGTCATGTTGATGTTGGTCAGATATATCAAGATTTACAGACTTTATTAGATTTTGCAGAATTAGAAATTGAGAATAGCGATTGGTGAATTTCAGAAATTGAGAATGAAAAACAAACTAGGAATTCTAATTTCAAAAGCTCTGATACCATGAAATTGTGGAAGAATTATTGGGTATTAACCCCTAAGAGAAAGAAAGATATACAGTTGAGAGGAGAGAAGATGATCCTTTCATTATTCAGAAAAAACCGAATGAATACAAACTGTTTGTTATCTTCACCTTTATACTTCTAGCTAACTAATGACACTTTAACTAAGTAACTGTAATTGGGACTTCCTAACAATAATTGTGAAAAGACTCTTTTGCCCCTTTACTCATGGGACACCTTTCTTTACAACAACAACAAAGCGAGAAAAAAAATGAGAGAAAAAAAAAACGACACACACGCTAGTGATTTAATTTTTTCCGATGAGCTTGCAAAAGTGCAAGCGTACGGAATTTATTAGTGCAATATCCACAACTTCATTTACAGTCGTGGTGTACAACTTTGTTATGAGCTACTAAACCAGCTTTTTTTGCAAATGTTTTTTTACAACTATAACATTGAGGCATCCTTTCAAGAAATTCTGTTTGAGTGAGATTTGAAAACTTTCCTACGTGTATATATAGATACAGGGGGCGGGGTGTACGAAGAAAAAAAAAGGAATGATCGCCTCTGTCATCTCACAGCGGGTGCTGCGTATCCCCGCCAAACCAGTTTTTTTGCACAGTTAGTTGGGGTCTTTTAAGTTTTGCCATACATCTTTTTGTTGACTTTGAATCAAAATGCCAAACTGATTTGAACTTGTGCAAGATATTTTAAGCTCTAGAAAATGATTTTAAAAAGAATGATGTCTCTTTTAATACCAAGACGTTCCGAGAGGCTTCTTTATGCCCATTTGAATATTTTCATTTTTTAGAGATCAAGTACTGTTTTCCCTAGTTATCGATTTAATGCTAATGTTTTGTAACTATCTACTTTAATTTTCATACTATTATATTGCATAAACTTTAAAGGTTATTTTATTTTATACTTGCCTACATTTTTACAATTCACATTTAAGCCTAATTAATTAAGTTCGGTCTGTTAATCATTGTTAATGGATCTTAAAGGATGCTTAATACCTTCCCTTTAGATTAATTGAACCCTTACCTAGAATTTTTGGTTTCGTAGACTTTAAAATGGAGTTAACTTTAGACATTTACTTTAATAATATTTAGGTGTCCTAATTCACCATAAATAATTAGGTGGCGACTTCTTAACTGTAATTAACCCCGGAATTATTGGAATGTTGTAAACCATTTTGATTCCGACTAAAATGGGGTATGACAGCTTGGCGACTCCGCTGGGGACTATACTAAGGTTCTAACCATAACAGACTTAGTTTAAATAGGCTTTGTGTGCTTGTTTTAATTACTTTATTTGTTGTTAACTGTTTATACATACTATTAATTGTTTGTTTGATATAAACTGTTTAAGTGTTACTGTTTTAATATAAACTGTCATCCCGTATCACTTTTCTCCACATCTGGAAATTCACATTATCACACGTACACGCGAGGTGTGTTTTGTGCACCCGCAAATTTCTTTCAAAATCCCAAATTTTAGGAGAGTTGGCATATGCGCGGAGTGTCCGGATTTTTCGTGTGACCGCGTAGCCTTCTCACTCGAGTTGTCAGATCGGGAACCTTGCATCTAGTGAACCCACTCTTAGTCAACCTAAAGTAGAGTTATACCAACACCCTTTATTAGGATCATACATTTCATGACCTAGGAGGTTTGATACCCTTGGTGTATTAAGCTCATTAGATGACTTTACCCAAATATTCAAGTGGGCCCACGACCCCAAGTGACACTAATCATACTTTATATGCATGTTTGAATGATAATTGTGCCTAAATATTGACTAGTTGCTCTAACTAATTAAAATTTAGGAGGGAGGGAATGGCTAACATTTCTATGACAGGTATGGGTTTTATATTGGAGTACGTCTGTGATCAACAACTGATAAGAACCAAGGACATCACAAAATGGAGCCACAAATTTAGACATGATAAATTGTATTTACTTTACTTAGATTAGCAAGTACTTTATGTTGTATTCATTTGATATAAAATAAATATTACATTACTTTTGTACTTTATTTTGGGAAATTGAATTTGCTTAATTAGCCAAGAGCAATGGGATGACGTATTATGGCACATTTTACCCTTCAAACAAACGTTAAGCCTACCTCTAGCACAAAGAGGTCACATGCATCTAGGACGCATTTGATATACTTGTTACATTTTGCTAGACAACTTATTTGCCTTTATTTGATGAATTATTTGCTACTTGACTTATCTAACTCTACGTGATCATGACTTTATTTAGATATTTTATAATGAGACTAATATCATTTGCATTTTATGTTTCTTTTTTCTTATTATTTTTCTTTTTATTTTTATTATTCCCAAAAGAGTTGATTCGTGTTGACATTCGAGCTGGCCGATCATCCTTACTTCACAAGGTCAAAGACGTCAGCATTACCTCGCTGTAGTTGCTCCAAGGAAGGAAAACTACTATGTCTAATCTAGCCGCATCTATTTCAACTGGTTTGGAAAACATCGTGATCTCTAGTGATCCTCCCGAGACTTCCAAACATAGAACTACTATTCAACATGATGAACATATCGCCTGCCTGACTCAAGAGATTGAGGATCTACGTGGAGAGCTGAATCGGGTTAGGGACTTGACCAATTTGTCCATCACACTCCAAAGTCCACCTCCTGAACCTAGAAATGTCGCACCAAACCTACCTCGTTTTCCATAACTTGAATCGCTAGTTCCTGAACATTTCCCTCCACAAAATAATGCACCTACCAACAACAACTTTCCTCCAATCACCCTCGCAAATCCACCAAATCCATCATCCGTCTATACTCCTCTACAAAGTCAACCACCCACCTACACTACCTATGCTACACCTAATCCAGCACCTGTCAACCCACCAAGTCAATCACTAGTTCATACTCCTTATGTTCCTTTATCCACTAACACTAATCCACCACCTACAACTACTCCTCTAAACCTACTAAACCAACTACCTATAAATAACACTTATAACATACCACCTCCAATCCAAAACACTCCCACCGTCCAAACTTATCCAACCCAGCATATATGAGGGGCACATTTTATCACTCCTGATGCACAATATGTTCCTCCGGTATATGCAGCGGAAACACAAGCCTTTAGCAACCCAGTAACGGTCAGGTTCCAACCCGAGGTGGATCAATAGGAGGAAATGGAAAATGATGCAAAAGCAAGGGCGGATGATATATTATTAAAAGAGATCCACAGTCTCAAAGAAGCAATGAGAAACCTTCAAGTTGCTAGGGGAAGCAAAAGTGTAGAATATGAAGATTTGTGTGTTCAGCCTGACGTTGATTTGCCCGTAGGCTACAAGCCGCTGAAATTTGATACATTTAATGGAACAGGCGACCCTCATACGCATTTAAGGGCTTATTGTGACAAACTGGTTGGAGTAGGTAGAGATCAGAATACAAGGATGAAGTTATTCATAAGAAGCTTATCTGGTGAGACTCTTACTTGGTATACGCAACAAGATGTCCGTAAATGGCGTGGTTGGAGTGATATGGCACAAGACTTCATGGACCGATTCAGTTTCAACACCGATATCACACCAGATAGAGTCTACATGACTAAGGTAACTAAGAAGTCAACTGAATCATTCCGTGAGTATGCGCTACGTTGGAGGTCAGAAGCAGCCAGGGTTCAACCCCCGATGAGTGATAAAGAAATGACTGCTACCTTCATTGAATGCCAAGCTGGCATATATTATGAGAAAATGATAGGCATGATGGGACAAAAATTCACAAAAGTTGTCAGAATGGGAGAAGCCATAGAAGAAGGAATCAAATCGGGAAAAGTTCAGGATCTTACTGATTTGCAAGCTGTAAGCAAAGCTATTCAATTTGGTTCTATCAGCGGGACCAAAAAGAAGAAAGAAGATGTAGCTGCAGTCATGAATATCCAAGGACGTAAGCCGAGCCAAGCAATTACATACCTTAACCATCCATAGCAACCTTTCTACCCTTACCAATATGTTGAACCCTACCAAGCTCCACTAACTCCTTACCCTGTCTACAACGCCCAAGCAAACTACTACCAACCCCGAGCACCTCCCTATCAAAACCCACGTCCATATCAATCCGTTCATGCTCCAACTTACCAAAATAAACCACATGCTACACCTAAATCCCGTTCAAACCCTGAAATCAGAAACACCCACAACTACACCCGATTCGCCGAACCTTTGGCTCAATTATTTGAAAGATTGAAAACAGCATGCGTAATATAATCGATTGAAGGGAAAATTTCGGAACCTATTCCGAGATGGTTTGATGGTTCTAAGCATTGTGCATATCATTCGGGAGTTGCTGGGCACGACACTGAGGATTGCTATGGTCTCAAAAACAAAATTGAAGCCTTAATTAAGGAAGGAGCGATCCAACTTACTGGAGCTCGGCCCAATGTGGACAACAACCCTTTACCTACTTATGAAAATGCCAACGTGAAAATGATAACTGTTGAGGAAGATAGGTATTTGAAAGGAACCATTATGCCAATTGGAAAGGTGGAAAAGGGCATGTCAACAACCTTTGTTGCTCCCGTGGGAATAGTCCAAAGACAAGCACCAATTAAGGTTGCTTCTACAACTACTTACAACACCAAGACACTGACCATCTGGGGTGCCGAACCAGGAGAGAATTTGAAGAATTGGACTTGTACTCCGTCCCTGGTTCGCCGGGAGTCTTGGTAGATTGAACATGTAGTGAATTTTTGAAATAGCACAATTTTAAAAAAAAAAAAAAATTGAGGCTTTTATAGCACAGATGTATGAAGTCACATGCTCCTGTGGGTCCGTTGTGCCGTCATATTTCTAGATACCCAGCATTTTGAACCTCTTCGGGATCAATTTCGGAGCCGCACTTGGAGGAAAAGGCCTTTGGATATACCTCTTCGAATCCGGTCCCTTTAGAATAGGCGGAGCCCCCGGGATCTGGTCCACCCAAGTGTTATATGTTTCCACCCTTTTCTCAGTTGAGTCTACCCGCTTTGCCGATGTCTCGAGCATTCTCAGAACTTTGGTGGATGAACCAGCTCCCGACCCATTGCTTTTAACGATCAGTGTTTCATCCCTTCTGGGTGCGGCGCCGCCTTTCGACCTCTCCGGGGCCACTTTGCATGTTTGCTTTGCAGCTGGGCTATTGCGATTCCTTGTTCGGAAGTGGCGGTTCTCTGCTCCTGCAACATTTCAAAAATTAAACGTTAGTTAATCTCATCTGAGGTATCCGGCACTTTCCAACTTTGTGCCCGGGGTAAGGTAATTGAATTCTGAGTATTTAATGGATTAGTGACTGGCTGGGTGGCATTCTCCTGGTTCACGGTGTTCTGCCGATTGAGGCCTTCTCTCGAATCAACGAAATTTGGGTCAATGGGATCTGCTAGCAAGTCCCTTAGCCCACTGTTCTCGTTTTTGGCAACGATCTCGTTGTTAACATGACCAGATTGTCCACTGCTTGCCATTTGGTCCGGTTTCACAGAGATGGACAAAAGATTTTTTAATCTAACGGGTAAGAGATAGAAGCCAAGATTAAAAGACCACTACCATCCTAGCCCCACGGTGGGCGCCAAGCTGTTTATCCCGAATTTAGGTAATCAATTGAATTTGTAAGTGAGGTATAGGATATGTGGATAAACTTTAATCTATTTTTGGTTTATGTGGAATATATATGGATTCGTGTGCAATGGTATGTATGTATATATATATATGCATTAATTACTTGGACAAATGCATAAATATTGATGATTAAGCTAAAATTATATTGAATGAATGAGCCCAACTCCACTAGTTCGGACCAGAAAAATGAGAGAGAGAGAAAGCTTTAATGTATATTTCCTATTACAATGTTATAGATCTCAAAAAGTCAACCCTTAAAAGTAAGGAGATGCCCCCTATTTATGATTTTGTCTTATGGGTCTTGCATACAAAATAAAGCCTTTTTAGAATAAAGAAAATCCTAAAATGATAAGGTTGAGCCGTACGGTCTGACACCCGTACGGCTGTCGGTATAATGTGACAGAACGGTCTTGACGCGTGGCAATTTTGTGACTGATTAACCGAACTAACGACCACGATCAACTCGGTCATGGAGAAACCGGACTTACGGCCACGATTAACTCGGTCATGGAGAAACCGGACTTACGGCCACGATCAACTCGGCCATGGAGAAACCGGACTAATAGACACGATCAACTCGGCCATAGAGAAACTGGACTGGTTGTGATGCGGAGTTTGGTCCGGAGATACCGGACTAAACAGATTTATTTCACTTTTCTCAGATCAGTAACAACTGGTGCAACTCCACCAGTCCGATGGAAAGACTCGGTACTCATGCCTGTCTCTTCTTATCACCGGTCCGCAGTTTCACCGGTCTTGCATATATCCGGTTTTCACCGTATACATAAATATCTTTTGCTTTCCGCATGAGTTCAAACGTATTAGTGCTTACTTCATCATAATGATCCACGTATTACTGCTTTATTGATCGTAATGATGTAGTGGATGCATTTATGGGTTATTACCTATATTATGATTTTACTCCATTAAAGAGGAGTAATAAATAACACATCACACTAAAATCAAACACTTAAAGGACGAACATTATAGAATTGCATTATCTTCCTCAACCAAGAATTGTGCTCCCCAAATCTCAATTCTCTCTTTAAAGTAAAACCAATTGTATAATCATCTCTTATGCTAAGAAGTTTGAGCTTTTTGATATCAAAATTACTGGAATCTTATAGTAGTAGCATGTGCAATAGAAGTAAACCTAATTTACTCGAATGTAAAGAAATCAAAAGGCTATACTACTTGTTTTTTCTACAACTCATATAATCCTCCTTTTTTTGTTGCTATAACTCATTTTCTTTCATTTTACTGGGATTTCTTGAAGATTGACTTGTGTAGTATCTTTCGGAATAAAGCTATTGTGATTTGATGAAATTTGTTGACAGGGTGAATTTATGGAGAAAATCTTTATTGATGACCATCGAGTGCCTAGCTAATTGCTCATTTCTCATGTTAGTATACGCGTTATTTTTCCAATTAATATAATGTTTTCTCTGTTTTACCAATATTTTTTTTGGCTGGTAAACTTATAATGATGGATTCCATGTTTTGTGTCCGTGGATGTTCGAAATTAGAGTTTATAAAAAGAGCATGCTGTGCTTAAAAAAATTATGAACTTCGAGAAATTTCGGCAATTATTGGTGTGCCACAACAAGTATATATCATATTGAAAATCGTCCTGCTTATGTTTATTTGGTAAGAAAAAATGCTTATTGGTTCTCTAAATCATTTGGAAGTCAAAAGACACTATATGGGGAAACATTTCAAGTTAACAAGGTAAATAACGGCTGCACGTAATCCGCACGGCGGATAAATTCACTATTCTCTATAGCCAGCATGCTTATTTATCTTTTTTTTTTATTATTCATTTTTGTACATAACCTGCTAACTAAATGTATTAAGAAAGCCTCATAAAATAAATATATTATCAATCCGACATGGCAATAATCAAGGATGATCGTTACGAATTTCTCTCTTAATTATATTATAAATGTCCGTGATATGTTAAAGAAAAACTAAAAAGTCATTTCTATAACCTTCTCAACCTTGCTGGAAAAATAAGAGTAACTCATTCTTTTTGTCTTCCTTTAGAAAGCCCAAAAGTTTAGCCAACCTACTATATTATCTTTTAATCTGCTAAATGAATTCAATGTATAATTAACGTGGATGAAATGGTATTCATTTGATTGGATCAACAGATAATAAATGTGATATTCATTTAGAATGTAAATGATCCATAATTTAATTAGAAAAATTGAAAGCTCATTAGTTACTGTATATGGCATTCAGATGATTCAGTGAGGATTAAGCCAATTCAACAAAATTCTCTACAAAGGAATATGATCACGTCCAAATATTGAGAACTATTTTCTTCTATATACTGCTTATGGTGGTCTATATAATTTTTTTATTTTATTTTGGAAACTCAAGATTATCCTTTTCCGGACAATGTTTACTATGATCATAGAGCTATAATCAAATAGGAAAAAGAAAATTCTTATTTTTGGTTTTATTCATGAACCATGTAGCACCCAGAAGTAATGATCATCAATTGTTTTCATGCCTTTTTTTTTTTTTTGACAAATGAGTGTTGAAGAATGAGAGTGAATAGGATTAAATCCAAAATTATACATACTCCAGCATTTTCTAAAATAACTTTCGACATATTTTACTTCCCTTTTCTATTCCTAAAATTTGATTGTATGTTTATTGGAGTCAAACTTGTAACTGAAAGGGATTAGTCGGGGAGGAACTCCATTGTAGGGCTATATCACTTAGCCTTAAATGGCGTATAGATTATGAATATAAGAAAGTGTGTGTTGAATTTGATTCGATATTAATTGTTAAAACAAAAAAGTAAAAACACGTGCCTTCTGAAAATCCTACATCAAACAAATATGGAATCTTATATGTGAATTCTTCTTAATTTAGTGAAGCTTTAGCATTATTGCCGCATGTTAGAGCTACAGGAGAACCACGAATAAGGACTTTCGACTCTTAAGAGTTAAAACAAAAAACGAATGTTACTTTAAATATGGCTAAATTTTTGTACATTGTACATAAGTCAGCACCTTTTTTTTTTCTTTTTATGAAAGATGCACTATAGAAGATACTTCTGTAAAGGATCATTTGGTATATTAATTTTTAGGTAAACTTAATGAATGACAATAAAGATTAATTAATCGAACGTCAATTATATAACTTAGTTAACTAAAGAATAATAATTAGTTGAGTTTCTGCTTTCCTTTTTATAGTAAAGGGTAGAATCTTATTATGGTTGCAAAGAACTATATATATAACACGCATGCAAATTTTTAAAACCTCTCTTCTTATATTTAACTTATTACTATAATTAACTCATTAAGGGGAAGAAGGGAAGAGAACAAAAAGTTCTCATTCAGAGGAAAAAATGCGTATTCTCATATGCATAATCAACCTGCACAATAACCATATAATATCGAAACATGAAGAAGAAACCATCATGCGTACTGCAAGCTATTGCACAGAAGCGAGGTTTACCCTATGCGCACCCGAAGGATAGCGGCTGCGGATTCCTTTGTCATAAAAAAAAATAATGCATACTTTTTGTTAATAGCTTTGTGAAATCTAATCTTTATTATCCCTTTTTTATGAATTTAGGAATACTAACATGAATCCACAATTAGAGAGTTTATAGATAAGTCCTTTGTACATGAGTTTTACCATAAAAATTTGAAAATAGAAGCATATTTCAACAATAGATATCAGCTGCCGCTTTCCAAGCCATTCTTCGAGGTGAGTGAATCATCCAACATTACTTTGCCAACATTAACCTTTGAGTTATAATTCTATTACTATATCTAACAGCAACTATGATAATAATTCTTTGAAGCACAGTCGTTTAGTTAGTCTTTAATTTTATAAACTTTTTGATTTGGAGCGTATTGCGCAAAGAAAGCAAAATGACATTACATTTTTTTTTTCTTCTGAAAATAGTTAAAATAATATGCTAAAAAACAAATAAGATAATAATTTATATGATTAATTTTCTTTAACATTGGCCTCGCATCGCGCGGGTTCTAATACTAGTTTTCATAAAAAACGCAAGGAACAAACATTCCAAATATAATGGTAACAGAAAAACTTGAGAAGAAGTGTTAATTTTCAAGTACTAATAGCCTGTTTGGCCAAGCTTATAAAAACAGCTTATTTTAAAAAGTATTTTTTTTCAAAAGTACTTTTGGCTAAAAGCAGTTTGTGTTTGGCCAATTAATTTAAAAAATACTTTTCAGAAGCAATTAGTGTTTGACCAAGCTTTTAAAAAGTGCTTCTAAGTGTATTTTTCTCAAAAGTACTTTTCAAAAAAGTGCTTTTGGGCAAAAGCTATTTTTTTTAGCTTTTAAAAAACTGCTTCTGCTACTCCCCAAAAATACTTATTTTCTCCCAAAAGCTTGGTCAAACACTTTACTTTTTTTTTTAAATAAGCACTTATTGAAAAAATAAGTACTTTTAGGGAAAAATAAGCTTGGCCAAACAGGCTATATGTTACGTCCCGTATTTTTATACATTGGGACAACCCGGATTAACTATGATAATTTAAGGCCAAGACTAATCCGGGATTTGAAGTCGGGACTTTTGACCAATTGATTTTATTTTGAGGCATAAGTTATATATGAAATTGTTGGTATTGAACACTTAGGAAAAATTGGGACCACAATTCATAAATTTGGAATTTAAAATCTTGCACAAAATGAGGCTCTTGGCCGTGTAGGTCCTTAAATGGCCCACACAATTTTTGTGGTCAATTTTAATTAGTCCACCACTTGTGTGGGCCATGATCACTTGTACAATACATGTGGACTTAAAATATGACCAAGAGTTCATCTTTCTCTCATTCACCACACTTAGACTAAAATATCAAGAAGTTGAAGGAGAAAAAAAAAAAACCCTCCAACCTCTCGGCTAGCACCATGGAAAATCAAGATCATTTTTTTAGCCTCTCCAAAAATATTTCTTGGGTACGAATCAACTAGTTAGAGGTCCCTAAGTAACGTGGAAGCATCGTTGGAGCGATCAAGTCATTCATTTAAGAAGATTGCAAACCCTAACCCATTATGGAGTAAAGAAGGAAGGTAAGAATTTCTCTTGTTTTATGAGTTGTGAATGTTTTGTGCACCATGTAGTATGTTAATATGGGTGAAAATCATGAAATATAGTATGTTGGAAGTGGGGTGTGTGATGGGTGTGTTGACCATGTGAAGTATATGTGTGTTGTGTGGTATTGAGTTGATGAATTAGTTCCTTGTAGCATGTCGATTTTGGTAGGATGAAGAAATAAATTAGAACCATCTATATGTACATATGTGGGTGTGGCCGTATATATGGTCCCAATGTGTGGCCAAGAATGAATTAATATCGCTTAGCGTCGTAATGGTTATTGTGATGACTTTTATGTTGGAAATGAGAGTTTAATGTCCAAAGTTTGATATGATAAATGTGCGGACTGATTTGGAGAACTTTGTGCATTTAATGCAATCTTTATATATGAGGACAATTAACATATGTATATGTGTAGTGTAGACGAATGGGAGTCCTATAATATGTCGAAGATCGCATTACTATCGCTTAGCGTTTTAATTGTCGTCGTTATGAATTTTAGTTGGAATTGAGCATTTAATGACTCAAAAATGATGTTGGAATGGTAGGGGCTGATTTAAGGCTTATTGTACGTTTGATGTAATTTGTATATCCATGAAAATGACATCGTTATATTGTGAATTGTCGATACAAATCATGATTTGAAAATGAGGAATGTGTTAAAAAGGGTTGTTCTCGGTTGGGGACTGTTTTCGGCCAACTTGGGAAAATTATTGGATTGTTGGAAATATTATGTGAATTGTTTAGAATGTTCTTGAATGTTGTTAGTATGGGTTTGGGTTAGTATTTGAATGTATAAGCGTTGATGTTGGCTTGAAGGTAAGCCGTTGAATTGAATATTTGGAAAGTTGTCGAATGGTGTAAAAGAGAGCTATTAATGTTATTTTGCCTTTCGAATTGATTATCGATGTTGCTAGGTTGGTTATTGTGGTTGTTGTTGTTGATTTTGAGCAAGTTAAATTCTCGGGTTGGCCTATTTACAGGGGAAATGCTGCCGAATTTTCTGTAGAATTTAGTGATAGTTTGGAATAAATAATTGCTTAAGTGCCTATGGTTAATATTGGATATTCGTTGGCATATTTGTAGACCTTGGGGAGCCCGAGGCGTAGATTGGGATTAACTTTAGGTTGGATAGCTTGGAGTGCGTACGAGGTATGTAAAGCAACCTTCCTTCTTTTGGCATGCCTTAGTTTTACATAGGCTAGACTAGAGCCTTAAGGAAATTCCAAATTCGAAATCCGAGCATGATATGATCCTTATATACCTCTTGGCATTCTTATGTATGATTTGATAAGAATATGAACCATTATGTCTTCGAAATAATCGTTTTCCAAATGTTGCACAAAACGTTTGTTTAGAGAATTCCATAACTTTTGGATGCCATATCTTTCGCATAAAGGCTCGGATTGTTCCAATATTTTTATAGGAGTTTGCATGATGTATAATGAGTATGATTTCCATAGGCGGGCCCGACTCGGGTCAATACCCGTTCGTGGGTCCCGCGACTTTCCTTTATGCGATTCGGAGAACTTTTGAAAGAATTTGGTATGACTATTATTCCGATTTCGAATATGATCATTTTTACTTATGTTTGAGTTTGTGATAATGATTTTGTTCATATGACTACTCACGACTCTACTCGTGCATTCTGTTATCCCTTCGCCGAGTCCCGGGCCGGTTCTGTTATCGTGCGCATTTTGATATACTCCGGAGTTATGCTGTGTTTATGGTTCACCGAGCTACTCGCAAAAGAGGGTCGGGTTCCACCTATATTGTGGTGTTATGCTGTGTATGGCGTTATGTTGTGATGTGATATGTGACGGGGATACGGAGATTTGAGACTTTCTGGTGTTATGCTGTGTTATGGCGCCATCGACGGGTGGGCGACCATATTCTTCTATACCCGATGCATGACTTACATGTTTTTGAAAGTAAAAAAATTTTGATATGTTGGATTTGCATTTATGTTTGACACTTCCATTTCGTTTATATCTCAGATTTGCTTTCTGTACATTCTGCTTTGCATACTCAGTACATATTTCGTACTGACCCCCTTTCTTCGGGGGCTGCGTTTCATGCCCGCTGGTACAGACGCACAGTTTGGTGATCCTCCAGTCTAGGACACCCCCTTCTGCCGTTAGAGTGCTCTTCTCATTTCAGAGCACATATTTTGGTATACATTTTGTTCGTTGTGTACGTACATATTTGTTCAGGGGTACGGCGGGGCCCTGTCCCGCCATATGATTCGGTTGGTCTATTTAGAGGTCTGTAGACGTATTTGTGGGTGTGTGTGCCTACTTCTGTACAGGTGTGTTTGTATGATCCCACTCGTTATGGCAGCCTCGTCGGCGTGCATTTTGTATATGTTTATGGCAGCCTTGTCGGCGTGCATTCTGTATCTGTTGTGGGCCGTTGTGCCATTTGAAAGCCTTGTTGGCTTTTGATACATTTGATAGCCTTGCCGTCTTTTCGACATATATATATATATATATATATATATATATATATATATATATCCGTATACGGTTGCGTTGAGATGTATTTGAACAGTTTGATATAGTTTGAGACGGCATATAGTATTTATGGCCGTATATGCTATTTGTGTGTGATTCGATTGAATAAGTACGTCAGGGTGCCCAACTAGGGCGCCAGTCACGGCCTACGGGGTTGGGTCGTGACAGAAGTGGTATCAGAGCGGTTTGTCCTTGGAGTGTCTACAGACCGTGTCTGGTAGAGTCTTGTTTATCGGTGTGTTGTGCACCACATCGATAAACAGGAAGCTACAGGACATTTAGGGTGTTTCCTTTCTTTGAATCTTAGATCGTGCGATAGTGCTGTGCTATTAGGATGACTCTATTCTGATCAGTTGTTGTGTTTTTCTTTCAGTGATGCCTCCGAAAAAGGCAACGGCTGCCCAGAAGAAAAAGGCGGTGGTAGGAGAGACTAGCCGGGCTCGGAAGGGTACTCGGACCCTTGCTCAGATGATGCGTGATATTGCGCCCCGACCAACAGACTCTGCTACTTCTTCATCATCGGAGGAGTCTGGAGCACCAGCCGCTGCCACTATGGATCATAGGGCGGCTTCACCATTAGCTCCAGAGGCTCCAGCGGCCGCGCCTCCAGCTCCTCAGCCAGGGGCGGAGGATAGGACGTTGAGGGAGGTCGTACAGTTATTGACTACTTTGGTAGCGGGACAGGCTCGCAGACGCGGGCTGAGAGCTGATGATGATGATGACAGGTGAGATAGCCTGATAGTTCGTGACTTTCTGACTTGCGGTCCACCAGAGTTTTTCGGGTCTAAGCCCGAGGAGGACCCCCATGATTTTATTCGGGGGATGCGGCGTTCATTAGATTTGGTCAGGGCTTCAGAGACCGAGTCCGTTGAGTTGGCCTCGCACAGATTACGAGATGTTGCTGCCAATTGGTATGAGTCTTGGGAGCTGTCCAGGGGTGAGAGTGCTTCCCCAGCTACTTGGGATGAGTTTGTGGACACTTTTCTCCGCCACTTTTTGCCCCCGGAGTTACGACGGGCGCGGGTTGATAGATTTTTACAGTTGCGGCAGGGAGGTCGGAGTATTCATGAGTATAATTTGGAGTTCGATTCTCTGGCTCGATATGCACCTGCTATAGTGGCTGAGATGGCTGACCGGATGCACCGGTATGTGATAGGGCTAGACCGCTATTTAGTTGACGGCTGCATGGCGGTGGCATCGCAGACTGATATGGACATCGCCCGGTTACAGGCCAATGCGCAGGGTATGGAGGACCGGCACAGAGAGGATCAGTCGGGCAGAGATCGTGATAGGAGACCGCCTAAGCGGGCCAGGTCAGCTGGGTATTCTGGGGAGTCTCAAGGCGGGCAGCCTCAACAGTATGTTAGATAGTCTTCTCAGCCGGCGCAGAGTGCACTCCCGCAGTCTACCGGAGAGGGATTTGATAGTGTCAGATACTCAGGAGCAGGCCAGAGCTCCAGAGCATCAGGTTCACAGACAGCCAGAGGTTCCAGCCAGTCCAGACCACCCAGGCCCCTTTGTACTTATTGCGGGAAATCGCACCCAGGGGAGTGCTATCGAGCTACAGGAGCCTGTTTTTCTTGCGGCCGTCAGGGTCATATTATGCGTGATTGTCCGATGTCGAGTGGGTCTGGCAGTACAGTCCAGCCGACGGGATCAGCCGCAGGTTCATCTTCTACTCCCTCAGCTGTGCACCCTGCGGGGCGAGGTATGCCGGTACAGGCAGGTCGCGGTCGAGGCTGTGGCGGTGTTTCAGATTCTAGCGGTCCTTCGAACCGCATATATGCGTTGGCCAGCCGACAGGACCAGGAGGCGCCACCAGATGTGGTTACAGGTGATTTGAATTTCTAAATTTGTTACATTGATTGGTAAGAAATTGATATATGTTTCTCAAAAAAAAAAAAAAAAAAAACTCCCCCGAAATGTTTGTGAGACCCTATGAGGCTAATTTAACATTCGAGGACGAATGTTCTTAAGGGGGGGAGGATGTTACGTCCCGTATTTTTATACATTGGGACAACCCGGATTAACTATGATAATTTAAGGCCAAGACTACTCCGGGATTCGAAGTCGGGACTTTTGACCAATTGATTTTATTTTGAGGCATAAGTTATATATGAAATTGTTGGTATTGAATACTTAGGAAAAATTGGGACCACAATTCATAAATTTGGAATTTAAAATCTTGCACAAAATGAGGCTCTTGGCCGTGTAGGTCCTTAAATGGCCCACACAATTTTTGTGGTCAATTTTAATTAGTCCACCACTTGTGTGGGCCATGATCACTTGTACAATACATGTGGACTTAAAAGATGACCAAGAGTTCATCTTTCTCTCATTCACCACACTTAGACTAAAATATCAAGAAGTTGAAGAAGAAAAAAAAAAAAACCTCCAACCTCTCGGCTAGCACCATGGAAAATCAAGATCATTTTTTTAGCCTCTCCAAAAATATTTCTTGGGTACGAATCAACTAGTTAGAGGTCCCTAAGTAACGTGGAAGCATCGTTGGAGCGATCAAGTCATTCATTTAAGAAGATTGCAAACCCTAACCCATTATGGAGTAAAGAAGGAAGGTAAGAATTTCTCTTGTTTTATGAGTTGTGAATGTTTTGTGCACCATGTAGTATGTTAATATGGGTGAAAATCATGAAATATAGTATGTTGGAAGTGGGGTGTGTGATGGGTGTGTTGACCGTGTGAAGTATATGTGTGTTGTGTGGTATTGAGTTGATGAATTAGTTCCTTGTAGCATGTCGATTTTGGTAGGATGAAGAAATAAATTAGAACCATCTATATGTACATATGTGGGTGTGGCCGTATATATGGTCCCAATGTGTGGCCAAGAATGAATTAATATCGCTTAGCGTCGTAATGGTTATTGTGATGACTTTTATGTTGGAAATGAGAGTTTAATGTCCAAAGTTTGATATGATAAATGTGCGGACTGATTTGGAGAACTTTGTGCATTTAATGCAATCTTTATATATGAGGACAATTAACATATGTATATGTGTAGTGTGGACGAATGTGAGTCCTATAATATGTCGAAGATCGCATTACTATCGCTTAGCGTTTTAATTGTCGTCGTTATGAATTTTAGTTGGAATTGAGCATTTAATGACTCAAAAATGATGTTGGAATGGTAGGGGCTGATTTAAGGCTTATTGTACGTTTGATGTAATTTGTATATCCATGAAAATGACATCGTTATATTGTGAATTGTCGATACAAATCATGATTTGAAAATGAGGAATGTGTTAAAAAGGGTTGTTCTCGGTTGGGGACTGTTTTCGGCCAACTTGGGAAAATTATTGGATTGTTGGAAATATTATGTGAATTGTTTAGAATGTTCTTGAATGTTGTTAGTATGGGTTTGGGTTAGTATTTGAATGTATAAGCGTTGATGTTGGCTTGAAGGTAAGTCGTTGAATTGAATATTTGGAAAGTTGTCGAATGGTGTAAAAGAGAGCTATTAATGTTATTTTGCCTTTCGAATTGATTATTGATGTTGCTAGGTTGGTTATTGTGGTTGTTGTTGTTGATTTTGAGCAAGTTAAATTCTCGGGTTGGCCTATTTACAGGGGAAATGCTGCCGAATTTTCTGTAGAATTTAGTGATAGTTTGGAATAAATAATTGCTTAAGTGCCTATGGTTAATATTGGATATTCGTTGGCATATTTGTAGACCTTGGGGAGCCCGAGGCGTAGATTGGGATTAACTTTAGGTTGGATAGCTTGGAGTGCGTACGAGGTATGTAAAGCAACCTTCCTTCTTTTGGCATGCCTTAGTTTTACATAGGCTAGACTAGAGCCTTAAGGAAATTCCAAATTCGAAATCCGAGCATGATATGATCCTTATATACCTCTTGGCATTCTTATGTATGATTTGATAAGAATATGAACCATTATGTCTTCGAAATAATCGTTTTCCAAATGTTGCACAAAAAGTTTGTTTAGAGAATTCCATAACTTTTGGATGTCATATCTTTCGCATAAAGGCTCGGATTGTTCCAATATTTTTATAGGAGTTTGCATGATGTATAATGAGTATGATTTCCATAGGTGGGCCCGACTCGGGTCAATACCCGTTCGTGGGTCCCGCGACTTTCCTTTATGCGATTCGGAGAACTTTTGAAAGAATTTGGTATGACTATTATTCCGATTTCGAATATAATCATTTTTACTTATGTTTGAGTTTGTGATAATGATTTTGTGCATATGACTACTCACGACTCTACTCGTGCATTCTGTTATCCCTTCGCCGAGTCCCGGGCCGGTTCTGTTATCGTGCGCATTTTGATATACTCCGGAGTTATGCTGTGTTTATGGTTCACCGAGCTACTCGCAAAAGAGGGTCGGGTTCCACCTATATTGTGGTGTTATGCTGTGTATGGCGTTATGTTGTGATGTGATATGTGACGGGGATACGGAGATTTGAGACTTTCTGGTGTTATGCTGTGTTATGGCGCCATCGACGGGTAGGCGACCAGATTCTTCTGTACCCGATGCATGACTTACATGTTTTTGAAAGTAAAAAAATTTTGATATGTTGGATTTGCATTTATGTTTGACACTTCCATTTCGTTTATATCTCAGATTTGCTTTCTGTACATTCTGCTTTGCATACTCAGTACATATTTCGTACTGACCCCCTTTCTTCGGGGGCTGCGTTTCATGCCCGCTGGTACAGACGCACAGTTTGGTGATCCTCCAGTCTAGGACACCCCCTTCTGCCGTTGGAGTGCTCTTCTCATTTCAGAGCACATATTTTGGTATACATTTTGTTCGTTGTGTATGTACATATTTGTTCAGGGGTACGGCGGGGCCCTGTCCCGCCATATGATTCGGTTGGTCTGTTTAGAAGTCTGTAGACGTATTTGTGGGTGTGTGTGCCTACTTCTGTACAGGTGTGTTTGTATGATCCCACTCGTTATGGCAGCCTCGTCGGCGTGCATTTTGTATATGTTTATGGCAGCCTTGTCGGCGTGCATTCTGTATATGTTGTGGGCCGTTGTGCCATTTGATAGCCTTGTTGGCTTTTGATACATTTGATAGCCTTGTCGGCTTTTCGACATATATATATATATATATATTCTAATACGGTTGCGTTGAGATATGTTTGAACAGTTTGATATAGTTTGAGACGACATATAGTATTTATGGCCGTATATGCTATTTGTGTGTGATTCGATTGAATAAGTACGTCAGGGTGCCCAACTAGGGCGCCAGTCATGGCCTACGGGGTTGGGTCGTGACACTATAAATCTTTCTATTAATTAATTATTGCTTAACTTATTTTATGTTAAAACAACAGATCATAAAAGAAAGGAATTTATATAAGTAAAATCTTAAGTGATTCAAATACCTAAATTAGGAGTTTTACATAGTTCAAATAAGGAAAGATTTTAATAGCTAAAATTTCAACTAATGGCAAAGTCCTAAACATTAGGAAAATAATTAAATGACCTAAAGTTTGAAGTTTATTGATTTCTACAATGGCCTAAAGTTGACATAGAATAATAAATGATTCACCAAATATTTAGTGAATTTCATACATATGACGTACTAATCTAAATTCTTTGCAAACTTCATCTTGTAAAATCTGTGTCTAAAAGCCATGCACATTGCGAAGATATAAGGGGAAAATGATATTGTCAAAATTAAAGGATCATTCAATTTTATCAAAAAGCCTACTCAGTATAATCGATTTTTATAAGTATGTATGATTTTCCTTTTATTTTGGATTTAAGGAATTTATGTACTACTAATTGTTATTCTCTACAAAAAGAATTAGAAACGATACAAACACAAGGAAAAGGAAAAAGAATCTGTAGTGCATTTACTACCAGAAAAAGAGCCCAACGTGTTATATAGTTGGTAAACTTCACTTCTGTTGATAAATCTATATATTTATATATATAATATAAAGCTAGGCATATACAAGTTACTTCTAGAAAAGAAAAAAGTACTTCAAATAGCTTCAAAATTAACGTTGGGCTGTGCACAGCACGGCTTCACTCATCTACTATTATGTAACGTCTGAATTATTCATTAATTTAGTAATAATGTATTTTTTCTTTTGCATGTAGCTAGGAAGATTTTTTTTGATAGATTTTGGTGGTGCACAATTGTCCATTCTTCCCATTTTTCAAAAAAGTATAATGCACAGTAATGAATCATTGAAAATGGTTGTTGCTATTAATTTTACTATAATTACTTAATCGACCTTATCAATCCTATTACATTTACTCAAACTTACTAATTTTGTTCCATAGCGAGGACCGAGGTCATATAAATGTTTGAATAACAAAGTTTAAATAGGATATTTAACGGAGACGAGATTCAACTCTTAAGTCTTTTTCATGCTTCGAGCTGACTAACTTTTCTCCTCTACATCATGCATCGAATTTTGATGTTTTCTCTCTCAACGGAATCACACTTTACTTATTCCATATACAATTACTCAAACTTTATTTCATTTAAAAGAAATAAAAGATCTAATTGATTAAGATATACCCTTCAACTTTCCATATGCTAATTGGCTCATTTATAGAAATTGGAACATTACAGCTTTTGATACAGACCCTGCTTGAAATATGAAAATTGCATCCATGGAAATTGGAAGTCATTTATACTCTCATATGCGTGAGTTGACTAACTTATAGAGTTAATTATGTATGTAGCATATTAATTCTTTTTTATCTCAGCTAAACATATAAAAATATCATTTCTTAAATTTGTAAACAAATATCATCTGACAAAGCCAAGTTGAAATGGAATACGCCTATGACATGTAAAGAAATGAGAACCTCAAACATTGGTCTATTGATTAAAGACAGATCTTGATAACATTGCGGACAAAATACTACTATATCAAAAGCAGAGTGCCGCTGATCGATGGAGGACAAAGCAGTTTCTATCATGTCATATTAGCTACTAGTTTCTGAGAAGTATTAACAGCCACAAAAACAAGATACATGCGGTCACAATATTGTTTGATAACATTGTGGACTTCTATATCAAACAAATGCTTAAGCAAAATATGAGTTTATAGTTCTCCAGAAGACTGTATTAAAACTAGAATTAAGCATCAAGTCTATGGAAGCGAACACAGTCGCCTGATACTTTGACAAACTTGTTGGCTAAAACTCTTATCGATGCTGAAGACAATATTACTGCTGCCAAACTAACTGCAATTTCAGCTGAGAGATAATCTGGACGAGTGAATCTTGACTGGAAACTTCATTCTTGGAGTGCTTAAGCACCTCACTGCTCTTTGCACCATAGCAGCCAGCAAGATTAGGCTACAAAAAGCATATAGGTTTCATTAACAAAGTAGTTTTGTTAAATCTCAGGGTGTCTGGAAAAGTAGCAAGACCACTACAGAATCCAGACTGGTTCTACTTAACTAAATGGTGTCAACGAGCTTCTTGACAGGTCACCACACCAACATCTATAAAGTTGTCAGAGATGGATCAATTCCTCTTTTAAGTGTTTAACTACCCCTTGGGTTCTCTATGAAGAACCAAACCAATTGTGGCAGACAAATCATTTTGCATCAGTGCATAGGGTTCTATTATCAGAAGCGAAAATGAAATTATAAAGGGCAGACAGACAGAGCAAGAAATAAGTTCACCTTCTGCTGACGGACTAGAGGATAAAGGTGCTCTCCAAGTATCTGTTTCTGCTGTGTAGGAGGAGCGACAGTAAGCATCGTACTCAGGTCTACTGAACCCTCAGCGAAAGATCCAACTTTACCAGTGCCAGCAGAGGATACAACAAATCCTTCATTCACACCACGCAAATGATATTTGACCTGCCCATACATAAACTGTGGGTTTGCAGTTGACTAACCAAAATTTGACAAGAATAATTGGATGCTAATAATGTGATGAAGAACTCCATAAGGATCAATGCAAAGGATCACACACGAGAAACATAAGCAGTAAAAAAATAGAAAATACAATAGATGAACCTCATTTATAGGTTCACGACCAGCATTTTGCAGAAAAGGTGCCAAATCGGGAGTGTCCTCCTCTGGTGTGGAAAAACATACAAATCCAAAGTCCTTACTGACTCCTTTCTCATCTAGCATAAGTTTTGCACAAGTGATTTCGATACATTGACTGAACAATTCGCGCAACTTGTGATCCATGACATATTCATCAGTCGACAAAAAGAAACACTGTTGTGCAGATCAATCAACAAAAAGAAACTCAATTAATGACGAATCCAATTTATTTTAAAAGATAAGTCAATCAAGTTGTTATGTCTATTTGCAGTTGACTAACCAAAATTAGACAAGAAGGTCTATAAGACTTTGTCATCTTTGATTGACATACCCCTTTTCCATCAGGGAAACGCCAGAGGAGGTCTAGACAGGGTCGACCAACAGCATCTTTGATTCCATCAATAAGAACAAAGGTGATGATTACAGAGTACTGCAATCCTGAACAACGGCAGACGAATTAATCAATCTGATCCAGTTATATATACTTGCCAGGCAAAAGCTGATAGTCACATAGGGACAAAGAATACCTAATATAGCTTGATTCACACCGTAGACATCCCTTTTGATGAAGTAAACGACAAGTATGACCAGTAAAGGTAAGATTATAACAACAATCTGATTACAAGGAAAGACGTATGGATTATAAAATTCGCATTGCAGAAGTACAAAAAACACACATATGACTACTCCAAACACAATTTGTCTTGAAGGTTGCACTTACCGGAACAGCCCAAAATGGAATGGTATTGTCTTTCAAATCTGTCATCATGTCAGAGCCTCCAACAAAACGGTGAAACAATTCTATCAAATAAAAGAAGAAAAACACTACTAAAAAAAAAGGGCGTTTTCGACCAAAAAATTTCGACCACATTTTTGGTCGAAAAGAAATCGACCACACGCGGTCGAAAAATCAAGAATTTTATTTTTATTTTATTTTCAGTAGGATTTCGACCACACGTGATCGATTTTTTTAAATGAAAATAAAATTTCGACCACTTGTGGTCGAAATTAATTTTTGTATAAATAATAAATGGGAAACGTTTAAATTAAAAAAAAAAAACAATTTTCGACCACGTGTGGTCGAAAATTGGACCACATTTGTATATACACACTTCTTTGCAGATTTGTTCAACACCACACTTGACCACATTTTTATTTTTTCTTTCTCTCTATTTCCTCTCTCCCTCTCCTCTCTCTACCCACACACACCACCTCTCTCCCTCTCCTCTCTCTACCCACTCCACCAGCCCACCGCCCCACCAGCCCAGACCTCAACCCACAGCCTCCGACCACCGCCAGTCCACCGTCGGCGGCGCAGGTACGTTTTTGGTTTTTTTTTTTTTCCAATGTCATGAACACTTACCAATGCATAATAATCTCATGTTATTAGCTACATTACCTTCTATATTTAGTAGATTTGATAACTTTATTTAGTGTTCAATATTTGTTTTAGGGTTTATTTTATGTAAAAAAAAATTGGATTTTGAGTTGAAATTGAATGTTATTTTTTGGGTTGTTTTGATCCCTTTTTTTGGGGCTATTTTGATTATTTATTTATTTTGGGACTGTTTTTGTTAATTTTTTGGACTATTTTTTGAGACTGTTTTTGTGGACTGAAATCATCATGTTTTGGTTTTTGTTCTGTCAATAAAAGAAACAGAGATAGACTCCCTTTCTCTGTTCTTGAAGGATATAATTTTCCTATAGGCAGGTAATGGTGTTTCAAGATTAATCATTAGAAGCTTAACATGTTACTACAAAATATATTTGTGGTCCTATTTCGTTTATCATTGGCATGTTTGCTCTAAACTGTTTTGTAATGTACATAAGCTATATGTTTGGACTTTGGAGTTATATTGCTTGCTATTCATCAAAGTAATATTCCAGCATTTAGAAGTTAGATTACATTATGTAAAACGGCTGTGTCAGTTCATGTCAAGTGTGCCTACTATAAAGCTGCTTATTTGGTTTTTGACAGGGTTTTGCACCATCAGAGGCTTCACCTTCCCGTCCCAGGTATCAAACCCGCACGTCTTTGAGGGCAGCCCTTGGTCGGTGTAAGTCTATTACTGTGACACCAAGGTCTCCAGTTCGACATGTTAAGGTACGCTATTGAAACTTTTTCAAACTCCCTTGATAAGTAAGATTGAATTTTCATTCGTATATTGTAGCACCAAGAATGTACAGGCAATTTTTTAAAGAATACTCTTCAAGTAGGAGAGTCTATCATCTGAAAGCTTTGTCACATGTGTTCAATTTTCTTAACTTCATTGTGGGAGAAACTCTGTCTACAAGACGTATAAAAAATGTCGAAATCTTACACCCATATGATTCCCTACAAAAGACACCCAGTCAATATATACTGATAGGATTGTCATCAATGTTCATCTCATAATTTACTCAAATTTTCTGTAGAGTGTTCTGAAATTAATTCACTCAAGAGAAAACTTCTAGTATATTTTGGCATAATTTGATGTAAAAGCTTGATGACTTGTTTTGCCACGCTTAATGTTGATGGTCTGATGGACCCTTTGCCGGTTTTGGAGAGTTTGATTTAAGTATATTGATGTTGAATATTGAAAAATAAGAATCTTATAACATAGTTACATGCAGCTTTTTGGCTTTGCCTATCTTGGACCATTCGGGCATTTTTTTCACTTATTGCTGGACAAACTTTTCAAGGGGAAGAAAGACACAACAACTGTTGCAAAAAAGGTAAACAAAAATCCTTCTTCTTTGGATAATTTATAAGAAGTATCTGGAAAAGAAGTTCCATATTCATCTTGTAGTCACTTATCACATCCTTTCTTTTTTCCTGTTAATAGATTATTTTCATTCTTGATCAATGAATAAAACTCTGCTATATTATTTTCATTCTTGATCAAAATTAAATTGGTCTGGATGCCACCTTTATACCCGTCGGCCCTTGAAAGCATAGATGTTGCTGATGATGGCGCAGTTGATCCTAAGGAGTATAAAGCTATGAAGCATCAAGTTGCTCAGCTAACAAGAACACTTAATTCCTCGGAGGCTAGGATGTTGGGTATGCAAGCTCAAATTAATAGTTTATGATGGATATGTTTAAATGGATATGTATATTATCTTTAAGGGTTTGAATGTAGTTTTAGTTCGAATTAGAAGTAATTTTAAGTTTATAATGTTTAAGTGTTTGAATGATGTTTAAGTGTTTGAATGATGTTTAAGTGTTTGAATGTAGTTTATGATGTTTAAGTGTTTGAATGTAGTTTTAATTTTAAGTACTTTGAGGTTGAATTTGATTGTTTATAAGTGTTTGAATGGACAATGTTTAAGTGTTCAAGTGTTTGAACATTATTTATGGTTGTTGTGTTGCATTGTTGATGAATTGGATGGTTGTTTTGGTTGATGAATTTGACTATTTGGAAATTGGCAGGTGGGCTGCCAAAAGCAGGCAAATGCTGGAAAACATATTCCAGATTTTCGACCACAGGTGGTCAAAAATCAGCCCAGATATTTCACAATTTGGACCACATGAGGTCGAAATTGTACCCAGAAAAATTCAATTTCGACCACATGTGGTCGAAATTCTGGGCCCAATTTACAATTTCGACCACATGTGATCGAAATTGAATTTTTATTTTCTTTTTGTATTAAAATATAAATAATGTTTTCGACCACACGTAGTCGAGAAAGTTAAATATAATTTAATATAAAAATAATTTTTTCAACCACATGTGGTCGAAAATAATTTTTCCCTTAATTTCGGTAGAATGTGATTTTGACCACGTGTGGTCGAAATTTTTTTTCGACCAAACTGTTATCGACCTACGTGTGTGGTCGAAAAATTGGTCAAAATAAAGGTTTTTTCGACCTCGTGTGGTCGAAATTTTTGGTCGAAAATCCCTGTTTTTTTAGCAGTGAAACTAGGTTAGATATTTAACATGATTGAGAGGCCTTGTCTATATGTTGACAAGTGCAGCAAGAACCATATATAACTGAACATAAATGAGCCTCAAAATCAACTAGAACAACCAAACGAGATAGATAATAGTTAAAATTTAGATTTCGTAGCCGACATATAGGCATTACGAAATTGAAAGCGCTAAGTCCTGAGACATTCAACAGAGACATGCATTGAAATTCAGGAGAGTTTTATAACCCTTCAACCATGAGTATATCCATATTGATAGACTTGTTCTCCTTTAGAAAGTTAGAAAACAGTGTAAATTACAAAACAAATTTACTGGACCGTAAATTAATTTTTGAATGCGAATTGCAGTTTCCGATTTCCGTAACAACAAGCAACAAAGCTAAAGCTAAAAAAAGGAAAATGAGAAACAATTAAACGAAAAACAAAACAAAAAAACGAAAATTAATTTTTAAATGGGAACACTTACTTTGTGGTTTCCGATTTCCGCAACAACAAGTGAACGAAATTATTAAAGCTAAAAAACGAAAAGGAGAATCAACTAAATCGAAAACAAAAACAAAAAAACGAAAATTAATCAACAATGAACTGCGAAAGGAGAAACAACTAAACGGAAAACAAAACAAAAAACGAGAAATTAATCAACAATGAACTACGAAAAGGAGAAACAACTAAATCGAAAACAAAAACAAAAAACGAAAATTAATCAACAATGAACTGCGAAAGGAGAAACAACTAAACGGTAAACAAAACCAAAAAACGAAAATTAATCAACAATGCACTACGAAAAGGAGAAACAACTAAACGGAAAACAAAAACAAAAAAACGAAAATTAATCAACAATGAACGAAAATTGAAGGAACAATGAAGAACAACAACAAAGCGAAAAAAAAAAAAAAAAAGACACACACGCTAGTGATTTAAATTTTTCCGATGCGCTTGCAAAAGTGCAAGCGTACGGAATTTGTTAGCGCAATATCCACAACTTTTTTTACAGTTGCGGTGTACAGTTCTGTTATGAGCTACTAGAGCAGCTTTTTTTGCAAATGTTTTTTTACAACTATAACATGGAGGCATCCTTTCAGGAAATTCTGTTTGAGTGAGATTCGAAAACTTTCCTACGTGTATATATAGATCAGTGTTTTAAAAAGCGGGGGCGTAAGGCAGGCGTTTTACATTTGCCCTGACGAGGCGTAAGCCCCGAGGCATGGGGCGTAAGCCCCACGGGTATATATTTTTAGTATTCGTAAAATATTATAATTACAATAAATATTTTTAAATAGGTAAAATTACATAAAAAATAAAAGAAAACTGTAAATAAATGATAATAGTAACATTAGTATTTTTATTAGTGAGGATCAATTCAAGTCAATATGATATTAGCCATGTGTTTTAAAGACATTACCTAGGATGTTATTATAAAAACTTTATTTAAAAATATGAAGATTTGAGTAGTTTAGTTCAAAGTTTTAAAACGTAGATAGTGTTTTTTCTTTCTTTTGTTATATATATTTTGTAATTCTTTTTACAATCTTCAATATTATTTAAGAGAAACTTAAACCATAAAATTCATCGGTAAAAATTTTTGGGGCCTCAAAAGTTTGAGGGTCTAAAACAAAAGCTTTACTAGCCTCACCCTTGAGTCACCCCTGCTTACAACTTGCAATTATATATAACATAATTTTACAAGTATAAACAATACAATGAAATAAAAGCTATTATGTAATACAAATCAACTTTAACATCTTAACTTTTCAAACAATGAAAAAATCACAATTTCTTAAAACAATATTACTATCATACTCCCTCTGTTTCAATTTGTTTGAACCTATTTCCTTTTTAGTCCGTGCCAAAATGATTGACCTCTTTCCTAATTTGAAAACAAATTCACTTTATGAATGATTTACAGCCACACAAATTTTCAAGGCTTATTTTGAACCACAAGTTTCAAAAGTCTTCCCTCTTTCTTAAATGTCATGCCCAGTCAAATGGGTTCATATAAATTGAAACGGAGGGAGTACTATTCATTTTATATCAATAAACTTTATCAGTATTATAATTAAAACGTAATTCCTTCATTAATAAAATGAAAATTACTTTCAAATAGCGAAATAATAAAATATGATAATTTTGATATATAGGACAAAAGACAATGACAAGTGAAAATGTACAAATCGGCTATGTATTTTTAAAAGAAATATTAAGTGATATTCACCCTCACGATGTTCTCAAATAGTAAATATGCAATACTACGACTTGTTATTTGAGTTACACTCAATCTTCTTATTTCTATAGATGAAAAACTATATATTAAGTATCATTCATTTGTTAAAGACTTATAAGGGTCAACGATTTTAATTAAAGAATTTAATATATAAATTGTGTAAGAACTGTTAGGCGAGCCCCGAGCGTTGGGCGTTAGGCGTGTTTAGGGCGTACAATCGGGCGCTTAGGGCGTAAGCCTCACAGGAACTAAGCCTCGCACGTGAGCCCCGGGGCGTTTTGCCAGTGCCTCGCCCTGAGGCGAGCCCGAGACGAGTTTTGAAACTGCCTTTTAAAACACTGATATAGATACAGGAAGGGGGGGTGTGTACGGAGAAAAAAAAAAGGAATGATCGCCTCTGTCATCTCACAGCGGGTGCTGCGTATCCCCGCCAAACCAGTTTTTTTTTGCACAGTTAGTGGGCCCCTCCCCATCTTCCTTATCATTTTTTTTGCACGAATTGCCCTTCTTTTGGGTTGGTTTTTAGATTTCGTTCCTCATATTTGTGGTCTTTAAATTTTGTCCCTTATAGTTGTGGTCTTTTAAGTTTTGCCCTTATTCGAATTCCCGCTCAGGAATAAAATAAAAAAATAATTTTGCAAAGCAGGGCTGGAGGCGTGTACATCGGATCCGGCATACAATCCTTAAGGAAAAACTAAAGGCCACCCCAAAAGAATGGTAATCCGCACAAAAAAATGAAACTCTGCCTTAAGGTAGAAGTTTGTAAAATCCTACCCATGAAAAACTCTACCTTGCGAATCTAAACTCTACCTTGCGATTTTTTTTTTTTTTTTTAACTGAGCGCGAGTTCGAACCCGAAACCAAGGAATTTTTAGTGAAGGGCAAAAATTAAAGAAAACCAATTTGAGGGGCAAAAATTAAAGACCACCCCCAGCGAAGGGCAATCCGGCAAATTCCTCTTTTTGACAGTGTAATTGGGCCCGTGCTCTTTCTTTTTTCTAATAGTTAATAATAGGGAAACTTACATAAATAACTATCTTCTAGGAGCAATTTATCATCCGTAAGTACATTTTTTATATTTACAATTCGTAGCTAGCATTAGACATTGTCACACTGTATTTGAGTGTACATTTTCGCTGTATTCATTGTATTTGAATGCATTTCAACAAAATTTCAAAATACACTGTGTACATTCAAAATACATATGAAGCCAAATACATTCAGATACAAGACAAGAAGCAAAAATACATTTAGACAAGACAAGAAGCCAAATATATATGAGATACAAGACACATTAGCCAAATACATATGAAGAAATACACTCATACAAAGGAGAAGATCCTGTGAAAAAAATGTAACAAAAATAATGTGGTCAACTAGGTTCGAACCTGGGCGCGCAGGGGTAGAGCGCACACGGAATAACTCTTTTAAAAAAAAAATCAGGTATTCATAGATTTTTATTGAGATTCATAATATAAGTAGAATAATCCTTTTATGAATTTATCACAAAATCTAATGTCACTTTTTTATGATTGGTCTTTTAATACTACGTGCATTAAGCATAAATTGTCTTTGGGCGTGTATCGCACTCACATATTACATGTTAGTTTTACATATATTGTATATGCATATTTAAGTTTCACTTCTCTCTTATTCTCTATTGTCAGTATATAAACTACTTTTGGTTGTCATTAATGTAATATATTAAATTATAATTTAAAATTTATTTATAATATAAATAGATAGTCTTTTAGGAATTTGTTATAGAATGTACCTCTATTTTTATTAATTATTTTGTATTACCTCTATTGAAATATATTTATATAGTTATTATTGCATGTTATTTTACTTGTATAAATAGATACCAGAATTTTGATTATAATTAAAAAAAAAAAAAATTCTCATTTATTTCATTATAGAGCAGCATTAAGTTATACTCAACTAGTATTTCTCACTTTTCTTTCCCCGTCTCGAAAATAATATTTATCTATACAGGAAAGAGATAAAAAAAATATGGTGATTTTAAAGAAGTAAAAGAGAAAAAGACAAGTTGATAATGTAACGGTAAAATAGGAATTTAAAAAAATCAATTAGGAAAAAGAGAGAGGGGGAGGGGTTGGGGCATGGGTTGGGGGGGGGGGGGGGGGAGGGAGGGGGAGAATTACTATTGTTCAAAGCTGAGGGGGGAGTTTGATTTTTAAAGGAAAATTTGAGGGTGAAAATCCTACGAGCACTCTTACTTCTTCTTCTTCTTTTTTTTTTTTTTTTTTTTTTAAGTAATCTTGCTCATATTTTATTCAAACACTGCCCGCGCGAAATTAAAGTCCTAAGTAATACTTTTCTAAAATCCGAATATCATAAATATATTAATCGTCATGTCAAAATATATTAAAGTTTGAGCGTGAAAATCATACAAGCACCCTTACTTCTTTTTTCTTTCTTATTATTTTTTTTAAGTAACTTTGCTCATATTTTATTCAAACACTGCTGAATATGCTCGATCGAAATTAAAGTCCTAAGTAATATTTTTGTAAATCCGAATATCATAAATATATTAATCGTCATGTCAAAATATATTAAATTTCAGGTTTAACCAATTTGATTGTTACGATATAATAAAGTGGTACATTATTAGGAGTTTTTTTTCTTTTGTAAATTGTCAAATGTCAAAAACAATGGAACTCAAATAAGTATAATTTTCATAAAGTAATCCAAAAAGAAGTTACGCTAGCCACTGGAATTGTTGAGTCTCAACATATTTAACCTCACATGAGTACACAAAAGATTTGTGAATTGTTGGCTCGCTTACAATATCTGATACATTGAATAGGTATTGTTCTTGAATGCTTGAAAGTACACAGCGCTAAAGAATACACAACAAACAAAAACAAAAAAAAAAAAAAAAAAAGGTTAATAATCATAAATTTTACATTGGAAAATAAAAGAAAAATTCAAATGAAGCAAAAAAGCATTCTGCCATAATAATAGAAGCCATCGTCGGTTTCGTACTTCCTACCCACTGAATATCAGAAAATATTGTCAAATATTCAAAAAATGAAACTCAAATATAATACCATCTCATAAAGTAATCCAAAAAGAAGTTACGCTAGCCACTGGAATTGTTGAGTCTCAACATATTTAACCTCACATGAGTACACAAAAGATTTGTGAATTGTTGGCTCGCTTACAATATATGATACATTGAATAGGTATTGTTCTTGAATGCTTGAAAGTACACAGCGCTAAAGAATACACAACAAACAAACAAAAAAAAAAAAAAAGGTTAATAATCATAAATTTTACATTGGAAAATAAAAGAAAAATTCAAATGAAGCAAAAAAGCATTCTGCCATAATAATAGAAGCCATCGTCGGTTTCGTACTTCCTACCCACTGAATATCAGAAAATATTGTCAAATATTCAAAAAATGAAACTCAAATATAATACTATCTCATAAAGTAATCCAAAAAGAAGTTACGCTAGCCACTGGAATTGTTGAGTCTCAACATATTTAACCTCACATGAGTACACAAAAGATTTGTGAATTGTTGGCTCGCTTACAATAGCTGATACATTGAATAGGTATTGTTCTTGAATGCTTGAAAGTACACAGCGCTAAAGAATACACAACAAACAAACAAAAAAAAAAAAAAAAAAGGTTAATAATCATAAATTTTACATTGGAAAATAAAAGAAAAATTCAAATGAAGCAAAAATGCATTCTGCCATAATAATAGAAGCCATCGTCGGTTTCGTACTTCCTACCCACTGAATATCAGAAAATATTGTCAAATATTCAAAAAATGAAACTCAAATATAATACCATCTCATAAAGTAATCCAAAAAGAAGTTACGCTAGCCACTGGAATTGTTGAGTCTCAACATATTTAACCTCACATGAGTACACAAAAGATTTGTGAATTGTTGGCTCGCTTACAATATCTGATACATTGAATAGGTATTGTTCTTGAATGCTTGAAAGTACACAGCGCTAAAGAATACACAACCAAAAAAAAAAAAAAAAAAATTAATAATCATAAATTTTACATTGGAAAATAAAAGAAAAATTCAAATGAAGCAAAAAAGCATTCTGCCATAATAATAGAAGCCATCGTCGGTTTCGTACTTCCTACCCACTGAATATCAGAAAATATTGTCAAATATCCAAAAAATGAAACTCAAATATAATACCATCTCATAAAGTAATCCAAAAAAGTTAAGCTAGTGATGTCACCGAGTCTAAACATATTGATTCAAACGAATTTATGAAAAACTCTTGGAATTTTTTCTAGCTCACAATCTGATACATTACATTAATAGTATTTGCTTATGCTAGAAAAAAAAATACATTTTTAAACTCCTAAAGAATACAAAGAAAGAAGGTTAACATTAAATCACAGAAGGAAAAAAAAAAAAAAAACAAATGAAGCAAATAGAATTCTCGGAGGGTCTCTCGTTTTCCTTTTCAAGCAACTGACGTTACTCAATTGAATAAACACAATCGGTTTACATCAAGCAAAGACAATACCATTAAACCTGAATGGCTTGACAATTCATCTTTTAGCCAATCAAATGATAGAAAAAATTTAGCAGATCTTGTATGTAGTCATTTGGGAAGAATATCCAATCACCTTACTGTTGAACAAAGTACAAATAGGGAATTAACGAATTTATATAGGTTTTACCGACCTCGTCACTGTTTACTAGCCAGGAATTGACAACAACAACATACCCAAATGAAATCTCACAATATGAGATCTGGGGAGTAAAGTGTACGCAAACCTTAATCCGACCTTGTGACTGTTCACTAGCCAGGAATTGACAACAACAACAACATACCCAAATGAAATCCCACAATATGGAACCTGAGGGGTAAGTGTACGCAAACCTTACTCCTACCTCAGAAGATAAGGAGGTTGTTTCCGAAATTGACAAAAGAATCCAATTTCAATTTGGTTCATCATTCTATATTTCTATCTGGTTTCCTTCCTGAATAAGGAGGCATCCTACAGGAATCTTCACTTTTTTTTTTCGTTCATTTCTAAGCCAAATCGACTCTCGCATGAAAAAGAAAAGGGGAAAGAAAAGTTTCTTGTGTAACGTAACTTTGACTTGAGATAAAACTACCCTTCTTAACATATTATCCGCAATTATTAGTCATTGAATTAAATATGATTTAACTGCTACACTATCAAATTAGGAGCATTCCTTTTGAAGCTAAAAACCTTTTGAAGAAAATGACACTCCTTTTTGTAGAAAATTAAGGTTGTACTTCCTAAGAAAAAGATTCTTAAGTTTCTATACATATAACTAACTCCATAAATCATGGATATATATCCAATCATTTAGCTTATAATGGTCCAAATACAAACAAAACCTTCTAAAACAATTTACTGCATTTAGAGCAAAATCTAACTACAGGTTTCTGTCAGTTTTGTCATTGTAAACTTCATTCAAGCCAATTTTGTGATCACAATCAGCGGTTAAGGTGTTTTGATGAATGTTACCATTTGCATCTTCGATTTGGGCAATAAAAGCACGGGTGCCATGATTTTTCTTGCAACGGTTAACAACTACAAATTAATGATACTAAACAAAATCTAACTTATTGAATCCACACAAAATAATAATATTAGAATTATAAATATTTATATACATATGTGTGATGTGTGTCATGCTCAGTTTATATGTTTGTAGACCAGCAATTTTCCTAATTCATAAATATTAGTATTATGCAATTTCTTAAAATAAATGAAACAAAAAAATAACTCTTCAGTATTGTCCTATCAATTGAGACATGACTTGTTATTAACACAGTTGATAAACTCACGATAGTATCTTGGATCATCTTGTGAGGTAGTAGCATCATCACAAAGTTTGAAACGATTTGAGTACGGAGGGTTTGCACTTTTTATGTCTTGTTGTCGTACATGGATAAAACTCTTAAACTCTGCCATTAACTAATTTTGAAATAGTCAAATTCGTTAAACATTTCGAGATAAAACAAATAATAATTAATTAAACATTGTGTATAACTACTACATCAATTCAAGTTGTTACAAAGAAAGTAATAACTTACCTTAACCACTTAAAAATGAACTTCTCATCTGCAAATATGGTTCTTTTAAATAAGATATATGTTCTGGTCTTATTCAAAACGCGTACTTCAAAGAAAATCTTAACATAAGTTTAAATGGAGTTCTGTAATCTAAAAAAAAAATTATTTACTGTCTTTTCAACATTTTGAAGAAAAACAAAGTCTATCTCCAACATTAAACAACTGTCATTCTCATGTTTGTTTTTTAATTTTTATGGAATGTCTATTTTACCTTTCATTATTTTCATTCTCCGACCACTTTAATAGATACTATTCTTCTACTTCGATTCTTCTTCTTCCGCTTCTTATAGTTTCACTTCTTTCTCTGAGGCTATATCCACATTTTCTTCAGCTAGCCATCTAATAATGTGCCCATCACAAAAAAAAAAAAAAAAAAAAAAAAAAAAAAGATACAAATGTAAAGAACGAAAACAATTCAGCAAATAACATAACCAGAAGAAGAAGAGATTGGTGGAGGGAGCTTGGCTATAACATCAACTTTTGCTCGGTCTACCTCGATACCCTTCTCGGAAATCCTATGGCCAAGGACAATCCCTTCTGTCACCATGAAATGACATTTCTCCCAATTAAGTACAAGGTTGGTTTCTTCACACCGCTTCAATACCTTACCGAGATTGGCAAGACATTCGTCAAAAGAGTCACCAACAACAGAAAAATCATCCATGAAGACTTCCAAGAAATCTTCCACCATATCCGAGAAAATAGACATCATACACCGTTGGAAAGTAGCCGGGACATTGCACAAGCCAAAAGGCATGCGGCTGAAAGCAAAAGTGCCATAAGGACAAGTGAAAGTGGTTTTCTCCTAGTCCTCTAATGCAATGTTAATTTAGTTGTACCCCGAGTACCCATCCAAAAAGCAATAATAAGCTCTTCCGGCTAGCCGATCAAGCATTTGATCAATAAAAGGCATAGGGAAGTGGTCTTTACAAGTCGCGGTGTTTAGCTTGCGATAGTCCATACACACTCTCCATCCAGTGACTGTCCTTATAGGAATCAACTCATTCTTAAAGTTAGGGACAACAGTGATGCCCCCCTTCTTTGGCACACATTGCACCGGACTAACCCATGGACTATGTGCAATTGGGTATACAACACCCGCATCCAACCATTTGATTATCTCTTTCTTGACCATTTCTTGCATAGGAGGGTTTAGCCTCCTTTGATGCTCTACACTTGATGAACTATCCTCCTCAAGTTCGATTCTATGTTCACAAATATCGGAGGGAATTCCCCTAATATCCGCAATAGTCCACCCAATAGATCTTCGATAAGCCCGCAACACTTCAAGCACCTTTTGAGTTTGTTCCTCACTTAACAAAGATGAGAGAATAATCGGTAAAGTATTATCTGGGCCAAGAAAAGCATACTTCAAATGAGAGGGAAGTAGCTTGAGCTCAAGTTTTGGAGGCTCAATAATCGAAGGCTTAGCCGGAGGAGTGGTTCTTTTATCAAGATCAAGAGATAATTTCTTTGGCTCATAAGAGTACGAACCCCGGCCAATGAGAGAATTAACTGTTTCAATATACCCCTTCATGTCATCCGCCTCGAAGTTCACCAAAATAGCCGAAAGTGTTTCGTCAAAGTGCTCCTCCTCTAACTTATGATCCACCGCTTCGTTTATCACATTGAAAGAATCAATGACCGAAATGCTCTCATAAGCACTAGGCAATTTTAACCCCTTGCTAGCTTGGAAAGTTACCTCTTCATCATTGACCCTGAATTTTATTTCATTTTTTTCTGAGTCCATTAGGGCTCTCTCGGTGGCAAGAAATGGCCTTCCCAAGATAATTGGGACTTCTTTGTCAACCTCACAATCAAGGATGACAAAATCTGCCGGTAATAAGAATTCCCCCCACTTTAACAAGGATGTCATCAACAACCCCTACCGGTCTTTTGATGGTTCTATCGGCCATTTGGAGACGCATGCTCGTTGGTCGAGGTGTTCCCAAACCGGCTTGCTTATATATGGCTAGTGGCATCAAATTAATACTAGCCCCATTGTCACATAAAGCATGAGCAAAATCATAATGACCGATGGTGCAAGGGATAGTGAAAGCCTCGGGATCTCCCTTCTTCTCAACCTTTGACGACGAAATAATAGCACTCACATGGTGAGTGACTCCCACCGTATCATGCTTGATTGGTCTTTTCTTCGTCAACAAATCTTTCAAGTATTTAGCAAATCCCGGCATTTCTTGGAATGCATCAAGAAATGGGATATTCATTGACAACCCTTTCAATTGGTCGTAGAAGCGTTGGCACTTGGCATCCTCCGTTCTTTTCATCAATCTTTGTGGGAACGGGGGAGGAGACTTATATGTTTGAGTCAAGGGTTTAATTGCCCTCGTGACCTTGCTCTTTTGAAAGCTACCACCGTTAGCATTTTCAACACTTGGCTCCTCGTCACCCTTTAGAACACTAGGGTGTACTTCCTTCTCTTTCTCAACAATAATAGGCACTTCAATTGGGTCCTCTATTTCTTCTTCAACCTCTTCTTCAATAACCTCATCAACAATCGGCTCGACAATGATAGGTTCAACCACTCTCTGATTTACCGCATTAAGGATCTTTCCACTTCTAGTAGAAATAGCTTTGCATGAGGCAATGTGATCGCCTCCACTACCCCTTGGGTTCGGAATTGTGTCGTTAGGAAGGCCCCCTCTTTATGGTGGATGTTGCTCACGAGAAAGATCTCGCATTTGTGACTCAAGTTTATGAATCGAAGCGGTGTGAGAGCCTACCACTTCGGTCAAATTTTCCATCTTTTTGTCACTCTTATGTTGGTTGTCCAATATCTTTTCGAGCATAGATTCCATTTGAGAAGTCCCTTGATCATTGGAAGGACCTTCTCGTCAATTTTGAGAGTTAGACGTACGACCCTTTGGTGGAACATAGGCATTGGAATTTCGATTACTATAAATGTTTGTTGTTGTAATCCCTCCTGTCCGAACCACCATATTCATTTCTGTCATATTGATTGCTTTGTTGTTGGGGTCTCCATTGCTTTTGATAACCCCCTTGAGAGTGATCGATAAAATTAGCATCCTCACGTTGTGGCTGCCCCTCTAGATAAGCTTCTTCCGAGACTTGGTACATCCCGGGAGCATGAGATGGCATCTCTTCGACAACATTCACACTTTTAGCTTCTTTCTCCGTAAGCCTCTTTGACAACAAATCCACAGTGGTTTGCAATTGAGCAAAAGCATGATCTCGCTCATGATTTTCTTTGGCCACCGCGGCAGCAGAGGGACTACCATATGACAGGATTTCACTATCACTTGAGTGTCAAGCTTGATGGTGGGTGGTGATCTTATCGAGCAACCTGGTGATGCTGACAAATGATTTGTCCATGAAGCATCCCCCAGCTGCAGTGTTGACAGCAATTTGATTCATTGTATCTAACCCCTTGTAAAACTTCTCGGTGAGAATAGCATCCGGAAACCCATGAGTTGGAGATTGAGCTAGATAGTACTTGAAACGCTTCCATGCTGAATATAATTGTTCCCCCGGAAGTTGTTTAAACTCAAAGATTTTATCCCGAAGCTCAGCCTTTTTGCTTGGTGGGAACCACTTCTTCAAAAATGTATTGGCTAACTCACTCTAGGTATGAATAGAATTGCTGGGGAGCTTTTCATACCATTCCCTTGCTTGGCCAGCCAAGGAATATTTAAAGACCCGTAATCGAAGTGCATCAGCAGAAACAGCACCTTGGGATTGTTGAGCACACACATGCAAGAAGTTCTTCAAATGTCGAAGTGGACAATCCTCCGAAGAATTTCGGAAATAACCTTCAAGTTTCAGCAGCTGATAGATAGAACTATCAATTTTGAAAGTAGCATTTTCAGTTCTAGGAGGAATCACAACAGAAGCATACTCAGCTTCATTGATGAATTCCGCAAATATATTCTCGTCCTCATCCTCTTCTGGTACAGGTGGGTTCACTTGGAGTCCACCTTGGTTTCTTTGATTCCGATTCTGTCTTCCTGCCATGCTCACCTGGTTCACCACAACAGCAAACAAGGTGTGATGGAATAGAAAAAGTTTTAAAGAAGAGTACACAACAATCAGTAATTTCTAAACCGTATTCCCCGGAAGCGGCGCCAAAATTTGATACGCTCAAATTACACCTATTAATGGCGTAAAGCGGACGTTGTCAAATATAGTAACCCAAACAAGGTTGGGGTCGAATCCCACAGGGAATATGGAGAGAAAAGGGTACTAATTGTATGCGATACTAGTCTTTAAAGGCTTTAATCCTATTCCGAATGTTTTGAGAAAAAAGATTTGGTTTGTATTCGCTATCTTGAAGTGTTTGGAATTTGTTTAGATTTGGAGAACCAAAGTTGTGTCCCCGTGATGATTAGATCTTATACTATGGGTGTCAATATGATATATTTCTAATGGGTCGGAATTATGTATGCACTTAATCTCTAATGCACTTTCTAATATTTTCCAATAGTTAGAAAGTATTTCTTTTCATGATTTTCCCAAATGCAGAAAAGTTGTAAATAAGATTAATTAAATATGCCAAGTAGAACTCATCTTATCCCTAAGTGAGTTCATTAAATGAGGGTTAGCGCCTCGAGTCCTTGTTATATTATTTCGAATCACACTCTAGTTCATCTTTCCAAATAAACTAGGGTTTATGCATGAACAAGTGTTTGCAACCACTAATGAATAATGAATACGAGAAATAATAAAGCACATCACAACCCATTATATATATATATATATATATATATATATATACAATGATAGACACCCATTATATAGCACCCATCATTTTGGGTCCACAACTTTGATTAAAGAAACTACTCACACATTATGGTCTCAAAAGTAGTAAGTAATAAATGAGACATAAAACTTACAAAGTGTAATAAAGATGATGGAAAATGGAATCTTGTTGTCTTCACTAAGCTCCAAAAGGGGAGTATTCAATGCTCACCCACCAATGGAACTTTGTTCACGTGGTTACAATAAAATCTGACTGCTAAAAATAACCTAAAATGTTCTTTAAATAGGCTCCAAAAAATGTACATCAGCTACTGACAAAATTGCCCCCGATAGCAAGATCGACGGACCGTCGATCGTTCGACGTTCTGTCGATTTCTCCATCCTTTGTACCTTCAGCAATGTGTTCCATTCGACGGTGACGTCGACCAGTTCGACGGTCCGTCGAGTATTCCGTCTTTCTCTCTTCTTGTTGAGAGATCCTGCTTGACGATACAAACGACGAAGCGTCGATCAGTTCGACGCTTCGTCGATGCCTCCGTCCTTTGTCGTCTTCAACTTTGTCATCACTGGAAAATCGAGCTTATCGACGCTTCAAAGGACGGTTCGTCGGCTGATCGACAGAACGTCGATTCTTCATTTCTGGCCAATTTTTCCTTTGTTCTTTGCTTTTTGCTTTTGGGCCATTGTTTTCCTAAAACACAACAAAACATATTAACGAGAACCAGACTTACTTGAAAACAACCAAAATTCATAGTAAAAGGCGTCGAATGTGCCACAAATCCGCGGCACATCAACCACCCTCCAGTTTGGCCTTTAACATGACCCAAGAACTATTGGTTACCATGCAGATTCTACCTTCACCCGCATACTTGTATCCAAGCTTATCAAGAGTACCAAGAGAGATCAATTTTTTTTTTCAGATCAGGAACATGTCGAACGTTACACAATGTTCTTATGATGCCGTCATGACACCATATATGGGCTGAACTAATGCCTGCTATTTCACATACTGCATCGTTCCCCATAAGTACAGTCCCACTCGTCTGCTCGTAGCTAGTAAATCAATCTTTTTTGAAGCACATATGAAAGGTACAAGCTGAATCTAAAATCCACTTGTGTGTTTGAATGTCATATGTTGAAGCAGTTAACACATAATCTTCTCCAGATGTCTTAGCTACCTGAAACGGTAAATGTATTGGCTATTGTTTTATTAGTCTTCTTATTTGGGGAATCCCTTTCAAAGTGACCCTTTTGTTGACAACCCCAACATTCAGCATCCTTTCTGCTCACCCTTTTCCTAGACTTTGACTTAGCTACTGATTTGCCTCTCCCTCTTTGGCTCGAGTGACCTCTAACCGTCAACCTTCACCATGATCCTCTTTATCACCATTATTGATATGATTTCTTAATTTATCTGAATTCAATGCATGTCTTACCATCTGTAACGTGACCACCTCCGTACTGTACATCATTAAATTAACTACGTCTTTGTATGCCGTTGATAATGAAAATGGTAGAGTGCACGCTAGTTCTTCGCTCCCACTTTAATATTAGCATGAGTAAGATCCCAATTTATTAAAAACATCAAGATGATCCTGTAAAGTTGTACCTGTCTTCATCTTGAAGGTGTGTAAACGCTGCCTTAACAACACTCTAGTTGTTACTGATTTCTTCTGGTAGAGATCTTTAAGTTTCTTCCACAAACTCGTAGCCGTTTCCTCGGTATTGACTTCACATTACACGCTGTCTAATAAGGATAATTGAATTGCACTAAATGCATCCATCTCAATCTTCTGCTTCTCGGCCTGTGTCGTGTTTTTCGGATACGAGTCATTCAAAGCATAGATGATCCTTTTCTCCGTAACAACGTCATAATCTTGATCATCCAGATGTTGAAGTTATTACTTCGCCCATCAAACTTCGCTCCCTCAAAGTTCATAGATGTCATATTCTCCTCGTCTCCTAGATCTCGCGACCTATAGGCTCTTAATACCAATTGTTAGCGCGGAAACAATAAAAACACAGTAATTAATGTGGTTCAGATCGATGTTATCCTAGTCTTCAGAGAAAGATCGACACTTTTATTATTATCAAGGGAGAAAGTAAGTTACAAGATGGAACACTCTTAGGTTCTATTTTCTGTTCTCCTTAATAAACCTTAGCTAGCATGTATTTATACTACTAGGTCTAAGTCTTTCCTAGAAATGATCTAAATCTCAATAATACTCGAAAATCAACAAAGAAAAAAAATTCCTTTTATTTCTATCCGCTTCTGAGTAAGGATTGGCTTGAATATCTTCTCAATTTCACACCTTATAACTAAGCACTTGTATATATGTTTCATTTAAGAGGATATATTTTCAACTAATCTAACGCAATTTGACACAAACAAATCCTTCGGTTTAGATGAGTCCTAATTTGATCCCAAAAAGAGAAAGAGGATCCCCAATTTGATGAATAATTCCAATACCAAGTTGGAGAAACATTCCGAAACACATGTTCTCTTATATTTCAAAAATTTCATTATTTCTTTTTACGCATTATTTGATGTATTAAGTAAACAAGTTCATCATTTCCTTCAATGGATTTTTTCTACTTGAATTTTAAGGACCTATTTGAAAAGTCACATTGATTTTGAATCTAATGTTTTGATGAATTTTATCGTTTTTTCGTCGTTTCATAATGTCATGCACCAACAATATGAAGAATAAGCTACAATATTAAAAATTAAAAAAAAAATAAAAAAAAATATAGGGTAGAGTTATTATCTTAAAAAAAGGACGGATATACAATAATATAGATAGGATTATTAAATAATAAACGAAGAATGAAGAATGCCCATTTCAGCTTCAATCCCTAGTCTTGTGACTTTACCTAAATTTCAATTGCACACAATTCTCGTGCTAAGGTTCCATGTGAGCCAAGAGCCCAAGATGGATGCATTAGTGCTGATATAACCTCAATCATCTATCCCATACGAGATTGGAGGTCGTAGGAGGCGACGGCGTTGAAAAGTCACATTGATTTTGAATCTAATGTTTGTTGTCCTCTTCATTCAAAGCCAAAATTCTCGAATCCCTCTGCTCATTGCTACACATAACTGAATAATGTGTTACACTAATATGAAAAAACAACCAAAGTTATACTCCAAACAATGAGCTCACTCTCTACATGTAAAATACTTTTATGTATTACATGTTAAATGCATATAAACATATACAAATACTTAAAATTTCTGTAAAACAATCCTATAATCACACATATTGTCTCAATTGTTAGCAATTAAGAAAATTAATTAAGGATCAAAGTGTTTAAATTGGACTTAGCTACACAAATGTGAACTCTCAAAACTTTTAATTGACATAGTCAAAAGCAAACGTAATTCCTTATCCAATTATTAGAGTTTAGCATTAATTCAATCTTTTACTACTAATAGTTATTTTTGCCAATATACAAAACTCACCCTCTTATTATTTATCCTCACAACTAATTTCAACAATATTAGGAGTAAATTAACTTACCATCAAATGTCACAAAGAAGAAACTCAAAAGCAAAACAGCTGCACGAAAGATGTGGTGAAAAGAGATATCTAATATTCTTTTATCCTTAATTAGAGGATCCGATTTATTAACTGAATGATTATGCTAGATTTTCTTTTTCTAAATAAACCATACACGACCCAAATTTGGATTACTGGCTATAAACTTATCATCTCTCATCTTAACTCATCTCGTTAGAAGTTAGAACCATGAAATTCACAGTTTCCTTAATTCTCTTGTCTACCCTTTTCATCTTGTTTGTTATTTCCACTGCTAAAAAGCCCCACGTCATCAATTTCCGATCAACTAATCTCTACCCGGAATCATTCACATGGGATCCGAAATCCCAGCACTTCATCGTCGGAAGCACTCGTAACCACCACAAAATCATCTCCGTCTCCGATGCCGGCGTTGTCGAAACCCTAATCTCCGACACATCTCTCCCTCCAAACTCCTCTTTCCTCGGCCTCTCCGTCGACCGCCACAACAACCGCCTCCTCGCCGTCATCCACCGCCGCTATCCGCCCTTCAACGCCGTCGCCTCCTACGACCTCCAATCTCGCCGCCGCCTTTTCCTCTCTCCTATCGCCGATGAAACCATCGCAATTCAATCTGCCGTCGCAAAAGACGTTGCTGTCGATTACGACGGCAATGCTTACGTCACCGACTCCGGTAATGACGTCATCTGGAAAGTTGATTCCGACGGCGACGTTTCGATTTTCTCGAAATCTAAAGCGTTTAAATCCCATCCAGTGGATGTAATGACTGCAGTTGGTTTGAACGGCATAGTTTATAACACTCGAGGTTATTTACTTGTTGTTCAGTCAAATACGGGGAAACTATTTAAAGTCAACGTTAATGACGGAACGGCAAGGACTGTTACGTTAACCAAGGACTTAACGGGAGGTGAAGGGATATCCGTTAGAAAAGACGGTGTCGTATTGGTTGTGAGTAGAAACAAGTTGTATTTCTTGAAGAGTAATGATGGGTGGGGAGAGGGAGGAGTTTTTGACGAAACTGCCCTTGAAGCGGAGTGGTCGCCTACAGCTGTGACTGTTGGGGATGAGAAGAGGGTATACGTGTTGTATGGGCATGTAACGGAGGGCGTAATGGGAAATGTTGAGAGAGAAGAGTTTAGTATAGTTGAAGTGGAATCTGAGGAAGAGAATTTAGAAGAACCCGTTTGGTTATATATATTAATTGGATTAGGATTAGCTTATTTTATGTTTTGGAGATTTCAAATGCATAAGTTAATGGAAAGCTTGAACAAGAAAACAGTTTGATTTTTTCCTTTTTTTTTTTTTTTGTGGGGGGGGGGGGGGGTGTTAGGGTTCTCATATTTGTTTAGTTTATAGTGAGAATTACAAGTAGTATTTGTTTTTTTTTTCCACAATAATACAAAGATCCTATGGTTGTTTCTTGTTATAAGCAATTTCCTCTACATTTACAACATTTAATCCTAGAACTTGCTCTAATTCAATCCCAAACTAGTTGGTAAGCTATATGAATCTTAATGTTCGGTAACTTGATTTAAACTCATCTCAGTCCAATATTATAAGAAAGTTAAAGTTCTTTACATTTTTTACTGGCATATAAATTTCAACAAGACTGAAAGATTCATAGCTAAACACTGTACCTAAAGTATTTATACTATGTCTAGAAATTAATGCAATTAATTGATAGTAGCACTCATATGAACATATTTCTTCCATAATGACCTATTTTTCACTAGGTCTGCATGGTATGCTTTTGCTATTAAAGATGAGTACGTCAGTTTCCAACGGGGAGCTCATATAATTTAAGTGAAGCCCTGTAACAACATTTTAGTTGACTCTGTATGACCTGTGATCACGGGTTCGAATTGTGGAATCAGTCATTGTGATCACGGGTTCAAATTGTGGAATCAGTCATTGGAACGCATGATGCTTTGCGCATCGGGATGTCAAATGTAATTTAATGAAGAGATAAAATGAAAATCTTTTTACTGAAAATACTTCAATAGTGTTGGCATTGAACTCAATGACCCTTACAAACCTTGTCTAAGGCTTCATTTAGACATGAGTTTAGCAACAATAAATTGTAGCACTAGAAAAGTCTGCCAAGTTTCTTGAAACGTATCTGCGCGCAACAACATTTCTAAATGAGGAGTTAGGGAGCTTTCTTATTCAAAATGTTGGGAAGGTTTGGCACAGCAGGAGCTAACACTTTTTCCTTCTCTGAATGCTGAGGGGTTGATGCCTTCTTATCGTCTCCATTTTTTGGCTTCTTTTCATCTTCAACCTTTGGTTTGTTTCCATGGCTTTCCACTTTTGGCTTCTTATCATCAGTTTCACTCTTTGGTTTCCCTTCATCTTCCATTTTTGGTTTCTTATCATTTTCAACTTTCGGATTCTTTTCATTGTCAGCTCCAGTCTTTGGCTTGGCCTTGGAAAATCCAAACAGCTCCTTGATTGAACTCCAAATGTCAGCTACTTCAAGTGCTTCTGCAGGTCCCGCTGCAAAAAGGGAAAGTCCACCTAATGTGGTAGCTGCCAAGCCAATTAATTCTCTTCTTGAAACAGCAGCTGCGGTCGTCTCCTGCAGAGGTAACTCCTTTCCATTGCCTTTCAACTGGAAGGGGAAGAGACATGATAAGATATAAAAAAGAGCGTATCTAAAATCTCTAGTGGTACCAACAACAGTCATCTACTTCTTAGAAGCACTTAAATATGCTTGTATTTGCTCAGTAAAAAGAAGCAATTATCATCAAGAATGGAGAAGCAGAGGTCAACTTTGCAAATACCTACTCTTTGGTTTTCATTTTATGCATGTCAATAGGTCAGCAGAAGAGAATACACAGGAAGTACATTGCATAGAATGTATTTTATTTTCTCTAATAACATGTATATGTCAAGGCTCAGCCCATATCAAATGACAAAAGAATATGCATCTTTTTGCTAGTTTATGTAATGAGATTCTGGTTCCTGCACTTATCAAGAGAAAAAGGTTGGCTTCTGCCATCAGAATTAAAAAGCCAAGGCTGGTCGAAGAATCAAATTGTCACAAATTTGGCGGAATAGTCTAGGAGGCCCTTGTACTTGTCCATTTTTGTCATCCCGGTGTCTGTACAACTCCTTATAAAACTTAAAGATAAAATAATTTGAAACTCTTGTAAGCTTTTATCAAAATTTCCCATTATCAAACACCAAATAGGAAAACTAAAATTGGAGGAAAAAAAGAATAACAAAGCAAAAATTGGATGGAACCCTCGGAAGTACAAACATCGGGATGACAAAAATGGACAAGTACAAAGGCCTCTATTATCACCATGGGTTAAGCAACTAAAGAATCAAAATGTCGTCCAAGGACGTATAGGGGAGAAGAGAGACACATGCTTCTGCTAATTATTTCCTCTCCAGCCGAATAGCTGTAGCTTCTTTTTTTTTTTCCTTTCTTTCTTTCTTTCTTTTTTTTTTTTTTTTTTTTTTGGGATAACCGAGGAACCCCGGAGGGCCAGTGGCACACTGTTTGAAACTCGGGGGATAATAAGCCTGCCCCTCTACCTTTTTCCACTTAAATGCCAGGCTCTCTAGCTGGAAAACTGTTATTTCCACACCTTAAATCACATAAAGAGCGAATGCCCAAGGCGGGAAATGCCCTGTCATTTTGTATAAAGCTGACAATTTGGAAGTTACAAATATCATTTGGTTTCTGAAGTGTAAGTACTCATCCGCACATTAAGTTATCAGCATTTTCAACACTTTTTAACTCAGCAGGCTGAGATATCAGAGAATCAGACTTTTTTCTTAATGGGACAGTGAGATAATTTGATAAGATAAGATCTACGGAAATCGAGAAATTCCAAACAAAAATATCAAGTCAAGCAAAAGCATAGGTTATTTAGGGGATACTAATTAATGCACTTGAAAGAAGAAACCTGCCACATGACTTCATTAATTATTTCATTATGCTGACTTTACTTCTCTGTTCTGATACTACATACATTAGTTATGTACTAATGTGTAATCTAATGACATTTGCTTACAATTTTCACAATAGTATAACATTTGAAACTTTTAAGCTCTGCATAGGCCACCATATGAAATTGTCTAACCATGTAATTCAATGATTAGATTTACCTAAAGCAGAAAAAATGTTCCAGCCATCGGAATTCAACAATTTAGAAGTCCTTCAATGAAGCAAAAGCTCAATATCTTCACATATGATTGTTGTTCTATCCTACAAACTGCCTCACTCGTCTAGTTGAAAATACTGCTCTTAATTCACCCAGAATCAACTTTATGTAACAAATTTCTAAGCAGGTTGATATTAAAATATGTGCATATGTCTACTGTCCAATATATCACAGACCGTTCAAAGGTTTTACTTGATCTCCATACTCGATCGAACTGTGAGACAGCAATAGCAGATGGACTAACATGCAGCAACCTTTTAGAAACTCAAATTAGCAAAACAAAGACATCTAGGACTGGCATAGGACAAACGAACAAGCAAAGGGAAACTGCAGAAAAGTTTACTGTCCCAGGTCTGATTATAGTAAAAAAGAAAACATATAAGTGGTAGATCTAGCATATTGATTGTAACACAAAGAGCAGGGACAGGCCTCAAATTGTATGCTCTTTTGATACCTCAACAGTTTCCCCAATTAAAATACCTATAAGATATAGTAGTGACTGAAAAAATGTAAAATGCTGCAAGTCGCCCAAATATAAAATCACAAATTTATATTCACTTAAGCGATTGAAATAGATTCTGTTTCTTCTTCAGAAAAGCCCAGTGATGACAGAACAATTTCCACTCTTCTAAAGGTTGTAATACATGGCATATGTCCTGGCAGCATGATGTAATTTTGCGCAAGGAAAAACTGTTGATATGATTTGGCATGGAGAGGGACGAGTGGATGTGCAAGTTTGCTGCCAGGCTTGAATAAACAATTGAATGATATATTTTTCCTTTGCATCCAATTAGATTCATTCAATGCCCTTCCATTCATACAACATCACAGTTTTTATAGGTACACAGAAGTATTAGGAGTCTAGGTCGAAAGTATTTTTCCTCTGGAAGGAGGATGAGTCAAGAGAGTAGGACAAATACTATTTTGCATGTATTATTTGGGTAATTTGGATGAAAGAAATCAGAGATGCTATTGGTGTAACTAGTTGAATGTATATGACTTAGATGCTATAGATTTCCTCAGCTCCTTCCATGATTAACAAGAACGATAAAAAAGGTGAAATGTAGTTCTCTCTTCATAATCTGTACATCACATGCACAAGTGTTTTAGCTTTGCTTGGATGCTTGGATGCTTGTCAGCTCTATAGATCCAGTTTAGCCCTAAACGACATCTACTCTACAACAAGTCTTATCCTTTAGGCTCAGGTCTCCAAGCCTTGTGGTTGGGATAAAACTAGCCTGGATTCTTTTTTTTTTTTTTTTTTTTTTTTTTGATAAGGTAAATTTTATTAGAAGGTACCAAGATGGTACAGAATTACAACAAAACCAGCCCCTGCCATACCGGGGAAGCTACAAACCCCCGTCTCCTATAGGAAACTCATATATTGCTCCATATTTTCCATAACTTGTCTTTTACACGAAAAATACAATTTTAATATGCATCTATTCTTAATCCTGGATACGTGCTGCCTTTTTCCTTCAAAGAAAATCCTGTTCCTTTCCAGCCATATTGTCAATAACACACACAGAGGAATTGTTCTTCAAACTAGCTTTTGGGCTTTACCCATCCCTTGGTGTTGCCATGAATCCAACAGCTCTTCACACTAGAAGGCATTGCCCACTTGGCACCATGTATATTTAGAACGAGCTCCCAGCACTGTCTTGCCACTTTGCAATGAATGAATAGATGATTGACCGTTTCTGCCTCTCCTTCACACATGTAGCACCTATTACAAAGAGTGATTCGTCTCTTCTGCAAGTTCTCCAGAGTTAAACAAGCTTCCCTTGCTGCAATCCAACCAAAACACGCCACTTTAATAGGTGCTCTTGATTTCCATATCGCTTTCCATGCCCAATCTGGTTGATAGCACCCTTGTTGACTTCGTAGCAGCTTGTAACAACTATTAACTGTAAAAATACCATCATTGTTTGCTGTCCAGATTAAAGAGTCTCTCTTGTTATCTTCCAGACTAACAGTGTCCACCAATTGCATCAATTGAGCAAAATCATCAACTACCCAACCATTGAAACCCCTCCTTAAAATCAACTGCCAACCAGTGCTTGAGTAGAATTCTGATACACTTCCACTCTTGTTTGTGGAGCAGTTATACAGAGAAGGAAATTTTGATCTAAGACTCTCACTTCCCAGCCATATATCTGACCAAAATTTAATATTATTACCATTCCCCAGCTTCAGTTTCACAAATTGACTGTACTCACTCCATAACTTACTAATTGTGCTCCACCCTCCCCTCTTTGAGAAAGACTAACTACACGAGGAGCCCATATGTCCTTCCTACCATGCTTGGCATCAATCAACTGTTTCCATAATATATTACTTGCAATAGAACGACAGGTAATCTAAGACTCTCACTTCCCAGCCATATATCTGACCAAAATTTAATATTATTACCATTCCCCAGCTTCAGTTTCACAAATTGACTGTACTCACTCCATAACTTACTAATTGTGCTCCACCCTCCCCTCTTTGAGGAAGACTAACTACACGAGGAGCCCATATGTCCTTCCTACCATACTTGGCATCAATCAACTGTTTCCATAATATATTACTTGCAATAGAACGACCGGTAATGCTCGAATGCAAGTTACTTAGGCTCAATGAATAACAGAAGGTAGTTGTAAATCTTATGCATATCATGCCTAATAACAGTAGCAACATGAATAGGGTACTACTCGTTGAAGGTTGAGCTGGTGTCAATAAACGTGGGGGTTAAGTGTTCATCTAATGCTTCTTAATCTTACTTGGTCATATTTTGCATTGATACATGGAAAAATAGTCATTAACCTAATGACCAGTAGGAAAGTCCATCATTAGAGATGGAACACCTAGAAAAGGGCAACTGAGATCAGAGACGGATCCAGGACCAGTTTACGGGTTCCTAGCAATCTCAAATTAAAAACATTACTCTGTTCATAACCAAACACACCTTAAGAGACATAACTCACCTGTTTCTAATCAGGCAGTACCTTATTTATGTGGCTACTATTATTGCCTGATTCATACTACTGTGATTTGCGCAATACCCTCAAACAACTTAATCCTACAATACCAACATTATAGTCTGATTCTGATTTTGCACACCATTCTTTACTAGAATAGATGCGTAATCGGCTACAACTATAACCATCTTGCACGGCTACCTCGGCCTAAGGAAAGCACTTGCTACATCTATAATGAGGATTAAGTTGGTCTATTTACGCAAGTTCATAAGTGAAGGACTTACAAAAATTCCTTTTTTCTCTCAATTGAAATAACCAAATGATGCTTAAGATTAAAGGATCAGCATCAGAATCCCCTTATCATTTATCAAGCTCTATTCATCCAACTAGCTATTAGAGAATATATAAAACATGTTTGCATCAGTTGTTTAAGTTTTCCCAAATGAACTAACATCTATATCCATAGGCTAATCCACTCATTACATTAAACTTTTGGGTCGGACCCTACACTAAAACCCCACATAGCCCTTGCAAATACTACCTAATATCCAAGTAGAAACTTAAAAATAAGCCAAATATATACCAAAACGCTCATCTAACAAAATGTGAACTTTAACCAGTTTCAGAGCAAAAAATCAGAAAACAAAACCTGAAGAGTTATGTTCTATTCCAATATACACCAAATACATATGAAACAAACAATAAAAGATTATAAAGTCTTGTTCAACTTGAATATAAGCCAAATACATAATAAAAGAACAAAAAAAAAAAAAAAAAAAAAAAAAAGAACAATACCCATCTAAACAAAATGTGATATTTAAGTATTTCATTAGCATAAAAAAGATAAGGAATAAAAACCTGAAGAGTTTTGTTAAACTTCAAGATTGGTAGTGAAAGTGCTGATTTTGGTTGTGAGCCATGTGGTTCAGGTAATGTGGGAAGTGAAACAACAATAGGTTTCAATGTAGATGACAACATTTTTAGTCAACTTGAGATTTTCAGGCAAGATCACAGTCTCCTATTTTAGTGGACAAATATTTGTTCTTGAGTAATGTGAATTGGCAAAAATTAAATCATTGCAGGCAAATGGGTAGGTAGCTACTTTTGTTTAATAATAATTGTGGTACGGTCCCCTCTGCGCGAAAAAAACGTTTTTGCTACTATTCAAATTAAAAACCTTTTTTTTTTGGTTATTCTTTGGTGGAATACATCACAACTCTTTAAAATTGTCAGTACCAGATGAGTGTTTGAGAAGACATGCATAAAACTTTTCTAAAATTTGAGCCGGTGTGTTTAGTATTCCCACCGTTCACTTTTACTTGTCACGTTTTGACTTTTCACGCTGTTTAAGAAAGAATGATTAAAATAGAAATTTTACCGCAATACCCCTATTAAATGGTGTATAATTGTATTGGAGAGGGAAAAATGATTTGAAATGAGTAATAAATGTTAAGGGTAAAACAGGAAAAAAAAAATCTTACCTTGATATGTGAAAACTTGACAAGTAAAAATGAAAATCTATAAAGGGAATAATGGGCAAGTAAAAGTGAACAGAGGGAGTATATAGGAACACTTTATCTTGTGAACTTGTCCTAAATCGGATGCATTGTAGTTTGAGTTGTTGACGAATTTAAGAGATTGTCGATGTATTACGCTTTATTTCTCTTTTTTTTTCCTCTCTAATTTTCGTTTTTCTATTTGGTGTTTATTCATCGAAAATTTGTTCAAATCTTACAAGAGTTTCAAAATATTTTTCTTCAAGTTTATAAGGTTGCGCAAAGAATTCAAGAAGTTGTATTATGGTGTTTTTTAATCAAAGAAAACACACAATTTTTAAGAAATACTACGACTATTTGAAGCATGATTTTTTAATCAAAGAAAACACACACAATTTTTAAGAAATTCTACGACTATTTGAAGCATGATTTTTTTTCACAACTTTTTCAATAAGGTTTTCAAAAGATAACAGTAATATTAAGTTTGATTGGGCACAAACTTTAACATGTCAATATAGGATTAAATGATATTCGCAACATGTTTGAGTAGTTGTCGTTTGAATTTTAAAGGAAAAATGATACTCTAATTAAGTCATTTTATGTTTGGCTAATAGTATTATATATCTCTCTGGTTAATGGATCACTCTCTGTTTATTTTTTCGAGCTTTGACAACACCTTTATATATAAGGTACCTATACAAGGTACTTTGGAACAGACCTAAAAAGATTTCCTCTACTCCTTTTTCTTTCTCCCATCTCCACTAAGCTTGTTTTATTTTCTTGAAATTCTGTTATTAAATCCTGAGGAATATGCCTGATTACATATTATTTACTGTATCAGCAAAATATCCTCAACAAGATACATCAGTACTATATTCACATTCGACTCCTTTAGATTACGGACTCATAAAATTTAGTATTGAGATGCCTAAATGTTGTTTTAAGACTAGAACACCGCAATCCCCTTGACTTGGGAAATTGTGATAAGTGGTGGGAAACATGCATATATAATTAACCTCTCGTTGCGTCAGATTATTATGTAAGTTATTTACATGATCCAAGCATGTAAATCATCTACAGAGCAATAGCGCAGCGAAAAAAGAGAGTGGCGTACCTTCAGCCATTGTTTCAGAATCGTCGTCAATTTTCTTCAACTCCGGTGAGCCTTCTAAGCACTCAAAATTCCTCACTATAATGGTGCAGTGAATTAAAGGGAAAAACGTGCTTAGGGACCCAACTAGATATGTTCTTATGTACTATTCTACCATTAAGAATAGTTATTGTATAAGGGCAGTTTTATTGAAGTTTTCTGGAGGTTATGGGCTTATCCAGAACACAATTAGTTTAAGAATGTGGGAAAGAAGTTACAATTGGTCCATATTCTACGGACCACTCTCATACGCACGTCCAAAGTGAACGTTTGTTTACATTCTCCCACTTGATCCGTATAATAATGCCCAAAAACAGAAATACTTATGCTTTTAAAGAGAATCATAATACATGTATCATGGCGATAGTTTCTCTAAGAGTGAGTAGTATCTTCCATGTATCACAATGCACTATGCCTCTAAGCTTTAGCCCATATTACTTAACGAATAAACTCAATGTTTATTCTAGGTCCATACTTTTACCGATATTTCTCAAAGTAAAACTGAATGTGCACACAGTAACAAATTAGAGAAATATCATATAAAATAGAGTTTCAATAATATCCGTTGTTACAACAAAATTTTACATAGTGGAACTAAGTCCCATTGTGACCACATGATCCTTAAATTTTTATGGTGGCATGCCTTTAGTTAAAGAATCAGCTAACATTTGTTCAGTGCTAACGTGTTGAATGACCACTTTCTTATGTTTAACACGTTCTCTTATGGCCAGATACTTGATGTCGATATGCTTGCTTCGACTACCACTTTTGTTATTCTTAGCCATAAAGATAGCAGATGAATTGTCACAATATAACCTTAATGGCTTAGATATAGAGTCGACAATTCTAAGCCCATAAATGAAACTCTTCAACCATACACTATGTGAGGTAGCCTCAAAACAAGAAATGAACTCAGCCTCTATAGTGGAAGTAGTAAACAGAGTCTGCTTGGCACTCCTCCAAGATATAGCTCCACCGGCTAACATAAAAATATATCCTGAAGTTGATTTGCGTGAATCAACACAGCCAGCAAAGTCTGAATCAGAGTAGCCAATGACTTCCAAATCATCTGATTGCTTGTACATAAGCATGTAGTCTTTTGTTCCTTGAAGGTATCTTAAGACTTTCTTTGCAGCTCTCCAGTGGTCAAGACCTGGATTACTCTGATATCTTCCCAACATTCCAACAACAAATGCAATGTCAGGTCTTGTAAAAACCTGAGCATACATCAAGCTTCCAACAGCAGAAGCGTATGGAATATTTTTCATTTGTTCCCTTTCAAGATCGTTCTTCGGGCACTGAGTCAAATTGAAACTGTCACCCTTCACAATGGGAGCTACACTTGGTGAACAATCTTTCATTCGAAACGGCCTCTCTAAAATTTTATTGATATAGGCTACTTGAGATAGACCTAAGATACCTTGATGTCTGTCTCGATGAATCTTAATGCCAATGACATATGACGCATCACCCGTGTCTTTCATATCAAAATTCTTAGAGAGAAATTGTTTCACTTCATATAGCATTCCCCTACCATTGGATGCAAGCAAGATATCATCCACATACAAAACTAAGATACAAATTTTACTTTCACTGACCTTCAGGTATATGCATTGATCCATAATGTTCAACTGAAGAGATAATATCATGAAATTTTAAATACCATTGACGGGAGGCTTGTTTTAGTCCATATATGAATTTCTTTAGCTTTCATACCAAGTGCTCACCATTACTAGAGGAGAATCCTTGAGGTTGTTTCATATAAACCTCTTCCTTTAGATCACCAATGCGGTTTTCACATCTATCTGCTGCAATTCTAAGTCAAAATGGGCTACTAATGCCAATATGATGTGCAAGGAATCCTTTTTAGACACGGGAGAAAAAGTCTTTGTGTAGTCAATTCCTTCCCTTTGAGTGAATCCCTTAGCAAAGAGTCCTGCTCTATGTCTTTCTATATTGCATGATGAGTCTCTTCTAGTTTTAAAAACCCATTTACATCCAATGGATTTTACACCATTAGGCAAATCGACAAGATCCCAGACTTCGTTACTTTTCATGGAATTCATCTCTTCTTTCATGGCATCGTACCACAATTCTGACTCTTTACAACTCATTGCTTGTGAAAAAAAAATCAGGATCATTTTCGACTCCAATGTCAGATTCTTGCAGATACACAACATAGTCACTAGGAATTGCTGATTTTCTTTCTCTAGTAGATCTCTTTAATGTTGTGTCAACATTTTCCCGAGGATCATGTTGTTCAACTTGTTGTTCAATAATTTCTAGAATTTCTTGGACAACTTGATCTACTGGAATAGTTTCAGCAGTTTACGGAATCTCATTGGTTGTTTGCTTAACACCCGGTTGTACTTGAGGGGTGTTATGAACGATAACCAATCTTTCTCTTGAAGTAGCAAGTTGATCTCTTACAGAATTTGTATTCCGAAATTGATCACTCCCACTAATCAAGTCATTCTCAAGAAATTTTGCATTTCTTGATTCTCCTAGTGTTGTTAGATGGATAATAGAATTTGTATCCTTTACACCTTTCGGCATATCCAATGAAATATCCACTAATGGTCCTAGAATCCAATTTCTTTTCTTGTGGGTTGTAGATTCTAACTTCAGACTGACATCCCCATACGCATATATGTGTTAAACTCGATTTCCAACCTTTGAACAACTCAAAAGGTGTCTTTGGGACAACCTTAGTTGGAACTTGATTTAATATATACAATATCGTCTTAAGAGCTTCAATCCACAAGGACTTAGGTAGCTTAGAGCCACTTAGCATACTACGCACCATGTCCAATAATGTTCGATTTCTTCTTTCTGCCACACCATTTTGATTTGGAGAACCAGGCATAGTGTATTGGGCAACAACCCCATTTTCTTGAAGAAACTTCGCAAATGGACCTTGGGGCTGTCCATGCTCAGTGTATCTACCATAGTACTCACCACCTCTATCAGTTCTCACAATCTTAATTTGCTTTCCGCATTGTTTCTTTACTTCAGCCTTGAAAACTTTAAAGGCTTCTATTGCTTCGCTTTTATTATGAAGCATGTAGAGATACATGTATCGTGAGTAATCATCTATAAAGGTGATAAAGTATTTCCGACCATATGTGTCCATATCTAGACAACATATATCTGAATATGATTTCTAATATAGTTGAACTCCTCTTGGCACCTTTCTTTGACTTGTTGGTCTGCTTGTTTTTAATGCAGTCCACACAGGTATCGAAATCAGTAAAATCTAGAGTACTAAGTACTCCATCATTTACTAATCTCTTGATTCTATCTACGGAGATATGTCCTAATCTCCGATGCCATAAAATAGAGAAATCTTCATTCATAACATAATGTTTAGTACCAGCTTGGACATGCATAACATTAGGAGTGGAATCATTTTGTAAATTAAGAGAGAGGACCATCAAACAATGTACCATTTCCAACAAGTTTAGATTTATAAAATAGATTGGAATAACCTTCTAGAAAGAAGGAATATCCCAAGGGTACAAGTCTTGAAACTGAAATTAAATTCCTAGAAAAGTCAAGTACATAAAAGGTGTTTTCTAACTCTAAAATGAAACCACTGCTAAGAACTAAAGTGCATATCCCAATAGCTTCCACACGCGACTACATCTTGTTTCTAGAATAGATGCTTCCCTCAGCTCCCACTAGCTTCCGCAGGTTTTTTTAATCCCTGCAATGAATTCATAATATGGATTGTAGAAGCAGAATCAATCCACTACGTGTTATGATTAACATTAGCCATATTAGCTTCATAGCATACAAGAGAGATTGAAGTACCTTTCTTCTCAAGTCATTTCTGATACTTGATACAATCCTTCTTTATGTGCCCATTCTTTCTACAGAAGCGACACTTGGATTCTTTTTTGATATCACGCTCAGGTTCAAGTGGTGCTTTTCCTTTTCACTTCTTATTGGCTTGGCAGGTCTTCTTTCTCTAAGTATCCATGAATGCACTTTCTCCTGTTTCCATCAGCAATCGACCCTCCTCTTGAACAGATATGACCATAAGTTCATTAATAGACCATTGATCTTTATGTGTGTTATAGGAGACCTTAAAGAGGTCGTACTGTAAAGGAAGAGAGTTCAAAATATAGTGCACAAAGAAAGTTTCAGACATTTCAACCTCAAGAGTCTTTAGCTAAGCCGCTAAGTCTCGCATTTTTATGATGTGCTTACTCATACCTCTCACATTGGTGAGCTCATTGATGAGAATTTCATAATCAGGGTGCTAGCAAGTGCCTTATCTGAAGTCTCAAACTGTTCATCAATAGCCTTCAATAATGCCTTGACATTGTTATACTGTTCGACAGAACCACGAATACCAGCAGAGATTTTGGTCTTAATGAACATAACACTCAAAACGGTTCGAGCGCTCCTATTGTTCATGAAGAGCAATCTCAGCTCGAGTGCTAATTTCATTAATAGGTGGTTCGTCTTTCCTGATAGCATAATTAGTGTCCATGCATCCTAAGTGAAGAAGAATTCTCTCCTTCCAAATCTTATAGTTCTCACCATTCAGTTTAGGAATATCACAAATATCAGAGAAATTCGCAGTTTGAATAACTGCAAAAATATATACATGCTTAATAAATTTGAGACAAATAATATAACTTGAATCTACTGACAAAAAATTTGCCTGTGGGCTAAATTTTTAATTCAATTAGATTCATTCTATATGATAGAATTATCAATTTACTAACAGGATATTCTATCTTTATGATAAAACTATTAAATTCTCATTCATAATTCCTGTGGGCAATTATGAAAAGTATTTAACATTTTATCCTAATTAATTATGCAACCCAATAATAAAGATTATTGAGTTATTAAATCGTGCATAATTAATTACAATTATAATGTCTAAAATTTCTTTATGTGATCCTTAACTCTAAAAAAAAAAAAATATATTCAATTAAAGATGTTGTGGCTAGTCTTCAATCAAATAAAATTATAAACCACTTAGACATTATTCCTTATTTAATGTCTATAGTTTCCTTATGTGATCCTAGACACAATATATAACTTTACTTAATCAAGATTGCTGTGGCTAAATCTTAATTAAATAAAATCATATTGATCACTAGACATTAATTTTGAAATTTTATTGCTAAAGCATTATGCAATAAAATTAAACTTTATGTGATTAATATTTGGTTTCATATTGGTACGTAAATGCAACAGTAAACATACAACAAATGTAATTATTTAAACACAAATATTATAATTGCCAAAGATAATTAATCGGTGTGGCAGCAAAGTTAAAATGCGACCAACATAATTAATATTGGCGATGAATACATACATATTTGCATATATTGTTTGAAAACTCCAATAACGAGAACCACTGTCATCTACTTTCTTGTTACATGGTCCCACTTTATTAAAAGTTTTCACATGTAAAGGAAAACTATTATCGAAACATAATGGTAAAAGACTCTTCATCTATGCGCAGAATACAATTTAGAGCCTCTTTGGATGGGTTTATGCCTATAAACTGCAAACAGCTTATAAGCTAAAAAAAATAAGTTGGGTAGTCTAACTTATTTTTTTTGGCTTATAAGCTGTTTTCAGCTTATAAGCTGCTTTATATAAGCTAAGTCAAATGGGCCCAATTATTTTTTTGAGCTTATTTTAAGCACAAAATAACTTTAAGCTGGCCAGTCAAAAACTCAAAAAAAACTGAAAACAACTTATAAGCAACTTATAAGCCAATCCAAACGGGCTCTTAGTCTTCTTCCTTAAGCCGGGTTATTCGACCCATTTAACAGACCCAGTCCAATTTTCACCACATTAGATTCTGAAAATCAGCTATAAAGTCACGAAATTGTTAGAAAATCTGTTTTCTTATGATTTCTAACACTAATTTGCATCAAAGTTCAAAAATTACAGATCCAATTCTCAATCTTCGGAGAACAACGCAGAGATAAACAAATTGCTCTGATGTCAAATGTAAGTTATTTAAATGATCCAAGCATGTAAATCATCTATGCAATAGCGCATCGAAAAAAAGAGAGTGGCGTACCTCCAGCCATTGTTTCGGAATCGTTGTCGATTTTCTCCAACTCCGGTGAGCCTTCTAAGCACTCAAAATTCCTCACTATAATGGTGCAATGAATTAAAGGGAAAAATATGCTTAGGGACCCAACCAGATAAGTTCTTATTGAAGAGGATGACATTACTTAGAACTTAGGGGACTAATCCGTAATTACTAGAACTTAGGCAGTTAGTGAAATTAGATAATTAATGAGTTAGTTAGTCGATTAAGATGATTAGCTTAGTTGTATAAAATACCTGATGTACAGCTCATTTTTATTAAGGAAATCAGTTGCTCAATTCTCCAACTTCTTCTTCCTCATTTTCTCTCAACTTGCTCGAGCTTCATTCTCCATTAATGGAGTAAATTCATCATGGTATCAGAGCAGTACAGTCATTAGACTGATTACCCGATCCAATTTTCAAAGCTCAGAAGCAATTTGAGAAATCACAACAATGGCGGTGGACAATACACTACCAGAAAACCTAAATCACAATCATCCGTTATATCTCAGTTCAATTGACAATTCTGGAGCAGTTTTTATTGCACTGCAATTAACTGGTGCTGAAAATTACTCGATTTGGAGTCGAATGATGAAGCTTGCTATTCTAGGTCGTAATAAGCTAGGATTCATCAATGGAACTTGCAAAAAAGAGGATTATGGTCCAAATTTGACAGATCTGTGGGAAAGATGCAATGCAACTGTACTCTCATGGCTAATGAACTGCGTCTCAAAGGAATTGTATAGTGGAATTGTGTACTCGACTGAGGCAGTTAAGGTTTGGGAAGATCTCAAAGAGAGATTTGATAAAGTAGATGGTTCTCGAACCTATCAACTGCACAAGGAGATAGCAACGATTCATCAAGGTACTGATACAGTTTCTGCATATTTCTCTAAACTGAGAGCACTTTGGGTAGAATTTGATAGTATAATGCCATTTCCTGGTTATGACTGCCCTAAAACTCAAGATTATGTGAAGTTCATGAATGGTCTGAAACTATTCCAGTTCCTAATGGGACTAAATGACACTTTTGAACAAGCTTGAGCACAAATCCTTATGATGACTCCTCTTCCTACAATCAACAAAGCTTATTCTATGTTGATTGAGAGGGAGAGTTAGAGAAATATGGTAAACAACAAGTCTATGAATGAAATTAATGACCTCACTGCAATGTTAGCCCCGAGAAATGCAAATACACAAAAATAAAAGAAGAACTATAACTACAATCCAAATTATGATCCAAATGCACAGTGTGACCACTGCAAGTTGAAAGGACATACCATGGCAGTTTGTTATAGACTTGTAGGATATCCACCTGATTACAAATTCAAGAAGAAAGGATCCTATCAAAACAATAACCAAAACAGCTATCAAAGCCATCAAAACAGCTATCAGAGGAATCACAACAACTCACAAAGAGAGTATAGAGGCAACTTACATACTGCTAATAATGTTGCTGCTGCACTTAGTGAATCAAGTCAAGCTGAATACAGTGCAAATAGTCATCAAAGGGGCCTTGAACAAGCTGTGAATAACTTCGGTTTTGGTATGGGATACAACAAGGAGAAATATGCTCAAATAGTGAATCTACTCAATCATGAAACTGGCCAGCCTAGTCAGAGGGCAAGTGAGACTGGTCAAAGTGATGCCTCAATCTCTACCAATACTGCAGGTATTACCACCTCACTCATGGTTAATCACAAACAAGATAAGGATATGTGGATTGTGAACTCTGGAGCCACAAATCATATGACCTCAAAAGCTAACATAATCACTAATCTACAGAAGGTAGATAATGATCATAAGAAAGTTCATTTACCTAATAGGGATACAACAGACATCTCTCATATAGGATCATGTCCTATATTTGATAACTCTACACTGCATAATGTGCTTTTCATTCCTGAATTCAAGTTTAATCTATTGTCAGTTTCTCAGATCACAAAAAGCTTACACTGTTTTGTCTCCTTTTTCCCTGATTTCTTTGTATTCCAGGACCTCTACAATGGGCAAGTGAGGGGGATTGGTAGACAGTCTGGTGGACTCTACCTTCTACCTGTTCAAGCTCTCAGTAGAGGCATTCCATCCTCATCCATTAACTCTTGTGCTGCTCAGAACTCTAGTACTATACATCATGTTCCTCAGTCTAACACCTCTATTATTGATATCTGTCTTTGGCATAGAAGACTTGGCCACACCTCTTCCAAAGTTCTTACTCATATTTTCTCTTTACCTTTCAATTTTGTACTCAAGAAGTTCACAAATGTACTGTGTGCCCACTAGCTAAGCAAACTAGATTGCCATTTCCTGTTAGCAATTCTAGAACTGCAAATGTGTTTCATATTCTTCATTGTGATATGTGGGGTCCTTACAAAGTGCCTACGTATGATGGTAACAGGTTCTTTATCACTATTGTTGATGATTGCTCTAGAATGCTATGGATTTTCTTAATAAAGTTCAAAATGATGTTCTGGTCATCTTGCAGAATTTCCTAACTATGGTGAAAAACCAGTTTGCTGCTTCTGTTAAAATCATTAGAACTGATAATGGAACAGAGTTTGTTAATCATGAATGTCAAAAACTTTTTAGTTCTCTTGGCATTGTTCATCAGAGAACTTGTATACATACTCCTCAGCAAAATGGTGTAGTTGAGAGAAAGCATAGACACCTTCTAGAAGTAGCAAGGGCAATCAGATTTCAAGGTCACATTCCTTTAAAATACTGGGGTCATTATGTTCTGGCAGCAGCCTATCTTATCAATAGATTACCTACATCAGTACTTGATGGTAAATCCCCTTTTGAGTCATTTCACAAAGTAAAACCCTCTCTGAATCACCTGAGAGTTCTAGGTTGTCTTTGCTTTGCTGCTACTTTACCCAAGAATGACAAGTTCCAACCTAGAAGTATTCCATCTGTTCATATGGGATACAGTCCAACCACAAAGGGCTATATTCTCTATAATCTAAAAGACAAACAATTCTTTATCAGTAGGGATTGTTGACACCCAATTTTGTCCCTCCTTTATTTCAATTTATTTCCTGGAGCTTCTAATTTATTGACGAGCTAAACACTTTATTTTCACTATCATTTTTATTGATACTACTATTAATATCGTTACTTTCATTTTCACTATTTTTACTATCAACATTACTAGTATTACTTTATCACAAATTTTAATTGATTCGTCATCGTTTCGTTTTGGGATTTGTACTCGTTAAATTAATTTTACTTTATTAAATCCTTTACTTTTTACATACTAATTACTATTTGTCTTCACATAATATATATTGTACTAGTTATTAAGTTAAAAATCCCAAGAATAATTAAAATGAAGAAGGAATGACCACAATTTCAGCCAATTAATAGCCCAATCAGTCCACTATCCATTCCACCCGCGGCCCATTCGGTAATTCATTGGCTAGCCCATATTTTTTCCTACCCGACCAGCCCAACAATACTATCCGGCCCATTACCCGATCCATTCAACAACAAAAATGATCAGTAGGGTTTCGTCCCTTCCTCCTTAGCGCTGCATACTCCCCCTTTCCTTCATCTCTCTCTCCACCTTCCCTCATCCCCATTTTAGCAAAACCTTGACCATCTTTCACCATGGAAGATCCTTGCCACCCTATTTTCGTGCAACACTCTCCGCTATTTTACCTCTTTCCTCTTCCAAACAAGAAACAATTGTGCTTTCAGCCATGGCAGATTCTTGTCTTGCCATTTCCATACAAGTTTTCTCTCTCTCCTACCTTCAACGATCGAGTCAATACAAGACGACGGAAATACTTTTTTTTTCTTTATCTGAAAAGACGTGGATACAAAACATAGGGTTTCAAATTCAATGGCTCGTTTGGATTCGTTTTCGAAATTCAACTTCAAATCCCGCCCAAAATGAGTGAAACCCTAGTTTTTCGTCTACTATAAAATGGCCTTAAGCCATAGCCTCACTATAAAAAAAAAAAGATAACAGCCAGCATATTACTCTATTTTCACTTTTCGGTTTGAAACTTTAGTTAATTTAATCGGGTTCGGGTTCGTTCGTGTTGGAACATAAATCCGAGACCTCAGCGCCCAGTTCACTGTACCCAAAACAGGTCGGCACTGTCCCTCTTTGCTCTATTTGTTCTAAATAACGTACTCGGTTTTGAATGTAATTTACTTGGGTTTAGATATGATGAAATGATTATACGACATGTCGATACTGGTTGTTGATTTTATTTGGTCTACAAAGTCATGGTTGTTTGTTTAAGTTGATTGAATTAATGTCGAATGGCTAGTTTGAGACTTAGGTTAATTTACCACATCATTACTGCATGGTTTAAGTCGAATTCGATTAATGCTAGATGATAGTTGCTGGTTTGGTTAGTTGTAGTTTCCTCTAGCTTACATTGCCATGACTATTTGTTAAAGTGGAATCTGATCAATGTTAAAGGGTTAGTTTGAGGTTCATACTAGTTCATATTGTCATAATCGACTGTCTAGTCAAACATGATTAGTGTCTATATAAACTTGTGTCACTTTACTGATGTTCACCTCTATGTTGTACAATTACTTAGCTAAACAGAATTGGCGTGGACTTGAGTGTTTTGTTTAAGTCTAAAACTTGGTTGTTGTATAAGTTATTTGGGTCAGCATTGTCTAGTTCAAAGTTGGAAAACCTATTAGAACTCTTTGATTGAAGTGTTGACCAGTGGCTTAGTTGAATTAGATAGGAGTCTTTATGAGTTTATTTCAATTTTTTTTTCTGAAACATAAGTTGCAATACATACTCATGATAATCTGGAATCCCTTTGTCATGTTTAAAAAGTATAGTTCTGTTTAATGTTTGATTTACTTGGTTCATGGAACCCACTGATTTCTGTTGGAACCCTACTTTGTGCTTTTTTTATATAATCTATTCAACACATTGAGGTTAAATGAATGAGCAAGTTGTTTTAGTTAATGTTCTGGAATCTGTTTGGATTTTAAAACATTCTTAGACGCTGAGTTGTCCCTTTGTGTTGAGAGCTTTTATTTGGCCGAGGTGTTTCAATTTATAGTCAGTACTATTGGATTAAAAAGGAACTGGAATATTTTTGAGAACTGTTAAACCTTTTGGGGCAAAATTCATTTGCTGTGACGATTTCAAAGACAAACTAATTTGAGCGATCGAAATTCATTTCTGTAATCAGCTTATTTTCTGTCCTGTTTTTCTGTTTTGAGCCATTAGTGTTGAATGAATCAAGCAGATATTAGCTTTAAAATCATTTTCGAGATTTAAAAGACGAGCATCATCCTGCCCGCTTTTCCCCGAATTACTCTCCTGATGTGTGTTCTCTGTACAGCTGCATATGTTGACTGTGATAGGTATTATTGGTTGAAAACACTGCTTTAGATTAACTTGGCTGCTGCAAATTTGCAGCAAGTGTTTACTATACTTGGCTGGACTGTTTCCTTATTTTGGTGCCTATTTTGAGGAGAGATTGTTGTTTATACTTGCTCTACTGTTTTACTGTTATAATGGGCTGCCTCTTATATTACTTTTCTTTGTTTTGCATGACAATGCCGGAGTCGAAGAGTTCCCCTGGGGCTCAATGGCATCTTAGGACCCGACGAGGCCACTACGTCAGGCCAATTATCTGCATATTCCTCATTCCTTCTCATCGTCGTCCTGTTCAAACAGCGGGATACCGAAGAGATTTGTTGCTCGTGTTGAACCCAAACATACTCCCTTGATTGTTGAATTTGTTTGCTTGTTTGCTTACTTATGTCGGAGACCGACTGTTATTTATATTATATATTTGCTGTTAGAAGAGTTAGATTTATTATATGACGCTTCATCCGTAGTTATCCATTTAGATTCTCCGTTTTATGACATCTATTTTAGGATCTATAACTCAGCAATCCCTCACTTCTTATTAGTTTTCTTTAGGATAAGGTATTCTTATAATTCGTGCCACTGTAGACATTATCTTGATTTCCAGCTTAGAATCATTAACATTTTCCTTCAGAGATTACAAGAATAATTGACAAATTCGTCATTTTTAAAAAAAAAAAAAAAAAAAAAAAAAAAAACGTTGTGGCTTAGCTTGTTTTAAACATTAGCTGTTTCTTGATTAGCTTTGATTCACTCAAATCTGAAGCCTTTTCACTTTTCAACCCAGCATTAGAAGTCTTTTGTCAAAGTATCAATTACTTTAATTAATTTAAACAATATAAATTAACACTTCTCTTCTAGCTCATTTTAGTCAATCATTTTCTTTCGATGCTTGGCTTTAAACACACCTTTTTAGATTTTTTTTTATACTCGGCCTAGTTGGTTTAAGTCCGGTCGGTTAACCATTATTAATGGAATTTAAAGGATGCCTAATACCTTCCCTTTAAATTAGTTGAACCCTTACCTAGAATCATTTGGTTTCGTAGACTTTAAAATCGACTTTAGATAATGACTTTAATTAACCTTAGGTGCCCTAATTCACCATAAATAATTAGGTGGCGACTCCCTAACTTTAAATAACCCCGAAATTACCGGAATGTTGTAAACTATTTTGACTCCGATTAAAATAGGGTATAACAGGGATGTTCAATTTAGAGAAGATACCTTCCCTTTCAGCACTAACTCCACTGAAGATTTAAGAATGTTCCTATCTGCTGATGAGCCTGTTCAGGATCCTGATCCCACTAGTTCTCCTATAGAACCACCTCTTCCTCCTCCACCTGTTGCTCCCACTATGTCTACTCCAAATGTCCCTGCCTCTCCTTCTCCACTAGCACCTCCTACTAGACTGTCAACCAGAGGCAGAAAACCTCCAATATGGCAAAAGGACTACATTACTGCTTACTCTTCCTCCAATCCTACTGATATACCACCTTACTCTATTGCAAACTACATCTGCTATGATCATTTATCCCCTTCCTATTAGGCTTATGTTGCTACTTCCTCCACTGAGATTGAACCAAGTACCTTTGAGGAAGCTAGTCTTGATCCAAGGTAGGTTCAAGCTATGCAGACTGAAATTTCAGCCTTGGAAGAGAATAATACCTGGTCAGTTATGCCTCTACCATCTAATAAGTCAGTTATTGGTTGCAAGTGGGTATTTAAGATCAAGTATAAAGCCGATGGCACTATAGAAAGGTTCAAAGCCAGATTGGTAGCCAAAGGTTTTAATCAAAGAGAGGGTCTTGATTACAAGGAAACTTTCTCTCCTGTTGTAAAGATGGTCACGGTTAGATCAGTCCTTGCTATTGCCTCTTCTAATCAGTGGCATGTCCATCAAATGGATGTGTACAATGCCTTTCTTCAAGGTGATTTACATGATGAGGTTTATATGTCTCTTCCTCAAAGTTTTCAACCACCTGCTGGATTTGATGTGCAGGGGGAGAAACCTGTATGTAAGCTCATCAAATCCCTTTATGGGCTGAAACAGGCACCTAAGGAGTGGAATATGAAGCATTACTTAATCTTGGGTTTGTTCAAAGTCACTTGGACTACTCCTTATTTACCAAGAAGACTGATTCGTCTATTATCATCCTTCTTGTGTATGTGGATGACCTGCTTATTACAGGTAGCAATATTGATCTTATTACTCAGACAAAAGAAATGTTACAGAAAACTTTCAAAATCAAGGACCTAGGTGAACTTAGGTACTTTCTAGGCATAGAGTTTGCTAGATCAGAGAAAGGAATACTTATGCACCAAAGAAAGTATACTCTAGAGATCATTTCTGAAGCTGGTTTAGGTGCTGCAAGACCAGCCTCTACACCTATGGATCCCAATACCAAACTCACTACAATAGAGTATGATAAGATGATAGTTGCTAACAAAGAAGATGATGAGAAGAGAAGTATCTCAAGTGAAGATAAATTGTTACAAGATACAGGGGTTTATAGAAGAATGGTGGGAAAATTGCTCTACCTAACAGTTACCAGGCCAGATATCTCATTTGCAATTCAAACTCTAAGTAAATTCCTTCATCAACCTAAGCAGTCTCATCTAGATGCTGCAATGAGAGTAGTTAGATATATCAAGGGACAGGCAGGCTTGGGAATTCTGTTATCTAGCAAACCATCAAAGAAAATGACAGTTTTGTGTGATGTTGATTGGGCTGCTTGCCTAAACACAAGGAGGTTTGTTTCTGGATTTCTTATCAAGTATGGAGATTCACTCACATCTTGGAAGTCAAAGAAGCAAGGGGTTGTCTCAAGGAGCTCAGCAGAGGCTGAGTATAGAAGCATGGCAAACTCAGTTGCAGAAGTAGTTTGGTTACAAGAACTATTCAAGGAACTGAAAGTTGCAGTTGAGACTCCTATCTCAGTGTACAGTGATAGCAAGTCAGCTATGCAAATAGCTGCAAATCCTGTGTTCCATGAAAGGACAAAGCACATAGAACTTGACTGTCACTTCATCAGGGAGAAGATACAAAAGGGGCTGATTGAAACAAGATACATAAACACTAAGGAGCTGGCAGCAGACCTACTTACAAAGGGGTTGGGAAGACCACAACATGAGTATCTGTTGTCCAAGCTGGGAGTGCTAAACATCTTTGCACATCATAGCTTGAGGGGGAGTATTGAAGATGATGACATTACTTAAAACTTAGGGGACTAATCTGTAATTACTAGAACTTAGACAGTTAGTGAAATTAGATAATTACTGAGTTAGTTAGTCGGTTAAGATGATTAGCTTAGTTGTATAAAATACTTGGTGTATAGCTCATTTTTATTAAGGAAATCAGATGCTCAATTCTCCAACTTCTTCTTCCTCATTTTCTCTCAACTTGCTCGAGCTTCATTCTCCATAGTTAACTTGTCCGTGCTTCGCGCGGTTAGACACATATTTTATAAATTTTCTTGACAAAAAGAGATACAAAAATATATAATAGAAATCTTAAAAAATAGACATCAATAAAAGACATCCATATATAAATTATTGAAAGATAAAATCAAATGTGTAAGAATATACTAAATCAGCGAAGGATGTGAATAGCCTTTTTCTATTTGTGGCTTTAATCATATAAAAAATAAAAAAAATATATAAAATATATCCATTAAACGTCAAACCAAGAAAAATTATGTCTTGTTATCTTTAAGTGGAGCAGAAGATTAGTTTTTCTACTTGCCATAAATTGTGATATATTAATTATGGCTAACATAATAATTATTATTGTTATAATTACTAATCGTATTTATCTATTTATTTATTATTATTATTATTATTATTGTCTAGCATGTTTCAACCTTTTAAAAATATTTCAGTTAATTTTTCTTTCAAAACCCAAATAAAGAACCATACATCAGTAGCTGCACTAAATCACAAACAATGAAACTACATTTTATTGTTATCCATCAAAATCAAGAAAAAATAAACAACCGTTCTGTCACTGTTGGCAGGATTAGTCGCTTGTTGGTAGACTAACCGCGACAATAACTGTATCCTTAGATTTATTTGAAATTGCGAACAAATATCACTCGCATTATCGAACATATGAATTATATAGTTTAATTTCTAAAGAGTTGAGCAAACTTCGGCAATAGAATTATTTCTGAAAATATCCAACCTAGTTAATAAAGTTTGTTTTAATAGTAAAAAGTTTGTTATTGGTTCATTAATTGGGAAAATTAAAAATGATAGAGAGTTTAAGCTTGTGAAAAACTTTAACTAAAAGAATATATACATTAACCTAAAAATTATCAACAATCTTTGCGTCTCTTTTGTAAACATCCAAATCTACCAAATAGTTTCTATCACGATATTGATTTCTGCACCAAAACTCAACCTAGAGAATAAAATTTCTTACCATCCAAAAATGCAGCTAAAAGCAAGGCATCTTAAAGGCAATATGTCAAACTCCCAAAAATTAGTTACTGATATTCAAGAAGACAATTGATATTAAAAATTATAATACCTTAACAAATCTACTTTCACTTTTATAAAATTCATTCTTATTAGAGATCAAAGTAGAAAGTTCTACTTCTAGGTCCTAAACATAATGAAACAAAAAAGAAGAAAATAACATCAATTCAAAATTATAATTATGATCAGTCAAACGCGCCATTTCAATGAATCACCAAAAAAAAAAAAAAAGTAAATAAAATTACATCCACCAAATAAGAGAATTAGAAGAAAACAACCCGCATTCGAAGACAATTATTATCAGCAACAAAATAACATATCTTTATTATCCTAAAAGAAAATTAGAGTATATAACTTACATCAAAATAATAATATTCTAAGCTAAAAATTACAAAAAGACAAAAGATACGAAAAAAAGAAGATTCCAAACGTGGCGTAAAATCAATATTTTGTCTCTGAACAACTTATTATCACCTTCATATCATATTAATAAATAATGAGTTAGCAACAGATTTCTAAACATTTGCTTGATAAAAATCATTCATTTGAATATATTTGCAGTAAATAGTCGGATGGATCATTTTCCTTACCTTACTGAATTAGGATTCGTAGAAGATATGATCAGTTCACGTGTAAGCCTGCTTACGTTCCATCACGAATGAATAAAAGTTCATTGCAAAAGAGCTCTACCGGCTTTGAACACCTCTTAATAGAGGGATTTATGTACCCATTTACAACAAAATTTATTTACACCCATAATGCATATAATACAAAAAGACATCAAAAAGGGTAACGTTAGGGAAATCAAAGGGCAGAGATAATTGGCAGGATAAATGCATAGGTATTAAAGATCCGGTATTAGTACTATCATTTATTAAATTATAGGAAAGGAGAAGAGTTATAAAGACAATGAGTTATTTCTCTTGACAGAATTTGAATTCGTGTATGCATAGATATTAATAAATATTAACAAATGCTAATTACAGGGTAATAAATGCTATTATTATTAGTATTATGAGAATTAAGATATTCATTGTCACAATAAAATAAATAAGAAATAGGGAGAAAAACTCAAAAAAATGAGAAAAAAGATAAATGTCAATGGAAGCCATAGAGAGGTGTCACATAGGATTGTTTATGCCTAGCTTTATATTATATATAGATTAATGGAGTAAATTCATCAGTTCTTATATAGTACTATTCTACCAATAAGAATAGTTGTTATATAAGGGCAGTTTTATGGAAGTTTTCTGACAGTTATGGGCTTATCCAGAACACAATTAGTTTAAGAATGCAGGGGAAAGAAGTTACAACCGGTCCATATTCTACGTACCACTCTCACACACACGTTCAAAGTAAAATGTTTGTTTACATATTATACTATTAATCTTTTTCATTTTATGGATAAATTGAGAGGCCTTTAATATAATTCAAACCCAATACTCAAAGGTACTTGTGAGTATATTAAAATGATACTAGTCGAATCAATAGCGTTCAGAATATTTTGTAAGTGACATAGCATTTAACGATGCAATCACTAAACAAATCAAAGACGATCTTTTACGTTATTAATAAAAATACAGTTCAGATTTATTACTATAAACACTATTGAACTAGTTTGATGGTAGAATAATCAGATGAAAATATATATATTGATGGTAGAACATATATAACAAAGTGCCATTTAGAAGCCAAATGGCTAGTCTTTAAGAGTTGTAACCAATCTCTTTTCTTGAAAGAAATTTGATCACTTATTTCATTTCTGTATGAAGACACTAAACACACCAAGACTCACACAAAAACTCAAGCATAACAGACAAACATTTGATAGTGATTTAATTTGCAGCAGCCAGCAATGATCATCAAACAGTTTGCTTGAACCGGGCTTGTAAGGTAATTGCAAAATATCCTTGACCATTAGCTGTAAACTTGTCACAATGGTATCCATCCCCCAAAGCATCTGGTGCACAATCACTACACACCCACCCATCGCTACAATCACTTTGAACTTTGCATCTTTTCAGGCAAGTAACTATATCACCAACAAGTGCCAACCTTTGCTCGATGGCTGCAATTTCAACGGGCAAATCTCGCGAAGCCTTCACCTCAATTGAATATTAAGATGTTGTATTAAGATCTAAAATACTAGTAAATAATTAAGAATATTTATTTTCCAACACCTTAATGTATAAAACTTTCCTTATTTAAAAATTATAATAATTTTAAAATTCATACAAACTACTCATTACTCTAGTACTACAAATATTATTTTAAAAGTTATATGCATGGTTGGTGCTGGTGGATCGATGGCTAATAATGGTGGGTGTGTATGCCGACAGGGGTTGGCGGTTGGTGGTGGTGTTGGCTGAAGGTGATGATTGTCGATACGTAATAGATACCAGATAGTGATGACGGTGTGGTTGATAACAGTGGTTAACGATGGTGTTGATGGTGACGACTGACAATTGTGTTGGATGACGACAGTGATAGCCAAAATGATGTTAATAACTGATCATAGTGGTGGTTGGCGATACATAGTGATGGGTTATGGTGGTGATTGTCGGTAGAGATTGGTGTTTGTGTCATGGTAATGGTGGTTGATAATGGTTGATTGTGGTGATTGGTGAAATATAGCGGTGCAATGGTGAGTGGTACATGGTTGTGGTGAAATTAATGGTCGGAGTGGTGCTAAAATATCATCTTTACAGAAGTCCTTAATTGGATAATTAATGATATTATGACATTATTATATATAGATCTTCATTCAAATATATATCCATATCCATGAAGTGATTGTAAAATTAATTGTAAAATAAAAAAATAGACACACATAATTATTGAGATATAAATAATTAAATTCAGACCTAAAAGATTAAACACACTTAATTATTAAGATTATGACGACAAAAGGGGGTTGCTCAAGTGGTAAGCACCCTCCACCGTCAACGCTAAGGTTGTGACTTCGAGTCACTAAGGGATCAAAAGGGGGAGTTCCTTTCGTGAAATTTCTAATTTCGCCACACACATAATTCGTATATAATTAATTAAACACACAATTTTTCAATTCAAATGTAAATTACTAAGAGGGAGAAGTGGAGAAGTTAAGAGTCATGAATTCACCAGTAGTTGTAATGATCAAAGCAATCAGAAACAAAGTAAGCACTGGAACTGGAGAACGAGCCATGCCGATAAATAAAAACTTCGAATATATTGTGGATACAAAGAGCGAAGAATCGAGTATATTGAAGATGATTTCCATTCTTACTATTTATAGCTCTTGATTAGGAGGAAATAATTCACTATTTTTATTTAAAATTCATTTGTTAGTAGGATGGCCTTCTCCATTATTTGGTTATACTGTATAAATTATTAATATGTGGGGTATCCATATACGTTCACTAGAAGATTTGGTCATCTACATTTATGTTCATGCATGACTCTTGATTAGGAGGACAATAGTACAGTATTTATTTATTTTAAAAAGCAAATCATTAGAGATATAGGTCTTTTTTATTTGATTGATGAGTTTAACTTATATATATTGACTGTAGTTTAAGGAACTTTTACATATAGTGAAGCTCAGGTCGCTATTGTGGTTGCTAGCCTGATGACCTTCTCTTGCAATCACGGCCCTTTTCTTGCGAGGGAGATCCTAGCACTTTATGTAAGATTTTCTAGTCCTGATGCCTCTTCTGCTATTACGACTGCATAACATCTCAGGGATCTAACTCAAATCATTCCAACAAGTCTAAAACAATGATATGCATTTATAATTATGTTCAAACTATAAATTAAAACATAAATACTCGAAATGGTAAGGTCAAGTTGTTACATATAAAATCATCAATTCCTTACTGAAACATTTATTCCAGTATTCTCACATATTTTTCTATTTCAATGATTCATCCAGCATCTTCTGGCGCCTTCAGTCAACGAAGAGGAAATTAAAGACAATAAATGGCCATGAAACATGTGAGAAACAAAACCCAATATAACAACATTTTTATAACAACGTCATTTGTTTAGATAACTTATGGCTGCTATAGCGAGCTAGAATTGCAAAATGATATTATTAACATATAGTATAACATAACATGTAATATATTTTGACTGTATATCCATATTAATGTGAATAATGATCAAGAAGGAAGCTTTTTGATTATATCGTCTATGAGCCGGTTCTTCCGGTTTTTGTCATGAAATATTGTTATGACAAATAAATTAGGAACTATTTGTCGCAAGAATAATTCTATTCCGACTTGTAATACTACTCCGTCTCAATTTATATGTAGGGTTTGACCTATTTGGCTATTTAGAGAGTCATACAGCTCTTTATTTGACTATCCAATTCTTTTCATACATTGAAATTATTAATTATGCAGACTTAGTACTTTTTATGTAGTTTTCAAATATATAAATTTAACTATAAAATACTCGAAGAATTTAAGTTTGAAATTATAGTCAAATAAAGAGTTGTTTGGCTCCCCAAATAAGTCAACCCTCCTATAAATTGGGACGGAGAAAGTAGTATATTATGTGTGCAACCTAACACTGCTATGTTATGGTCCGCCAAGACACCGGCTCTTCTTTTTTGTGTTTAACTAGTAAATTTACCCGAGCTTCGTGCGGTATAGGAATATCATAAATATATATTACTTGTGAAAGCAAAATATATTAGACTTCAAGTTTAATCAATTGATTATTACGATATATTTTTATACCTTCTATCATTTTTTTCATTGGATGTTTTTTTTGTTTTGTACTTCCCTACCCATTATTTTTAGAAAAAAATTGTCATTGTCAATATTAAAAAATAAATTTCAAATATTGTTCTTTTACGCTAAATACTCGACATTAAACTGTTAAACCTTTCCAACTTCATGTAACAGTTACATATCCATTTCACGGAAGAAATCTTTTAAAAGCTTCTTTGGTGTCAGAGAAGTTCACTTGCTCCTCCCAGCTCTTTTTCAACCACAAATGCTTATACGTAATTCGACTATCAACTGTACTTTCAATCTTTGTTTGTAATTTTCACGTTTTATTGACTTAGGGTGTGTTAGGTATGGAGGAAAATGTTTTCTGAGGAAAAATTTTCTAGAAAATAAGTGAATTTCTTATTTGTTTTCTCATGTTCGTTTAGGTAGTGAAAAATAAGTGAATTTCTTACTTATTTTTTCATGTTCGTTTGGTTGAAAGAAAATGTTTTTCCGGAAAATACTCATCCAAGCCTCACCAACTCCAACTCAACCCCAACCCCACCCCCACGCACCTACGCCCCCACCCCCCCCCCCCTCCAAAAAAATTCTTTTGCTTTTTTTTTTTGGTTTTTTGCACCCCACCCCCAACCCTCACCAACTCCAACCCAACCCCATACCCCCACCCACCCACCCCTACGCCCCCTTCCATTTTTTATTTTTTGTTTGATTTTTTTTTTGTTTTTTACACCCCCACCTCCAATCACTCGCGTAACCCATACACCACCCCGCACCCTACCCCCCACCCACCCCCCTCCACACAACATTTTTTTTGAAGTTTTTAATTTTTTTTGTGAATTTTCTACACGACCACATCCCCCATCACCCCCCTCCCCCCTTGCGTGGAACCCATACCACACCAACAACCCCCCGCCCCTAACCCTAACATTTTTTTTGAAGTTTTTTATTGTCTTTTGCGGGTTTCTACACCCCCTCCAAAAGTTTTAATTTTTAACCACGCAAACATCAATTTTTATAATTGTCAACTTTTTGTCAATTTTATTTTTTTGGATGGGGGGTGGGGTGCAAAAAACCAAAACAAATGTCAAAACTTTTTGTCTCTTTACCCCTTGCATCTTCATCTTTTCGAAAGCCCAGACCATTCTTCTGATTTTTCAAAAAAATGTATTTTTTGGTGGGGGGGGGGGGGGGGGATAGGGTGCGGGGTGGGGCGGGGTTTGGGGGTGCAAAAAACCAAAAAAAATGTCAAAAATCTTTTTCAAAAATATTTTTTTTTGCGCCGGGGGGGTGGGGGAGGGGTAGGGTGCGGCGTGGCGTGGGGGTTGACTTTTTGTTTTTTTTCAAAAAAAATAATTTTTTTTGGGAGGGGGAGGGGGGGTAGGGTGCAGGTTGCAAAAAACCAAAAATAATGTCAAAACTTTTTTTCCAAAAAAAAAAATATATATTTTTGGGTTTGGAGGGGGGGGATGGCGTGGTGGGTGGGGGTTTGGGAGTGGTTGGGGTTGGGGTTGGGTTGGGTGGTAGTTGGTGGAATGAACTTGTGAACTTGTTTTCCCTACTTTTATTAGAGAAGTCATTTTTTTCAATTTTAAGAAAAATGTTTTCCAAAAGAAAATATTTTTCAAAATTTTTTATCAAACAAACATAAGAAAATTGGAATTTATGTTTTCCTCCGTACCGAAAACACCCTTAAGGTATTTTGTTTTCACAGGTTGGCATCCTATTTTTTTGCAGGTTTATTGTAATTGTTGCATCAATCGTTATTTTTTGAGAAGAGTAACTTGCTTCTTCTTTCTCCTCGGTTTTGTTTCTCTTTTCCCCTTATCGGTTCTTCCTAGATTTTCAAGCAATGAAGTTTTCATGTGTATAAAATCAAATTTTGGGAGATGTACAATTTAAAAGAAAAAAATTCATTAAATGATTAAAAATCTTATTGAGAATTCTGGTCAATTTGTTGTAGCTTGTGCAGAAAAAGTAGAATATTAATATGAAAAAAATAAGATAGATATATAAACCTGCAGTTTTACTTTTCTTACTACTATTTCTTTTCACTCATTAAACTCTTGATATTCTCTTATATTCAAGAAATACATGTGAGGTCAGGATTTATACATAGTATCACTAAAGATTACTATTTTATCTTGTAACTTTTATTGTGATTTAGTATTTTGCTTGTGAAAGTATCATTTTCGTTGACAGTCATGAAATTTTAGTTTCTTGTGTGGGCAGAAATTATAGCATTTCGTTAAGAGATAATGGTCAAAAACACACTTGAACTATCACTTTTTTGTGAATTTTCTACCTGAGTTGTTAGGTGTGCGAGTTTCCTACCTGAACAATCATCAACTATTTATCAAAACACACCTCAACTATCGGTTGTTACCTTTTTCTACCTGATAATTAGGTGTGTTTTTTATCATTAACTCTTTCTTGAACCGTACTGAACTCTTTATTTATGAATTCAGGAATTTGGAACAATAATATCCACTTCTCCACGTAATTTATAAAAAGATCATTCTAAATTTATATTTGTGTGGTCAGCTTCACTAGTATAATATAAAACGAGGCATTAAGGAAGTGATGTGGCACCTCTCTTTGGCCTAGGATGCTATTTATCTTTTTTCTCATCTTTTTTGGCAATTTCTTCTATATTTCTATTTGCTTATTATGGTACAAATATAAAAATGTGTCAATTACTACTCCTCTATTTATTCTTATTCTTTAATGTCTATATTTAAATGTCTTAAAATTTACTACGCCACCCATTCCTATTCTTTATTGTAAAAAAATTAAAAGTTTCAATACTTACTAAACCAACCTTTCAAGACATTAATCTCCGTTGTTTTTTCCCTTCCATCTATTAATTAAGATGGAGTAATACGGTAAAAGAAAAGTCTATTCCCTTGCTTTGCCTAATTAAGTCCTGATAGCCAAGAGAGGCTGATAACTCATGTAGCTATGGCACTTTAATATCTTTTGCAACCGTTTTCTCTCCTTTATTTGTTTTAGTTTTCCTTTATTTGTTTGCAAATTTTCACCTTCATAACTCATACCTATTAAACTTCTACTCTTAATGATATAATTAACCCCGTGATTTTTAAGTTTTCATATTCATAACCCCCAACTATTTAATTTTAACATTTAAGATACCTTATGATATTCTTCCATTTTTTGTGTATATAAATGCACAATTTTTGGTTTCATGACACCCTCCCCAAGATTATCCTTTTTATTCCATATTTGAAGTAGTGACGTCCTTATATTATTGTAGTATTAGTTTCATATTCCATGAAGGAGGCTCTTGGCTGTTGATTAGTTTGCGGTAGGGAGTCTCGACAAGAGTATAATTGTGCACCGACTCTGTATTACTTTCTTTTTCATCTAATTTTTTTATGATTAATGTCCTGAGAAAGATATTTGTGTTGTATTTTTTTCCTGTTTTCTTTCTCGTGTTTCTCTCTATGAAGCTGCTTTAGTTTGGGATTTTATGAATTTTAATTTGATTGTCGCAAGTCTGTATTTTCATTTAAGCTCAAATTAGTTATTTTTAGGTGTCTCTTATTTGTTCATTTCTTCTACTTTCAAAAAATTAGCAAAAGTGACATTAGCAGGTATATATATTTGATAACACAGTGTTGTAGTTCAACCTTGAGTCAATCATATTTCAAAAACTGAAATCTGCTTATAAGAATATCAACAATATCTTCAGGTAAATTCTTGATCGCAATTGAAGCCAAGACGAAGTGAATGGGTGAAAATCTCAATTTACTATTGTCATGAGGTGCTCATGACTGGCTAAAGGTAAAATGAAAAAAAAAATGAAATGTTCTTGCTGAAAAGAAACTAATTGTAACTGTGTAAAATGTAAGTTTATTTTTTTACTTGTTCTCATTCCGATTATGTGCTTCTCTCTCCTTTTGGACATCTACTCTTCTTTATTTATAAGATGAGTAACAGAATTATTGCAATGGCAATAAATTTTGATGTTAGAGGGTTGGAATAAAAAAATAGAGTACTTAAAAAAAGAAATTCCTCCATTCAGTTTAGTGTCTTAATTTGAATAAGCATAAAATTTAAAATCTTGTAATCCCGAATTATAGATTGTGTAGGAAAATTATATACTTGAATTGAAATGGGGGATTTTTTTTAAAGTTAAATGAAAATCATATTTGAAGTTTTCTCATTTAAACATTTGAATTTCATTTATATATATGAACTAAAATAAGTTTGATTTATTTTTCCTACATACCAAATTAAAATTTGATATAAAGAATAAGTATATTTTGGGTCAAATTTTCAACACCAACAATAAAATCTTTTTACATTTTGAAATATCAATAAATTCCATGAACATACTATATTGACAAATTTGAGTTTCCACAATCTTTATGTTCATAGCAAAACGTAATAGCCTTTTTATTATTAATTTTATATGTAACTATAAATCGTAAACAAATGGAACTTTGTCAAATAAATTTAAAATTAAAATGCAGATAGAAATGTTAAAAAATACGCATTATGATTTGAAGCTATATGTAATATTATTCATTACACACATAAATGATATAAATACTTTTAATTATGTATCATTTTATCACGATCGAAAAACTAAAAACAAATATTGTATCATGCTAACAGTTTCTACTATTTGTTGACACAAGTTACACACTTAGTTTTGTTCGATAATGAGTTATACTTTTTAATTAGTTTTGTTCGATAATGAATTATACTTTTTAGTTATAAATTGAACTACTGAGCAAGAAACTGAAACAAGTGGCCGTTAGGACAATAACACATAATGGTTCATCCGTATGAAGATATAATGCAACTTCTGATCAAGAAATTGGAAGGAATGACCTTCAGGGTAACAACACAAAATGGCTCATCCTCATTAATTTATATAATTGCACAATGGTAAAGAGAAGTTTGAATGTTAGGTTTTGATCAATAATTAAAAAAACAAAAATTATCATTAGTAATATTTAACAATACTTGACAAAATTGTAGGATTAAGTTACATTATCACATAAATTATTCGAAAGTTTTGCTTAAGACCAATAAATTTTTGGTTAAAATATCTACACAAAATTTGTGAACTTTTAATATCTTCATTTTTCTTTTAATTTTCCTTAAATTGGCATAATATTAATAGAAAAAATTAAATTTGCTCTATATGTAATTGATTTAAAGTTTCTTATCAATCATATTGGGCCTATGCATGCACGGGCTTCAGGTTATTTAGTATGTTTTTTATTTCTATTATATAGAAATGTGAAGTGGAAGATGACCAAGGCCAATTAAGTAATTTTACTCGATCCACGTGTCCCATCAAGGCGCAGGCTATTAAATTTACATATTGTCATGTGTGTATCATCACGTTGGAGCAAATGAAGTTTGTGTACATTTTTTAAAACGTGGGCCCTAAACGTAGGCCCTATTTAGTAGCATCCAAGGATCATGACCATTTAATTTTTCTTTCTTTCTAAAATTAACGTGACATCTAATCTATTTAATTGTTCAATTTTGCTACTTTCAATTAAGCCCGTCAACCGGTCCGGTTTAACCGGTTCAAATCGATAACCGGACCGGTAAAATCGGAAAGGGAACCGGAACCGGTAGGACCGGTTAACCGATTTTGGTTAACCGTTTATTTCTTACCGGTCCGGTTCTGATTTTTTTGAAACCGGAACCGAAATGGTAAAACCGGTTAAATCGGTGAAATAAATTGTTTTTTTTTAAATTATAGCCGTTGGCTGTTAATGGGATGTTCATTATTGGACCGTTGGCAACGGTCCATTTGCAATAATGGTCGTTGCCAAACGGCCATAAACTCAATTTTAGCCCCCCCAACCCCCCAAACTTTTATTTTTTAACACTTTAACCCATCCCCCACCCCTATATAAACCCTTCTTCATTTTCATTTTAATCCACACCAATTCACTCTTCTCTTTCTCTCAAATCTCAATCTCTCAATTATAGTTACTTTGCAATAATTAGCCACTTTATATTTCTCTCAAATAAATATTATAAAGTCTTATTATAGTTTCAATTATTAATTTTGAAATTATAATATTATTGGTGGAGTTAGTGATTTTGCAACAATCCGAAGTAGCTTTGGTGGATTTGCAATTCTAGCCGCCTTCACTTTGTTGGAAATTAATCCGGCAATTTGGGACCTTCGTTCCAACTCTATCTTTATTTTTCGCAATTTAATTCTATCAATTTAATTTGTTGCAATTTATTTTCTTTTGATTTATTTGATTGTGATTTAAATTAATTCTATTTAATAATGTCAAAGAGATTTAGATGTGGTGCTGGTAGTAGTAGTGGTATTGTTAGGGGTGGGCTTAATGAGGAAACATTTGTGGAAGAAACACCTAATTTAGGTATTGATGTTGGTGAAAATAATCCACTTTTAGGTCATGAGCCAATGCAACAACATTTTACCGACACTTTTCATGAAATTGATGATGATGGTGATGATGATGAAACACAACCCTCCGAAAATCCCATAGGAGATACATGTCCTGCACAATCACATACACAAGACAAACCGCCTAGAACTCGTAAGCCAACTGCTAAAATTTGGAAATTTATGACTAAGGATAAGGAAAGCGAAACAGCTAAATGTACCATATGTGGACAAATATTTGCTTTTAGGCAAGGAACTAGTAAGGATGGTGGAACGGGTACACTAAATAATCATATGAGACTTAAACATATGGAAGTTTGGGGAGAGCAAACGGGTTCAAATGTGGGGGGTATTCAAATGACGATAGATCCACGAACTGGTAGAAATTTTAAGTATGACAAGAAAAAAGAGCGTGTAGAAATAGCTAAAATGGTAGCTTATGATTGTTTACCATTTTCCTTTCCCTCAGGTTTGGGGTTTGTTACTTACATTCAACGTTGTTATAATCCGTTATTTGAGGGTATTCCTAGAAGTACTTGTAGAGCGGATGTTATAGATTTGTATAAAAAACATAGATTTTATTTGCGCCATGTATTTAATTCTTTAAATTGTAATGTTTCTCTTACCGCTGATTTGGGTCTTAGGCCTCATTTGTTTTCATTAAGATTAAGATGTCTGAATCTGAATGCACATCTGAATCATTAAGATGTTGCCTCTAGGTCTGAACACTGAATCATTAAGATGTTGCCTCTAGGTCTGAACACTGAATGATTAAGACTGTTTGTTTTTCAATATCTGAATGTGCATAATGTGTTTATTTAAACATAATAAATATACAATTCAAATTAAAAAGTAACTAAATAGTAGAAAATAAATACAAATTTAATTAAAAAAATTATTTGATTAAAAAATATGAACATTTATGTTCTCTAGTAATGGTGGAGATATTTTGTAGTCGTGGTGGGTGGTAAGTAGGGGTGGAGGGATGAGTGGGTGGTGGGTGGTGGGGTTGGTGAGGAGTGGGAGTGGGGTTGGTGGTGGGGTTGGCGGGGAGTGGGGGTGAGGTTGGTGGTGAGAGGTGGGGGTGGGTGGTGTGGGAAAGGGGTCTATGGTGGGGCTGGTGGGGGTGGGGTTGGTGGTGGGAAGTGGGGGTAGTGGGGAGTGGGGGTGGGTGGTGTACGGTAGGGGTTGGTGGTGGGAGTGGGGATGGGTGGTGTGGGGTGGGATTGGGGTTGGTGGTGGGGTGGGGGTGATGGGGAGTGGGTGGTGGGGTGGTGTTGAGGTGGATGGGTGGGGTTGGAGTGGAGAGTGGCTGGGGTTGGAGTGGAGAGTGGGTGGGGGTGGGGTTGACGTGGAGGGTTGGGGTTGGAGTTGGAACTGGTGATAGAAAAGTTCTATACAAAAATACCTCTTAATGATATTAAGACTTGGTTCAAAATCTTAATAATTAAGACCTATTCAGACCCAATAAGTGTTTAGATCTTAATGTAAACAAATGCACTTAATGGCTTAAGGTCTGAACCATTCAGATTCAAACCTCCAATAAGTGCAAACAAATAAGGCCTTAGTCTTAACAAGTTAGATTTTTTTGCTATTACATGTCATTGGCTTGATGACAATTGGGTTATGCAAAAAAGAATTATAGCTTTTTTATATGATGAAGGAAAAGGTCGTCACGATGAAAAATTTTTAACGGATTCAATGTCTACTATAATGAGATTTTTTAATATTTATAGAAAAACACTTTGTATTGCTTTAGATAATGCTTCTAATAATACAAAGGCAATTGGTCTTTTAAAAAGAGAAATAAACCCTCCGCTAAGAAATATTTTTCATGTAAGATGTAGTTGTCACATTTTAAATTTAATTGTTAAAGATGGTCTTGTGTGTTTTGATGATTCTATTCAAAAAGTTAGAGATGCGGTTGCGTTTCTTTTTTGGAATGCTAATAGGGCAAGACTTAGAGATTTTAAGAATGCTTGTGTGGAAAATAACCTTAGACCTAGAAAAATTCAAGTAGAAATTGAGACTAGGTGGAGCTACACTTAAATTATGCTACAACAAGCATATGAGTATATGATTCCCAACAACAAGTTCACAACAAATATAATACTGATAGTGATGATTGGTTAAATTTTTTGCATTGGGAAGATGTTAAAGAATGTGTTGAACTCTTAGAAAATTTTTATAATGCAACTCTTGCTTTTTCTAGACAATTCTATCCCACGGTAACCGGAATTTTAGCCTACTTAGCGGAAATAGCTAGAGTTTTACAAGAGTATAAATATAAACTCGGTTATCAAGCGGCTATTTTTGAAATGATAATCAAATTTAAGAAGTATTTTTTGCCCATCCCAAATTTATTTATTTTGGGTTCTCTTTTAAATCCTTGTTTAAAAGTGTCTTATACTAAAGCATTGGTTGATCAAATTTATACATTTTTAGAAATTGAACCGGGAGTTCAACCATCTTTAGCTGAAGCCGAACTCGCTATTGATGACGAGTTTAGAAAAGTTTTTACTCATTATTCTAATTTGGAAGAACGTGCTACACCCGTTGCTCCACGCCCTACTACTTCTCAAAGTAGCAAAAAGGGCTTGTCGGGTTTGTCGCATTTAAAAGTTTTACATTCACAGCCAACTTCTTCTTGTAATGCAAACTTTGATGAATATAACTTTTATTTGATGCAGCCAAATGTGGATATCAAGGCACTGGATGAATTGGACGTCTTAGCATGGTGGAAAAAGTACAAGGCAAGTCATCCGATACTCTCAAGAATGGCTCGAGATATCCTTACGGTTCAAGTATCAACCGTGGCTTCGGAGAGCACATTTAGCCAAGGAAGACAGCAAATTGGAGACCATAGACATTCATTATCCGGCTTTAGCTTGCAAGTACTAGTGTGCATTCGCTATTGGATTAGATCGGAGCGACGCAACTAAAACTCAGAAGCGGAGGAAGGCGAAGAGGAAGAAATTGAAGATTTAATAGCAAGTGGACCGGACCAAATGGAAGACTTTGAAGATATTTCTATGGCCGAATACGATATGGGGGAAATTAACGAAATGATTCAGAATTGGTGATTTTATTATTCTACTATTTCTTTACAACTCATGTATTATTTGCAAGTTAAAAAAAATTACAACTTGCAAATAAATGTTATCCAAGAATGAATAAAATATATGGCTCATTGAGCTTTCTTCTATTTACTTGTGTTCATATTTTTACTTTTATTAAGTTAGGAATATACCTAAAATATACTAAGAATATACTTATAATATACATCTACGTAAATTAAAAACTAGAAAGTTATATACTTGAAAAATAACTAAAATATATTATAGTATACATATAATATATATTAAGGATATATAGTATACATAAAATATATTTGGAATATACTTATAATATATAGTATACATATAGTATACATATAACTATATAAAGAATATATATTATAACTATAGATAGTATAATATATATATATATATATATATATATATATATATATATATATATATATATATATATATATATATATATATTTAAGTTATACTTATAGTATACATATAAGTATAGTATACATATAATATATATTAAGGATATATAGTATACATAAAATATATTTGGAATATACTTATAATATATAGTATACATATAACTATATAAGTATAACTTAAACATATATATATATATATATATATATATATATATATGTATAGTATACATATTAAGTATACATATAATATATATTAAGAATATATAGTATACATAAAATATATTTGGAATATACTTATAATATATAGTATACATATACTATACTTAAACATATAGTACACATACATATATATATATATATATATATATATATATATATATATATATATATTAAGTTATACTTATAGTATACATATAAGTATAGTATACATATAATATATATTAAGTATACATATAATATATATTAAGAATATATAGTATACATAAAATATATTTGGAATATACTTATAATATATAGCATATAAGTATAACTTAAACATATATATATATATATATATATGTATACTATATGTTTAAGTATAGTATATGTAATATTTATACTTAAACATATACTATATATTATAAGTATATTCTTAATATATTTTAGTTATTTTTCAAGTATATACACGTATATGCTATATTGCTGACTTGCTGTTAGCCTGTTAGTCAGTAAATATTTAAACTTTACTTATAAACTTATATAACATATGTAAATATACCTACAATTTACTAATAAATACTATAATATATATATACTATACGGAAAACAAAAAAAAAAAGGGTTTTGGACTGTTTGAACCGGACCGGTTCCGGTTTGGGGTTTCAAACCGGTAAACCGGAACCGGTGGCCGATTCCGTAACCGGTTACCGGTCCGGTTCTGATTAAACCGGTTGACGGGCTTACTTTCAATTAAAGTAAACAACTATGGCATTTACTAAAATATAAAATTCAGTATTCTCCATTTCAATTTAAGTTTTCTATTTTGATTAGGTATGGAGTATAAGAAAAGAAGAAAGTTTTTAAAATCTTGTGATTTTACATTAAAATTTATTTAATGTACCTAAACACTCTTTGAACCATGTAGTATTAAACATGCAATGTAGAATTTGAATTGAGAAGATATCATATATAAAAACAAACAACGTACTAAAAAGAAAAACTAGATGCTTAAATTGAAATAGAAGGATTAGTTATAAATTTAAATAATTCATATATTATGAACTAATAAAAGTTTGATTTATTTTTCAAACTTACTAAATTAAAATTTGATAAAACTAATAAGTGTGTTTTGGGTACAATTTATACACCAACAATATAATATTTTTACATTTTAAAATTAAACAAATCAAAACTTAATATGTTATAATATATGCTTGCATTATTTTTCAAATTAGTTCATAATTCTTAATACTAATAATGTTTTGTCTCAAAAGGAATCTCTTTTTTTTATCCAAATTGTCTCTTTTAAAATATTAATGAATTCCGTGTAATATTACAGAGACAAGTTTGAGTTTTCCCAAGCTTTATGTTCATAGCCAAACATAATAATATTTCTTTTACTATTTGGGCCAAGAAATTATTTGTCTTAATTAATTTGATATATAACTGAATTTGTAAACAAAGAAAACTTCAGTAAAAGAACTTAAAATTAAATCTAGATAGGATAGTCTAAAATTATGCTTATGATTTGAAATTTCATGTAATATTTTACATTATAGTGACATAAATGATACTCTTTTCTACTATCGGTTAAGATAAATTACACGCTTAGTTTTGTTCAATAATGAGTTACGTTCCTTAGTTATAAATTCAACTACTAAGCAAAAAGTTGGAAAGCAAGCTATTCAAGATATTAACGTATAATAATTCATCCTATTGAAATTATAAATTCAACTTGTGAGCAAGAAATTGGAAAGAATGACCTTTGGGACAATAATGCATAATGGCTCATCCTCATGAATTTATATTATTATGTTATACAATGATAAAAAGAAATCTGAATGTTAGATTCGTATAATTAAAAAAAAAATGTTACCATAATTAATAGCAGGCTCAATACATCAAGCATGTTCAAATTGAGGTTGATGAGGGTAATGTATTTTAAATGAGGTGACATATTTTAAATGGTTAACTTATTTATTTAATGAGCATTTGAGAATACATGCAGAAAATTTATCAAAATTCAAGTTTGAACTGTCTAATAGAAACTATTCACCACTTGTTCAGATGCTCAATTGGAACATATAGTGGTTTGAGTGTCTAAATGAAATTTTTTGGAATGTTTAAAAAAATGTCGATGTATTAAGCCGTAATACTAACTATTCTTAACAAAATTGTAGGATTAAGTTACTTTATTGCTTTAATTATTCTAAAGTTTTGTCTAGGGCCAACAAAGTGTTGGTTAAAATATCTAACAAATTTGTGAATTTATTGTCACGACCCAACCAGAGGGCCATGACGGACACCCGGAGCTACCACACCGAGCAGCTCTGAACAAGCATCTCATAATTATTTCTGGGTGAACCATAAAGATAGCTCATGGATATCATAATCTGTAAGGACATATATCACAACATAACAACACATCTCTATATTATCTTCAACAATTATGTCCAACATCAACAGCCGTCTCAAGGCTACTAAAATGTCACGACAATATGAACCGGTGGGGTTATGAAACGTCTAACTATACACACACGTATACGAGCCTCTACATAGAATACGAGTGACCATGAAGACCGATACCAATAGACTGCAGCTCCGAAGTAAGTGGAGCTCTCCTGAGATTCCGCTGATGAAGCTCCTATGGGTCAGAGTCGTCTACCTGTCTACCTGCGGGCATGAACGCAACGTCCACAAGAAGGGACGTCTGTACGAACGGTGTACTGAGTATGTAAGGCATGAATAACAACATAATAAGAAATATAGAACATAACAGGATATAAAGATAACATGTACATTTGATTACCTCATAAGGCGAAAACTATTTTTGGCTTTCAAAAGAAAACATTTCTCATATAAATATATAACATAATAGTGCTGCGGAACGTGCAGCCCGATCCATAAATATATTATATTACCGTGAAACGTGCAGCCCGATCCATATATATATATATATATTATACTTTTGCGGAACGTGCAACCCGATCCATTTACCCATGTATCCCGTGTCCGGGCATCCCGCGTCCGGGATGAGTATACCAACTGATCAGGTGGTTATGCCTATATAACGCCTCACCTTTCTCCGTATCCCCTATATATATACAATATAAGTAGCATGCATGAGAGCCCAAATAAAAGCTATGACCCTATCGGAGTGATGTAAGGTCGGTAACCTCCGATTTATATTATGGAACAATCATCATCGCTATATCTCACCTTGAAGGAACAATTATTATAAGGTCAGATGAACAACAATAAATAAAATCGAGAAAATCATAGAATAGCTCAATAATCTCATAATAGCCTTTAAATCGTAAGCTTTGGAATTTCTAGAATTAGAATCATCATCATCATGTTCATCATAGAAAACATCTCATCTTTAGTATCATAAGAAGCTTTTAAGAATCATGAACTTCTAACTTTTGGAAGTAAAAAGGTTATGGAAACACACACGGAATCATAACTTAGGAATCATGCCTTTTGAAAGAAAGAGACTTAGCCTTAACATACCTTTTTGGTCTCCTATTACTTAACGCTTATCCTTCTAAGCTCGTAAATTCACATTCAAGAGAATTCATACCACTGTTAGGCTTATCGTTATATGCTTATCGTAAGCCTTCAAATTAAACCCTTTTAGAATCTGCCGAAATTCGGACAACATATCTCCTGCTTATATCCCTAGCCCAAATCATAATACCAAAAAAAACAACAACAATAGCAATACTAATATCAATAACATCATCATTAATACCAAAATATTCCATAAAACATCTCACACGATGTTTTTCAACATACAATAACAATATACACTTCCTTTATTTTCAATCAAGGAGCATAATCTCCTCAAAACACCAACAACATTAGATACCACCCATATACACGTAAATCAGCCCAATCACATGGCCACAACATGCTCAAAACATTCCATAAACAAACAACTACAACACAACACTTTATGACTTTTCCTCCATAACTATTTTCACTTTCGAGACTTGCTAAACCTTAAAATTAACTCAACATAAGAGATAGGATGAATAGCATGACCTATACTTGAAGAACTTTAGTCACACCAACTTTCTTCAAGACCAAACTCACCACAACATCAAGTAGAAGCAAGAACAATCACTTTTCATGGACTAGTTTAGTGTGATTTTGTTAAATTCTTGATTTAATAGGCTATAAATGTTTGGGGGATGTGTTAGGAGGTTTCTAGGACTCATGAGAGTTTAGAATCATGAAAAAATAGGGTTAATGGGGGGTTTTTTATACCACTTATAAGTCGGCTCCACCGACTTTCCCAAGTGGGACCCGCGGAAGCCATTTGGCAGTTTGAAGGGTTATCTTAAAATGGCCATAACTTCTTACTCCGATGTCGCATTGACGAACGGTTTGTTATGTTGGAAATAGACTCGACGAACTTCATTTTAGGCTTTTGAAACACCTTAAAACTCCTAATATACCCGGAGATATATCCCTCCAAATTTGACCCAAAATTCTGTCCAGAATTCTATCAACTTTTTTTCCAAATTTCCGACAAACTTATTTTCTTCGATTTTCTTGATCCCGAAATCTTTCAAAACTCCCCACACATGATATTTATCATTAATCATACTTGATAATAGTCATGTCCTTTGGTTCCAAGGTTATCCTTCCCGATTACCACTTAGGAGATCGTAATTCATTCTTTACTTCATTGTGACACACTTCTCATGGCTTGTACCTTTCAAAAATTCATGGGACGTCTCCGATACTCCATTAATACGGTGAAGTACATGGCATGCTCATGCTCTGAAAGTGTGAGGTGTAACATCCTTCCCCCCTTAGAAACATTCGTCCTCGAATATTGTAGCTTGCGAGCCTACGATGCTATCATTAATTTCTTGAAATGGTTGTCCTATTTTGGTTCCTAATCTCTATGTTATTATACTATAGGCTCATTATTCTTCTTTCATATTCTCCCAATTCTTTTTCGAACTCATTCATTAGTTCCATATCTTTTTGGTCTTATGTATGTACCCAGTGGCCGACTGATGTCTATCTACTGTCCTGGGACCTGTTGCCATTAAGATGGTCTTAACTCATGATTGCTACGGCTCCCCGCCGATCTATGAGCACTCTTAATTGTTGTACTCTTTTGCCTTGCTACTTATTTCTCTAGTAGTAAACAAATTCTCTAGTTTAGATATGGCAGCTTTCCTTGCTTGCTTCTTTGGTGCTATTTTAGATTATCCCTTTTTGTACTTGTCGACCTTGCACCATTCTACAGGACGTTTCATTACGGCGATTGTTTACATGGTTCTATGTCATACACTCTCACAATTAATGCAATCGGCGACTTGTAATTTCACAACTTACGAGGTACTTTCTAATCTCAGGTAGTACTGTTGTCTTGCTATTCATAGGCACACTATCTTTCTTTCCTTTGAAGATCATTAAACTTCCTTTAAATATTCCTCTTTCAAAGCTCTCATCTCTTCTAGTGCTACAAGTTCTTTTTAGTAGTCCCGATTGTCCCTTATACTTATACCTGGTCACATGCGGCCCTTCTTACTCCTTCTGTTACCCCTTAGAGTACTTTACTGCATATCTAAATGTATCTAAAATTTCTTCGGCGCGAGTGATTCGAGCCATAGTTCGGAATACAACGTATCACATTGGCGAAACTTATTCTCCTTCCCATATTTGTCTCATGATATACCTGCATTTAATCCATTCTCACTTTTCTTTAACATATTTTTGACATATCGGTTCTTCTCGAAATTTGACTCCTTCAATCCTTCAATCCAATATATTTCCCTCTTTTAAGCTTAGGAATATTATAGCTCATCTTAGAACTGAATTTGTTCTTCCCCCTTTTTAAAGGATGTTCTTATATACCCGTAACCTTTGAGTATTAACCGTCTTTGATAGTCATCTGGCCGGCCTTAGCGATCCTTCAAATCCTCTATTCCTTATAACGCCGGAGTTCTTTTCATCGCATGGTTTAACTTATTTTCCTTTTTGCTAGTTGAGTTCTTGTATCAAATCAAAATGCTTATACACATCGGATACAATTCAAATGCCTTCTTTATTGTCCTTTCCCTTCTACCTTTCATGACTAGTAGTCCCGTAGGCTAATGAATTAATGGGACATCGAAATTCATTAGGCTCCTTATGGAGTGTCCGACTATACCACACTCCTTTAGCCCTAGTCTTTCTCAACGACTATCTTCTTAATATCCTTGAATTTCTTCTTGCTCTAGGTTTCCAATTCCGATTTATATCTATACTATACTATTAAAAGTTGATATGGCACACCATCCATTCCTACGACTCGTCCTTTCATTAGCTTTGTTCATTTTGTCCCGTAATTCTTCTTAACTACTTGTTTGCATCACAGCTATGCATCATAGTCCTTCTAGTGTCCCGTAGGTTCTTGTTCTCATCATGAAATCCCCACAAAGTACATTCTTCCCTTTCTTCTTTCGTCGAGTCTTCATCTTCCTTTATGATACTACAACTTGTACACACACACACACACACACACATATACATACATATATATATATATATATATATATATATATATATATATATATATATATATATATATATCTCGAATTTTCTCGGTTTTTTTCATGATCGCATTTTTGCGTCTTTCACACAGCCGTTGTCTTATAATTTCAATTTATTTTTCTTTGGGCAAGCCTATTGACTCATTAACCTTCTCCTTGTTGTCGGCGGCCACATGATTCCATTTAACCATTTCATTACACCTCCTCCTCTGTTTAGTCCTCATAGTTTCTTTTATTTTATTTTTTACTCGTAAAACGCCTGTTTCCATTAATCATCCTTTACTCTTAGGTTAGGAAACTTTGGAGTGTTTCGCTACGAGTGAGAATTCCTTTTGACACTGAAAATCTCTTCTTGGGATACTTTCTTCCCTGGAATAGGCGTACCAATCATGGTTTCACATCCATTCTTTTGGTTAAATCTCAGGAGTTTAAAATTTCCTCGTCGCTCTCATAAGACCTATTTATTTCTTCTCAAGGATGCACCTTTGTCCATTATTTACAATCTTCTTGGTTCTGGTTATGAAGACGTATAGGTTGGTTCCGAGGTCCTCACGTTCATCCTTTGTCACGTACAACATTACTCTATCTCCTATTGATTCATTTAAATTTGATCCTATCGTCTGCTTTCCTGCTTTCATCCTAACCTTTTCCTCAAATATATATTACTTGACCCTCAATAGGTATACGTTTTCCTTGTCCAAGTTTCTCTCCCCTTCATTTCATCATAGCCTTCTTTTTCCTAATGCTCGTACTTACATATTTGGTCGTGTTACCGCTCTCCGACTTTAATTCCTGAAAAAACCCAATCCTGATTCTTTCTGTAGCGCTTGCTACCTCAATTTTGACATATAACACAATCAATATTTTTAACATGTCGTAACATCAACCATAAGGGTATACATAATACTCGATGTAACCACTGTGACTTATCCTTTTATCGCTTTTCAACACCCTTTTCTTGCGAGATATCCCGTTGCTATTTGATTTTGTCCTGAATCTGTGGCTTTAATACATCTCCCCTCTCTTTTGCTCAGCTAGCCAGAGAATTCTAATTGTAAAGCTCACATGCTCCTAATTTCCCTCGGGCTATTCTGGTTTCTCATTTTTTTTTGTATGTCTAAATTTGTAGGTCTTCTTAGCATATCTTTCTACGTCCCAATTGTAAACCCTGGCGATATAACTTTACTTAAAAATCTTTTACTCGTACTTGTACCCTGTCTCTTTGTCTAAAATAATCAACCTCACATCCTTTACTTTCTTGTAGCAACCGAATCAATCTTTACAATACTTTATCTTTACCTGTACACCTACTTTCTTCTCTCCTTACACATAAACTGACATCGCACCTAACTTTTCTATCGTTAAATAACCTTCACCACACCCGACTGAAATTTTTTTTGAGGCACAACCTTCTTATAAGGATTAGCTAAAAATACACCACATATTCCTAAGGTTGATACAATCTCTACTTCTTTCGTCGGCCAAGCAACATCACATTTAGAAGTTATATAAACAATCCAGAAAACAATCATAATTGCAACCCAACCTACCTAACCATTTCTCATTCTTGAATTCAAGGTCATCATTAAAACCCGAAGTAACTTGGCCATAATGATTCTCAGAATAGTACCAACTATCAAATACTCAAAATACCCTTGAAATCGAATGACTGGTGACTTCTGAATCCCAATGTAAACTCACATCATATAGGAAAGTCCGATAAAATGAGTCTGTGTGCCTGTCATCAACCCGTCCTGATCTTATGTGTGTGTGTGTGTGTGTGTATATATATATATATATATATATATATATATATATACATATATATACTTCTAGGGTAAAACTTTCCTCTACTCATTAACTTCTTTTCCCACATCAATATCTTTTCCTTATCTCTAACTCATCAATCTATAAATCGTAATACTACATTTGAATTCTTAGTCTCAACTTTCCCTATATCTTCAATAAATCTCAATTCTCCGAAATCTCGAATGCACTCATTCCAACTCCTTTAATTACTAATCATTTTTCCTCTCCAGGGTTCCTCCCTTAAATTAAATTACAATCATTCTAAAACTTCACTTTGAAAGCATCTCATAATTTTTCATTCAATCACGACTTACCAAACATCCGATTGTCATATTTTTCCTTCATTCTTTCTCTATAGCATAGACATTCAAACAATTCAATTTGTAAAAATTTCGGCACAGTTTTCTCTATACTTCTTACTGCCTCATTCCTGCACACAGCCCAAAAAACACATCCAATGCCTCACAGGGCTATCACAAATACTCGTAACATCTAGCTCGAGTTCTTATATCAAAGTCTATCAATATCAATAAGGCAGGAAACATATCTTTCGGAGTAACAACTTCAATTCTCCTCAATTACCTCATAGCGGCATAATCAACTGCTCATCCACAATCAAGACATTTAGGGTTAGAATCAGGGACATCACATCCTATAATTTAGCTCTACGGCACGATATAAGATGAGAAGGAAGGGTCAATGGTTCCTAAATGCCCTGCAGCCTCTTGTTTATCGGTGTGGCACACTTCACACACATAAACAAGACTCTACTGGACACGGCTTGTAGACATTCCGTAGGACGAACTGCTCTAATACCACTTTTGTCACGACCTAATCAGAGGGCCATGACGGGCACCCGTAGCTAACACACCAAGCACCTCTAAACATACATCTCATAATCATTTCAGGGTAGACTATAAAGATAACTCATGGATATCATAATTTGTAAGGACATATATCACAACATAACGACACATCTTTATATAATCTTCAACAATTATGTCCATCATCACCAGCCATTAAGGCTACTAAAATGTTACAACAATATGAACTGGTGGGGTTATGAAACGTCTAACTGTACACACATGTCTACGAGCCTCTACATAGAATACGAGTGACCATGAAGACCGATACCAATAGACTGCAGCTTCGAAGTAAGTGGAGCGCTCCTGAGATTCCGCTGATGAAGCTCTTATGGGTCACAACCGTCTACCTGCGGGCATGAACGCAGTGTCCACAAGAAGGGACGTCAGTACGAGTGGTGTACTGAGTATGTAAGGCATGAATAACAACATAATAAGAAGTATAGAACATAATAGGAGATAAAGATAACTTGTACATCTGATTACCTCATAAGGCGAAAACCATGCATGCTTAGCTTTCAAAAGAAAACATTTCTCATATACATATACAACATAATAATGTTACGGAACATGCAGCCGGATCCATATATATATATATATATATATATATATATATATATATATATATATATTGTTGCGGAACGTGCAGCCCGATCCATATATATATTATATTGCTGCGGAACATGCAGCCCCATCCATTTGCCCATATATCCCGCGTCCGGGACGAGTATACCAACTGATCAGATGGTTATGCGTATATAACGCCTTACCTTTCCCCATATCCCCTATATATATATATATATATATATATATATATATATATATATATATATATATATATATATATATATACACACACACACACACACACACACATATACAATATAAGTAGCATGTATGAGAGCCCAAATAAAAGCTACGACTCTATCGGAGGGACGTAAGGTCGGTAACCTCTGATTTATATTATGGAACAATCATCATCGCTATATCTCACCTTGAAGGAACAATTATTATAAGGTGAGATCAACAACAATGAATAAAATCGAGAAAATCATAAAATAACTCAATAATCTCATAATAGCCTTAAAATCATAAGCTTTGAAATTTCTAGAATTAGAATCATCGTCATCATGTTCATCATAGAAAACATCTCATCTTTAGTATCATAAGAAGCTTTTAAGAATCATGAACTTCTAACTTTTGGAAGTAAGAAGGTTATGAAAACACATATGGAATCATAACATAGGAATCATGCCTTTTGAAAGAAAGTGACTTAGCCTTAGCATACCTTTTTGATCTCCTATTACTTAATGCTTATCCTTCCAAGCTCGTAAATATACATTCAAGAGAATTCATATCACTATGAGGCTTATCGTCATATGCTTATCTTAAGTCTTCAAATTAAACCCCTTTAGAATCTGCCAAAATTCGGGCAACATCTCCCCTGTTTATATCCCTAGCTCGAAATCACAATATCAAAAAAATAACAACAGTAGCAATACTAATATCAATAACATCATCATCAATACCAAAATATTCCATGAAACATCCCACACGATGTTTTTCAACATACAACAATAATATACACTTCCTTTATTCCCAATCAAGGAGCATAATCTCATCAACACACCAACAACATTAGATACCACCCATATACACATAAATCATCCCAACCACACGACCACAATGTGCTCAAAACAGTCCATAAACACAACAACTACAACACAACACTTTATGACCTTTCTTCTATAACTATTTTCACTTTTGAAACGCAACAACTACAACCCAACACTTTATGACCTTTCCTCCATAACTATTTTCCCTGTTGAGACTTACTAAACCTTCAAATCAACTCAACATAAGAGATAGGATGAAGAACATACCTTATACTTGAAGAACTTTAGCCACACCAACACCAACTTTCTTCAAGACCAAACTCACCGCAACATCAAGTAGAAGCAAGAACAATCACTTTTCATGGACTAGTTTGGTGTAATCTTATTAAATTCTTGATTTAATGGGCTATAAATGTTTGGGGAATGTGTTAGGAGGTTTCTAGGACTCATGAGAGTTTAGAATGATGAAAAATGGGGTTGATAGGGGTTTTTTTTATACCCTTTATAAGTCGGCTCCACCGACTTTCCCAAGTAGGACCCACGGAAGCCATTTCGCAGTTTGAGGGGTTTATCTTAAAATGGCCATAACTCCTTACTCCAATGTTGCATTGACAAAAGGTTTATTGCGTTGGAAACTAGACTCGACGAACTTCATTTTAGGCTTTTGAAACACCTTAAAACTCTTAATATACCCGGAGATATACCCTTTCAAATTTGACCCAAAATTCTGTCCAGAATTCTGCCAACTTTTTTTTTCAAATTTTCGACAAACTTATTTTCTTCGATTTGCTTGATCCCGGAATCTTCCGAAACTCCCCACACATGATATTTATCATTAATCATACTTGATAATAGTCATGTCCTTTAGTTCCAAGGTTATCCTTCCTTGTTACAACTTACGATATCGTAATTCATCCTTTACTTCATTGTTACGCACTTCCCATGGCTTGTAACTTCCAAAACTTCATGGTACGTTTTCGATACTCCATTAATACGGTGAAGTAAGTGGTATGCTCATGCTCTGAAAGTGCGAGATGTAACATTTATATCTATATTTTCTGTTTTTATTAGATAGGAAAAATACCAATAGAAAATTTTCAATTTGCTCTATATGTAATTGCAGGGGCGGAGCCAGCCCTTTGGGTGTGGGTTCGGCCGAACCCAGTAGCTTTTGTCCGAACCATATATTTGTATTAAATTTTTTGTCAAATATGTACAAATTATTAATTAAGAACCCAGTAACTTTAAAGAATTAGAACCCCGAACCCACAAACTTAGAATCCTAATTCCGCCTCTGTGTAATTGCTTTGAAATGTCTAAACAGTCATGTTTGGCCCGTATGAGCACAGGCTTCAATTTATCTAGTATAGTTATTTAGAGAGTAAAGAGATGAACGACCAATAGCAATATTGTAATTTCATAGCAAATATAATGGCATTTCAGATTTTTTAACCATAATGTACTTGCCGGGCCCAGTGTACCTTTTCATTGCAGATATTTATAGCCTTTGAAGACATAACTAGCCACGTGGCTATACTAAAAGAATGTAATACTCCAAAACTCATACCATATTTCGATATTTCAAATTAAAACTAAAGCATACCACTAAAATTTGTTTTTGCTTCATTTTTTATTTCAATATTTCTCTTTTTGCTTCAGTTTTTTTAATTGGCTCAATAAAACCCAATTCTTGAATATTGATTAAAAGTAATTTACACTTGTACTTCTTTAGTGATTTATTATTTATTTGAGTTAAATAAACTTATTAATTAGGAGGAGAATGTGTAAATACAAACTTTGAATATGTTCTAAGTAAGAATAAACAAATAAAACTTTGCATCGAAGAACAATAGGACGGTAAAAACTTAGTTGTACCAAATATTTATATTAAATAATACTTCATCCGTTTTAATTTGTTTGAACCTATTTTCTTTTTAGTCCGTGCCAAAATGAATGATCTCTTTCCTAATTTGGAAACAAATTCATTTTATGAATGATTTACAGCCACACAAATATTCAAGACTTATATTGAACCACAAGTTTCAAAAGTCTTCCCTCTTTCTTAAATGTCGTGCCCAGTCAAATAGGTTCATATAAATTGAAACGGAGGGAGTATTAATTTATCATGATTTAGTAATTTAATAAAATAAAAGTATAAATAATCTAATTATGATTTTAGTAAAAGAAGTACTTTGCAAACACATATCATGCATCAATTAATCTTACATAAATACTCAATACCAAAGAAGTCGGAACAGTGTTGTATGTTATAACGAATAGTTGATATCATGCTAGTAATAGAAGAACTCGTTTTAGACATCACATAAAGCTACATAAATCCCAAATATCTACTACACTATCTCTAATTTGAATTTTCTCTATTACGTCCCTCACTATTTTTTTCCCTTTTTCCTGTTGGGTTTTTGTTCAACAACAAAAATAGATTTTTTTTCAAGTTGACCAATTTTCACTTTTAAAACAAACATAGTATTTGATTATCAAAGGAAGTATTAAGGAAAATAACAATTCGAATGATTGCTCGATATTATGAGAAAAATTGTTATTGTGCATACAGTCTCATGATTGTTTATAATTTGATGACATTCTTTGTCCATTAAATCACGGCAACAAGGACTACCAAAAAAATATGTAATATCGGATTCAACTGATTGGTTCATTCTTTAATTTGTAAAATGACTTAGCAAGCATAATGCTCTTTCAAATTGAGCGTTTATTCTATTTTATATTAAAAAATATTCACTCTATTCGAATTACAGATTTTAAAATTTTTTGAGGTGAATATTTAAAAATTACATACTACTACGCTGCTAGTTGGGATATATTTGAGAGGGGTCTACAGGAAGAGATTTCAGTAGGCAACGGGTACCTGGGAAAAATAAGGCGGGAACAAAGAGATGTACATGTGAATAAAATAGTTCACTTTTCTACGTTCTGAATTATAATATGGTACCAATGTATGGTGTGTTAGCTAAAAGAGGAATGGTCAAACCCAGAAACAACAAAAATAAGCAAAATCTGAGAAATGGCAGTTAACGTAAAAGGATACGGCCAAATCTTTAAAACAGTGGAGTTGTTTGAATTACTGCAGGCATGCATATTTTCATTGAAATATGAATAGAGTAGGTATTTTCATTGAAAAAGGAAACCTAAAGGGAAAATTGCATTAATTAATTTGTCAAAAAACACTGTCCACCAGCATGGTTTTGGTTTTGGTGTTTTAGTAGAAGCAACAAATAGTGAATCTTTGAGAGCAGTTGCTTGTTTTCATAATCAAATAAGGAAACTGTCACTTGTGAGTTGGCAAACTGATATTTCAAACATTTTCTATGTGACATATTTTATTGATTCAGTTTTATGAAGATGACATCTTTTTATATTTAGTAACCATTTAATTTTAAACTTTTTATTTTAACCTCAATGATATGATTTATAGCCATAAAATTCTCAATGACTTATTTTAAATCCCAAATTTTAAAAGTCTATTTTTTATATAAAAAACCCATGCTCAATCAAATATCTACGTATAAATTGTGACGGAGAATATTATTTATGAGTGTAGGTGCGCACGCTTTGGTAAATAGCAAAACTAAGGACTTTAATATTTCGACTTCGATATTTCGGTACTCCCTCCGTCTTAAATTATCTATCGTTATTCTCTTTTACACGCCCTTAAGAAAGATTAATTAGGAAGAATTTTTAACTATTTGACCTTTATTAGTGTTTGAATAACTATACCATCACCCATAATTGAGGTGTTAGTAATCTTCAATAACAATAATTATTAATGGTGAAAGGACAAAAATATAATTAATTTTGTCTTGAACTTTTAAAACGATAAATAATTTGAAATGATTACTTTTAGAAATCACGATAGATAATTTCAGACGGAGGGTTTATTATTTGTGAGTAGGTGTGCTGCTTTGGCAAATATTGAAACTAAAATTTATAATATTTTCAATTTGATATTCCAATATTATTTGTGCATAGGTATATACATGCTTTGATAAATACTGAAATTGAAAATGTTGATATTTTCATTTCAGTATTTCGATTTTCTGTATGGATAAATAAAAAATAAAAATAAAAAGAGTAATACTTGAGACTGATTGCAGCTTTTAGAGTGATTGTCAAGTCAGAAGCATGCCATTGTGCTCGAGGAAAATTCCCACTTTGGAGTAATTTGCTCAGTCAAAGGACTTGTGTGTGTTACATATTTAGGGTAACTAGAGGTGTCAACCGGTTCCAACCGGAACCGGACCGGGAACCGGTTAGGAAATCGGCCGGTTCCGGTTTTGGAACCGGAACCGCCTAACCGGTTCCGGTTTAACCGGTTCCGGTTAACCGGTTTTAAAGTCCAAATCGGAACCGGTCCGGTTTGGACTTGTTTAAATATTTTTTTTTTGTTTTTTGTATTATATATATATATATTATAGTATTTATTTGTATATTGTAGGTATATTTACATATGTTATACAACTTTATAATTAAAGTTTAAATATTTACTGACTAACAGCCTAACAGCAAGTCAGCAATACAAAATATAAATACTATATATACAATATATACTTAATATATATACTATATATACAATATATACTTAATATATATACCATATATATGTATAACTTAATATATATACTAAATATATGCATAACTTAATATATATACTATATATATGTATATATATGTATATATATACATATATATAGGTATAGCTTAATATATATATATATAGGTATAACTTAATATATATACTATATATACATATCCACTATATATACAATATATACTTAATATATATACTATATATACAATATATACTTAATATATATACTATATATATGTATAACTTAATATATATACTAAATATATGCATAACTTAATATATATACTAAATATATGCATAACTTAATATATATACTATATATATGTATATATATGTACTATATACTATATATAGGTATAGCTTAATATATATATATATATAGGTATAACTTAATATATATACTATATATACAATATATACTTAATATATATACTATATATATAGTATGTATGTACTATATACTATATATACTTACTTATATACTATATACACTTACTTATATACTATATATACTTGTACTATATACACTTACTTATATACTATATATACTTGTATACTATATATACTTACTTATATACTATATATACTATATATACTTGTATACTTATATTCCTAACTTAATGAAAGTAAAAATATGAACACAAGTAAATAGAAGAAAGCTCAATGAGCCATATATTTTATTCATTCTTGGATAACATTTATTTGCAAGTTGTATTTTTTTAAACTTGCAAATAATACATGAGTTATACAAAAATAGTAGAATAATAAAATCACCAATTTTGAACCATTTCGTTAATTTCCCCCACATCATATTCGGTCATGGAAATATCTTCAAAGTCTTCCATTTGGTCCGGTCCACTAGCTATCAAATCTTCAATTTCTTCCTCTTCGCCTTCCTCCGCTTCTGAGTTTTGGTTGCGTCACTCCGATCTAATCCAATCTCGAATGCACACTAGTACTTGCAAGCTAAAGCCGGATAATGAATGTCTATGGTCTCCAATTTGTTGTCTTCCTTGGCTAAATGCGCTCTCCGAAGCCACGGTTGATACTTGAACCGTAAGGATATCTCGAGCCATTCTTGAAAGTATCGGATAGCTTGCCTTGTACTTCTTCCACCATGCTAAGACGTCCAAGTCATCCTTGATATCCACATTTGGCTGCATCAAATAAAAGTTAAATTCATCAAAGTTTGCAGTAGAAGAAGAAGTTGGCTGTGAATGTAAAACTTTTAAACCCGACAAGCCCTTTTTGCTACTATGAGAAGTAGTAGGGCGTGGAGCAACGGGTGTAGCACGTTCTTCCAAACTAGAATAATGAGTAAAAAATTTTCTAAACTCATCATCAATAGCGAGATCGGCTTCAACTAAAGATGGTTGAACTCCCTCTTCAATTTCTAAAAACGTATAAATTTGACTAACCAAATATTTAGTATAAGACACTTTTAAACAAGGATTTAAAAGGGAACCCAATATAAATAAAGTTGGGATGGGAAAAAAATACTTCTTAAATTTGATTATCATTTCAAAAATAGCCACTTGATAATCGGGTTTATATTTATACTCTTGTAAAACTCTAGCTATTTCCGCTAAGTAGGCTAAAATTCCGGTTAACGTGGGATAGAATTGTCTAGAAAAAGCAAGAGTTGCATTATAAAAAATTTCTAAGAGTTCAATACATTCTTTAACATCTTCCCAATGCCTAAAAGTTAACCAATCCTCACTATCAATATTATATTTGTTGTGAACTTGTTGTATGGGAATCCTATACTCATATGCTTGTTGTAGCATAATGTAAGTGTAGTTTCACCTAGTTTCAATTTCTACTTGAATTTTCCTAGGTCTAAGGTTATTTTTCACACAAGCATTCTTAAAATCTCTAATTCTTCCCCTATTAGCATTACAAAAAAGAAACGCAACAGCATTTCTAACTTTTTGAACAGAATCATCAAAATGCATAAGACCATCTTTAACAATTAAATTTAAAATGTGACAATTACATCTTACATGAAAAATATTTCTTAGAGGAGGGTTTATTTGTCTTTTTAAAAGACCAATTGCCTTTGTATTATTAGAAGCATTATCTAAAGCAATACAAAGTGTTTTTCTATAAATGTTAAAAAATCTCATTATAGTAGACAGTGAATCGGCTAAAATTTTTCCATCGTGACGACCTTTTCCTTCGTCGTATAAGAAAGCTATAATTCTTTTTTGCATAACCCAGTTGTCATAAACCCAATGACATGTAATAGCAAAAAAATCTAAATGGTTAATACTAAGACCCAAATCAGCGGTAAGACAAACATTACAATTTAAAGAATTAAATACATGGCGCAAATAAAATCTATATTTTTTAAGCAAATCTATAACATCGGCTCTACAAGTACTTCTAGGAATACCCTCGGGTTATAACAACGTTGAATGTAAGTAACAAACCCCAAACCCGAGGGAAAGAAAAATGGTAAACAATCATAAGCTACCATTTTAGCTATTTCTACGCGTTCTTTTTTCTTGTCATACTTAAAATTTCTACCGGTTCGTGGGTCTATCGTCATTTGAATCCCCCCCACATTTGAACCCGTATGCTCTCCCCAAACATCCATATGTTTGGTTCTCATATGAGCATTTAGTGTACCCGTTCCACCATCCTTACCAGTTCCTTGCTTAAAACTAAATACTTGTCCACATAGGGTACATGTAACTGATTGGTTTTCCCTATCCTTAGTCATAAATTTCCAAACTTTAGCTGTTGGCTTACGAGTTCTAGGCGGTTTGTCTTGTGTATGTGATTGTGCAGGACCTGTATCTCTTATGGGATTTTCGGGGGGTTGTGTTTCATCATCATCATCTAAGTCTTCATTAAAAGTGTCGGTAAAATGTTGTTGCATTGCCTCATGACCTAAAAGTGGATTATTTCCACCAACATCAATACCTAAATTAGGTGTTTCTTCCACAAATGTTTCCTCATTAAGCGCACCCCTAACAGTACGACTACTACTACCGACACCACGTCTTAATCTCTTTGACATTATTAAATAGAAATAATTTAAATCACAATCAAATAAATCACAAGAAAATAAATTACAACAAATTAAATTGCTAGAATTAAATTGCGTAAATTAAATTGCTAGAATTAAATTGCGTAAATTAAATTTCGAAAAATAAATTGTTAGAATTAAATTGCGAAAATTAAAGATAGAGTTGGAACGAAGGTACCAAATTGCCAGATTAATTTCCAACAAAGCGAAGGCGGCTAGAATTGCAAATCCACCAAAGCTACTTCGGATTGTTGCAAAATCACCAACTCCACCAACAATATTATAATTGCAAAATTAATAATTGAAAGTTGAAACTATAATAAGACTTTGTGGCTAATTATTGCAAAGTAACTATAATTGAGAGATTGAGATTTGAGAGAAAGATGAAGAAGAGTGAATTGAAATGAAAATGAAGAAGGGTTTATATAGGGGTGGGGGAGGGGTTAAAGTGTTAAAAAAAAAAATTGGGGGGCCAAAAAATAAGAAAATGACCGTTTGGCAACGGCCATTTTTGCAAATGGACCGTTGCCAACGGTCCATTACCGAGGCCCAACGGCTATTTCATTTTTTTTTTTTTAATTTTAACCGGTTTAACCGGTCCAGTTCCGGTTAAAAAAAAATTAAAACCAGACCGATAAATTAATATCCGATTAACCGGTACCGGTTAAAACCGGTTAAGGCAAACCAGTTGACACCTTTAGGGTAACCTTTAACCCTTGGATAATAAAGCACCTGAACACCCTAAATAAAGTATCTGAACACCCTATTTACATCATTACTCTTTTTTGTGAAACAAAACCTCCACATCCCAATGCTCTTTTGTGAAACAAAACGTCTCTTGACACCTTTGTTATCCCACCCCTCGCTCTCCTCCACATCCCAATGCTCTTCGTTTTATTTTGATTTGGATAATACTCTTTCCCTTTCGTAATAAATATTATCTTAATCAAAAAAAATTATCTCATCGTAAGTATAATCTTAAAAAATTAAGATATAAATTTGGCTAATTTTTTCAATTCTATCCTTACACAAAAAGAACAAATTAAAGTAACAACTAAATGATGATTGAACAACGCTTATAGTAATTTGATGTTAGTGGATATAACCAATGTTAAAAGTATTACTACTTGTGTATGATCTAATCAAGAGGAAAAATTAACTTATTTTTATTATATAAGGAGAATTTAATAAACTTTACATTATATTATTAATTTTTTAATATGCATATTTTTTTTATTAAGATAATATTTATTATGGGACGGAGTGAGTAATATGCACTCGTAACCTAAGACCGTGAAAATAAGCAAATCAGACCATGGTGGCGTAAAGTTTGTTTTTATCCAGTTTAGACAAAAGGAAAGAAAATAAAATAAAATATAATAATAGGACAAAAGCTGATAAAGGAGGAATAGTACAGTCCTAAATATAATAATAGGACAAAAGCTGATAAAGGAGGAATAATACATTAGGACTGTGACACTATTGGTGCATGCAATTACCAGTATACTGCTTACTACTACTTCTGCCAATGGTTTACCAGCTACCACTATAATGCCTTAGCATAATATAAAATAATCTTTTATAACAAAAAAAAAAAACAGAATAAATACGAATTACTGCAGGCATGCATATTTTCATTGGAATGTGAATAGTGTAGGCGTTTTCATTGAAAAAGGAAACCTAAAGGGAAAATAGGATTAATTGATTTGTCAAAAAACACTGTCCACAGGATGGTTTTGGCGTTTTAGTAGAAGCAACAAATAGTGAATCTTTGAGAGCAGTTGCTTGTTTTCATAATCAAATAAGGAAACTGTCGCTTGCGAGCTGGCAAACTGATATTTCGATTTCGATATTTCAAACATTTTCTATGTGACATATTTTATTGATTCAGTTTTATAAAGATGACATCTTTTTATATTTAGTAACCATTAAATTTTAAACTTTTTATTTTCATTTTTATGATATGATTTATAGCCATAAAATTCTCAATGACTTATTTTAGATTCCAAATTTTAAAAGTCTATTTTTTTTTTTTATAAAAAACCCATGCTCAATCAAATATCTACGTATAAATTGTGACGGAGAATATTATTTATGAGTGTAGGTGCGCACGCTTTGGTAAATAGCAAAACTAAGGACTTTAATATTTCGACTTCGATATTTTGGTACTCCCTCCGCCTTAAATTATCTATCGTTATTCTCTTTCACACGCCCTTAAGAAAGATTAATTAGGAAGAGTTTTTAACTATTTGACCTTTATTGGTGTTTGAACAACTATACCATCACACATAATTGAGGTGTTAGTAATCTTCAATGACAATAATTATTAATGGTGAAAGGACAAAAATATAATTAATTTTGTCTTGAACTTTTAAAACGATAAACAATTTGAAATAATTACTTTTAGAAATCACGATAGAAAATTTCAGACGGAGGGAGTATTATTTGTGAGTAGGTGTGCTGCTTTGGCAAATATTGAAACTAAAATTTATAATATTTTTCAATTTGATATTCCAATATTATTTGTGCATAGGTATATACATGCTTTGATAAATACTGAAATTGAAAATGTTGATATTTTTATTTCAGTATTTCGATTTTCTGTATGCATAAATAAAAAATAAAAAAAAAGTAATACTTGATACTGACTGCAGCTTTTAGAGTGATTGTGAAGTCAGAAGCATGCCCTTGTGCTCGAGGAAAATTCCCACTTTGGAGTAATTGGCTCTATTACATATTTTGGGTAACCTTTGACCCTTGGATAATAAAGTATACGGATAAAATTGTTTAGTCGATATATTTTGCTGGTAAGATGTTTGGTTATGGAACTAAAATAAAATTTATGAAATGTATTTAGATATGTGTTTAGTTTTATATTACATAAACACGAATAAATTTTAATTTTAGCTTTGGGTTTCTTAACTCTTAAGAGATGCAAGAGCTTTAATTTGGAGAGGGCAAAAATATGTCATTTATTGTTCTATTACGAGATTAAATGGCAAATTTAAGATTTAAATTGCTTTACGGGTAATGAATTTGGTAAAAGCTACTCTGAGTTTCAGTCAAAATCGTAATTTAATGCCTATATTCGTTCATGTCGAGATTAATAATTCGGGAATTGTATTTTACACTGGGTATAATTAAAATAACATCATAATATTTTATTTTTTTAAAAAAAAGGTCAGACAACTCGATGCACGAAACATCTCATGTTCATGTAGAATTCGAAGAAGAGCCGCATATCAAGAGAAGAAATTTGTTACGCATACCAAATATTTACACCAGATCATGTAAATTTACTACAGTTGAGTAATTTAGCGAGGTGAAGATACATGTTAATTATGCTATCTATTCACTTTTACTTGTTCAGTTTGAACTTTGAATATCCTTTAAGAAATAGTAATTAATATGAGCATTTTACCAGAATACTCAATGTTTAGTCTTATATTTTTGGAAACGATTTGAGAAATAAGTAATTAATGTTAAGGGTAAAACCTGGAAAAGAATTTTCATCCGTTTACTTTTACTTGTCCACTATACTAAAAATAAATTTTCATTAATACTCGTCCACTTTGGCATATAAAAAAAAATAACTTTTTTTCTTGTTTACCCTTAACATTAATTACTCATTTTCAAATTATTTTTTAAGTCTATTGAGATTATACACCATTAATATGAATATCATAGTAAAATATATACTACTTTATTTTTCAATTCTTAAGGGGCGTAACAAGTTATTATAAAAGTAATGAAAGAGTATGCTTAGTGAGTGGACCAATAAAACTGAACCAAGGGGTAATTAATAATTAAATACTAAAACTTAATGGATAAACACCTCTTCCGTATGTATTACCTCGTATCAGCATGAGGAAAATAATATTCTAGCACAATATAATACTATAAATAATTTCGAACTGTTTATACCGAAATGAAAATCTAACTGCAATACAATACTTTAAAGTAGTATTTCTTAACCTCTTATCTTTGTTGACACGTAATTTTTGACCCTCCCCGAGTTGTTTTACACGATTTTTAACATTAAATATTTCTTTTTGGCTTAATCTTGCTTTTTTCGAATTTTATCTCATTTTAGTAATTTTGTTGTCGAAACAAAAAATATAAAACAAAAATAGAGTCGTAGTTAAGATAAAGAGAAAATTTTCAAAAAATATATATTTTTTTAACCGGATTTAAATGTACAAGTTTTATTTTTTTCTTAGTCTAAAATTAGGTGGCTAAAATACTTATAAGTGTATTTAGATTTTTATTAAATAAAAAAAAATATAAAAAGAGGACCAACCAAAAAGTTTCATCTCATAAGATTCTTTCCAACAAGCTAATTTCTCCCGCTCCATTTTACAATACACGTCTCATACACCTCACATATATACCATCACACCTTGAGCATATTCCATACGTGGGGCCCACTTGAATTTTTCTTGCTCACACACATCACATAAAAAGACAAAATAGAAAACAGATTTTTAATGGGAGGGATCATTATATTATTATATTATATAATAGCAAATGTGAGGACTTTTGTAATCCTCACAATAATTTCTCAATTTTTTAAAAACTTTTTAATTAATCACTTTTAGGTCCTAATTTTATTTATTTACGTCATTTTTTTAATTTTTTTTTGTTTTTAAGGTTTACTTTTCAAAAGCTATCGAACCTGGTGACTTTTGTAATCCTCACAATAATTTCAATTTTTTTTTAAAACTTTTTAATTAATTACTTTTAGGTCCTAATCTTATTTATTTAAGTCAATTTTTTTTGTTTTTTTTTGTTTTTAAGGTCTACTTTTCAAAAGCTATCGAACCTCCTACCTCATTTTTCATGTTCTTTGGTTTTTCGATTGGTGCTCGATATCCGCATTTGAGCCCAATTAATCCAGATAATTCGCACTGTATCGCGCCTATTCGGGGGGAGCGCTTCCTCCGAAGATTTTTCCATATCCATGTTCGAACCCCTAATCCCTAATTAAGAGAGGAGCAGCTCCATCCGCTGCATAAGTTAAATTATGTATTTGTCTTAAAAGTTCATTAATTATGTACAGATTATTTATTTAAAACTAAATAACTTTAAAAAATTAGGATACATAAGTTATAAATATCAAATTCTGGCTCCACATTTGATTTAAAGTAAATAATTTTATCAAAATGGAAGTTAAAATATTAAAGGAGTGGTATGAAAATTTTGCTTTCATTAACTACCCACTTGTGGGACTACAATAGGTATATGGTGATTATTGTTGTTGTATACTTGTACTAACACAAATTATATTTTTTAATTAAAATATCTACTTTTATATCTTGAGTTTGTGTCCGGGCTTAGCACGAGCCTCACATAGCTAGTTTAGAGCCTGTTTGGATGGGCTTATGCCTATAAGCTGTTTGCAGCTTATAAGCTAAAAAAATAAGTTAGGAAAAAAATAAGTTGGGGTAGTATAACTTATTTTTTTTTTGGCTGCTTTAGATAAGCTAAGTCAAATGAGTCCAATTATTTTTTGAGCTTATTTTAAACACACAAAATGACTTTAACCTGACCAGTTAAACACTCAAAAAAGCTAAAAAGAACTTATAAGCAACTTATAAGCCAATCCAAACGGGCTCTTAGATGGAGAACAGAAAAAGGGAGGATTGCACGAAAAGACCTAAAAAAAAAAATTCCACAACCTCTAATCCTAAATCTGGGCAAGAACCAATTTTTTTCCCTTTCTTCATTCTTCAAGACTCTGAGATATTTCACAAATAAACAAACATATATTCTGTCTATCACCACAAAACACCTAAAACATATCTTTATAACACCATAAATCTAACCTTAAAAAACCTTTAGCTTCCCTTCGTTGGTCGAGCTCGAGGTCACTGTCCTAGTCCCCGCCCGTTCCGGTTTGAAAAGTTTCAGATACATATCTGTTGAAAAGGAAAGCTTCACTAGAGGTCTGTTTCTTTGTTTTCATTTTTCTGCTCATTTTTGACGAAATACAATGTTGATGTATAAGTTTCGAATAAAGATTTTTGAGGTTTAAAGTTGAAAGCCTTCTTAGATCCAATCTTTATTCCTATTCTTCTATCTTACTTAGAATGATTAGTTTGTCAAACTTTCTTATATGAGGTTTATACCGTGGAATGTGGCTCATTGTTGAAAGATTCATTTATTTTGAATGATGTCGGCTTTCGTAAGTTCGCAGGTTTCGAAATGTTTTTTTTTCTTTTTTTCTTTCTTCAAAAAAAAAAAAAAATGCAGTAAGCTTAGCATGAATCTTTGTTTAACTTATTTAGCTTTAAATGTACGCATGAGTTTTTTTTTCAGTTGTGTTGTTAGCATGATTAAAATATGGGGTTTGCACGTTTGTTTAAGATCCTAACAAGTTGCTAAAAATTAGCTTTTCTTTGTTTTCAATGCTAACAGAAATAGCATAGCTTGGTCAAAAGTTAAATTTCAAAAAAAAAAAAAAGGCTCTAAGAAAAAAGAAGAAGAAGTCTTTCCATGCTTCAGCTACGTTTTTGGGCGTTGTTTATTAGTGCTAAGATCCTACATTATTTTGTGTAGTAAACATTTCGTTTGTTATTTATTGTTCTAAGCTGTGCAATTAAGTGGAGTAAGAATGAGGTTTTTATCTTTAATGGCTACGTAAGTGATTATTTGTTTTGGCATGAGTTGTATAAAGTAGGTGTCATTTGTTTGAGTGCGTTATTCTATATTGAATATCAAAATAACGGGAATTTGTTGAGTTGAAGGGTTGTTTGATTGTCCAATGGAAATAAATAATATACTTTACGGATTGGATCAATGTTTAAGGCCCGATTAATTAATTAATTAATTGTGAGGGAGCGAGATGAGTTGCGAATTTATTCGAAATCCGTTGTCAAAAGAGTGAAAATTTAATCAATAATAATTTTAAGTCTCAGATTTTAGAGACAAATAATTGCCTTTAATGCTAGACAAGCTTTAGGCACGTTTAAAGACGTTTGTTTCGATTAAGAATGCGGTTACACATCTTATACGTTTCACCACAAATATTCAAAACTCCTCCACACCACCCCAAACATTCTGTTATAAGTATAGTTTGCTTATACGTTTCACCCCAAATATTCAAAACTCATCCACACCACCCCGAGCATTCTGTTATAAGTGTAGTTTGCTTATTCGTTTCACGGTTCAGTTTATAAGTGTAGTTTGTTTTCTTTTTAGCAATCAGAACCAACCATGCCCTTCCCTCTAAAACAAATTAGACATATCACTTTGACTGCTTCAGGTCTTTTGTTTATGGGGTCGGGTGGTTTAATAGTATGTGTGCCTTCCACCATGCTGATGCTAAAAATAGGTTGTGTCATTATATGTGTTCTCTTCCTGTAGCAGTAGGAGGACTTGTGATTTTCATGGGTAGTCTTGCCTTAGGTAGAGTTCTTGAACGTGATAGCCCCGTTATTAGAGCACCATTAGCAAAAATGTGTAATATGCTAGGTCCGTTTTTAGGGTTATTACTTGCCTTTTTTTTTTTCAAAGTGTACACCAAGGTTTTGGAGAGCGAGAAGCGGAAAAAAGCGACGAGGCCTCGCTTCACCGAAGCGAGAAGCGTGAAGCGAAGCGCGCACTTTTTTCATGTGAAGCGCAGTTTAATACAACAAAAACAAAAAATATTAAATAGGCATAGATAAATAACTTAAATTAAGAAGTAAATAATAGATACTAGAACTAGATATTCAATAATCCTCATAAGTCATAACATATTAAGCAAATGCAAAACCAAATTGAAGAGACAAAAAAACAGAGTAGAAAAAAATTGAAGAACAGAGACAAAAACAGGGCAGAACAGTGAAAGAAACTACAAAATAGAGATAAAAAATTGCAGTCCAGTTGAAGAACTGAAAAATAATAGAAAAGAAGAAGAGAAAAAAGAGCAACCCAATGAAGAATTGAAAAAATAAAAAAATAAAAAAGAAACTGGTAGTCGTAGCAGCATAGCAGCAGGTAAAAGAGAGAAAATAAGAAGAGAAGAGAAGAGAAGAGAAAAGCAAGAGAAGAGAAGGAAGAGAAGAAGAGAAGAGAAAACTAACCTTGAGACTTGAAAGAGGCGTGAAGAGTTGAGGAGCAGCAGCCGTAAAAGTCCCAATAAAAGCGGGAAGGGTGTTTTAAGTTAAAACACTTAAACAAATTTGTTTAAAAAACCCTAGGGGCTGAAGCGCACGCTTCTGCGCTTTTCTCGCTTTCCTCGCTTCACGCTTCTGGGGCTAAAGCGCGCGCTTATTTACCAGTGCCTCGCTTCAGAGCAGAAAAGCGCAAGGGCTGCGCTGCGACTCGCTTCTCGCTTTAAGCGCAGAAGCGCTCGCTTTTCACAACCCTGGTGTACACCAATTCATAACCTGTAAATCCTTTCAATATCGTCTTGTATTTCCGGGTTTTTTCTTGGTACCTTACTAATCCAGCCAGCCACCACTGATTTTGGCATTCACAGCTCTTTGTGTGGTCTTTTATTTGGACTTTGCTTTAGAGATTTTAAGCAAAAATGGCAGTTTAAGTTTGCAGTTACATTTGTTGTCGTCTTAATCATGTTGAAGCATGTATTTGAGATGCTGGCATTGCTATTTCCAACTATGTTCAAGCAGGCGCCGGCGTGAACGGCTGGGGTGGTCAACCAGTGGTAAGGACGGAGGCACGGACAGGGGGAACGCCTGGACGGATGCAACCAGTGGCTACGGGGACGGTGGCTAAGGGGACACAAACAATGGATAGGGAGATACAAGATGGGGAGATTCAACCGGCAGAAAGGACGGTGGATGGGGATACTCAGCAGACGGTGGCTGCGACGACGGGAGGTAATACTGTGCAGATTCATATGGGCACCGGGAATCTGGTGGTTAAGGCTAAGGCGCCGGCTGGTGGTAGAACCGCCCTATTAAGAAGATTCTCAGTATGTTCAAATTCAAGACCAGTAGAAAGGAGGGTGGAGGGGGAGCCTCAGTAGGTGGTGGCCGCGAGGACGGGAGGTAATACTATGTAGATTCATATGGACACCGGGATTCCGGTGGTTAGCGCTGATGCGCCGGCACCGTCCTTTGTGTCGGTTAAATCTCCCCCTCTTGTATCACCCTTTCTGCCGGTTGAATCTCCCCATCTTGTATCTCTCCATCCACTGTTTGTGTCCCCCTAGCCACCGTCCCTGTAGCCACTGTTGAAGCATGTTTTTGAGATGTTGGTATTGCTATTTCCGACTATGTTCAAGCAGGCGCCGGTGGGAACGGCTGGGGGGTGGTCAACCAGTGGTAACGACGGAGGCACGGACAGAGGGAACGCCTGGGCGAACGCAACCAGTGGCTATAGGGACGGTGGCTAGGGGGACACAAACAGTGGATGGGGAGATACAAGATGGGGAGATTCAACCGGCAGAGAGGGTGATACAAGAGGGGGAGATTTAACCGACACAAAGGACGGTGCCGGCGCATCAGCGTTAACCACCAGATTCCCGGTGTCCATATGAATCTACATAGTATTACCTCCCGTCCTCGCGGCCACCACCTGCTGAGGCTCCCCCTCCACCCTCCTTTCTACTGGTCTTGAATTTGAACATACTGAGAATCTTCTTAATAGGGAGGTTTCTACCACCAGCCGGCGCCTTAGCCTTAACCACCAGATTCCCGGTGTCCATATGAATCTGCACAGTATTACCTCCCGTCGTCGCAGCCACCGTCTGCTGAGTATCCCCATCCACCGTCCTTTCTGCCGGATGAATCTCCCCATCTTGTATCTCCCTATCTACTGTTTGTGTCCCCTTAGCCACCGTCCCCGTAGCCACTAGTTGCATCCGCCCAGGCGTTCCCCCTGTCCGTGCCTCCGTCCTTACCACTGGTTGACCACCCCAGCGGTTCCCGCCGGCGCCTGCTTGAACATAGTCGGAAATAGCAATGCCCGCATCTCAAATACATGCTTCAATATGATTAAGACGACAACAAATGTAACTGCAAACTTAAACTGCCATTTTTGCTTAAAATCTCTAAGACAAAGTCCAAATAAAAGGCCACACAAAGAGTTGTGAATGCCAAAATCAGTGGTCGCTGGCTGGATTAGTATGGTACCAAGAAAAAACCCGAGAATACAAGACGATATTGAAAGGATTTGCAGGTCATGAATTGGTGTACACTTTGAAAAAAAAAGGCAAGTAATAACTCCGAAAATGGACCTAGCATATTACACATTTTTGCTAATGGCGCTCTAATAACGGGGCTATCACATCTAAGAACTCTACCTAAGTTAAGGCTACCCATGAGAATCACAAGTCCTACTGCTACAGGAAGAGAACACATATAATACCACAACCTATTTTTAGCATGAGCATGGTGGAAGGCATACCATACCATTAAACCACCGGACCCTATAAACAAAAGACCTGAAGCAGGCAAAGTGATATGTCTAATTTGTTTTAGAGGGAAGGGCATGGTTGGTTCTGATTGTTGGAAAGAAAGCAAACTACACTTATGAACTGAATCACGAAACGAATAAGCAAACTACACTTATAACAGAATGCTCGGGGTGGTGTGGAGGAGTTTTGAATATTTGGGGTGAAATGTATAAGCAAACTACACTTATAACATTTATTGTCGTCTTAATCATGTTGAAGCATGTTTTTGAGATGCTGGTATTGCTATTTTCGACTATGTTCAAGCAGGCGCCGGCGGGATCGGCGGGTGGTGGTCAACCATTGGTAAGGATGGAGGCACGGACAGGGGGAACGCCTGGGCGGACGCAACTAGTGGCTACGGGGACGTTGGTTAGGGGGACACAAACAGTGGATGGGGAGATATAATATGGGGAGATTCAACCGGTAGAAAGAACGGTGGATGGGGAGACTCAGCAGATGGTGGCTGCGGCGATCGGAGGTAATACTGTGCAGATTCATGTGGACGCCGTGAATCTGGTGGTTAGGGCTGAGGCGCCGGCTGGTGGTAGAAACCGGCCTATTAAGAAGATTCTCAGTATGTTCAAATTTAAAACCAGCAGAAAGGAGGGTGGAAGGGGAGCCTCAGCAGGTGGTGGCCACGGAGACGGGAGGTAAATACTATGCAGATTCATTTGGACACCGAGAATCTGGTGGTTAGGGCTGAGGCGCCGGCAGGTGGTAGAAACCGGCCTATTAAGAAGATTCTCAGTATGTTCAAATTCAAGCTAGGATGATAATGTTTCGCTTTACTTTCTTGAGTATGTTTTTTGGGATTTTGTTGAACCTTAAGTATGTTTTTTGGGATTTTGTTGAAACTTAAGTTAGTTGTTACTGCTACTATTACTGATTATGACCATGCATTGGTTTTGGTTAGGGATTATTGTTAATTTTATGGTTATCGTAGTATGTTTTGGATTTTGATGAACCTTAATGTAGTTGTTTTGGAATCTGTTTTTTTTGCTATTATTGCTGCTGTGAGATTATGGGTATTGGTTTTGGTTTAGGGATTATTGTTAATTTACGGATATATGAGGAAGTGTTGGATTTTTATGAACTTTAATGTAGGTGTTCTTGTCCTCAGTCGTGCTGTCCTTGACAAAAACTACAGAGATTAACATTATCCTGCAACATCTAAAATCTTGATATTCAATGGTTCTACTGAGAAATTGGATTATGTTTGTCAGTTTCCAAGCTTTTTGTTTCGTTTTTTGATTCTCTTAACTCCCCTAAATTACCATGTAGGGGAATTAGTTTGAGATTAGAACACCCTTATTTGCCTTTTGAAGGAATGGTTATTTATCAGTGGGATGAGACCTGAATAGAGTTGAACAATGTATACGATACATAGAGGATTCTAACTTATTAGGATCGACGTATCATTTATCGTCTATTGGTTATTGTGAATTACTCTTTATCTGTCTTACTTCTACACTTGCCATATGCATGTTTGTATTGCTACCTTTTCATGCTATGACTTGTCTAATTCTTTTCCTATTATGTTTTATTGCTTTATGATGATAGAAATGAAGCTTTGACAAAGAAGTAGTGCATACTCTACTATTTATACACACACAGCAGAATATGCTAAGCACGTAGGGTAACTCTCAGTTATCAAGGAATTGGAAATAGAAGATCTCAGGTAAAGCTTAATTCTAGGGAACTCTTTTGCTTCTCTTTGCTAAGTTTGATATCTATACTTCTTGTTAAACATATACACAGACAAGTATAGGATGTAAACCTATTGCATAAATGCTCCACCTCTCGCTAGCTTGATTTTAAGAACCTTCGTAGGCTAGGTGGCCAATCTCCACATCATCTTCGGTTCAGGAGAATAGTCAACTCTTTGCCATGACTCCCTTTCCTGAACGCTTTCTGAGTTGTTTGGATATTGGTAGGTCCTGATTTCCAACCATGCTTAGGCAGTTTGTTCTGTTCTATTGTAGCAGTTCTAAGGAATATTTTGAACCTGATTGAAGGGTTAGTAGCTTGGTATTTGTTCTCCTAGCATATTGCTAGGTGAAGTTTCAGATGTTAGATCTCTATCTTTCCTGTATTAATTGTTGAAACATATTAATTGTGTTTGCTGTCCATCTTTATGGTGGCGATGCTAAGAAATTGGAAACTGAAATTTGTGCAGTTGCACAAACTTCTTTCCCAGTGTCTTCTTGATGATTTGAATTTGTAGCTGGAGTTTTCTTCGACACTCTTTATAAAATGCACCATATTTCCACTGCCAAAAGCACTGTGGCGTAATCACATTCATGTCCCTATGGATTAAGCCAAGAGCTACTTATGCAAGTCCATTGATGTTATTCAAACCTTCCCATACTTTCTTAAGACTTCTGTGTATTGGCTTATGTTCCCGAAAGTTCAACTGTAATCGTGGCACTTACCTATTCAATAGCAGCTTTATGGATGAAATATAATCAACTGTAGATAGCTTTGGTAGCCTTGCAAAATGAAGTCCAATCTAGCGTGAGTATGGATTGAGGGAAACCGACGTCCCAAAAATTTTGCCTAAAATGAGGTAAATTCTGTACACACCAAGAGATAATTGGCACAACAATTTGTAGCCTTTGTTTTTTCTCCGTGATAGTTTTAACATTTTCTTCGGGCTAAATCCTGAAAGGCCATTTCGTTGAAATTAATAGTTCGACAGGATAAACTAATAATGAACCTCCCCTTTAAATTTATTTCCGACCAATTGACCGGGATACTTTTTCATAGGTTAAGAAATGTCTGGCATCACATCATTTCATGGAGGTCAATAGATACTTTTTGGATCTAACAAGAACCTTCAGTGGGTGATTTATAGAAACTAAGGGGAGAAGAAGTAAAATAATGACGTCTTGAAAACAAGAATGCAATGGCTGAGAATTAAATTTTACTTAAACTTTTCATGTAATTGAAATGAGTTATTAATCTTTATCTTTAAACTCCCTCCGTTACAATTTATGCGAATCTATTTTCTTATTAGTCCATGTTAAAAAGAATGACCTCTTTCTATATTTGGAAACAAATTATTTTTATGCAATAATTTAGAGCCACACAAAACATATGCGAGTAATCTAGCACCACAAGTTTAAAAATCTTTTTTTTTTTTAAACTCCGTGTCCAGTCAAATGAGTTCACATAAATTGAAATAAAAAGAATATAATTTAACTAGAAAACTTACCCGCGCTTTGCGCTGTTGCATGAGGCATAATTGAAACTTTAAATACTTTCTATCAATTAGTTGAGATAAAGAATTTGTGTATATGCATGCAAAATTAGGTGAATTGTAATTTTTCATTGTTTAGACTTTCTCTTTAATTATTGAAAGAAACTCATAAAAGCAAAAGAAAAATCGATCCAAGTACCAAAACACATAAGCAAAGAGTCCGAAAGAGGAGAAAGATAGAACCAATCACATACAGCATGTTAACATAAATGGGAAGGCTGTTTCTTCTAATTCCACTTTATTTACTACAAAATACTACAAGACAGTTTTTTCCGTTCACATAATTAATGTGTCTAACCCAACACTTTCGGATTCATTATCGTTCCTTTTGTTTCCAGGATTCAAGATTTTCTTGAGTTAAAAATGTGTGAATACGTTTTAAAGAGTTCATCGTATCATTCAGCACATACTTATGAAACATAAAAAACGGGCATATAAACATTTCGGTTTCAACTAAAGCTGTTAACCGGTTCCAACCGGAACCGGACCGGTAACCGGTTAAGGAACCGGCCGGTTTCGGTTAAAAAACCGGAACCGCTTAACCGGTTTTAAACTCCAAACCGGAATCGGTCCGGTTTGGAGTAGTTAAAATATTTTTTGTTTTTTTTTGTTTTTGTATTATATATATATATATATATATATATATATATATATATATATATATATATATATATATATATATATATATGTATATATATTATAGTATTTATTAGTATATTGTAGGTATATTTACATATGTTATACAACTTTATAATTAAAGTTTAAATATTTATTGACTAACAGCCTAACAGCAAGTCAGCAATACAGAATAGTGTTTTTCGTATACATATATATATATATATAACTTACATATACTTATATATTTGTATAACTTAATATATATACTATATATACTTATATATATGTACTATATATACTATATATACTATATATACTTATATATATGTACTATATACTATATATACTTACTTATATACTATATATACTATTTTTTCTATATATACTATATATACTTATATATGTTTAAGTATACTATAAAACTTAATATACTTATAAGTATATTCTTAGTATATTTTAGGTATATTCCTAACTTAATAAAAGTAAAAATATGAACACAAGTAAATAGAAGAAAGCTCAATGAGCCATATATTTTATTCATTCTTGGAAAACATTTATTTGCAAGTTGTATTTTTTTTAACTTGCAAATAATACATGAGTTGTACAAAAATAGTAGAATAATAAAATCACCAATTTTGAACCATTTCGTTAATTTCCCCCACATCATATTCGGTCATGGAAATATCTTCAAAGTCTTCCATTTGGTCCGGTCCACTAGCTATCAAATCTTCAATTTCTTCCTCTTCGCCTTCCTCTGCTTCTGAGTTTTGGTTGCGTCGCACCGATCTAATCCAATCTCGAATGCACACTAGTACTTGCAAGCTAAAGCCGGATAATGAATGTCTATGGTCTCCAATTTGCTGTCTTCCTTGGCTAAATGCGCTCTCCGAAGCCACGGTTGATACTTGAACCGTAAGGATATCTCGAGCCATTTTTGAAAGTACCGGATAGCTTGCCTTGTACTTCTTCCACCATGCTAAGACGTCCACCTCATCCAGTTGGCTGATATCCACATTTGGCTGCATCAAATAAAAGTTAAATTCATCAAAGTTTGCAGTAGAAGAAGAAGTTGGCTGTGAATGTAAAACTTTTAAACCCGACAAGCCCTTTTTGCTACTCTGAGAAGTAGTAGGGCGTGGAGCAACGGGTGTAGCACGTTCTTCCAAATTAGAATAATGAGTAAAAACTCTTCTAAACTCATCATCAATAGCGAGATCGGCTTCAGCTAAAGATGGTTGAACTCCCTCTTCAATTTCTAAAAATGTATAAATTTGACTAACCAAATTTTTAGTATAAGACACTTTTAAACAAGGATTTAAAAGGGAACCCAATATAAATAAAGTTGGGATGGGAAAAAAATACTTCTTAAATTTGATTATCATTTCAAAAATAGCCACTTGATAATCGGGTTTATATTTATACTCTTGTAAAACTTTAGCTATTTCCGCTAAGTAGGCTAAAATTCCGGTTACCGTGGGATAGAATTGTCTAGAAAAAGCAAGAGTTACATTATAAAAAATTTCTAAGAGTTCAATACATTCTTTAACATCTTCCCAATGCCTAAAAGTTAACCAATCCTCACTATCAATATTATATTTGTTGTGAACTTGTTGTATGGGAATCCTATACTCATATGCTTGTTGTAGCATAATGTAAGTGTAGTTTCACCTAGTTTCAATTTCTACTTGAATTTTCCTAGGTCTAAGGTTATTTTTCACACAAGCATTCTTAAAATCTCTAATTCTTCCCCTATTAGCATTACAAAAAAGAAACGCAACATCATTTCTAACTTTTTGAACAGAATCATCAAAATGCTCAAGACCATCTTTAACAATTAAATTTAAAATGTGACAATTACATCTTACATGAAAAATATTTGTTAGAGGAGGGTTTATTTCTCTTTTTAAAAGACCAATTGTCTTTGTATTATTAGAAGCATTATCTAAAGCAATACAAAGTGTTTTTCTATAAATGTTAAAAAATCTCATTATAGTAGACATTGAATCGGCTAAAAATTTCCATCGTGACGATCTTTTCCTTCGTCGTATAAAAAAGCTATAATTCGTTTTTGCATAACCCAGTTGTCATCAACCCAATGACATGTAATAGCAAAAAAATCTAAATGGTTAATACGAAGACTCAAATCAGCGGTAAGACAAACATTACAATTTAAAGAATTAAATATATGGCGCAAATAAAATCTATATTTTTTAAACAAATCTATAACATCGGCTCTACAAGTACTTCTAGGAATACCCTCAAATAACGGGTTATAACAACGTTGAATGTAAGTAACAAACCCCAAACCCGAGGGAAAGGAAAATGGTAAACAATCATAAGCTACCATTTTAGCTATTTCTACGCGTTCTTTTTTCTTGTCATACTTAAAATTTCTACCGGTTCTTGGGTCTATCGTCATTTGAATCCCCCCCACATTTGAACCTGTTTGCTCTCCCCAAATATCTATATGTTTGGTTCTCATATGAGCATTTAGTGTACCCGTTCCACCATCCTTACCAGTTCCTTGCTTAAAACTAAATACTTGTTAACATATATTACATGTAGCTGATTGGTTTTCCCTATTCTTAGTCATAAATTTCCAAACTTTAGCTGTTGGCTTACGAGTTCTAGGCGGGTTGTCTTGTGTATGTGATTGTGCAGGACATGTATCTCCTATGAGATTTTCGGGGGGTTGTGTTTCATCATCATCATCTAAGTCTTCATTAAAAGTGTCGGTAAAATGTTGTTGCATTGCCTCATGACCTAAAAGTGGATTATTTCCACCAACATCAATACCTAAATTAGGTGTTTCTTCCACAAATATTTCCTCATTAAGCGCACCCCTAACAGTACGACTACTACTACCGGCACCACGTCTTAATCTCTTTGACATTATTAAATAGAATTAATTTAAATCACAATCAAATAAATCACAAGAAAATAAATTACAACAAATTAAATTGCGTAAATTAAATTGCGAAAAATAAATTGCTAGAATTAAATTGCGAAAATTAAAGATAGAGTTGGAACGAAGGTACCAAATTGCCGGATTAATTTCCAACAAAGTGAAGACGGCTAGAATTGCAAATCCACCAAAGCTACTTAGGATTGTTGCAAAATCACCAACTCCACCAACAATATTATAATTGCAAAATTAATAATTGAAAGTTGAAACTATAATAAGACTTTGTGGCTAATTATTGCAAAGTAACTATAATTGAGAGATTGAGATTTGAGAGAAAGATGAAGAAGAGTGAATTGATGTGAATTAAAATGAAAATGAAGAAGGGTTTATATAGGGGTGGGGGATGGGTTAAAGTGTTAAAAAAAAAATTTGGAGGCCAAAAATTAAGAAAAGGACCGTTTGGCAACGGCCATTTTTGCAAATGGACCGTTGCCAACGGTCCATTAACTACGGCCCAACGGCTCTTTTTATTTTTATTTTTTTTTATTTTTCAGCGGTTAAACCGGTTTAACCGATCCGGTTCCAATTTCCAAAATATTGAAATCGGACCGGTAAATTAATATACGGTTAACCGGTTATAACGAACCGGTTGCCACCTTTAGTTTCAACAAGTGAAGTTAAAAATCTTCATTTTTTAAATTACACAAATCGATTAGACTATGTGGTTATATTATATCTAGCGGGCTAGCGGCTAGCACTAGACTCTTTAACGTAACAATATAACGTCCAACTAAGAAAAAAGAACATATGATATATTTATATACAATTCCATTCTAGTTGGTGGCGGACATATTTAGCTTTTCATTTTGATAAAAGCTTTCTGTGATCTGTTATCATTGATTCCAGTGAAGTATGAGGCTGCCAGGGTGAAAACTTTGAATAGATTTTTTTTCCTTCTTTGTCTGTCAGTTTCCTTGCTTATTTAGCACACTGCTTTTCATCATTTTTCTTTCAATTTCTGTTTCACATCCTAAATTTCTTTGTCTCGGTAGTGATTATGCCACTAAGATCTACTAGACTTTCAGTTTTGCCTGCTTAACATTAGTACCAGTTAAGAGTAATCTTAATTTTCATTTGCATTGTATCTCTGTAGTTCTGGTCCATTGAGAGATGATGTGGCAGAAAAAAACAATGAACTATAGAGGAGATGGGGAGGGATATTTTGTTTTTTAGGGAGATTAAAATATAGAAAAAGGCTAGAAACAACATTAAAAAATTGGAGAAAAATAATTTTGGAACAGTCAGGAGTCAAATAACTTTGACAAAAGATTGTGGTAGCTTTTGAGATTGAGTTAGACTCAAAATTTATTTTCTTATCATGGTCAAAATAATAAGGATTCAATGAGCTGATCTCTTCTTTTTTGTCCTCTGTTTTATTTTTTTGCTTTTGAGATTGAGTTAGACCACGTTTATTTTCTTATCATTGTCAAATTTACAAGGATTCAACGAGTTTGATCTCTTTTTTTTTTTCCTTTATTTCATTTTTCGTGCTTTTAAGAATGAGTTAGGCTAAATTTTATTTTCTTATCATCGTCAAAATTACAAGGATTCAGAGTTGATCTTTTTTTTTTTTTTTTAAATCCTTTGATTATTTATTTTTAAAATTTGATAGATTACTGGAGGCCGATTAATTCTTATGTGGAATGAGGTCTTTAAATATATCAGGTAAATGAGATTTTGTCAAGATTAACATTATTATATATTGTTAAATCTTGCTGCAAGCTTAAATTATTTTTTCATTTGAATAGGGATAATACCAAGACTTTGCCATGATCTTAACCATCCATTCTTGGAATATGAGGTTCATACAGAATCACGAAAAAAATGAGGAGGAAATTGATAATTTTTTGAAACAGTGATGGGTTTAGAGACCTGTTTCGTGCAACAATATGAAACTTTTCATTCTTTTATTAAGATGATATTTATACTAGGAATTAATTTTATTTCATAAGCAATAGCTCCTGAAAATCTTTATGGAAAATATTTCTGTTGCACACTATTGGACTTCTATTTTTTCCTCATGATATTTCTGTTTTGTTTTATACATTTTGGCTTATTTATTCTCTTACACACCATACTAATCTTGCAACAAAAGAGTGACTTGTGCTTTTCTCTCTCTTGATATTTCTGTTATGTTTTGTAGTTTGGCTTTTAAAAATCCTTATTCTCTTAATTCACCCGGTGTTAGACTAGCAATATGCACTTTCATCAAGGTAAATTTTGATTATGTTTATTTAGATCAGACTCTTGGTTACATAATAAGGCTTTAATTTAATTATTCAAAAGTATACAATCTATTTTTTGTTCCTTATGTAAATATTTTGATTTTGCTTACTGCAGACACAGGTATGCGCCTTCAAGAAATTGACTTCTACACAAAAATATCATCATTTGTGTTGCATGCTAAGAGGAGATGGTCTTTCCTGCTGTCTTTTTAATGCTAATAAAAAACTTGGTACTTAGAGTTGGTGGTCCTTGCTACTGCTTTTCCAAAAAAATAAACAAATAATTAAATTTAACACTCTTTAATGAATCGTTCTTAATTTGATGAAACTTAAATAAGCTTTGTTGCTAATAGATAATTAATTTACACATTACTATGAAGTATTTGCTTTAAATAAATCGATATTTATGGACTAACACAAGAATTGGCCCAAATATGTGTTATTTATAAATGTATTCTTTCTTATAAGAAAAAGACTGGTATTTAAGTCCGTCGTTAGCATATTGATCTCTTTTTAAACTCACAAATAACTTTTATGACGCGCGAAATGCGGATAAATTTACTAGTATCTATTTATAATTGTACACCGGAGGGCAATGAGGAAGTTGGCAGCTCTGATAGTGCAGAATGTATTTCTCTTCATTTTTTTCGGATTTTTGTCATCTCATTTTTACCATTTATTTTCATTTAAAGAATGAAAACGTTACTTTAATTTCTTATGATAAAACGGGATAAGGTAACAATTACTAAATTGACATTAAGAAAGAAGGAAAAATTCAAATGAAGCAAATATAACTCTGCCATAAAAGTAGAAACCATACTTGGGTGAAGCCATAATTGGTTTTTTCTTTCTTAGGTACTCTTCCTAACGCAGTAAATTTTAGAAAAAAGTTGTCAAATGTCAAAAAACGAAATCTAAATGCAATATCTCAGGAAGTAATTTTAAAAAGGTAAGCTATTAACGTTGTCTCTAGTCTCAAAATATTTAATTTTGCATGAGAACATGGAAACTCTTGCACTGCTTGCTGGCAAGTTTTCCTGTAAAATCAACAGGTACAAATCAGTAAACACACATGAAAGTTAATTAAGCTGCCACAATAAATCATACTATGTGGAAGTCACTGAGAATGCACAACGTGGAGCAGGACGAGTCGAAGCTGCTCAAATTATTGGCTTCTATATAAGAGATATACATTGCGTAAGTATTAAGTATTTCTCTCCAGCCTTTTCATATGCTTTAAACAGAAAATAATTGACTCCAAGATTTTCAAAAACCATCTTACGGATCAAATGGTATGTTCCTTATTTCTTACTTTTTTCGTTTTTTTTCTTTTACTTCCTTTCTTTTCTCTTTGGCGTTTTAAATTTCTTTGTACAAATTGGCGTTACTTTTTTTTATGTCATGGTAAATAAATATGCTTCTTTTCCTTTATTTCTTCATCTCCTTTCTTCCATCAATATCCATTAATCAATCAAGAAAATCCCTACATTTTTATAAAATTCCGTTATCATATTCTCTCTTGTTATATGAATCTTCTCTTACCCTTTTAAAATGTCCAATCCTTTTTTCTGTAAGCAGTTAAATACTGGTTGTGAAGAGGAAGAGTAATGTCATATAAATTATATTTCATCTTAAACTTAAAACTACTAATTCCACAAATAAGGAAACTTAAATTATAATTAGTTATTAGAGGTAAAAACTTATATAATCATTCGAAGACCATTTCCCCTTGTCCTTGAAACACATTGTAAAACTTTGTGGTACAGCCTTGTTCTTGGAGGATACATATATAGTTGTATTTGAAGAAATAACTAAATGAAAATACTATAATAAGCAACCTTCTTCTTGGAGGATTCAGATATAGTTGTATTTGAAGAAATAACTAAATGTAAAAACTATAATAAGCAACAATAAATATATTTATAAAATTTTCAAACTAAAACTAACTGAATGGTATACTTACACTTACCAAAAGTACAAAACTAACTGCCAAAACTAACTGAATGCTATACTTGCACATACCAAATGCATCTAACCATCTCTCACGATGAGTCTTCCACCACCATTAAACTTCCTTCTTCGTCTTGATGAACCTATGTTTGCCTATTATGACACAAGAATATTCTGAAGAATAGATCTCTAATCTTCACAAAAGAGGTTCTTGGGTGTTCTTGTAGTGTCTGTTTAAAATTTGATATTAGCATATAAGATGCTGAGATGCCACACGCGGCTGCGGCCCCTTTGAATGCATATAATTGTGTTTATCGGGTTTGAATGTTGGTTTGGTAACTTTAAGTCGTCACTTGGCAAGTTTTCTGTTGCATAGCACCCTTTGAATGTTGTTGTTATGTTATTAAGTCGGACCGGTTAACAAATGGGACGCAATTGTTGATTTTGTTACAGCACAAAGCAATAGCTGGCCTTATGGAGATAACTAAATAAAGAGGGAAAAAGGCCAAAAAAAAAAAAGGGAAATAAGATAAATACCAACTCTGATCCACGAGAGCGTCACATCACCGGGCCTATGTCCTGCAATTATATATATTGTACATAGATTATAAAGTACTCCATGCGTTCACTTTTACTTGTCCATTATTCCTAAAATAGATTTTCATTTTTAGTTGTCATTTTTCACATATCAAGATAAAACAATATTTTTTTCCCGTTTTACCAACAGTATTAATTATTCACTTCAAATCATTTTTCAAATCCAATAAAAATATGCATCAATTAATATAGGTACATTGTAAATTATGTACTCTATTTATTATTTCTTAAACAGTATGAAAAGTCCAAAATGGACAAGTAAAATTAAACGGAGGGAGTATCTTTGTTTACCCAAAAAAGAAAAACGATTCTTCCAGCAGCGTCAAGTTGTACCCCAAGAATACTTGCTATAAATGGTCATGAAACATGTGAGCAACCAAATCCAAAGGTATTTCCTTTATAAAAACAAAAACAAACAACATGTTTTGTGTAATCCCACTAATGGGGAAAGGTATTTCCTTTATATATATCCATATTAATATAAATTGAATTTTTTAAAGTAAGATAAAGGTCGATGATTAATACCTAATTTATTCAGACTATACAGTATACACTACATTATTGAATTATCACATCATAGGTTGACTAAATTAACTTGCAAAATATGGATGCACTGTACTAATTAGGCAACTCGACCCACTTATCTCTTTAGAAATAATCTTTTCAATCGCTCTAAAAGATTTTATCCAAATTTTTAATCTCCAACCCAAATCTTATTTTTTTCAAGTTATCCTATATGTTTCAACTTCTAATTAATGCGGCCAGGGGCAGATACACTTTTTAACTAAAAATTCATTCGACTTTGTCAAAGGTTTCATATAAGATGTCTCTTTTATTTTCTCATAATGACTTTCTACGATACTTAACAAAATTAACTAATTTTGTGTCACAAAATGATTTAGTAACGTTGTGTCATTTTCTTTAAAAACACCTTAGCTTAATTAGATTAGTTGTATCTTATTAGGATTAAAGAAATATTTGAAGCACAAGTTATATGTTTTGTATGAAGACTATAGCCGGCCAAAAAAACCCCAACAACCCGAAGTTAAAAAACCCGACTTTTGTTGGTTTGGTTTGGTTGATAGATTTAAAAACCCGACACAATTGGTTTGATTTGACATTTGAAAAAGGGAAAATAACACTCTATGGCATTTTGGGTAAAGTATTTACCCGAAATGGCCATAGTTTTTTTTTTTTTTTTTTTTTATACATTTTGTTGCCTTCATCCCATTTTAAAAAAAAAAACATAATTACCCGAGATAGCCACCCCCCTTCCCCCCCATATCAAACTCCAAGATGCTATTTTTCCTTCCAAATCTCTTTCTAATGTTGGTGTTTTTTTAAGGGTAAAGTGTGTATAAAACACATACATTATGTTACACTTTTAACACTGTATAACACTGTATAAACACTGCATAACACTGTAGAAGTGTGTATAAAAAACTCTTAGACGTTCTTATACATTTTTATACAAGGTTTATACATTGTCTACAGTAGGTGTATAAAGTTGTATATTGTTGTATAAAGTTGTACATTATTGTATAATGCTGTATATACAAGCTGCGGCCATAATTTGTTGGGTCATAGGTTTGTAATTTAAAAATATGGCTACGCAAATATAATTTTGTGTGCTAAATTGTACATTACTGAAATTCCTCCTTTGAATAACCCGAACCAACCTGGTCCATCCACACCCCTATATACAAGTCATGCACCGTCTTGCCATGAAGTATCAAGGTGTTCTAAAATATCCAATAAGAGTACGCGGTACAAAGAAAAATATTTTTCATGAAAAATGTTTTCTTAAAAAATGTTTCTAGAAAAATATTTTTTGGTTCGGTGTGAAGAAGTATCTGCTTCAAAATATGTGCATTTGTGATTAAGTTATGTTGTTGTTGTTATATACTTTACCAAGATAGATTTTATAATTAAGAAAATACTTAAAAATTTTCACCTTACCATTAGTAGTATATTCAAGTTAAATACAAAATTAAATAATGACAATAATAATCTCCGGATTCTTTTTTTTGTTTGTTTTTTTAAGGAGAATAAGCAAATCTAAATCCTAAAATGAATCAAACGGAGGGTTATTATCATTTTTCACTCAGTTTTTATCATAATAATTTACCAATAATTACCTTAGAGCTAAAGGCCAGTTTGGCAAGAATAGTGTAAGCTAGAGGGTTTGGCAAGAATAGTGGTGCCCTTTTTTCTCCTTTTCTTCCTTGGTAAGTGACTTTTGGAACAGATGAAAACAAAAGATGTGGTGCAACAGATGGGATTGCTCCTCCCTTAATTAGAGGTCTCAGGTTCGAGCCTTGGGTATGGAGAGATTCTTGATAGGGAGCGATTCCCCTGAATGGAGCCCTACGCGGCGCGAAACTGGATATAGTCGGGTTCCATTAATGTTAGTACCAAACACTGGGTGGGAAACAAAAAAAAAAACTATCAAAAAGAAATTAAAAAATAAACTTTTAAAAACGTGCACGGAGTTTTCTCTTTGTTTAAAGCTAAATTAAAAATAAAGAGAAAAGTCAAATGAGTAATTAATTTATTAATATTAGTGTACCTGGAGGCTTATAAATAGGATCCTTCTCCACGAAAGAAATCACCACACATTACTCTTCTACTAGCTAAATGTTAATTAATTTGCAAATATGGCTCATGTGAACAAGTTTGCTATCTTCTTCGTTGTTCTCTTGGCCATGACTATTGGTTCGTAACTTTACTTTTCTAATTTTCTTATTTACAGTTTTATGAAAGTAATCATGCATTAAGATATATACATATGGTAATTATGTATGTGTTAATATAATGCATATATCATGATGAGCTTTTTGTGTGCACTTTAGTGTTTCTATGTGCACATACGTACATTTTAGATTTACGTAGTTTTTTTTTTTAACATTACAGTTTTCGGATTCTTGCATTGATCTTAACCCTAAAATATGCAGTTGATATGCTTGGAACCTCAAAATTGCATGTTATGGGAGGTTGTGGCGATCGTTGTGAGACCAGTAGTGATTGTCGTACTGGCTTTACTCTCTGCTTTATCTGTGCTGAGAAAACGGACCCGTTCGATAATTCTAGACGCAAAACATGTGGCATCTTGCCATTCTAATATACATACATACATGCTCCAAAAATGTGGGTGTTTCTTGTTTAAGTATTGTGTTTGTATTTGTGTTCTCCTTTAACAATTAGCTTGGCGTACGTGAAGAAATAATATATCTGCTAGCAGATATGTGTTTTTGTACGTCTTCTATATATTCCCTTCAGCACTAAGTTTACTAGTGTTCCCTTTGTATGTCTTTTCCCTTCAACACGTTGAAGAAAAAGAATATGAATAAAGTGTGTTATTATTATGGGTTTATGGTAATTAAATTATAACACCCTCAACACTTTTGTTTTTTTATTTATTTTTTATTAAAGCTGCCTTGTGGTGGCAAGAGTTTTGTCTTTGGTCCTACTATGTATATTAAGATCAAAAAGTATATACATAAAGGGGAGAGAAAGCGAATCTCCTCACAAACTATACGAGATTGGACATGCCCAGAATCAGTGGCGGATCCAGGATTTTCATTCAGAGTGTTCGGAAAAAAGAAGCTAAATATACACTGTAATTTTTTGTCGAGGGTGTTCAAAAGTTAATATATGCACATAAACACAGAAAATTTACCCTATATATACACTGTAATTTTTTGCCGAGGGTGTTCGGGTGAACACCCTGGCCCCCAAGTAGATCCACCCTGCCCAGAACGAAAAAACGGTCCTGTAATAACGACACTTCAAATTACAGAACTCCAGGAAACACAAAAAAGGGGGTGCAAATCACACTTGCACTTACCTTTATGTTCAAAATCGATACAGAAACAGAGGGGAAGAAGAATTCGAATTTCAGTGTTTCGGTTGTAAAATCATTCAACTACATTATTACAAAAAGTGCTACTAACAGTTTTGTCTTTAATTTGCACGAGTGAAAGGAAGATAAGTATTCAAAATAATTTTTTTAAGGCAAACTAAAATATAATTTGTTATTCCTCTGTATAATTTGCTATTACATTTTATTTTATCACTGATATATTAGGTAGTTAATTTGACTAATTATTACTAGAACTAATGTTGACATATTACTACTTCAATAAAATTAACAAAAAAGAGGTCTCAGTAACTACAGAAAAAAATGGCTGATTTACGCAGATGTGCCTTGTTAGGCCACCATTTAAATTTTGTTCCTATTTTAAAAAGTTGTGCAAATATAACCTTTTGGACCGACAAACAATAGATTCTCTTCAAACATATGCAAAATTTTACACCGTTGATCTAACATTTTCTATAAGTTTTCGGTTTGCTCAAAAGAGATATTTAGAACGCGATCTAAAATAGATCATATGTTGCAAGATATATAAAAAAAATATTTACTAAATTATGATAGAAGTGTAACTAACTTGAGGTTAGAGCCATTCTGCAGCCCAACCTTCAGGAAAGCACTTGCTATGTTATGGACCCGAATCAGGCTTTGGACTTGGGCCTAGGATTTAGTTAAGCAGGAATATACACGGGATATTCTTTTTAGGGATATTCATTTAATTTTTGACCTTACTAAGAAAAATTGTGCAAGTATATATATTCGTCAGGATTTTTCCTCATCTTCCTCTCTATTTTCTTTATATAAAAAGTAAAAATTTGAAGACTCATTGCATATTTGGATTGGCTGAAGAAACTTGAAGAACACCATTGTTAGGTTTGTTGAGATTGTTTGTAGAATAAGATAAAGTTGATCTATTGATTTTGGAAGGTTTGAGTTGATAATCTAACAATTGAAAATTATTGAGACTGACATTATAAGGCTGGATATCAAAGTTGGAGTCATTTGGAACAATTTGTGTCAATGTTGAAGCAAAATGTGATGCTAAATATTTCTACACAACAGGATATAGTGATTGTAAGGATTTTGATCACAAATCTTGACTATTACCATAATTTATTATTAATGCAAGTCTTGTGACTGAATGGTACCAAATATGTGTGTTTATTTTGATTTAAATGTTCTCTCTTTGTATTATTTTCGCTTCAACATTACTCTGATGTGTATTTTTAAGTGTTGTCTTTGTATGTCTTTTCCCTTCGACACTAAATTTGGTGTGAAGAAATTGATATAAATAAAGTATTGTTATGAGAAGTGCTAACGTTTTATTTTTCCATGATTAGAGAGGTTCTCTAATCATGCATGATATAAGTGTCGTTGTGACTAAGTTTAGGAACAACCTAATTAGATGGATGTGAAACAAACTGAATAGAGTATTTTGAGATAACTAGATGGCTGGAGCCCGTGCCAGCGCGGGCGCAATGACAATAATGTGCAGAAGGAAAAACTAAGGGGAAAGATCATACATGTCCCCTCAAATCAAAATAATTATCCGCTCATACCTCCATTACTTTCGTACCCTCAGATAAACTCAAAAGTATTTATCCGAGATACCCCAAATTATGATACCAACATGGACGGGTTATATATATATATACTGAGATGGTATTATGAAAGATGCTTGAGTCCTTCCCTTATCCTCCATGATACCATCATGGTATATAAATATACTGAGAGGGTATCATGGAAGATGCTCCAGTCCTTCTCTTGGTCCTCCATGTACCATCATGGTATATCAATATACTGAAACGGTATTATGAATGATCATGTTCATTTACTAAAACTGACACACTTTTCTTAAAAAAAAAATCTATGATACCATCGTCTTATATACATATAATGTGATGGTATCATGGAGGACTGCTTCAGTCCTTCAATGAGATACTCCTCAGGACCGTAGTACCATCGTGATATCTAAATATATTGAAACAGTATCATGGAGGACTGCTTCAGTCCTTCTCTTAGTCCTCCATGATATCATTATGATATATAAATATACTGCGATGATATCATAGAGGAGGGGGTTGGGCGAGGGGGGCACGTGGGGTAATTAGTTTGGGCTAGGCTGGAGTGGGTAGAAGCGACAATAGTTTGGGAGGAGGCATGGGCGGGTAATTAATTTGAATTGGGCGGGCAAATAGTAATGTTTTTCCAAATACTAAAGTCAATCTTTCTTTGTATTCTCGAGCGTAGCAAAATAGATATATGAAATGTCTTAATTTGTACGTTCTATTATGATATTATGGCAAATGAAATAATAATAAAACTCACATTTACATACAATGATTTTAATTAGTTATGTTTTTTTTACTTTTCAAATAAATTAAAGAATGCATGTAAGAGTTAGAATAGGAGGAGTATACGCAAGACTTATTGTTGAAGTAATCTTAACTGAGATTTTGCCTTGATAATTGGAGGTGGAGTCTATTTATTTTATCTGAAGAAGAAAGTGGGGTATTTGAAATAGCTAGCAGGGGAACCCAACAGGCGAGAAATTTCAATTCCCCATTAACAAATGAAGAGGCAATTTTGAAAATGGGAAAAACAAAAGTGGCCCCACATGTAGTATAACACTCGCACGTGTGGCTGTACAAAAGCCCATTGCCTTTAAAGCAGAAAAATCGTGAAATTACGAAACACACTTAAGAGCCGAATCTGCTCCTAGACTCTTATAAATAGTAAGTAGTAATACTAAAGTAATAATTAGGAGGAGGAGAAATAAATACCAGCACTATGGCGTAAACAAGGAAATAAAAGAGCTATCCATCATCAAAGTTGAAGCTTCCCTTTTTTGGTCGCATTCCGACTGCAGGTATGTTTAGCTTATCCATCTTCAATGTAGTACTAACATGCCTTGGCAAGGAGACTGTTGTATTGAAGACTGAGTTCTGCATCGTGGTAACTCCCATGTAGGCCAAATTATCAGCTACCTTGTTAGCTTCCCTGTAGCAATGGTTAATGACGAAATTTCCTCGCTCCATCAAACATCTAATGTTTTTAATAATATCATAAAGATCCCTGTACTCAAATGTCCCTTAACCATGTTGACAATCAACATAGAGTCTGACTCAATCTGCAAATTTAGAAATTGATATTGGACACATCAATTAATCCCAGAAAGCAGAGCTCTGGCTTCAGCATAGATAGTATGGGTACCATAGTATTTACAAAAGGCTATAATGAGATTTCCAGTCCTGTTCAGGTACATGCGCCCTTTCTTTTGTCATCTTTACCTTCTATATACGTGGTAGGGGTCAAACCAAAACCCCGAATACCACGGGACCCCCTCCTGGGTGATGGCTTACAATTAAAAAATATATATATTGCATTGAGACTTCAATGTAATCACAAAAGGGCATATACTAGACCCACAACGTCTATGGAGTCGTCGCTATGACATCATGAATAAAGCATACTGATGACATGGTTCCGACTATGCCTATTTTTATTTTTTATTTTTAGAAAGATTGTTCAACTCAACAAAGAACCCAATGACTATACCTATTTAAAAGAATGATACTATAATTTGTCACCACGAACATGAAGTGAAGCTCACCAAAATAACTGTGGAATGAGGGAGGAACCTAACCGGCAGTGTAGTCATTCGACATTCCAAGTGTCAATTTACCGAACCTTAAATCACACAAAAACAAACCAATTACTAGTAAGTACTTTCTTAAATCATGAGTTGCTTCTTAATTATCTGCAATATAATTCATGTCAATGTTTTGATCATTTAATATGTCCCACGCACATAAAGAATGCCCAGAAGACTGGAGATATATGAGTTCAATTCGGTACACTGAATGTCTGGATCTCTAATAACTACAGATAATTATTCATAAATAAGTGAAAAAAGTTTAGTAACTAGAGAATTCGACAAATACCTGCTACAACTGGTAAAAATATTTCGATGGAGAGAGAGATAGATGAAAAACTTGTTCTTGTTGATGGAGTCCTTGCAGGGCCAACTGTAAAGTCCAACTTCCATATGTTTCTGGTAATTGTGAGCTTTAAGCATTGGTGTTGATTTCAGTGCAAACCTTGACAAATTAGCAGTCTCTTTGCTGATTTTTTACCTTATATTCATTGTCTGGTCGACCTTAAAGAAAAACATCAACTAGGAGTACTATTTTCTAATAATTCCTATTTCCGTTTAATTTTCTTTGTAAAATATATTCTAACGGTGCAAACTGATTTTATACTATCAGGTTAATTACTTAAATAAGAATTACAGGTAATCATCAACAAAAATTAATATTAATAACTTGCAAAATAAGACAGGCCAGCTAAACAAAAGGAGGGCGCTAAAAAGCTTAGTGGAAGGAAGGTGGTTCTAAGGTTCTTTATATAGAGTCTTAAATAGGTATTAGTAGGTCATTTTCCCATATATATAAACCATAAGGTTACAAGACCACATGCATGAAATCTGATGATTCTTTTTCCTTATAGCTAACTCATGAGTCATACACACACACACTTCTAGGAGCTAGCTAGTACCGTAACTACATCTTTATTATATCGTTTATCAAGTAAAGGTACTTTTAAAATTACAACGACTTTCCTATTACTTGTGTTATTTTTGTGCTAATAATGATCTCATTGATTGGGTCAGTTTCTTGTTAGGGTAGGATTATTAGTTCATAACTAAGCTAGCATAGGAAAAAGAATGGACATTCGTTGGCTTCTAAATGCTTCTGTTGCAGAACCCCGCAGAGTGAGACAATTCAACATTCGTTTATGGATGGTGATATTGCTGTTTCAATATGGAAATATTTTGGCAGTCCTTTGGGTATCAGCTGGGAAGACACTCAGATCAGAAATTTTCTTAAGAAATGGTGGAGTCTCAAGCCAAAGAATTCAATTCACCAAATTTTGCTACAAACCACTCCCATGGTGGTTTGTTGGGAAATTTGGAAAGCCAGATGTGCTGAGAGGTATGGCAACACTACAGTGTCTTTGAAGAGGATTAAGTACCACATTTTCTCTCATTTAAAATGGATACTTTTTAAAGTGAAGAAAGACAAGAACTGGGGGACTGATTGGTTTTTCATCTGTGATCAAATTATAAATTTGGTCCCAAAAATAGAATGCACAATGGTGAAGTGGGAAAAACCGAAAGGTCATGGGTTTAAGCTCAATACTGATGGCAGCAAGATGGGGAATGGTCAAGCGGGGGCTGGAGGGATTTGCAGAGATGTTGATGGAAATATTATCATGGCTTTTGCTTCTCGATTGGGGAATGAAAGTAGCAACACTGCAGAAGCAAAGGCTGCACTACAAGGACTAAAGTGGTGTTCACAAAATGGTATTCATAACTTGATCTTGGAAGGCGACTCGCAGTTGATAATTAACATGCTAAAAGGTGTATCTATTCCCCCGTGGCATTTGAAAGAAATCATCATCGAAGCCCAAGGCCTTGCTCAAAGGATCAACTGCCATTTCCAACATTGTTATAGGGAGGCAAATCAGGTAGCAGATGCTTTGGCTAAGTGGAGTATCAACCATCAAGATCACAATTTTTTCACCCTCGAGGAATTACCACATAGTGCTAGAGGACCATACAGAATGGATCAACTTCAAGTACCATCGCTAAGACACAAACACAGGAAGCATAATTTTTGGTGAAGATTAAACTTATTGAAGCCTAGTAAATAACTAAAAAAAAGGAAAAAGAATGGACTCATTTCATTATCCCTCAAAATTTAGTAGCATGTCAACATTAATAGGTGCACACACTATTTACACCTATTACTCGACTCTGATCAATGCTTACGTTCATAGATTTACAACTTTTTGTCTACAACTTGAAATCCAAATTAAAGTGAAGAAAGTTAAAGATATATACCTAACTCCCTTTTAGGGTTCGTCTCCCATATCGGAATAGGAATAGGTGTCATACGTGGAAGGTAGGGAGGGACCCCCTTGAGAACGCAGTTCGTTATTAAGTAGTTCACATTTTATATTTTGAAAACAATTTAATTTTAAAAAATTCTTTTATTTTAATGACAAATTCTTGTAGTCAAATATTATGACATATGTATTGAGAACATGAGGTTTCAGGTTCAAACCCCAGCGAAAGAAAAAGTACACGGTGATTTCTTCCATCTACCAGGCAAAGTTGAATCGAGTTACTCAGTATCTGTGCTGGTGAAAGGTAGCAGATATCCCTTGGAATTATAGTCCAGGTACGCGCAAGTTGGCTCAGGCATCATAATCAATTTTCAAACATATATAGCCCAACATAAAATATTACGCCATGTAGCCATATTTTCAGTTTATACAATATTATATTATATTTTACAAGATTACGCCTAGGGAAAGCATTATACATAACATATTAACCTTGTATAAAAGTGTATAATAGTGTATAAAAGGTGTTTATACACAAATATAGGATAAACCGGGTAGCCAATATTTTCTCCCAGTAGACATATAGCGTAATTTTTCTAAACCCAATAGTACTAAGTATTATTATAAGTGCAAGTTTAAGATCAAGTTCTAAAAGATTTACTTTTTTCTTAGATTTTGCGACTAGTCAAACTACGCTAAATAAATAGAATTAGAGGGAGTAATAATCTAATAAGCTAGCTAGGGTTTGTAAATAGATGATGAATCTTGCTAATAATTTCAAGGTCGAACAGACAATGAGACAAAGGTTAACAGCAAAAAGGACTGCTCATTTGACAAGCATAGCATGGAAATCACTCACCCTACACCACATAAAATCCATCTTCAATTGTATAGTTGATAGATCTTTGCTTCATTCCATAAACCAGTCAGAGAAAATTTATACTCAGTAAACATAAAATAAAATAGTACTAGCTACCTATCCAAACAATAAAATAAAGAAGAAGAAGAAAAGAAGAAGAAGAAGAAGTACCTTGTTAAATTAAGTGTTTGAACTTTGAAGAAGCTGAAGAATGTATCCATGCCTCCATAGGATTTAATTTATTGTGTGTTACAGTTTCTTGAAGGGCATTTTATATTTATAGAAGGAAAAAACAAGACGTTAGGTCGCTAAAGCTTGAAGCGTGTGAAGCACTGTGCTTTTAGTGTTTGTATCTGCAACCGTAACACGTGGATCTATGGAAGAGCTTTGACTCACGGATAAATTGATCGTACGCATATCTTGTACACATAAAAAAAATACTCCCTCCATGTTTGACCGGCCACAAATTGGTTAAGCGTAAGGGCCCGTTTGGTACAAGGGATATGAATAAATAATTTTAAGATTATATTTGAGATAAGTTTATTTCACGTTTGGTTGAGATAAAATGATAGTATAACTAATCTACGGATTAGTTATCCCGGGATTGTAGTGTTATTTTATCTCTGTGGGAGGGTGGAATAACTAATCCCGAGATAACTAATCTCAGGATAAGTTATCCTGGGATAAATTGTTTCCAACCAAACGACCCTAAAAGATAATCCACAATATTTTACGTTTTACGAGATAATTTATAATTACATAAATATTTTTAGTTTATTTTAAACCACAAGATTAAAAAATCTTTATTTACTTGTTAAACTTCGTGTCCAATCAAACTACATCACATAAATTGAGACGTTGGGAATACTATCTACCAAGATATTCTCCATTCCCGAAATTCTAACTACGTCACCCAAATAATTCTTCTGTCTTCTAGCTACACCTACACATGAACTGGTTATACTCGAGATATCGTTAAGATTCCAGCTAACCATTTTTCTTACTTCTTTGAATGGTCAAGAACTTTCTTGAAAAAAATGCAATAGCAATTTTATTTTATTGAAAATGCAATGCAATGAAAAAAATGCCTACCTACCCCTTTTAAGTAGTAAGTGGGAACTTTGTATAATCACACAAAATGCAATAGCAATTTTATTTTAATTAATAGCTATAAACAATAGGAGAGAGATGAAAAGTAGAGTTAGCTGTCACTCGTGATGCTAAAGAACCACCGATGGTAGGTTCAAACAAATTGGTCAATATCTAATTTATAAAAAATATTTTCATCTGTTCTTAGATTTGGCAATTTGGCATATTTCACTGTCCAGAATTCGCGACTTAAGCACATGACATATATTGTCCATTTTAGCTTAATAGACCTAACGAGTTTTTATCATATAGATTTGTGTTACTGTTTATAAACAAAGACGAATCTAAAAATTAAATTTTATGGGTTCAATCTTAAAAGTTCTGGGCATTGAACATTTTCTATTTTTAAAGTTATGTGTTCATATATACTATCTATTACAATTTTAATAATTTCTTGATCATAAATTTATGTTTCACACTAAAAGTTAGATTGAACCCCCTACCTAAAGTGCTAGATACGCCTCTCTCATTCCAACATGAGATTTGCCTAATGTCTCCCCTTCTTCAAAAGTTTATCGTCGTAGAAGCCTATCAATCCTTCTCTATGACCAGCTTTCGTCGGCCCGCCCTCCGTTAATGGACGTCACATTTGAACTTTGCGTCATTTATTTGGTATGCATCTCAATTATTTTTAGTCGTAATTACCCATTAAACATGGTTATTCGATAGCCTTGACTTCTTTGAACAACTTTAGCTCAAGCTGTAATTAAGATTAAAAAAATAATTTAAGTATGCACCGAATAAACTGGGCCAAGTTGCCTTCTAGATTTTTGGCAGAATAAGCTCACATGCTTTTCTTCCTCATCTAAGTTTTCCTACACACATTCAAACAGTTTTTTCCCTCCTATATTTTCTTATCTTCCTCCTACGCAAACCCCACCAACAACCTTTCTTACAAATATCTTATGGCTATATATTGAGATGTGGACCACGTATTTGTTCTTTTCTTATAAATATCTTATTTAGTTTTCTTCTTGTAAATATATATATATATATATAGTATTTTCTTTTCAAACCATCTCGAAACAATATTATTTTTACTGGTAGCCAAAATATGATCATGGGAAAGATGACATAAAAGACAAGTTTTTTAATGTTTTGTTGGTTATTGGTGACCCTCATGAAAGTTGGGTAACTATGAGCCACTAATGGGAACTACCAAAAAGTATAACTCTTTTTTACATTTTTTTAGTAATATATGTTGTAACGTCTGGATCAAACAGGATTGTAGGCTTCTGGGCTGGTAAGCTTCTCAAGATGAGGTACATATGACATCTTAGGTGAATTCTACATCAGAATGGGAGAGGAAAATGAAAGTGCTTTATTAGGCAGCTCAAGTTCATAGGATATGTGAGCTTTTGGAACTCGATGTGGTGTAGCCCAAAAGACAAATCCCTGCGAACCTAGACTAAGACAAATAATACGTATTATGGACTTGAATCGTGACATATATACAATGAAGAATATTTGAATGTCAATTATTCAATATCTATTAACTAATAACTCATAGCCCAAAAACCTTGAGAATGAAAATAGTATGATATCTTCTAATTAGAGATGAATCCAAAAATAATGTTATTCCATTATTTTTTAGACTTATCCCCCATGATAATAATTTCTTTATCTTTTTAGGTTTTCATCTGGTATTGGTATTCTGTTTGGGATCCGATTAATTCGGGGTGGCATTGAGAAGCCCTATATGAGGTGTAAGAGTTTTCTATTAGGAAACAACTTCATTTTGTGACTTGGACTCTAAAACCTTTTAAATATGAAGGAGTAATTTACAGCTTCACTACAATCTTTGATAGCAAACTCTTTGTGTAATTGACTATGCGCAGTCAAACAGTCAAAATACAAGAACACCACAAATGTATTATTTTGAATTTTATATCACATATTTTTACCGTTTATCTTAATAAAACTTCTACCAAATTCAAATACAATACAAGTAATTCTTCTTTTATTTTCTTGAAAAGACACTCAAGTCTCAAAAGGAATCTTCCCCTCGATGTGATATGTAAATTCGTACATGAGGTATGTAGAATATGTACTCCATGTCACCTTTCTTGCTTTAATTCAATTAAAAGTACACATTTTTTCAGAAGAAAGAAGAGATAGCTAATCCTATTTATTGTGTCGCCTTTTTTTAAGATACAATTTCAATACGTAGTTGTTTAATGGTCCACTTTCAATTTTGCAAAAGCTTTCTGATTTCTTGAGGTGATTGAAGAAAAATTCACAGCCAAATATACCACCTACCAACACGAATTTGTATGCAGGTGTAACAGTGACTGTACAAAAATAAGGCCAACAAGAACACCAACAATGTCTCTCGAAACATAAAAATGTTCTCTTTAAATATATATATTATTATTCTTTTGAAAAAGTGAGAGCTAAATCAGTTTGTCAAATTATTTCTACGTTTTGGCCACGATGTTAATTTTTATATTAGTTAGACTTTGCGTTTTAGAAAGTGGCACTTAGCTTCATAAAAAGTTTTTTAAACAGCAGCTTATATATATCCAAATTTTTTAATAAACGGAAAAGGCTCAAATATGTCATTAAATTATTGAAAATGACTCATTTATGCCACTCGTCAATAGTTTGGTTCATTTATGCCACTAAACTATCGAAAATGACTCATTTATGCCACTCATCAATAGTTTGGCTCATTTATGCCATCACCCTTTACCAAATTGACTCATCCATGCCATTTTTCATTAATGTCAGTTTTACAATATCAAATATGACACGTGGCCTCTAATTAGATTATGGTTGTGGGTGGGTAGGGTGTATGGGTTGAAATTTTTTATTAATTTGAAATTTAAAATTGGGTTGGTTTAATTAAACGACGTAGACTTCTAATTGATGGCCACGTCTCATATCTGGTATTTAAAACTGACGTTAATGAAAAATGGCATGGATGAGTCATTTTGGTAACGGGCGATGGTATAAATGAGCCAAATTATTGATGAGTGGCATAAATGAATCATTTCCGATAGTTCGATGGCATAAATGAGCCAAACTATTGATGAGTGGCATAAATAAATCATTTCCGATAGTTCGAA